>NC_138189.1:107546143-108153136 GCF_964194105.1 Spermophilus citellus | reverse complement strand
GTGTATCTCTCTCTCTCTTCAGGATATTGTTTTTTAAATAGGTACAATTTTATATGCCAATTTTAAATAAAGAAATTAACAGAAAAAAAAGATGTTACTCTTTAAAGTAATAATTTTTGAAGTTTTGTAGAGATATTAGAAGAATTAAAATAAATATTGAAGTTGACCATGTGTGATTTTTGACATTAAAAGTAGTTATGGGTGTTTCAAAGTTTATGACTTTCCCTAAGACTGCCATTTCAAACTAGTCAATTCTCATATTACCTGCTGACAGTATAATGTTAGAAGACATTTGATACAAGAGTTGCAAATGTCAGCAATATATCTAAAGGTCACTATAATTCTAACAGGTATAGTTAGGAAATTACACTTTCTAAATTACACTTTCACTGTATATTTGGGGAAAAGATACAATTTTACTTTTAAACTAAAAAATAGTTCTATTAAAAACTATATATATTAAAACACAATTTTATAATATATGTGGTAATATAATCTGTGCTACTATTAGCTAATATACACATTGAGGACTCTCCTCTGGTATAGGCATTTAGTCAACAAACAAAAAAAATGATGCTACCTCCAACTTCAAACAATTACATTCATGGTTACCAAAGTTTGCTACAGTGGCCCCTGGGGAGTTCCTGCTATCCCTTCAGAGAACTCTCAAGACCAAGATTATTTTAATAATATTAAGACTATTTCCTATTTGAATTTTGTCCTCTTAGAGATACTTGATTACTCTTCTTGTGTTTTAAGTTTTTTTCAGTTTTAATTTCTAATAATGAGTGTCAATAGGTATAACTAACATAAAAGTTATTTGGTGTTCTTAATGTTTTTAAGAGTATAAAGAGATCTTGAGGCCAAACTGTAAGATAAATTAAGAGATAAGATGATAAAACAAAGAAATGTTACTATATATGGCACTATTTTAAATATCACACAAGATAAAAACAGTAAAAGACTGTCACATGTCACATGTAATGATAAATCCTAAAAATCAAATATCAATAAAATATAATAAGCTAAATCAAAAAGCAAAGTTCATCAATATTGAAATTCCTGCTCTCAGAATGAAATATTTTCATGTGATTGATATGATCTTTTCTCATTTTCAGTTGCTTCAGTGAGAATCCTGATGGTATAAGTATTGTGCAAGTGCCCCATACACATTTCTATTCTTTTATTCTCTTTGCTTTTTTCCATACTTGAAAATCAATGCATGAAATCACCACAGAATTTGAATGTTATGATTCTTAAAAATCTTCATTTCTCTTCCCATTCTAACATGAGTTCATCACTACAAAAAAAATACATTTTAACAAAAAGGGGACATAATTTTCTTTATTAGACTCCTTGGGCAAAGAATACCTGAACCTAAGAAAATAGAAAGGCTAATCTAGCCCTTTGGTATTATTATTATTATTATTTGAGAAACATGATATATTTCTCTCAGAATCTACATGAAAGAAAATAAAATCACTAGTCATATCTTTTCTAAAAAATTCTAATATTTCTTAGTACCACAATTTCCCAGAACCCTAGCCTCCAAATTTCTAAATAAAGAATACTAGATTTAAAACACTGCTCTACAGTACTATGAGAAGAGTGACACCATTTCATTGTTCAGTGTTCTAAGTATATACTGCACTTGTGGTGACCCTGAGGATTAAAGAACAAAATCTATCAGTTGATTAAAAGAGAGAGAGAGAGAGAAGCAGGAGTTCAATGATAAATGTGCACAGTCAATATCTTCTCATCATTTACACTCAGGATGTTACAATGACTATACTTAATCTATTCTTACAAAAGTGTTTGCTATCACTGAGAGTCTTTTTAAAGATATAATTCAAGGGCTGGGGATGTGGCTCAAGCGGTAGCGCGCTCTCCTGGCATGCGCGGGGTGCTGGGTTTGATCCTCAGCACCACATAAAGGTAAAATAAAGATGTTGTGTCCACCAAAAACTAAAAAAAAAAAAAATACAAATATTAAAAAATTCTCTCTCTTTCTTAAAAAAAGATATAATTCAATGCTAAAAGTGCATGTTTTAAGGCTATAAGCATGATTTGCCTTTTATTTAAAACCGACTAATTATATATATTTTATATATATATATATATAAGCTTTTAATAGCATGAATTTTAAATTTTTATCACATTAAATGGTATAGTCCTACTTAAAGTCCATTAGATCAATGAAGGAAAACATGAAATACAAGGTATTTTTGATGTTGACATGTCACCAATAATAACCATACTCATTACATATTTGGTCTCTACTAAAGTCTTTCAATTTTATTATTAAATTCAAGAAATATAAATAAAAATATATAATCAAAGTACTCCCAATTTACAATTCAAGTACAGCCTAGCTTTTCTGAATATCTATAATATATAATATACATCAAATAATTTCCCTCTCCTCCAAAATAATATTTTTACAAACTATTTACAAATATGAATCTAAATATGCAGCCTAAGAACTAAAATATCTTAATCACCAGTACTCAAAATATTGTTCTCACATCAGAGTAGGTAAATGTGGATATGTGTTCTGGATGGGATGACTTTGCATGTCCTCCAGGTAGGCCCAGAGAGCAGTGTTGGCAATAATGACCCATCTGTTCACTACTGGCAACTAGAAAACTTCTAATGAAGACAGATGTGGGTCACCCCATACAAACAGACTGCAGGGTGTTAATGAATCCACCTAATGGTCACTATCTGCCACTCTTGACTGATTGATGGCCTAAAAGGTTTAGTTTGAAAAGCAAAGACGAGTATTTCAGGCACTCATTAGTCTTACCATGACACTGTTCTCACTTTCTCTTGCATACTCACTCTACACTACCTGTCTTTATCAATCCTTAGAAAAATATTATTAGACTAAGTATTTTAAAATAACCTTGCTAGCACTTTTGAGAAACTAATTTCTCCTAAATTTCTCCATGGACTAACTCACAAACTATGAATTACATATTATGATACAGCAGTACTGTATATATGACACACAAAAGGTAATATTTTCTTATCATAAAACTCTTAGGTACACTAACATGTCATTTTATAATTAATATCAATTTCTCTAAAATGTTACTATTGAAATATTATTAAATGTCACTAGCTTCTTTGAAATAGTTATCAATTCATTCCAGATTCCAAAAAGAAAATTCACTTACAGGAACCAATTTATGAAATATTTTCATAGTTATAAAAACTATGCAGTTATTTTTCAGAATAAAATCTGTATTGCATTATACCAAAGTTCTTTTTTTTAAAAAGAGAGAGTGAGAGAGGAGAGAGAGAGAGAGAGAGAGAATTTTTAATATTTATTTTTTAGTTCTCGGCGGACACAACATCTTTGTTGGTATGTGGTGCTGAGGATCGAACCCGGGCCGCACGCATGCCAGGCGAGCGCGCTACCGCTTGAGCCACATCCCCAGCCCTATACCAAAGTTCTTAAAGAAAATATGACCCTGTTAAAACTGATTCTTAGAAAAATTACTATATATGAAAAGTAAAAATATATTATTAAAAAGATAAAATGTATATTTTAAAATACATGCACATTTTATGTATAAATAAAACTATGAAAAATATTGCTTAATGTAAAAATAGTTTTAAGTTTGAAGGAGTTTCTAAACTATATTGCTACAAATTTAACTTTCTATACAGAGATTTAAGGTTAACTTTTGCTTGTCACAAACAGGTGATTTATTCTTATAGCAAATCAGTTTACTAGAGTGAGTAACTTACTGAACTTCACTGAGATTATTTTACAATCCTTAATAGTAACAATTCATATGAAAAGATGCACACACAGAGAGACACACATAGACACAAACTATTTTTAGAGAGAAAGGTATCCTTTTAGGCTAATAAATCTAAACTACTCAATAAAGAAACTGAATGTAAATATTCTGAAGAGGAAAAAAGAATTAGACCACTCAATTTAAAGTCTGGCAAATTCAAAGTATAATCCTAAACACAGCAACAAAATAATAACATTATGAAATGCAGTAGTAACATCATTATTCGTATAAAGGCAATTATGTTGCTCTCACAACTTCTATCTTTAAAAATAATGAACAAAGATAAATTATACAAGACTGCTCATGTCACTCAAATAACACTAAGCTATTACAGTGAGAATAGTAGACAAGGATTTTTTCCAAATAGCAAAAATTAATATCCACGTAATGCCTTAACTACAATGAGTGATTTCATATGCTTTATCTCATTTTTCATAATCCTGTGAAGTAGGAAGCAACTTACTTTATATACAACCAGAGATATGAAAAACTGTGCTGTATATGTGTAATAAGAATTATAATGCATTCTACTGTCATTTATTTTTAAAAAGTCAATTAAAAGATTTTTAAAAAGAAAAAAAGGAAGTATCATAACTCCCATTTTATAAATTTAAGAAACTCAGAGAAAATAAGTTACTTTTCAACATTCATACCTATAAATCAGAAATGAAGCAAATTTTTTTTCTAATTTATAATCACCATGTGAGATCCATTTGATTTATACCATAATTGTGCCTTGTTTTACAGCAACACTTTACTTACTTAATGGTTATTTATTCAGTTAGTTTTATACATGAAACAGTCCAAATATCAGACAAAGAGCAAAACAACTCTGAGTAAGTATAAGAAATATCTGATAGGCAAAAAAATAAGGTTTTATTTATTTTTCAGTTAAATACCAACAATTTTCATTCAAATCATATTTGCTTATATTGTATTTCCAAATCTCACAAAGTTTTAGTATTCCAAGCCCACATATAATTCTTCCAAAAATGAAAAAGGAGACTGTAGGGTCTCTACTAAAGATTAAAATTTTAATAGCAGATTCAGTGTGTAATATATAGATAAGGTTATGATCTGGGCAGGTAAAGAAAGTATAGAGACAGCATGGTATCAGAAACTGTCAGTCAAAGCATTGGGAGATAATTACAAAAGAACAGATCTCAGAGCAATCTAATTCTTCTAAGAGCAATCTAATTCTTCTAAGAATCTCTTTCTGGTTCAAAGCTGCTTTAAATTGTCCACCTAGGCTTGACATAGCTTTTGTTCTGTAGTTTCTTTATGGTGCCTCCTAATATTTGACTGTGCCTCCTAATATTTGACTATGCCCCCTGTGCCACAACCCCTGCCCTCTTCTCTAACTAGGTTTGAATTTCTTGGACTTTTAGAGAATGTGCCTACAATGTCAGAGACTTTTGAGTAATAAAGGTCCCTCCTAATGTATGTGGAATTCCTGTTTAATTAAGATGAGATAAAAAAAAAGGAGGAAACCATGTCATTCACAACAACATGGATGAACTTGGAAGATATTATGTTAAGTGAAACTAGCCAGGCACAGAGAGACAAATAGCACATGGCCTTACTTTTATGTGGAATCTAAAAATGAAATTCACAGAAGCAGAAAATAGAACATTGGTTACTAGAGGTAATATGGAGTTAGGAAACAATGTTGGTCAAAGGATAAAAAATTTTAGCTGGACAAAAGAAATAGTTCATAAGCTGAATTGTAGAACATGGTGACTTTGGTTAATAACAATACATCATGTACTTGAAATTGCTAAATATACCAATAAAAAAAGGTATATGAGATAAAACATTTCTTAATTGATATTTGTATGTATGTGTGTATACATATAAAATATATATATATATATATATATATATATATATATATATATAAACATCATGTGGAACACCATTTATAGATATCATTATTTGTCAATTTGAAGAAGGATAGAAGGAGAAAAGAAGAAAGGGGAGAAAGGAAGGAAGGAAGGAAGGACAGCTAATGAAGTTAAATTCATGAATTTTGTCTTAGTAATAAATGACATTCCTTGAGATAAGCATCAACAGGAACCAAATTGTTCAACAGGTCCTTTCTAAAGATCTCGTTAAATTAATATGGAGAAGGAGCAAGGTCCTAAGGGTAGAGAAACAAAAGATTAAATATTCTGTTTTATTACTTTTGTAGTTGACTTAAGGTTATAGACTCCTTGATGAATTCACAGGCCAAGAAACTATACTTTCTTGACACTGGTGATAGAAAGCCATTAGTTTTGGAACACAGAAGAGTTGTAGAAATTTTCATTTAGCTTTTATAATGTCAAGACAATTGAAACCAGCATTCTTCCTAGGCTCAAGTCAAAATAATTATTTAAAGATAATTTTTTGACTGAAAATTGGAGACTATTCAAGCTCAAGACATCTTGAAAGTGTTCAATATCTTCTAGTAAAAAGTATATATCATGGCATAGATCAATTATAAGTACTGGGGTTTATGTACATATAGCAGGCTATCAACAAAGAAGACCCATTACTAATAATAAACTAAGGTGAAAACACTGGAAAACAGATTGGTGTGTTCATGCTTTTGGAAAGGAGAAGGTGTAGTACAAGCTCAGTGGAATGATTTCTATTGTAGCCTTTACAGCAGTTTGCCAATCTTCAAAACATAGAGCCAGTACTGCACTAAAATGAACTTCACAATGTTTATGAAACCAGATTTAAAGACAGGTAGTTAGTGTAGTTAGGTAAATCGGGTCTAATATCCCATATGATTAAAGAAAATGGAGACAATATAGACAATGGAGTCCATAAAGAAGATGGAGTCTGATCTGAGCCTGGGAAACAATACCTGGGGAAATTAAATGTTAATGCTCCCAAGGCCCATCCTAAAGAACTATTAATGAAATAGCTCCCAGCAAACAGAGAGGAGCTAATCAAACCACCCCAGGCCCTTCCTGCCCAGATTACTCCTCTCTGCCCCATCAGTCTACCACCTTTTGGTCTTCCCACCTGCATTCTATCACTGCTGGATAGAGGAAAACAAAAGACAAGGAATGTGGGAGAACTAAAAGTAGACCTTAGAAATAAAAAAGGGAACACCTTCTCTTTCTACTGATTCCACCTTTTACTTCCTGGGTGGGGGGAGTCTTTTCTGCTATCCTTTAATGAAGCCTTCCACTTTCCACTCTATACTTGCCTCCGTGTGCTTCTCTGGTGTTATAATTCAGCATTTGGGGAAGCAAGAACTTGTCACCAGTAAACAGTGGTAACATTTATATTATTTATGTCCTCTATTCTTACTCTACCTAAAACATCTCTATGTTTACCACCTAATTTATCATAAAATACTATGTTTACCAACTAATTATTGATCTTCAAAGATACTAAATTACTAGATACTTACCTATCTACTTCTAACCTAATTTCATTCTTCAGAACCAGTAGTATACTTTGGACTTTCCATTCCCTCCATATCTATATTTTAGATGCTACCTTTGCTATGTTAGTGCCTTTGCCCTGGCTTTCAAAGAAATGCTGCCCTCTGCCTTATCCCTTTAGCTCTGAGAGCAGTACCAAATAAGCCAAGTTCTCAGATCAGAGTATCCATTGAAATGAGTGGTGTTCTGTGAAAGTCAGAGTACTCTAAAAGCTGAGACAGAATTTTCACATGGAATTAGGGGTTCTACAATAAAAGCTGAAAGCATCAAAGTTTTAAAAAAGGAACTACCATACTGCTCAAAGTCTAATTCTCTGGTCAATCCTTTTATCTGTGACATCAAATTTGAATATCAATGGGTACTGAACCACCTCATGAAACTACAGTTTCTTCAAAGTCAGAAAATGTGCCTTTATTTTTTTCCCCAACACAAGGTAGTCATTGTCCATTGACCTCCCCCTTCCTGGATACCTAGGGCAAGATAAAACAAGAGTTACAAAGTAATCAAGTAATTTATGAGATCATGTTATGATTTAGATGTGAGATGTTCCCCAAAATCTCCTGTGTGAGACAATGCAAGAAGGTTCAGAGGAGAAATAATTGGGTCCTTAGAGCTTTAACCCAATCAGTGGATGAATTCTGAGTGCTAACTGAAGGCAGGTAGGGTGTGGCTAAAGCAGATAAGTCCCTAGGGGGCAATGCCTTTGGGGTATATATTTGGTATATGGGGAGTGGAATCTCTCTCTGCTTCCTGATAATTAAGTGAACTATTTCCCTCTGCCACATCTTCTCTGAGAAGTTCTGCCTCACCTTGAGTCCCAGGGAATGGAGCCAGCTGTCTAAGAATTGAGACCCAAGAACCTCCAAATAAACTTTTCATCCTCTATAATTATTCTGGTCAGGTCTTAGCAGAAAAAAAAAAAAACTAGAACAAATCATGATCAATATTTCTTCAAAATTAAATTCTAAAAAAAAAAACTAAAAAAGGACCATCATTCCAAGAATCTCAAAATAATAATAATTTCTGGATCCCCTTGATTCTACTATTCTGATAAAGCATCAAATTTTATTAAAAGTTAAAGATTTGGTTAAGCAATTTTTTCTAGGGGCATGGCTTATATTCATAGGTCAAGTTCCCCTGTACCTTTGCCAGAAGGTCTAGATTCTCTGTCCAGAAGTCACTATTTCCAATCCTTGAAAGTATTTCAATCTTGAGAATAGCTAGCATGCTGCCAAATCTTCCAATGTAGAATAAAAATATAGGAGGCCAAAATCAAAACTTGATCTTTATAGAAATAGCACAGAAAGCTAAAACAAGATTCATGGTAAATAGCTTAGTTCAATAGAGGCTATGATAAAAGTTTAAGTATACTAAGTACTACAAGCCATTACTGAGAGACATAGTCAAGCATTAAGAACTGTGAAGCTCTATCAAATAGGAGGAAGTAAGATTATGAAAAATTTATGAAGACAGTTGAGCTATCGTTACCAGCACACTTCTCACTTACCAATGAGGCCACTGAACACAATGCAAGTATATAACTATATCCTACTCTAGTGCCTCAGGGAATTTCTCCAGCTTCTACTTGCTATCCTTTATTTTGAATCTACTTAATATATAAGGGATACCTACTCCCATCATAGCACTAGAAACAGGGTTAGTCTCAGTTAGGTCCTACCCACTTTGTAACCACTGCACAGATAAATGCCTTCAGACCTGATTTATTCTTATGAAAAGATCAGAACTACTTTCATACCTAAGACTTCAGAGGTACAACATTTCTTATATGGACTAAAAGAAATGTGTACCTGGTCTTCCTTCTCCCCATCTCATCCCTATGCAAGTTCACTTTAGACATTTTCAAAATGATAAATCTAATCATGTCACTCCCTTGATAAACTCTTCATTGACTCCCTTTTGACAATGCAATAAAGTGCAAAGTCCTTACATTGGCATACAAAGCCCTTATCACAATTCAAATTGTACCCTGAATAAATCTATTCACCTCTAGTGCCACTATTCCAATAATTTTCTTTCTACTTCTATCCCTTCCATTCTAGTATCCCTATAGCAGAAAGTTCATGTTATTCCCCTATGCAAAACATTTTATTACCCTAAGAATAAAATTAAAACTTCTTACCAAGGCCAATAAAACCTGCCTAATTTGGCCTCTCCCTACCTGTGTCATCCCATACCATTCCACTTCCTCACTGAACACCAGTCCCACTGGTCTTTTAATCCTTCACATCCCTATCTCAGAAACCCACACATTCAATAATGATCCTTAAGCTAAAATTCTGAAAAATAAATAGTAAATCTCCTGTGAATTTAAATTATGGTGAAAAGATAACTTTATAATTCACTATTAAATAAGTATTTAAGAATATCAGAATTATTCCTTTCCAAAAAATTGATATAAATATCACATTGATACCAATTTCCTTTTAGTGTGAATATGCCAAGCAAATCATTAGGGAAGTTTAACTCTTTTATTCATAGGAATTCTTATAAAGTATTAACTACCACATCAAAAATAATTTTTAGTATATAAATAATAATAATTTTTCCTAATGGGAAACATATGCAAGATTGACAAGTTAAAAAGATCATACAAAAATAGTACTGAAAAATAAGTGTTTATAGGTTATTCAAGTCAAATACTATCGATTTTACCAATTCATTCTTCATATATAAAATATGGTAAGCACAGAATGACTAGTCTGGGAAGTGTGGATACAACAGTGAATTAAAAATACAGAATTCTATACCCTCTCACAGCTTACATTCTAGTAAACCGTATATATCATACAATTTGCATACCCAATGATGTAACTAAAAACAATATATAGAATTTTGACAAATCCATAGCTTTGGTAACCACCATCAAAACCAAGACATAGAAAGTTTCCACTACCCCAAAAAGTTTGCTTGTGCTATTTTTCAAATAATTCTTTCTCAGAGACCACAGGCAACAGTTCAATTGTTTTCTGTTATTATAGATTAGTTATGTTTTTCTTTTAAAGAGAGAGGGAAAGAGAAAATTTTTTAATGTTTATTTATTTATTTATTTATTTATTTATTTATTTTAGTTTTCAGTGGACACAACATCTTTATTTTATTTTTATGTGGTGCTGAGGATCAAACCCAGCGCCCCACGCATGCCACTTGAGCCACATCCCCAGCCCTATAGATTAGTTTTTTCTAGAGTTTTACATAAATGGAATCATGTAATGTGGGTTTTTTTTATATCTGGTTTCTTTTCCTCAGGAGGATGTTCTTGAGATTGACCATATGGTTTTGTGAATGAGTCACTCTATGGCTAGTTCTTTCCAGTGCCTAATAGCATTACATTGTATGAATATCACACAAATTATTTATCCATTCACATAGTGATGACATTTGAGTTGTTTCCAGTTTTCTAAAATATCCATATTAACAAATAAAGGTTGCCATAAAAATACTTACACAAGTATTTGGTGAATTTTTGTTTTAATTTGTTACATAAATATTTAGGAATGGAGTAGCTACACCATATAGTATGTATATTTTAACTGTTAAGAAACTGTCAAATATTGTCCAAAGTAGGCTTATTATTCTATATTCCCACAGCAATGTGTGAAGATTTCCAGTTGCATATTAGGCATAAGCACTTGACATTGCCAGTGTTTTTAATTATAGCCATTCAAATAAGGGGGCATTTGGCATATCATTGTGGTTTTAATTTGCATTTCCCTAGTAACTAATAATTCAGAGCAACTTTTCTTGTGCTTATTTGACATTCTTCTGTTCTCTTTTATGTCAGTGCCAATGTTTTGCTGATATTTTAATGAGTCTTTGGTCTTAGTATTATTGAGTTATAAGTGTTCTTTTTTATTCTAGGTACAATTATTTTGTCAGATAGATGTTTTTCAAATACTTTCTCCCACTCTCAGCCAGTCTTTCCATTATTCTGACAGTGACTCAATGAGCGAAAGTATTTAATTTTGAAGTCCATTTATCAATTTTTTCCTTTTATGCTTTCTGTGTGGTCTAAAAATATATTCCTTCTCCAAAGCTGTAAAGATTTATCCCATAATTTTCCTTCCAGAAGTTCTATAATTTAGTTTTTACATTTTGGTCTATGATTAATTTATAAATAATTGTTGTGTGTGACATGATCAGGGGCATCATAGTTCTCATCTTTCCTTTATAAATGTTTTGTTCCAGCATAAAAATATAACAGATTTATGTCAGGATTAGGCAATAGACCAGATGAACACAGAAAAAAAATTAAAAACTGAAAACAAAAAAATAAGTATACTACCTTGATTCAGTTAAATTAAATGAGTGCATATCAGTAGGTACAATCCAAAAGAAAATTTGACACATTCTGTCTTTAAACTCACTATATTTTGGTATTATAGAAAACAATAAAATTTTAGCAGCATATTTATCACTAAAATAAGCACTACTGTATGTACATCTCCCTGCATTCTTAAATTCTCATAACAAGTTACAAGCTACTCTACATGTTACAGGAAAGCCTTACAAAAGTGAAGAAATTTGGGGCTAGGGATGTAGCTTAAATATTTGTAAAAATTATCTCTCTCTCTCTCCTCTTCTCTCTCTTTCTCTCTTTTAAAAAAAAAAAAGTGAAGTAATTTGGTATTCATGATGGCACAAACCTGTAATACCAGTAGCCTAGTAGCTCAGAAGGCTGAGGTAGAATGATCTCAAGTTCAAAGCCACCCCCACAATTTAGTGAGACCCTAAGCAACTTATTGAGACCCTCATTGAGACTCTCTCTCAAAATAAAAAATAAAAAGATATGGGAAAGTGACCCAGTGGGTAAGGGCCGCTGGATTCATTCCCTGATTAAAAAAAAAAAAAAAAAAACAGTTAAGTAATTTGTATAGGGGCCCGTGACTAGCAAACATTAGAGTAAAACTCAAACTGAAATCTGACTTCCAAAAAGTTCATGCTATAATTTTTCATTATTTATGACTTTATATCAAAAAGAGGCATAAAAAGAATTTTTAAAAATACACAATAGTAAGAAACAACTCTGCCTTTTTATATTTTCAGAATAATAAGATTTAGCAAATTTTTTAAAAAACACACAATTTCACCAAAAAAGAAAACATTTCATTTTATTTTTAAAATAACATAGTTAAATATAGATTTCCATCATTACTCAAACTATCACTACCTGAATCCAAATATTTAAATAATAACTTGCCAAACTTACCCAAAATTCAATATACTATAATGAATCTATAGACTCATGCCAGGAAAACACTGACCTTACATAAATAAGGATATATGTGGTTTAAAAGGGATATAGAGTGGTTTGAAGCCTCATCTTGGCTTTTTTCCTGATAAAAGCACTACTGTATGGTTTTGTCTAAAGTACAGTACACATTGCTGCAATTATCATCTCCCACCTCCTCCCATTCTCACCTGCTCCAGATTTAGCACTTCACTGGTCTCAGTTTTTGCTTCTTCCAGGTGGCTGAGGAAAGAAGCAACTGAGACATTTTACATACTTTTAGAATCTATAGCATTCTATTTCATTGTTTATTTATATTACAGGACATGTTTTTTGCAAATTAAAAAGTTATATCTGATATCGAACAATATCACTGTTCTACACACATACAAGTGAGCTCTAGAGGTTTCTTTAAAAATTAAGTAAATAATATTTTATATACTTAGAAGAAATCTTTGGGCAACTGTAATATAGATGAGCATAGGTATTTTATTTGAGAAATTCATCTAGAATTCTGCATGGGCCAGATATATTATTATTTTTTCAATATAATACAGGGTCCTGCTACCCCAATATTTTCTTTCCAATATATCTTCAGGAATGAGTTAGATATAAACAATAAAGAATTTTTTTAAAGCAAACCCTATCACAATAAACAACATGAATAACTTCTTCATATCTTTCTGCTTAATAATCACTAATATAATTTATATGTACTCTGGACCTCTATAGCTTACGTTATTCACACTCACCAAGTCATTAGTCTGCTAGCTATACATATCTTTTGTTTTCAACTTCTACTAAAAATTTCCTTATCTACTTTCCACCAATCCAATATTTCCCTTAAAAATCAGCTCAATATAATTTTATTCCTTCATTCAAAAATTCTTTTAATCCACCATATGTTAAGGATTAATAATCAGTTAAAACACAATCTCTGACCTCAAGAATGGCAATGGTCTGTTGGCAGGAACAAAGAAATAGATGATAATATTACAACATTATAAATGCCACAACTGAAGTATACATTGATCACCAGAAAATGGAATCTCAAAGGATGAATGGGAGTCAGCCACATGATCAGAAATGAGTGTTCCAGGAGAAGGACTGATGACTAGACATTTAAGAGCTTATTCCCTGCTTTCATTCCAGGAGAGATCTCTGAAATATATGAATATACATCTATATTCCTAGAATTATCTTTGTTATCATTCATTCTTTCTTCAGTCTACTTCCATCTGGCCATCAGATATACTTTGCTAAAGTAACCAATGATCTCAAAATTCTTCAAAATTGGGGCTGGGGCTGTAGATCAGTAGTAGAGTGCTTGCCTCACATGTGTGAGGCAATAGGTTCTATCCTCAGCACCATAAAAAATAAATAAATAAGGATACTGTATCCATCTATAACGAAGAAAAAATTTTTAATTCTTCAAAACTCATTGGATTATTTTCAACTCTCATTCTTATTAACCTACCCAAAGTATATAATACAGGTGGCAACAACTTTCTTAAAATTCAGTCCTCCTCTGGCTCCTGTGAGATCATACCTCCTCATTCTAATCCTGCCATAATTTTATCCTTCACTTCTTTCTTAGCTTAACCTTCTTTCACCTATATTGAATGCTCACTCCCTATGGATTATATAATTTATTGCAAAGACTGATTCCATAAACCTCTTGTCCATATTTTTCCAGTTTTCTAACTACCTTTCTGACATTTCTGCCTATATAACAAAAAGATGCTTAACATATTGATTCCCCAGTAGTGTACACACACATATGCACACAATATGATATACTTTCTATATTCTCTCTCTCCAATTCTTCACAACACCAGTCACCCAGTATTCTAAGTGAAAAATCTATAAGAAATCATTAATACTTCCTTTTCATTCATCCTCAGACATAGAATTAATCATTAGATAAAATCAATGCTAACAACAAATTTTGTGTCACTTCTCCCTCATTTCACTGTTAATACAGCCATACACAATGTGAACCTCTGTTCTTCATGTCATGAGCTCTCTGTCCCATTTCCCAAAATCCCATCCAGTTGATTGTACTCTTTCTGAAATTACAAATATGTTCATGAATCACCTGCTTAAAACATTTACTGGATCATCACCATCTATAAGTAAAACTTAAAATTGCCTTATTGCACTTTCATGGCTTTACACATCTCATTGCCTGGAAAGTTACACTCCATATGATAAATCCCTACTTGTCCTTCAAAATATAACCCAAAAATACTTTGGAATTCTTTGTTGACTTCTGTCATCCCTCAAGCAGGATCAAACTGGTTCTACCCTAAAAGTCCCACTGAAACTTATTTGGATTTCATTGCTAATTGTTTACAAAATTCTATCTTCCAACAAAGAATATGAATTCTTCAATTCAAGAAGCTTTGCCCATCGAAAAAAGAAAAAAAGAAACTTTGCCCTATTCATCATCTTCCTATCTACAGTACACAGTAAATGCTTAATCCATTGTTCATTAAATGAAAATTAATATCATTACTTAGCTTTAATAACTCAGATACTATTAGGCAGTATGAGTAAATGTGCCTATGTGTATGTGTTTGTATGTAACCAGAGTTCAGTGAATTCTCACAATAACTTCTTCATATATTATTACTTACATGTAGAGATTTGAAAGGAAAATATTGAGGCTCAGAATGGCAGGAATGGCTAGTTACCCAGCTAGTGTGTAACAGAGGAAGTAATTGAATGCTATGTGATTCTAAAACCTGAACTCTTCACCACTAAACCATAAGTCCAAAGCTTTACTTATATAGCGCCTAACATTTTACCATGAATGAATATGATCTCAGTGTGTTAAATTCATCAGTGATGGTACAAACTATTTTACAGTTAGACTTAGAAGACATCGGGTACTCTTACAAAGGGTATTTAATATCTGTTTAATCAATAACTAAATATTTTTAATCTTTTCTTCATTCTTTGCCCACTCATAATTTTGTCCCTTTTTCTTTCAATGATTCGAATCTTTCGTCCCATCTCTTTTTTCGTCTTTGAAATCCAACTTATACACTATAAAAGTTTTCTTAGATAATGAGAAAAGTAAACACTCAAAGCTTTTGGATACAGTAACTCTAACATGAACAACTAAAATGTGTTGGGAGGAAAATATAGTTAATTGTGTGCCAGTCTTCTTAAATCTCTGTTCATTATCAAAACAAGCTCTATCAAGGCCACAACTACTTCTAACTGCAATAAATTGCTAAGTGCCTATTATAAAGCCAAGTAATCAGGTAATTCAATAAGTATTAAAGACTAGTAATGATAATCAAAAAAGTAAAAATTTCACATCATTAATAATGGCATAATCCACTTATAATAGAAACCAAAAATATCAAAAAAAGGCTACAAGCTTTTCTGCCTTTTATGTCCTTATGACTAAAGTTTTTTAAAAAATCATAATTTAAAATCATTTAGAATTACAACTTCCTAAGATCTACTTAATATTAATAAATTATTTTTAGGTGATCTTATACTAATCCTAGGAAAACACTAGGTTATTAATTACATCTTAAAATAAAGCTTTTAAAACTCTAACAATTTTTATAAATTTTTACAAAAAATAAGTAGGAAAAAGTTTGTTTGCAAGTAGAATATTTTAGTAAGCTTTCTTGCTGCTGTGACCAAAAGACCTGACAAGAACACTAGAGGAGAAAAAGTTTTTTGGGGAGATCACAATTTCAGAGGTCTCAGTCCATAGATGTCCAACTCCGTTGCTCTGGGCCCAAGATAAGGCACCACATCATGCTGGAAGAGCGCTGTGAAAGAAAGCAGCCCAGAATGTGGAACCAGGAAACAGAGAGAGACACTCCCTCATCAAGGACAAAATATATACCCCAAAGTCACAGTCCCAATGACCCACCACCTCCAGTTACACCCTACCTATCTACAGTAACCACTACAGTAATCTATATCCATGGATTAATGCACTGATAGGTAAGGTTCTCATAACCCAATCATTTCATCTCTAAACTTTCTTGCATTATATCACACATGAGCTTTTGGGGGATACCTCATATCTAAACTGTAACATGGAATATTAATAAAAATTTTAAATGAATAGTCTGGGTTATTTTCATGAGACAGAATTAACAAAAGAGCTAAAATTTCCAATATAAATTTGCTCAAATGAATTACAAGGGAAAGTTTTATATCTTGCCATATCATTTTTATTTATTTATTTATTTTAATATTTATTTTTTAGCTGTAGGTGGACATACAATATCTTTATTTCATTTTTACGTGGTTCTGAGGATTGAACCCAGTGCCAACACACTGTAGTGCTAGGCGAGCATTCTACCACTGAACCACAACCCCAGCCCTTGCCATGTCATTTTTAAATGTTTGTTTTAATAAATATGAGAAATTAATGAATAAATAAGGTTTTATGTTAGTAAAGATCCAAAGTATTGGCGCCACCTAGTGAAATTTTACTGTTTTTTGAAATTTTTTGATTAAAAAGTCAATACAACTTCATGCACTTTGTATTACCAAATCAAAGCACTCCAATAAATGCAACTGTTAAGTGTTTTGCAAAGTAGAGAATTTTCTTAGAGACTTATATTAATTAAAATGTTAAGATGATTTTTTTATTACCAAAGGCAAAACAAACTCCTAAAGAAAATATTCAGGTTGAATGAAAGTTAATATTTGTGTTTTTAACAGAAATTCTTGGAGGATCAGAATACTGCCTATTTTCAAAATATGTGTTGTAAAAACATTGTGTATGTAACAGAATAAAATAGATGTTAAGGATAGTTATGATGATTAAAAAAACACATTCATTAAATTATATTCTTATTATTTTATGGTTGTAAAATCAGAAAAATGTTTAAATCCAAAGATAAAACAGCACTTTTAAAATCATCTTATTGATTTAATACCTACATTGCTAAGTAAATAGTATAAATGGGAGGAAAGAGAAATCCTAAGAATTCTTTCCCTAATTCTAACTTGAAAATAAATATGCCCATTTTTCAGAACTGCAATAAATTCACTCAAGAAAGGATTATTAAATGTATTAAATGTATGTATTTTGCTAACTATAGGTATACAAATATAATGCAAGAATCTTGCACTCTAACAACTATGTTTGAATTGGGAACATAAACATCCATAAAAGATTCCATTTACAAGAAATGTTATTCAATATTATTAATTGTAAATTCAGACAAAAGCAAACCAATAGAACTCTTAAATTAATAATAAAAGGACAAATAATTCAATGTAAAAATGGGCAAAGATCTAACTAGACATTTTTCTTAAGAAGATATAAATATGTCAAGCAAATATATGGAAGATATTTAATATCATCATTCCTTAGGAAAATGAAAATTGAAACCACAATGAGACACTATTCATGTACCTTTGGATGGCTATAATAAAAATACAAACAATAATAGCAAGTATATTAAAGAAATTGTAACTTTCATACTTTGCTGAACATAATGTAAATGCTACCAATTTATAAGACAGTTCCACAAAAAGATAAACATAGAACCACAATATTTTTAAAATATTTATTTTTTAGTTGCAGTTGGACACAATAACTTTATTTTATTTATTTATTTATTTTTATGTGCTGCTGAAGATCCAACCCAGGGCCTCACATGTGCTAGGCAAGCACTCTATGGCTGAGCCACAACCCCACAACCTAGAAACACATATTATCTAACAATTCCACCTATAGGTACAGATTCAAGGTAAATGAAAACCTACAGCCAAAGACTTGTACACAAATGTTTACAGCAGCTTTAGTTTTATGTGTATTACTATTATTATACTTTCATTTAGTAATTATACTTACTATTTTTGTTCTTGCCCATAAAGTAGAAATAGCCCAAATGTTCATCACCTGATGAATGGATAAACAGAGATACAGCATAGCCACAGAATGAATACTAGTCAGTCATATAAAGAAATGAATTATTAACTTATACACGGTAAAACATAGAAAACATTATGACAAGTGAAAGAAGCCAGTCACAAAGCACAAATATAGCACAATTATGTTTTTGAATTGTCTAGAATAGGAAAATCTACAAAGATAGAAAGTAAACTGGTGATTGCTTATAGTTAGCAAATATAAGTCAGAAATCTGAGATTCTGAAAAATAAGAAAAAAGCAACAGGCTTGATATAAGACAATTTCAAGAAATCACTGCCTATAACTAATTTTTATATGCCATCTATTGTAGAAGTCAGTGCATCACCTGAATCTTAAAAACCAACAACTGAAGCAAAGATATTGAGCCTCCCCACACCAAATTTACCAGCTCATACTTCCTAAGCAGTTAATGGACCTGGATCTCCAGGTGCCCTCAAGAAGACCTTGTTGTCTATGTCAACAAAATAACATAGGCCATCCAAAATAAAATTATTTAATGTATCTCCTATACACATCAATATGTCTCTTTCAGGGGTCACTCACTTTATCCTATGAGTCAAATCTAATCTACTGTCTGCTTTTATAAGTGAAAATTTTTACTGGAACATAATTGGTTTTTACATTGGCTATGGCTCCTTTCATACTACAACAACAGAGTTGAATATGCGTGAAAGAGACTATATAGTCCTAACTAAATATTTACTCTCTGGCCCTTTATAGAAAAAGATGCCTGACCCCTTACTTATTTCATCATTCATTCTTTCTCCTTTTTCATAAAGAGGTTTCTCTTCCTCTCTAATGTAAACCAACTGTTTATGCATTGAATTCCTTTGCTTATTATCTGTTTCTGTATATAACCTTACTATACTAATTATCTCATCTATTTTTGCCACTCCTCTATTTCTACAGTATCCTTCAACTATTCTAAGAATATACATACATCTAAAAATAAATTGTCCCCTATTGTGCTATCTTCTTAATCTACTCCAGTTTTTCTTCTTCTCTTTAACAGCAAAATTCTGGAAAGTATAGTATTAATATATATTCAGTGCTTCTACTGCCTGACCCCATTTAACTCACTGCACAGAATCTAACTTGCATCTGCCATCAGAACTTCTCTCTCAATACTCAACAATCCTTAAAATATTTACTCTCCAAATTCCTTTTATTAACAAAGCCTGTTCTTGACCTGCACCTTCTCCAGCATCTATTTCTTCCTCTTAAAACCTTTCTTGCAGCTTCATTATCTCTTTTAAATTATATTACATGTGGCTTTAGAACAATAGAAAATTCAACCATGCAAGGAGGATAAATTAAAATCAATCATAAAGCTAGGGGTATAGTTTATTGGTCTAGCACTTGTAGGCACAAGGCCCTGATTTTGATCACTACCAGCACCCAAAACAAAACTAAATAATAGAGGAAAATAAAAGTTGACCAAAAAAATCACTCATAACATCACCACTCTGAGTTAATCAATACAAATATTTGACTATGAATGCAAGAAAATATATTCATAAAATTTTAAAAATGACAATATGTATACCATTTTATAATCTGCTCTTTTGTTTAATGATTTACCAGCATCATTGTCCTATAAAAATAAATATATTTCTATACCCTCTCTTTTTTGAAACTCTATCATTTGGTATTTAAATTCCCCAACTCACTTCCTACCTCATTAATTATTTCTCCTCTGGCACATCTCTCATGCCTCACTCACTCCCTTATGTGCTTGTTCCTCAAAGGTTCGTTCTGAAATTTCCTCTCATCTCTGCATTCTTTTCTATAGCCATTTCATCACTTCAATTATCACCTTCATGGGATAGACTGAAAAATGTGTATCTCTATTCCTAATTTGTATTATAAATTCTATTTTAAAATTGACACTATTAGTCATTTTTCTCCAAATTCAACTGTCTAAAACTGAACTCATCATCTGCTCATCACAGTGAGCAGCATCTGTGATAACCACTTCCAATAGTGACAACAGTCATTCAAACTCAACACTTGTAAGTCATCTCTAGTAAGCAGATTTTTCCTACTTGCTTATTTACACTTAAAAATACAGAGTCAGAATTTGGTTGTGAACATAACAAAATAACAGAAAGTTTAGTAATCCCATGTCATAATAATCATTGGGAGAAAAAAAGCACCATTCATTTAGCATTATATGAGCCAAGAAATCTGTAGTTTATGAAAAAGCAGAGTTCATCTTCCCTCATTACCTTAAAATTCAAATCCAAATTTACACATTGTGATTTCTGAATGACAATAAAACATTCAGAAATAACACATACATTAAAATACCTATTATTTCAAATACCTCAATCAAATTCTTGTTCTTTTTATACTTATAGGGCAAAGAAATAAAAGGGTATTTGCTTTTTTTTTCATGTACTATGGATTGAATTTTCATGTACTATGGATTGAATTTTCTGTACATGGATTGAATCTAGGCCATTGGACCTGCTAGGCAAGAACTGTACCACTGAGCTAGATGCCCAGCCCTTTTAATTCATTAATTTTTATTTATTTATTTATTTACTTACTTATTTATTCCAATTTGTTATATAAGACAGCAGAAGGCATTATAATTCATATTACATAGAAAGAGCACAATTTTTCATATCTCTGGTTGTACACGAAGTATATTCACATCATTCATGTATACATGTACTTAGAATAACGATGTCCATCTCATTCCACCATCTTTTTTTCTTTATTTTAATTATTGATTTTTTAATATATGACAGCAAAATGCATTACTATTCATATTACACATATAGAGCTCATTTTTTCATATCTCTGGTTGTATATAAAGTATATTCATACCAATTCGTGTCTTCACACATGTACTTTGGATAATGATGTATCACATTCCACCATCATTTCTAACCACACGTCCCCCCCCTCCCTTCCCTCCCACCCCTCTGCCCTATCTAGAGTTTGTCTATTCCTCCCACGCTCCACTTCCCTACCCCACTATGAATCAGTCTCCTTATATTAGAGAAAATATTCAGCATTTGTATTTTGGGGATTGGCTAACTACACTTAGAATTATCTTCTCCAACTCCATCCGTTTACCTGAAAATGCCATGATTTTATTCTCTTTTATTGCTGAGTAATATTCCATTGTGTATATATGCAACATTTTTTATCCATTCATCTATTGAAGGGCATCTAGGTTGGTTCCACAGTTTAGCTATGGTGAATTGTGTTGCTATAAACATTGATGTGGCTGTGCTCCCATAGTATGCTGTATTTAAGTCCATTGGGTGTAGACCAAGGGGTGGGATAGATGGGTCAAATGGTGGTTCCATTTCCAGTTTTCCAAGGAATCTCCATACTGCTTGTCATATTGGCTGCACCATTTTGCAGTCCCACAAGCATTGTATGAGTGTGCCTTTTCCCCCACATCCTCGCCAACACTTGTTGTTTGTCTTCGTAATAGCTGCCATTCTGACTGGAGTGAGATGGTATCTGAGAGTGGTTTTGATTTGCATTTCTCTGATTGCTAGAGATGATGAGTATTTTTTTCATATATTTGTTGATTGATTGTGTATCCTCTTCTGAGAAGTGTCTGTTCAGTTCCTTGACCCATTTATTGATTGGGTTATTTGTTATTTTGGTGTTTAGCTTTTTTAGTTCTTTATATACCCTAGAGATTAGTTCTCTATCTAATGTGCAAGTGGCAAAAATTTGTAGGCTCTCTGTTCACCTCACTGACTATTTATTTTGCTGAAAAGAAGCTTTTTAATTAAATTTGAATCCATCCCATTTATTAATTCTTTATTTTAATCCTTGCACTATAGGAGTCTTATTAAGGAAGTAGTGGCCTAATCTGATACAATGAAGGTGAAAGTTCTTTGCAGTAAAAACTAAAGAACACTAGAGAAATAAATTAAAGAAGACCTTAGAAGATGGAAATATCTCCATTGGTCTTGGATAGGCAGAATTAATAGTGCCAAAATGACCACACTACCAAAAGCACTATACAGTTTTAATGCAATGACAATCAAAATCCCAATGGCATTCCTCACAGAAATGGAAAAAGCAGTCATGAAATGAAATTCATCTGGAAAAATAAGAGACCCAGAATAGCTAAAGCAATTCTTAGCAAGAAGAGTGAAGTAGGTGGCATCACTATAGCAGACTTTTTTTTGTTACTATTGCTATATTACATAGCAATAGTAACAAAACAGCATGGTATTGGCACCAAAATAGACTGGTAGGATAATGGTACAGAACACAGGACACAGGGACTAACCCACATAATTACAGTAATCTTATATTAGATAAAGGTGCCAAAAACATACATTGGGGAAAATAGACAGCCTCTTAAACAAATGGTGCTGGGAGAACTAGAAATCCATATGCAACAAAATGAAATTAAGCCCCTATCTCTCATCATGCACAAAACTTAACTCAAAGTGGATCAAGGACCTAGGAATTAAACCAGAGACCCTGTGTCTATTTATTTATTTATTTTTAGTTTGAGCCAGGGTCTCACTAAGTTGCCCTGGCTAGCCTCTAACTTGTAATCATCCTGCCTCAGCATCCTGACTAGCTGGAATTACAGAAAAAGTGATTCTTTCTATTTTATTTTCCTAGTTTCAGGATGTTCTTTTTAAAAAAAAGTGGTTGCACAAATCATCTTGAACAAAACATTTATTAGTTTTATATCAAATATGCAGAAAATCATAATATTTTATATGTCTGTTTTAATTGCAAACGCCTTTTAGTACCTCAACATTCTGATTTTGTCAGAATTATTTCCACAGATTTGATTCTTTAGAGTAAGAGACACATTACATATAATTTAAAAAGATACATAAACCCCTGGGAAAAGTCACATTTTTTAAAAAATGTATTTCAATACAAATAATTGGAGGTAAATTACCCTTAAATATAGTCAAATCTAGCTGTATGTTAGATCTCAATAGAAAAGAACACACCAAGAAGCAATAAAATCTTAACTTTAGAATATTCACATCTTCTCACACCCATTCACCCAACAAACCAAGATTTCTAGCATTACCATCCCTATATTCTAGCATTTTACCATGTGTAGCAAATAACAATGATATACACTAGGATAATAATGAGATAATATTTTGACCTGACTTACAATAATTATAAATGGAAAAGAATTCAAGAGGAAAGTAAAATGGTAGTGGGAGTAGTCCCTGAATATGAGAAAGGACTATCAATTCAGAGATTCCTTTTTTGAAAATGAACTAAAAAATTAAGACATTAAAAATCTTTATACAAATGCAGAAAATAATATTTATGTTTTAAAAACATTTGTTACTATTAAATATAAAACAATGTTAGTGTTTGAAAAATGATGCATTTATTAAATACTGATTAAGCCCTTTTCATGTTCTAGGCACTATGCTAAACAATAAAAGCAAAATCTCCCTGCTCAGGAAATGTAATCAAGTAGATATTTTACAGTTAAAATAAAAAGAATGAGAAAAAACAGACAGATGCTAATATTTTAAAGTAAGTCCAGTTTACTTCATTCTTACCAATTATAATTCTTCATGTTTAAATTTACCATTCTACAATTTCAAAAGAAAATTATCTCAGACTATAGAAATCTAACAATACAGTAAACAATGCAATGGTTACAATGGTACAGGCACACTAATATTAATTTGAAAATCATCTAATAAAAACTCCTCCTTTCAAAAAATGCAGGGTTACCACTATGAAAGAAGGCTCTTAAAAAATATAACAGTCAGATATCTAAATAAATAAGGTTTTCATTAAACATCAATTTATAACAGAAAACAATTTTTTTACTTTAATTTTTGTGTATTTTTACTGACATTTTACTGATATTCAAAGCATATTACACATAAGTTCTATTTAGGAATAAAATCCTAATGTGAAACCAAACCCTTTTTCACCTTTTCCTTTTTTATTATGTTCATTAAATTTTACTGAGTTCAAACTGATATTTTATCTGCTTTGAAATTTAAAATTGTTATTTTATAAAAATGATTTTATAAAAATGATTATATTGCTACTTTGTTGATACATCTTTTTCTAGTATTATGTCTTGTTTCTGATACACAATATTTTCCATTACTGATTAAAATTCAAGAGAAGACCAAGGAAATTTTGAAGAAATTTCTTATAAAAATAATTACTGATTTTTCAAGAGAATCATTTATCTTTAGTCTAAATGTATCCATTTTTAAAATTTTATACTATAATCTTTAAACTTTAATAGTAAATTTTAAAAATCCAGAGATTTATTTTACTATAAGTTTCAATTGAATAAACTGAATTATAGCTATAAAAAATGGAATGTACATCTAAATGGGCTTGTGTTAATAAGTACACACTATCCAGAACAAAGAAGATAAAAATTTCATTATATACTATAAAGCCTACAAGCAGAATAGTATGTTTAGCTTTAGATACAGAAACAAATACTATGAAATAAATTCACAAATAGAAGGTAGTTCCTATGTAACTTCAAAGGACAGTAGTAACCATGAAGGTAAATAAAATTCAAACACACCTAGAACATTCATCCTTACAAGAAAAGAAAGAAAAACTAAAAAGAAATCATAGTAAAAGGGAAAATAATAAGTAGGCAGAAGGTAGTACATTTTAGGTCCATTTAAGAAGGACATTTTAAGAAAAAAGAGTTGTCTGCTACTGAAACAAACAAAAAAAAAACTTAGCAGTAGTTGAGTTCCTCATAACAAGAAGTGTTCAAGCAGAAATATTTAATACATTTTTTTCTACAATATTCACTCAGCAATAAAGCTATAGGACACAGTAGATCTAAGAGAACTTTAACCTTACAACAATAGATTCAGTGATATTAAAACCTGGAAAAGAGATAAAATAGCCACTTTTCAACTTACCTTTTTTTCCTCCTGCAACATTATTACTTCATAAAATCTTGGGATAAATGAACAATAATTTTCCTGTTGATCTTTCTTGATATTAATATTTTCACAATATAATGTCTTTTCCCTTTGGAAAATTCAGATAGAAAATTATAATTCTCAGTTTTAAACATATAAACATTTATATAAGCAAAAAGAATACAGTAACATTTCCTAGGTTAGAAGTATGTGATAAGACCAATAGGTTAGATTAGACTAACATATTTAAAATGTTGTAAAAAATGTACTTTTATGTTTGTTCTGCTTTTTCCAATTCAAAACATTATTATAAACCTGTTTCAATGATTCCAAAAACAAAATGAGAGTGAGTTGCATCATGACTTAAAATACAAAGCTATCAACAAAAGTTTCCTGTATTCTATTTATCATAAAAAGTCTTTAAAATTCCAAATTCCTAGGGATTTCAATTACTTCCAAAATAATATTTATATCATACAACAATCTAGAAAGTGACTTAAAGACCTTTGAGAATGAAATGGAAGTTTATTTTCATTGAAAATTAAACAACCTCAAGTATGGACTAAGGAGTGATTAATAATAGTTCAAGCCTTGGAGTCTGACAGCCTGATAGAAATCCTAGCATTGCCACCTATTAGCTGTATTACCTTATGTAAATCACCTAATTTTTCTATGCTTCATATTCTTCATCTGTAATTTGAAATACTAATAGCCAATTCTCATGAATGAAAGGATTAAAATAGAAAATATATGTGAAATGCTTAGTGCCACACATTGTCCATAATAAGCCCACAATAACTGCCAGCTATAATTGTTTCAAAAGTTATATTAAAACAGGCTATACTGACTATACTGGTTTTTCTATTTCTTAAATAGAATTTTAAAAGAATATGATATCCAAAATTTCTAACAAACTATACTAAACATATAAAGATTAAAATTCGATAACAGAAAAACATAAAACAAAGTTAAAATTTCATAATACTTGTCATTATTTTCTTTGTTCAGCAGTGTTAATTTAAATGTTCATTTACCAACCCAGCTCACTATTAAATACTCACTTTTTCAATGATTTTTATTTGCTCAAAATGCAACATATGAACTTGTTTTCAACACCTCAAGTGTGTTTATCAATCACAAATATATCAGAATTGTCAGATATCATTCAGGTCTGTGTGTTTCCCAAAATGAAGCCTATAGGCTTATCTTTCCATTTAGGTGACTCCTTATTATCTCCTTATTATTTCATCTTTGGTTCTCTATCAAGTCTTTCATAATAATTCTGACTCAACCAAATAAACAAAAAGTAAAAAAAAAAAGTAGAAAATGTCAATTGCCAGAATGGAACAAAGACAACTCCAAATAAAAAGATACAGTGAAGGCAAGCAAATTATGAAAATAATGAAATAACTGAAGCAGTAGAAATGCAATGTACAAGAATTCATGCATGTAAGCAAAAGTAAAAAAAACACAAATGGAAGAAGAGGAGAAATAGAGAAAAAAGATCAAAGAAAGAAATATCACAAAACAGGGAAAATAGAAATGGGACAAGGTTGGGGAAAAGAACTGGAAGGGAAAACTTTTAAGCAAAGGTCCATTTAAGAAGGACATTGTAAGAAAAAAAGAGTTGTCTACTACTGAAACAACAACAAGAATAACAAGAAGTGTTCAAGCAGAAATATTTAATACAGTTTTGAGTGTTGCTTCAAACCTCAATGAGAGAGCAGGGAAGGAAGAAAGGGCAAACCAGCCAATCTGGGAGAAGAAAAGGATATGATGAAAATATCCAACAACAAAAGTTTATGTTAAAAATGGAATGATCAGAGTTAGAATAGTCTGTAGACCTAATCTTGTTTAGAAGAATGAAAATAAAGTTAAACTATAGTAAGCCAAATATGCATGCTTAGTTTCCAGTGTTTTTTATTTTTATTTTTTTAATTTATATATGGCAGCAGAATGTGTTATAATTCTTATTACACATATAGGACACAATTTTTCATATCTCTGGTTGTATACAAAGTATATTCACACCAATTCCTGTCTTCATACATGTACTTTGGATAATAATGATCATCACGTGCCACCATCATTTCTAACCCCATGCCCCCTCACTTCCCCTCCAACCCCTCTGCCCTGGATAGTGTTTCTCTATTCTTCCCATGCTCCCACTCCCTATCCCACTATGAATCAACCTCCTTATATCAAAAATAAATAAATAAATAAACATTGGGCATTTGGTTTTTTGGAATTGGCTAACTTCACTTAGCATTATCTTCTCTAACTCCATCCATTTACCTGCAAATGCCATGATTTTATTCTCTTTTATTTCTGAGTAATATTCCATTCTGTATATATGCCACTTTTTTATTCATACATCTATTGAAGAGCATCTAGGTTGGTGCCAAAGTTTAGTTATTGTGAGTTGTGCTGCTATAAACATGGATGTGACTGTCTCCCTGTAGTATGCTGTTTTTAAGTCCTTTGGGTACAGACCAAGGAGAGGGATAGCTGGGTCAAATGGTGGTTCCATTCCCAATTTTCCAAGAAATCTCCATACTGCTTTCCATATTGGCTAAACCAATTTGCAGTCCCACCAGCAGTGTATAAGTGTACATTTTCCCCCACATCCTCACTAACACTTATTATTGTTTGTCTTCATTCTGACTGGAGTGAAATGAAATTTTTGAGTGGTTTTGATTTTTATTTCTCTAATTGCTAGTGATGATGAACATGTTTTCATATGTTTGCTGATTGATTGTATATCATCTTCTGAGAAGTGTCTGTTCAGGTCCTTGGCCCATTTATTGATTGAGTTATTTGTTTTTGTGGTGCTTAGCTTTTTGAGTTCTTTATATACCCTAGAGATTAGTGCTCTATCTGATGTGTGATGAGTAAAAATTTGCTCCCAAGATGTAGGCTTTCTATTCACCTCACATATTGTTTATTTTGCTGAGAAGAAACTTTTTAGTTTGAGTCCATCCCACTTATTAATTATTTATTTTAATTCTTGCATCAAAGGAGTCTTATTAAGGAAGATGGGGCCTGATCCCACATGATGGAGATTAGGGTCTACTTTTTCTTTTATTAGACACAAGGTCTCTAGTTTTATTCCTAAGTCCTTGATCCATTTTGAGTTGAGTTTTGTGCATTGTGAGAGATAGGGGTTTTATTTCATTTTGTTGCATATGGATTTCCAGTTTTCCCAGCATCATTTGTTGAAGAGGCTATCTTTTCTCCAATGCATGTTTTTGGCACATTTGTCTAATATAAGATAATTGTAATTTTGTGGGTTATTCTCTGTGTCCTCTATTCTGTACCATTGGTTTACCAGTTTGTTTTGGTGCCAATACCATGCTGTTTTTGTTACTATTGCTCTGTAGCATCAATAAACTTAAAGAATCATATGATCATCTCAATAGATGCAAAAAAAAAGCATTTGACAAAATACAGTACCCCTTTATGTTCAAAGCACTAGAAAAACTAGGGATAACAGGAACATATCTTAACATCATAAAGGCTATCTTTGCTAAGCCCCAGGCCAACATCATTCTAAATGGAGAAAAACTGAAGGTATTCCCTCTAAAAACTGGAACAAGACAGGGATGCCCTCTTTCACCACTTCTATTTAACATAGTTCTTAAAACACTGGCCAGAGCAATTAGACAGATGAAAGAAATAAAAAGGGATACAAATAGAAAAAGAAGAAATCAAATTGGTACTATTTGCTGATAATATGATTCTATACCTAGAAAACCTAAAAGTTTCACCATAAAACTTCTAGAACTAGTAAATGAATTCAGCAAAGTAGCAGGATATAAGATCAACACCCATAAATCAAAGGCATTCCGGTATATCAGTGATAAACCCTCTGAAAGGAAAACTACCCCATTTAAAATAGCCTCAAAAAAAATACTTGGGAATCAACTTAACAAAAGAGGTGAAATATCTATATAATGAAAATTACAGAACTCTAAAGAAAGAAGTCAAAGAAGACCTTAGAAGTTGGAAAGATCTATGTTGCTCTTGGATAGGCAGAATTAATATTATCAAAGTGACCATACTTCCAAAAGCATTATACAGATTTAATGCAATTCCAATCAAAATACCAATGGCATTCTTCATAGAAATAGAAAAAGCAATCATGAAATTCATCTGGAAAAATAAGAGACCCAGAAAAGCTAAAGCAATCCTTAGTAAAAAAGAGTGAAGCAGTTTCCAGTGTTATTACTAAAAAATAAATAAATAAAAATACAGATGTACCATTCATGTTAGGAAAGTAAAAAACTAAAAAGGACAATGGGCTAGAATATAAATTCCCAAAAACAAAGGCGTTGTTTTATTCCTTTTATTCTTAATTATTAGGTTCGGTATGATGCACAATAAATATTCAAACTATGTTTGTTCAATGAATGAACTATAGCAGGGGAGTCTAAAGAAATAGCTATGTCCATTGCTGGGACACAGAGATGTCTGACTGTTTCAAGCAAAGTAATTGAATAGGTAATCATTATGGGTCTTTTCAGGAGAAAACTCGTGCTCTCAGAGAAAGAAGTAAGCAAAAATCAAGTTGGAATCCGTTTTAAAAATTAATCACAGGAAGAAATAACAGAATATGAGAACAACATGATGGTTGATCATTTTGCCTTCCATGGTAGTATAAACCAAAGATAAAATTATTTTACCAGAAATTTACTAATTAATCTTTGTAAACCCTGAACTTAATGTTATAGATCTGATTCACTGTAAATGAAAATGCTTTTTAAAACCATCTTATAGTCAAAAGAATGAAGATCAGAGCCAGGGATAACATGAGGAATCCCTGGGTCATCATCTGACTTTTCATCTAATTTAAAATTAAGCACAGTATATGTTAGTACTTAGATATGACATGAGCTGTGTAATCAAACTGGCCTCACTTAAATCCAGCTCTATCATGTAAATGGCCACATGATCTTGAATATGTTCTTTATCCTCTCTGATCCCTGGATTTTTCACTGACAAAATATACATATAACAATAGTAACCACAGAGACTTGTTAAGATTAAATGAGGTAATACACATAAAATAAGTGGCACAGGATCTGACTCATTTAAAAAAAAACAATAGTTTTAAATAGGTTATTCCAAAATATAACATTTCTTTGAGTTCTTCATATTAATTTACCTTTATTAACCAAATAGCCTAGTCTAAATTAGATCAATTTATACTCAAGAACTACATTAAAGACACACTTTTTTTACACATATACTTACTGGATTATATCATACTCTCCAGGGCCAGGACCAGACACTTTAGGGAACTCTAGTCTTCCTGTAGAGTTGCCAAAATGTATGCCTTTGTATTTCAAAGTTGCATTGGAAACACCCTAAAAAAACAAAAGTAAAGATGAGACATAGTTTAAATATGTTCTGAAACAAGGTTCAAATTTTACTTAAGCCTAAATCTAAAGCTAGGGTAGCCTTGGTCAAAAGGGTTCCATTGGTAAATGCTATGTTCTTTCACAGATCCCAAGCTAAGTTGTCACTAAGGTGCCCCATCCCATTCCTGAATCAGCCAGAATACTCAGAGAAATGCCTCAAACATATCCTCAACCAATTTGAATAGCTGTGCTCTTGGCAGTAGAGTCAATACTCTAAATAATAGAGGTCAATGAAATTTGCTTCCCATCTTTAATAAAAGGAAGGGAAAGAATTGTATTATTTAGAGAAAGAAAAGGCCTATTGAAAATTACTTTAATTAAACAGAGAAAATGCAAACATTACCAACAGATATTAGACAATTTCTAACTCCCTGGTATTTTAAAATATGCCCATGTTAACTTTTCAAAGAGTAACAAATAGTAAATGATAAATTAAAATAATAACTAGTTTATTTTATACTAATGTTTGAGGACAGAATCAGTCTTTTTAATACCAAATAATTTGTAACATGAGAAATCAACTATTATTTTTCCTTTACTTCCACTATAATAAGTGCCAAAATTATGCATGAACCATAAAAATTAAAGTACCTGGTTTCTACAGAAACTAAAATAATGAAGTACAATGTAATAATAGTAGCATCTCTTGAAGGAATTTTCTCTTGAACTAATACTTCATAAAACAACCATAAAAATTTTTTTTAAAAAAACCAACTCATTTTTAACTAATAGTAGAAGAAACTCTAATTTATTTTTTTCAATGCATTCGAAAAACTATGTTTATAAAAATACAGCATTAAAACAAGCTTGGATTAGTAAAACAGTATATATTGAATAAAATTAACATAATGTATAGTGTCAAGTATTCTGGTTGATTATTTTAATGCAGTAGAATCAACTTCTGTCAATTATCATTATAAATAATATTAATGAAGTAAATGGCAAATATTAGTGATAAAAAGCATAAATTCAGTTCAAACTCATACCCCTTCACCTCAACCCAAAATTTCAAAAGTACATAAAATAAGCACAAATTATCAGGCTTAAAAATAGAAAATATCATAGAGTAGTATTGATTTGCATTTCTCTCATTGATAGATATGATGAACATTTTTTCATATATTTGTTCAGAATGGCAGCTATTATGAAGACAAACAACAATAAGTGTTGGTGAGGATGTGGGAAAAAAGGTACACTCATATATTGCTGGTGGGACTGCAAATTGGTGCAGCCAATATGGAAACAGTATGGAAATTCCTTGGAAATCGGGGAATAAAAGCACCATTTGACCCAGCTATCCATCTCCTCGAACTATCATCTCCCAAAGGGCTTAAAAACAGCATACTACAGGGACACAGCCACACCAATGCTTATAGCAGCAAAATTCACAATAGCTAAACTGTGGAGCCAACCTAGATGCCCTTCAGTGGGTGAATGGATAAAAAAAATGTGGCATATATACACAATGAAATTTTACTCAGCAATAAAAAAGAATAAAATCATGGCATTTCATTTGCGGTTTAATGGATAGCACTGGTGAAGATAATGCTAAGTGAAGTTTGCCAATCCAAAAAAAAAAATGCCGAATGTTTTCTCTGATATAAGGAAGCTGACTCATAGTGGGGTAGGAAGGGGGAACATGGGAGGAAGAGATGAATTCTAGATAGGGAAGAGGGGAGGAAGGGAAAGGAAGAAGGCAGGGGATTAGCAAGGATGGTGGAATGTGATGGACATCATTATCCAAAGTACATGTATGAAGACAATAATTGGGTGTCAACTACTTTATACACAAACAGAGATATGAAAAATTGTGGTATATATGTGTAATAAGAATTGTAATGCAAAAAAAAACAAGTACACGTATAAATACATGAATTGGCATGAACATACTTTATACAAAGATATGAAAAGTTGTGCTCTACGTATGTAATAAAAATTGTATTACATTCTGCTGTCATGTATTTTAAAAAATAAAATCAATTAAAAAATAGAAAATATCATTCACATGAGAGACACTTTAAGGAATTTCTATAAGATGCAGAACAATAGAGACTGTAACCAGAAAAGGAATCTACTACATGTGAAAGGAACCTCAGTGGAACTCTTATTAACATCCCCAGAAAGACAGAAACTGGAGAAAATGATAGACTCCTGGACTGTGAGTAGGCAGCAATCTCTAGTTAGAAAGACACCACTCTAAATGCTATGGGATTCAACAACAAAATACAAACAGAAGCTGACACAGCTGGATGTTAGAGCTAAAGGTAAAGGAACACAGAGTCACCAGCTATGTCCAGGTAGGATTCAGACATATATTGGGATGTTTTGGAACTAAGAGCAAACCAATCAGAAGGTGAATGTGAAAACTAATCCACTGTTAATCATAATGACTTTTCACCCAGTGAGAAAATATTTGTGTCAAAAGAGTGGCAACACCAAACACTAAGAATTTTCTGTTGACTGAATTTACCTCCTAACACAGACTGGATTTATGCCTGTATTCTTGCAGTATACAATTATGCTATGAAGAAAAATCTAAATGTTTCATTAAAAGCATTGCTACTTTTAAACCCTTCTATTAGAGTATAAGGAAAGAAGGGTATTATCCTCCTCACTTCACCCCAGCTCATCCTGCAGTTTTAGCTGTGCTAGAGAACACTGATGGAAATGCCCAGCAGAGAGCACCATCTAGCAAGAGACTGAAAAGCCTGGTGGAGCTACTGCTGTACTCAGTGCAAACAAACTTATTCAAGAGCATGGCTGGGACAGCCCCTGAGGACTTCTAGAAATACTTGGGAAAGGGAACTGTGTGGAAGGCTTGAGGTCCTCTACATTGGTAAGTAGATACAAAAAAAAAAAAAAAACTGATGCTTGACCAATAAACAAACATTAATGTTTGTTGTTATTATTTTCTTCATTCCTTGTAATCCAATGAAGCATGAAAGATGTGTTATATAAATAAAAAGGATGGATCCTTATTTCTTTTAGAAATATTTCCAGCATTGTACATGCTATCAGTGTGCTTAGATTATTACCTACAGATTTTTTCTACTGCATTATAACATAAAGAACAGAGAGGTATTTTCCCCTCCTTACTAAGGACATTTAGTTTTAACACCATGAGTGATGGATGATTTAGTCCTATAAATCACTATATCAAAGTAAGATATTGTTGTTGTTATTATTATTGTAAGTAGGGATTCTAATTAATACATGATTCTGAAGCTTAACCCCTTCCCTGTCAGATCCTTGAAAGACTATGGCTATGAATAAAAACTTGAATAATTCAAAGAACTATCCCACCAAACTCTGTAATACATTTATACATACACACACACACACACACACACACACACACACACCACAGTTTTGGGAATCCTAATAATAACCATGATGAATGAAATAAGATAGATGAACATCCAAAGGGTCTGGGGTTGCAGACGCAAATGCTGTAACACATAGCTGAATGGCACACAAAAGTGGCAGAGCCTGACATATTCAGCACAGAAGCAGATACTAGTAGACATATACTAACACAAACCAGGGCATCCATTGGAGCAGCTGAAAAGCAGCTTGTTGCTAAAAGGTCAGTGCTGCGTTCAGACTATTACATTCAATAGAACTTGAAGACACAGTACCTCACCACACAACCCTTTCTTTTTGCTAAAACTATTTGCCATTTATATTGTACTTTATTTTTACTTAGAAATAAAGCAGAATTTCATTAATTGTTCTACATACCTAATATATTTACTGTAGTCTACAGATTTGTCAAAAAAGTCAGTATTTTAAAAGAGCATTGTGTTAAGTCACCTTTTCTATCTTTTTTTTTTTTTAGCCTAAAACATCAAGTTAAGCTTATTTTCCCCCAGTGCTAAGGATCAAATAAAAGGCTTTCTTCATGCTAAGCAAGTACTCTAACACTGAACTATACCCCCAGGCCCATGGTAAGCTTTTATAGTAACTATTTTAACACAGCAATTCAGGACCTTGAGGAGAATTGTGTCAGAGAATATTTTTTCAGTTGAATTTACATTATTGAGATTTTATGGTTCAGCAATTGAACAATTATAAAAGTAATAGAGTCAAAGGAAAGATCACATATGTACGCATATATGTATATGTGCATAAATACACACATAAAAACTCAAGACTTTAGCAAAATCCTTTCTTTGTATACAATAAAATTAATTGCATTTAAACCATGTGAGCTGATGACTACTTAACTCACTAACCTCTACAGTACTCAAGTAAATGATATTTAATTTAAAAACCTCTTAAAAATATAGACAAAACTTCAGAACAAATTGATACACTCAATTCTAAATCACACCCTCTATTACGTCAAGAAGTGTTGACGGTGCTCACTTCAAGGTCACTGTCAACTTGGAAAGTCATTAGCAAATAAAATATGACTTAATTGAAGCAAACTCAGCTTGGAGCTGCATTATTTTAAATGAACACTATAATAAAATTTGAAGAAGAATTACTAACTGCCACTCTCGTTGACAATTAAATGAATGAAGAAGGGACTTTGTAACTTTTACCCCCAATCCTTTCATAATTAAATATGAAAGTAGGATTTGTGAAAAATTGGAAGTCCCAAAGAGCATCAATTTAAACACTAATGGACTGCTTTTCAGTTAGGCCGTGCACAGGTAGCTCACAGCATGCTATCATTACTAAATGTCAGTATCATAATTCTAACTGCCAACCTTGCTTGTGAAATCCATCCACCCCTGAAAAAATTTACATCTAACAGTTTCCTGGGTATTTCTGAAAAATGATAAAAACAAAATTTTATCACTTAAAATATTATATAAAACAATGTATCTTTAAATTTTGCTAAAGTTTTTGAAAAACACTTGATTCTATATTTAAGATTTATCAGATTCCTTCAGTAGATGTGACTCACCAGTTAGAGAAGAACCACAATAAATACTCATCTTTTAGATTATTTTCTTTATTTTCTACTAATAATTTATATCTGGAAACTGAGCCCACATATAGTGTTATCTCAAAATGTACATAAAGGGCTCCACAGAATTATCAGAAATGTAAATAAGATTTTATTTAACATTACTAAAGTATTACTTATGCAGTAGTCTGTGAAAAACTGTTATTCTGCAGGAGAAACAGAAGGAAATAAAGCTGTTAGCCACTAAGCTTCTCCACCCACCCTCTTATTTCTCTCTCAAGTTCAAGATGGGGATTTCACAAAACATTAAAGTTCAATTCCAATTAAACTTTACTGAATCTTCCTGAATATTAAAAACTGCCTTTAATTCGTATGTTAATCTATGTTTCATGTGTTTTTTAAGTTAAATTTGGATTTTTATTCTAGGAAGTATAAGCTAGATTGATGCAAAATTACTAAAACAGGTTATCTAATAAATTGGCCCTATTAATATTAATGTTATGTAATAAATTTTCTTCTTCTTTCTGTCTGAATAATTCGTCCAGAAAGAAATCAAGTTTATATATCAAAGTAATGCTTAGTCATATGGGGAAAAGGTTTTATATATATAAAGAAGCTTGGAGGCATTATTTAGGCCTTCTAATTAATGATACATTATTCCAAATCAAAGAAATCATTTATATAGAAAATATAATTTTAGAGCAAGAACTATATTTTGATATTTAAGTTAAAAGGAATCAGGGAATTACTTAAGTTAAAGCCAAATATTTATGGCTATTGTGAAAACTAAATACTAATTTGAGTATATCAGACTACAGTTTTCTCAAGAATATTTCTGATAAGGCAATTAAGCAAAAAGAGGCTAAATAATTTGACAATGAGCCATTAACTATTAAGTAATGGACTCAAGAAACAAACACAGGCAGCCTGGCTCCATTACACTGCTGCTCATAACTTGTCTTTCACCTTGTAGAAAATATCTGATATCAGGAGCACTGCACTTTTATTGAGTTCACTGTAATTTTTACAAAAATGATCTCTGTTGTTCTCTTAGGCATATCTTAATCAAACATCTAAGATACTTGCCACTGTCTATTGATGAGAACTAATAATTAGTTATTATTAACAGGTGATAGGCTTGTCAAGGCCTGAAAGAACAGGTCTGGCATAGAAAGGGAATGTGAAGTATTCTTGAGACTAAAGTCTCATTACCAGAAAGGAGTAGGAACTCTCAGGGGGAAGAAAAAAATTATTAAACAATTTATAAGGTCCTTTACTCTATTTTACCAGAAGTAACCAGTTTCTTCAAAAGTTTCATAGTGTAGAAAGTTCACTAGGTCTTAAAATATTCACCTATATTTGAACAAAAAAATATATCATTTCTAATTTTTTACATAATAGGAATCAAAGCATTACAAAAGTTAAATAATATTCTTATGTATTTATCTTACCATTCTTTAATTCTTTGTGTGAATTTGAGTTACTAGCTAATAACTTTTAATTTCAGCCTAAACTTTTTAGTATTTCTTGTAAATAAAAAAATTCTTTCCATTTCCACTTATTTGTGAATGTTTTAGTTTTCATTAATTTTCATAGAATAGTTTTACTTATAATAAAATTCATGATTGACAGTATTTTCCCTCACTTTGATTATATCATCCCACATATTGTAGTCTGGATATGAGGTATCCCCAAAAGCTCCTGTGTTAATGCAAGAATGTTCAGCACGAAATGATTAGATTATGAGAGCTATAACCTAATCAGTGGATTACACCATTTGGTTGGTTAAACACTTGAAAGGACTACTTTACTGTGTGGTAACTGCATGCAGGTGGGGCCTGCCTGAAGGAGGTGGGTCAATGAGGGTCAATAATCCCTTGAGTATTATTTCTTATCCCCAGCTCCTCCTTTTCTCTACTTCCTGGCTACCATGGGATAAGTAGTTTTCCTCCAGCATTTCCCTTCTGCCAGGATGTTCTGCACCACCTCAAGCCCAGCATAATGGAGATGGCTGACCATGGATTGAACCTCTGAAACAGAGAACTCAAAATAAAATGTTTCACCTCTAAGTTGTTCTTTGTCAAGTATTTTATTCACAGTCACAAAAAGATAACACACTACAGCCATCGGTAGCTCCCAATGTTAATCACTAATCACATCTCTTTGTATTTATCCTAGTAGGAGTTTGTTGAGTTTCTTGTATGGGTAGATTAATGTTTTTCATCATATTGGAAATGCTTTCAAGCATTATTTTTTCAGTATTCTTTATTCCCTTTCCTCTCTTTCTCCTCTCCTTAGAATTCCCATTATGCCTATGTTAATATGTTCGATGTCAACCACAGGTCTCTAAAACTATGTATATTCTTCTTCATCCTATTTTCTTTCTGTTCATCAAATTGCATAATATCAACTTACTTGTCTTCAAGTTGATTATTTCCTCTACTAGTTCAAATCTGCTGTTGGATTCCTGTATCAAATTTTTCATTTCCATTATGATCTTTTCAATTCTAAAATTTCTACTTGTTTTCTTTTTTTTTTAAAGAGAGAGTGAGAGAGGAGAGAGAGAGAGAGAGAGAGAGAGAGAGAGAGAGAGAGAGAGAGAGGGAGAGAGAGAGAGAATTTCTTTTAATATTTATTTTTTAGTTCTCGGCGGACACAACATCTTTGTTGGTATGTGGTGCTGAGGATCGAACCCGGGTCGCACGCATGCCAGTCGAAGGCGCTATGGCTTGAGCCACATCCCCAGCCCCTCTACTTGTTTTCTTTCTCTATAATGTCAATCTCTTTTTTAATGATACTATTTGGTATATACTGTTTTTACATTACACTTTCGTTTAGTTCTTTAGACATAGTTTCTTTTAGTTCTTTGAACATATTTTAAATAGCTGATTTAAAGACTTGGTTTAGTAAGTCCAACGTCCTGGCCTCCTCAATAACAGTTTCTCTTACAGTATATAAGCCATATTTTAATTCTCAGTGTTTCATAAATTTTTGTTGAAAACAGACATGTTTTATAACATAATGTGTCAACTATGAAAATCAGAAATCTATCCTTCCTCAGAGTTTGTTGCTTGTTTTAATGTTTTGCCTGTACTCCTTCTCTAAATTCTGTATTCTCTGCCACGTGTACCCATTGATGCCATTTTTTGTTGCATCATCTGTTTTTCATATATTACATAAATTACAATAGAAATATTTTAAGAAAAAAGCTCTTAACAATTTGAAGGATATCATACCCCAAACTTATATATATATATGTATGTTTATTTTTATGTGGTGCTGAGGATCGAACCCAGTGCCTTACACATGCTAGGCAAGCACTCTGCCACAGTGAGATTATGTTAGTCTCTTTGTTAGTAAAATACAGCCTTGTGACTGAGCTTTAGCCTTGCTTACAGAAACCTCTCACTCACAATCCTTCATACACTTCTGCTAGCTGAATATAGATTCCCATATGCATGAGAAAAAGAAATTCAACTGTATGAAGCCACTAAAATTTGAAGTCTATTTCTACTGCAGTTAGTGTTACATGAATTGAAACATATACAATTATAAACTAATTTCCAAACTTTCATTCTGAAATGCATTATACTTACAAATTGAGGTTTGTAGTACGCTGGCCCAAGTGTGGGGTCACTAGCAGGTGGAAAGCGTTTTATAATACTTCCATCTTCATTAATATTATAACCATATGACTTTCCACAAGAAGGAATTGAAGGAACATCAACACTTCTGTTAATTGTAGGTGCTCTTGAAATTTTCTTTAAGGAAAACATTTTATGATTTTTCATTCAAAGGCAAGCACAAAGGGAATAAAAAAATATTAAATTTCTAAAAAGGCAACTATTAAATATTGACCTAATAAATAAATAAAGCCAAAAATGTTTGCTTAGTAAAAGTAACTTAGAGGAGTGAATTCAAGTCTCCATGTATAAACAATGAGAATATATACTATTATTATTGAAGCTATCATAAGAGGATTCTCTCTCATTTGCAACTTGCTTAGTAAAGCAAAAATTATTAATTCAAAAAGAAAAAAATGCCACACAAACACTATTATAGTACCTGCCATAGAAAAACAAACTTTTTATTTTTCAATAATATTTCCTGACTTCATTCCTTGAAACTCCTGATTTATCTCCATATTACTGTTGTCTTGTATAAATACACTAATTATGAAGGCTACATAGCAGAAAAATGTCTACAATATAATGTTGCATGGAAATAGAAACAAAAAAGTGATTTTAATGATATTTTGAGATTAATTATCAAGTTGTACTTTCAAATGGTGTTTTTGGCATGTCAAGGCTTTCCAAAATACAGCCCTTATCTCCTTCCTCATCCCATCCTCCTGCTGCTTTCCCTTAAATCCTGTACTACAAATATTCCAAAGAACTCTGTACTGCTCTGAACATATCATGCTACTAAACACCTCAATATCTTCATTCATGTGGATTTATCAATCTTAATGTTTTTAACTACTTAGTGAAACATGCTTTTTTCTTTTTCCTTTTTTCTTTTACTGGTTCTTTTTAGTTATACATGACAGTAGAATCCATTTTGATAAAATTATAAATGCATGCAATATATCTTATTCTAATTAGGGCCCTATTCCTGTGGATGCACACAATGGTAAGATTGATTGTGGTATATTCATATATGTACATAGGAAAATTATGTCAGATTCTTTTCATTGAATTTTTTATTCCTATCCCCCCTCTCTTCCATTCATTCCCCTTGGTCTAATCTTATGAACTTCTATTCTTCCCCTTTGGTTTAGTTGCACTATCAGAGAAAATATGTGCTAGCTATTTATTTATTTGTTTGTTTGTTTGTTTTGGATTAGCTTATTTCACTTAGCACAGCAGTTTCCAAATCCTTCCATTTACCAGAAAATGTCATAAAATTTCCTTCTTTTATTTATTTATTTATTTTAACACCAGGGATTGAACTCAGGAACACTTAACCACTGAGCCACATTCCCAACCATTTTTACATTTTATTTAAAGAGAGTCTTGGTAAGTTGCTTAGGGACTAAGTTGCTGAGGCTGACTTTAAACTCGCAATCCTCCTGCCTCAGTGTCCTAAGCCACTGGGATTAAAAGTGTGCACCACTGCACGAGCTCATTCTTCTTTATGAAATAGTAGTATTCATTGTGTATATATACCACAATTTCTTTATCCATTCATCTGTTGATGGGCATCTAGGTTGGTTCCATATCTTACCTATTGTGAACTGTGCTGCTATAAACACCGATGTGGCTCTGTCACTGTAGTATGCACATTTTAACTCCTTTGGATATACACCAAGTAATGGGATAACAGGGTCAAATGATGGTTTCATTCCTAGTTTTTTGTTTTTTGGGTTTTTTTGAAAAATCTCCATATTGTTTTCCAGAGTTGCACCAATTTGCAGCCCCACCAGCAATTTTCCCTACATCCTCACCAACATATATTATAACTTGTATTCTTGATAATTGCCATTCTGGTTGGAGTGAGATGAAATCTCAGTGTAGTTTTAATTTACATTTCTCTAATTGCTAGAGATATTTAACGTTTTATATATTTGTTGACCATTCATATTTCTTCTTTTGAGAAGTGTCTGTTCAGTTCCTTTGCTCATTTATTGTTTTATTTATTTTTGGTGTTAAGTTTTTTGAGTTCTTTATATATCCTGGATATTAATGCTCTATCTGTGGTGCAAATAGCAAAGATTTTCCCCCATTCTGTAGGCTCTCTCTTCCTGCTCTTGTATCCTTTGCTAGAAAGAAGCTTTTTAGTTTGATGCCATTCCAATTACTGATTTTTTTTATTTTACTTCTCATGCTTTAGGAATCCAATTAAGGAAGTCAGTTCCTAAGCCAACATATTGGAGTGTTGGATCTATATAATCTGTAGTTGCAGGGTTTCTGATCTAATACCAAAGTCTTTGATCCACTTTGAGTTTTGTGCAGGGTGAGAAATAGGGATTAAATTTCATTCTATTCCATATGGAATCTCAGTTTTCTCAGCACCATTTATTGAAGAGGCTATCTTTTATCCAGTGTATGTTTTTGGCACTTTTGTCTAGTATGAGATAACTGTATTTTTGTGGCTGTTCTATTGCATTGGTCTTCATGCCTGTTTTGGTGCAAATACTATAGCTCTGTAGCATAATTTAAGGTCTAGTATTGTGATGCCTCCTGCTTCATTTTTTGCCTATTCTAGGCCTCTTATTTTTTCCAAATAAATTTTATGACTGCTTTTTCTATTTCTATAAAGAATGTCATTGGAATTTTAATAGGAATTGCATTAAATCTGTATAACACATTTGTTAGTATGGCCATTTTGACAATATTAACTCAGCCTATCTAAGAACATGGGAGATCTTTCCTTCTTCTAAGGTCTTCTTCAATTTGTTTCTTTGTGGCCTGTAGTTTTCATTGTAGTGGTCTTTTACCTCGTTTGTTAAATCAATTCCCAGATTCCCAAGTTTTGTTTTGTTTTGTTGAGGCTATTGTGAATGGAATAGTTTTCCTAATTTCTCTTTCAGCTGATTCATCATTGGAATATAGGAATGCAATGATTTATGGGTGTTAATTTTGTATCCTAATTTGCTGAATTCATTTATGAGTTCTAGAAATTTTATAATGAAGTTTGTTGTTGTTGTTGTTTTTGGTCTTCTAAATATAGGATTATGTCATTAGCAAACAGATAGTTTGAGCTCTTCTTTTCCTATTTGTATCCCTTTAATTTCTTTCATTTTAATTGCTTTGGCTAGAGTTTCAAGGACTACCTTGAATAGAAGTGGTGAAAGTGGGTATCCCTGTCTTATTCCAGTTTTTAGACAGAATGCTTTCAACTTTTTTTCCTTTTAAATGATGTTGGCCTTTGGTTTGTCATATGTAACTTTTACAATATTCTGGTATGTTCTTACCATCCCTAGTTTTTCTTGTGTTTTAAACATGAATGGATGCTATATTTTGTCAAATGCTTTTTCTGCATCTATTGGGATAATCATGTAATTTTTGTCTTCAAATCTATTTGTGTGGTGAATTACATTAATTGATTTCCATATGTTGAACCAAACTTGCATTCCTGTGATAAAACCCACTTGATCATGGTGCACTATATTTTTAATGTGTTTTGGTGTGTGGTTTGCTAATATTTTATTAAGAATTTTTGTATCTATGTTTATCAAGGATATTGGTCTGAAGTTTTCTTTGCTTGATGTATCTTTGTCTGGTGTTGGTACCAGGGTAATACTAGCTTCGTAGAATGAGTTTGCAATGGTTCCCTCCTTTTCTATTTCATGGAATAATTTGAAGAAGAATGGTATTAGTGGTGTTAGTTCTTCTCTATAGGTCTGGTAGAACTTGGCTGAGAATCCATCTGATCCTGGGCTTTTCTTTGTTGGAAGGCTTTTGTTGGCATCTTCAATTTAATTACTGAAAATTCATCTTTTTAAATTTTCTACATCACCCTGGTTCAATTTCGGCAGGTCTTATGTCCCTTAGTGAATCATTCTTTAAAGTCAGTCAATTCTTTTCCTATTCCCTCCCTTCTCTAAATTCCTGTGACATTTACTGACATGATCATTCATTTAGCCTTGAATTAGAAGCTACCCATCTAAACATGAAGCTTTTTTAATTCAGAAATGATGTTCTTAATTTCTCTGTATTATTAACAGTACTTTGAACACAGTCTCCTCTATATACAGGTAAACACTTTCTATATAAATACTCTATATATAGTTAAACAGATGGTATTTAATATTACCTTACTAATTCAACAAAGACATTGGAAATAATTACAGATTTATCAAGAGCAAAAATGAAGTCAGATGGTAAAACTCTTAAAAACTGAACTTTATAAACATCATTGAACATTAAATTATAAACTATAATATGGATATTAGCAAATTTACTAATTTTTATAATGACTTTTTTGTTTTTGTTACAGGGGATTGAACTCAGAGGCACTCGACCACTGAGCCACATCCCCAGCGTATTTTATATTTTACAGACAGGGTCTCACTGAGTTTCTTAGTGCCTTGCTTTTGCTGAGGCTCTCTTTGAACTCAGGATCCTCCTGTCTCAGCCTCCTAAGCCACTGGGATTACAAGCATGAGTTACTGCACCTGGTTATAGTATGTCATTTTAAGTGTACTTAACATCACTTAAACCTTTTCTATTTCATTTTAAATAAAAGAAATGTCATTAGAAGCATAATATAAAATAGCAACATACTGATTGAAGACTCACTTTAGTTTCTAGTCCTTTTCTGTTCAGGATCTTTAACGTTCTAGGATAAGACTGATCATAGCTTGCAGGTCCTGGATTGTCTGAAATAAACTTCTTAAAACGTTTCTCTCGGTTTTGTAGACTACAGCCTCCTTTTATATTACACTAATATGGAAAGAAAATTATTTATTGAATAATTAAAAGAAGTGCTTTATAATTAACTTCTACTTGACAAGTATTAAATATTATAAACAAACAGCTTTAAGAACAACCTGAAAAAAAGGGGAGAGACTGGGGATATAGGTCAGAGGTAGAGTGCTTACCTAGCATGTGCAAGGCCCTGAGTTCAATCCCTAGTAGCACCAAAAAAAAAAAAAAAAAAAAAAAAAAACCCAACCTGAGAAAGTTAAGACCTTTGATTAAAAACACAGTTCTAGTAAAAGAGGACAATGAATTGTCAAGTTTTAACTTTGAACTCAAACTAAAGTATACTGTACTTAGAGCACTCTAAGACAATACAAGAAAATGCCGTTTAAAAACAGAAATCAAAGAGAGGAATTTCCAAAGTTGTGAAGAAGGAATAGAGTATATGCTTTCCAGGCTATTGGAAAACATTTTTCTGAAATGAGCTTTTTAAATGTTGGCATTCATATTGCAGTTAAAAAGCAAACCTTTCAAGTTTGCTTAGGATCAGTTATTTTCATAAATAACATATTGATAATTTCCAGCAAGATTTATGTCACTTATTGGCAAAGTTTTATTTTATGCTTACATTAGTTTTAAACATTGTTTAATGCATAGAACACTCTGGAGGAATCTTACATGGCTCATTATGGAACATATGTGCATACTCCAGAATTAGAAAATTATCAACTAATAGCCATCTAATTCAAATAAGTTTCAAAAGGGTAAAAGTTGATATTCATGATTATGAGGATACTGGAGTTATAGCCACCACTTATGAACATGAATGGGGACCCTTGAAGATATTCTGGTCATAGACTCAAGACTGTACAAAAACAGAAGACAGATGAGACAATGGCAATGACTATAGCTTTAGAATATGGCACTAAAACTAACCTCTTCACTCTACTGCCATCCCTCTTCTACGTGACTTGACCAAAAATTGATTTTTGTATCGTACTCCAAAGCTAAAGTCATTGCCATTGTCTCATCTGTCTCTTGTTTCTGTACAATCTCAAGAGCCTGACCAGGATATTGTCAAGGAACCATAATCCACTCAAGACTCTTAATCACCTAATCTCATGGACCACATAGCATGTAATAATGTTTTGTGTCTTATAGAAGACATGGAACAATGAATACTACCCAATCAGGCAATCAACATCAAATGCATTTATTTTATTTTATTTTAATTATAAAATATGGATTGAAAAGAAAAATAAGATTATTATAAGGATAAAATATGTCAATGATATTTTAGACTACCAGAGGGAAAAAATCATGAGCCTTTATTAATCAAGACAATAACAATATAAATGTACCTGAGCTTCTGAAACATTGTAGTGCCCTGGACCTGGAACAGCTTTTTCAGTGTCAGAAGCAATAGTAAAAGTACTTTCTCTGGTACTTGAAGAAAGAAATGGTGCACAGCCACCTATTAAAAAAAAATTGCATCACTGGCTGATTCAATAGGATTCCAAAGATTTTGGAGAAAAAAACAAAAGCATGTAATCATATAGTACTCTTAACATTAAGACTATATTTTTAGAATTAATGGCTACCACAGAAGTTATTATTATAATATCAGATTTTATTAATATATTAAAATAAGAACCTAAAGGAGTGGACTTACTGAACAACAGAAAAAAAATGCCTAAAGAAAATAAAATACAAAAGACTTTTGTCTTCTAATCATATTTGTTTGGCATGAAAGTGGTATTTATATTTAACTGATAAAACATTTTTACCCTCAGAAGATCATTGCTTTACTATTTGAAATAGAATATATTAGTTATAGAAAATAGCATATATAAGCATATATACAGCATATATAAACTTATATATTCATAAACATATATAAATAGCCTATACAAAGAGAATTTCAAGTAGATGTACAGCAGAATTTCAACACATGCACTGGTATTGTCTCCTTGCCTTAGCATCTAGTTGGTACTCAGTAAATATTTCTTGATTCCTGGACTTTAAACAAAGATTTACAAACCCAAGATGCAAACTTCATTGGAACAAAGAATCATAAAATCAGACAAATTTGTGTAGTCTACCAAAAACTAATTTATAAAAAATTTATAAACTATATAGAGAACTAATATCACTTAAGCAATATGTACATTGAAACAGATGGGAAAGAATAGAACAGCTATATTTAACAGTGAGCACTCATAACTTGAACACTAAATCTGGTACCCTAAAGAAAAATGTGTGCTACAGTAAGGATTTATCATGATAATTAGTTTAATATAAAATCTTACTAATCTCAATTAATAGTAGATGATACCTTATTTTAAACATTTTTTGAGGCCCACATGTATTGAGATGCAAATGAATCAAGAATTATTTGTTTATATTAGGAGGTTTTGTTTGCTTTTTTCATTTTCAATTTTAATTTGTTATATATGACATCAGAATGCATTACAATTCATATTACACATATACAACACAATTTTTCATATCTCCAGTTGTACACAAACTAGAGTCACACCATTCATACATGTACATAGGGTAATGATGTCCATCTCATTCCACTGTCTTACTACCCCCATGAACCCCCCTCCCATTTTCCCCTTTGCCCTATCTAGAGTTCATCTAATGCTCCATGCATCTCCACCACCACATTATGAATAAGCAGCCTTAAATCAGAGAAAACATTTGGCATTTGGTTTTTTGGGATTGGCTAATTTCACTTAGCATTATATTCTCCATCTCTATCCATTTACCTACAAATGCTATCATTTTAGTCTCTTTTAAAGTTGAGTAATATTCCATGTGTATGTATACACCACATTTTCTTTATCCATTCATCTATTGAAGGGCATCTAGGTTCATTCCACAGTTTAGCTATTGTGAATTGTGCTGCTATAAACATTGATGTGGCTATGTCCCTGTAGTATGCTAAGTTCAATCATCAGTACTTCAAAAATAAAATAATAAAATGATGGGAAAGATGCATGATGCATCCAACACTCAATGAAAGCTAGAGTGACTATATTAAAACTCAACAAAGCAGATTTTAGAACAAGAAGTATCAGGAAAAAGAAAAATGATTCATAATAATAAAAGGATTTAATAATTCATAAAGAAAAGCAGGAAGCAATACTATAAAAATCAAGATAGTGCTTACCTGAAGTGCTTATCTGTGGAATAGTGCTTACCTGCAGGTAAAAGGATTATGACTAAAAAGGAAAGCTTGGCAATGTTCCATTTCTTGAATTGACCTTTCACCAAAAAAAAACCTCTATATTTATATTTTGTGCAAATTTCTATACAAACATTATTATACCTCACAAAGGTGTATTTTTAAGTTCATACATTCATTATCATAGTATAAGATAAACAAATATGAAAACTAAGAAAGCTAAACTCAAGGCTAGTTCTGAGGCAGTTGTCATCAGAACATGGCAGAGCACCTAACTGAATCTACCCAATAATTGTAAAAATAATGAGAAAGTACTAAAATTCATTTAAAAATGTTAAAAGCAAGCACACAACCTCATGTATCCAATATATTATTATGTCGATGGCAAAATAAATATACTCTATATACATAAGTGGGAAACAAAGAATCAATAAAGCCATTCATAACACCCTCATTCAAGTATTACAAAATTAATTACATAGACTTCTGTCAATACACTGAGAGTACATATGAAATACTGAGCACAAGTAAAAATAAAAGAATATTGAAATGTTTACAATGATAATAATAGGAATTAGCCAGGTGAAGAAGACAGAGTATACTGAGAATATTATTAACAGGTAAAAAACACAAAAGTGAGCATGCATGAACTTATGAAAATTGCAAAGTTGGAACTGCTGAAATGTAATTCAAGTGTAGGAGGAATTATGGATGCCTAGAAATATCAGGTTAAGTGGGAGACCAAGTTAGGAATAAGAACATGAAGAACATTATTTATCATATTAAAGAGTTTATATTTTTAAACTTGGTGTTTCACAAGTTGTTTTCTTTTTAACAAATAAATAAGTATATCATAGAAAGATCACTCTAGCCACAAGAAGATGGACTGGAGACTGAAATAAAAGAAATACATAATATTTTATTGGTTTGGTTCAAAATAAAATAATGAGGACTTGAACTAAGAGGCAGTTAAATGGAAAGAGGGAACCAATTTCAGAAAGACTGTGAAAATAGAATGGATAGGTCTTAACGATCAACAGGAATGATTAGGCAGAGGAGGAAGCTGGAATGGTTCCAAAGCTTGAAGTGTACAACAGATGAATAGATAGGGAACTTTTTTAAAGGGGCCACTATTGGTGGGGAAAACAATGAGTTCAAACACTTGGAATTTCAGGTGCCAGAGACCATCCAGATTGATATGTCCAAAGAAGTAACTAACAATGCTAAAGGCCTTAATATCAAAAGAAAAGCTCATCTTGGAGATCTAAATCTCAATATTTTCACCTGAATGATCAGAATCATTCAGCAGTTGAGTTTCTAGAAGCAGCTGAGTTTCTAGATATGAGAAAAGCAACAAGCAAAAGATGGAATGCCCAGTATATACATATTTTAAAGGTATTTAGAAAAAAATAAAATCTTTAAAGAAGACTGTGAAGGATTGGTACAAGATTGGGAAAAATGATTTCCTGATTCACTATTTAACCATGTGTTAGATACTTTTCCAAAACAATAGGGAAGCTACACAATGCAACAAAGGATTGATGTTTGACTTAAATTTACCTAGCCAACAGCGTAGCTCATATGTCAACTTATCCTTATGAGTGTCTTGGAGTTTCTATTAAACTCTTTGAAAGCAGGGTTAGTTCTCTGAACACTTTTAGATTCTCCAAGTAGTAGGCATTTAGTTTATTATGGGCCTGTTGGCTCCTTTCACATAATTTTTATATTTTCTAGGCTAGTCACCAGTAGTTTTGCCTATAGTCAGTTACACTTCTTAACTTCAGATTATGTTTAAAATTAAGAGTGTGGTATTCTGTAAATATGGTAATCCATGTGGCCACCTTCCCTACCTAATTCAGGGAATATGTCTGTATTTTTCATAACAGCAGTGCTAAATGTTGTAGTTTGGTTGACAGAGCTATTTCCAAGTGATTGATGGAAGCAGTACTCAATCTTCAGTCAGGTGATTTCATTTGCCTGATAATAATATCTTTTTATGGGAATTATTCTGACCTCTTTTAGTATATTCTTTCAAAAATTATTCTGGGACATGATCTGAAAATTAAGATGTATGGGATAGTTAAAAGAGTGTATGACTTGAAATCAAAAAATCTCAATTTGAATCTTACCAGCTATAACTTTGAATAAAATGATAAAAAAAATACTTAATCTTACTTATTAATACAAAGGACAAATCCTTTTCAGCAATGTAAAGAAAAAAAGTGAACCGTAGTAACTTATCTTGGGCAGTTGCAGCAGTATATAATGGCTCACCTCAGTCTTGCAATAAGAGCCAACTCCAGAAATTAAGGAAGAAATAAAGTGAGACTTCATTACCACACTGGAGGCAAAGGACTTTGATAATGTTGTGGAGAAAACTGTTAGAAAAACAGACTATATTTTTCTCCTAGATGTGGATGATAAAACTGGGAATTCTGAGTCAAAAAAGAAACTATTCTCAGATATCACCCAGGTTGAAGGTACTCCATCTTCTAAACTGACTGTGCTAGCCAATGGTGACCATAAAATAAAAGGGAATGACAGAGAGGTCTCCACTGAATGCTGAAGATGTTTGGCAAGTCGCTGCAGGTCAAGGTAGACAAACAGGAAGCCATACTTAGAAATGCTACTAAGTTACCAGCAATCCATTTGGGGGCACAGCAAGACCTTGTCTGGGAAGGTGCCCACTGGAGTGTCCACTAAAACTTGTTGGGGTGAGCACTGTTGGGTGTTCTTCGCATAAGAGCACCTTGGAAGCAAGAAAATAGAAAGCACACTGGAACCAGGAGGAAAATACCCTTCCTCCAGGGACTTCTAAGTGGAACCTCTTACAACTGGCAAAGGAGAAATGTTTACAGGGCCCAGCATCATTATTACAAGCAAAATAGTGAACCACAGATTTAAAGCCAAGGGGTAGTAAGTTAATTATTGGCACAGTAAAAAAAAAAAATGTAGGGCAGGGGTAGCAACAGAAATGATGCTGTTAAAGATACCTGGGAAGAAGTGTTTCTATGAAGAAAATGGTCAACTGTATCAAAATAAGGATCACAAAGTATCAGAGCTGTGAGCATTTGGGGCAGTTATTAGTCACCAGTAGGTTGTTGGGGAGTAAATGTTTCTAATAGCTCAACTGCATTAAAATATATGCATAACAAACTTCTAAAATACTGAAATTGGGTACTAAAAAGCAGAAAAAAATCAAGATTTAAAATATCGACAGCTGACAAGTTTTACTGCACCCAAAGAAACCTATACCAACCCTAAGCTGATCAACTCATGTTAACAGAAAAAAATGATTCTGACATCTGTTTAAGAATACAGATGTAGTGAATTTATAGGGGAAAATGTGGGTCAACCAAGGGAAAAAATTATAATTTGGATGGTATTAGGCTCTCGAAAATCATCAGAATAGAAAAAGTAGAAAGCAAGTTGGAAATATTTGTTAAAAGTTTGGCCTAAGTCACTAACTGCAAACAAGTAGCTATTTAAATTATCCAGCCCACTCCACCTCTCAAGAATTTAACTTCTTTACAGAATGCAGGAAAAGACCCTCTTGTGAAACGTGTTTCAAGAGAGGATGGTCAGATAATTTGTCTGAAAAAAAATTGATTGGACTATCTTTAAGTGAAACTGTGAAATAAGAATATAAAAGTTACATCTTTGCAAATAAATATCTGATTAACTGAAGGGAAAGTGTGTGAGGCACACAGGACTACAAAAAATGAGAGATAGAGACTGAGAGAGACACAGAGACAGAGTACACAGGATTTGGATTATATAGTCAACAGAGACAGGAAACTAATCTTCTAGATGTAGCATTTTCCCTAATTACTTTTTCTTCCATTTATTAAGTGGCATCATTTCACTTTATTTAACTCCCAAGCACACAGAAGCCGAGCAGGCTGTTAGTTGTTTGACCCAGGAAAACTGGCCTTTCCTATATCTTACCTGTTGCCTGTCGCTTCAAGGAAAGTACCTGGTAGGATCCAGGACCCACATGCTCCTCAGTGCTGCCACCTTCAGCCAATCTGAGCAAACGGGGAGCCCGGTCATACATAACGAGGCTGGACAGGACCGTGGAAGGTGAAAACAAGTTGGCTAAAGGTGTGTGGAGCAAATGCAGGCAAACACTAATCGGAGGCCCGGGGAGAAATCACTCAAACCCAGAAGCTAGCAAAGGAACTATCTCCAGACCCGCTTATTGGTGTCAGATTTCCCCAAAGTGGATTTCTAGCCCCATGGTCAAGTTGAAGGGAGAGCAACCACAGATGAGACTTCCCACACCATCATGTCAACCAGCTAAGAACTCAGACACTCGATGGAGGAGGAACAACTCCTGAGTTTAAGCTCTCGCGACAGGGAGCTTCCGGACTTGGCCTCGCCCACTTCTCTCTGGCCCGGAAGTTTGGGGGCGGACTCTGTGGCGCTACTTTCCCTTGGAGCATGCGCACTGAATGTCCCCTCATGCCCTCCCTCCACCTTCTGCTTCTTCGAGGATGTGGAAATGTAGCTTTGGAGCTTTTCTCGCAACCGTTAGTGCTGTGTGTCCCGGTGTTCTCGGTGTACAGAAAAGCCCTGAAAAACGCGTTAGAAGGGAGTTGAGGGCTAGCCTGGCCCTCATCTGTTTCTCCTGTAAATCAGGTTGGCCGGGAAGAGACACAGCAAAAATTATGATAGAAAAACGAGTATGGCAGAGCAGAGTCTGGGTTCCACAAGCTTGCTCTCCACTCTTACCATAGCTAACTCGCACCCACCGAAAAAGATCACCTCTGCTAAGATCATCTCTGCTAAGAGAAACCCATCGCAGGTCAAGCGGGGAAGTGAGATGAAATCAGGAACCAGAAGAAAAGTTCACCAATTGAACCAAGGCAAGTGCAAGTGACTGAAAGTTGTTTCTATTGTCAAATGCCAGGCAACAGCAACATTGATTTATCTCTGTTTATAAAGGAAAGCGAAGCCATGAGAAAAATCCCAGTCCACCCGCACTAAACTGATGAATCACCCAACCATGAGCAAAACTAATCTGGTTTCTGCAAAGGGCTTAAGAAGTCAATGTCAGAATCCAGTTCTGCTTGTCTCAGTTTGCCCGTCCAAAAAAAAAAAAAAAAATCTTATCTAGATTCTAAACATACTTAAAGGTTTAGACAAATCCTGCCTTGACCATGAATTGCCACCCAAAGAGCTATAGTATTTGAATTTGTCCCTACTACAAATTTTAATGCATTTATACTCAGTGATACCTAATTCACTTCTCAATTCTGTGCACTATTTACTTTGGCTTAATTGTGCCACAATTATATAGAATACTCTTCATATATTAGAATATATATAAGGCTATGTGCTTCTAAATGATGTGTCTCTTAATCCCTTTTTTTCCTAATCAGTAGCTACCTGAGTAATTTATTTACTCATTTTAAAATGCTTGTTGGTGTATTCCATAAGTTCAAAACCTTGCTAAGTTATAGGGTCACAAAGATATAGGAAAGTCCTTGTACTTAGACGTTCTCATATGAGGAAAAACCCATGAAATAATCCTAAAGACCAGGTAAAAAGCAAGGTATATAAAATAGTAAGAGATCCAGTATTGCAGTATTTTAGAAACCTCTTCCTACTGAAGAATAGGTAAGGATCAGTAATTCTTTGTGACTGACTTTGGTTCTTATTTCATTCTTACAGAAACCCTCATAGTTCTCTGCATGTTATTTTAAACTTATTTTCCCAAGCTTCCCCATATTGCCACTGAGAAAATCTAGTATTTACTATATATGAGGAAAAATGTTACAGAGGTTAAAGGAGAAAAATCCATATGCTTCAGAGGATGATCCAGTGGTGCTTGTTTTAATACTATCAGATATTCCTTAGGACCTCATTTACCCTTGATGACTCAAACCAGACTGTTAACTCAGAGAGCAAATGCATGTCAAGACAATTGCTATAAACACTGGTGCAGACTCATACCCTTCTCTGGCTGCTCAGCAACCTAGACTACTCTTCCCTTTAATATATTTAGGTTTAAAATTTGAAATGGTAGTTGTAATGCTTTATCTGCTTTCTGTCTAATTTGGGTTTTTGGGCCATTGAGTCTAAACTAACTTAGACAAAGGAAGTTCTTTATAGAGTCTCTGCTAGCTCATTCATAGATCCCTAAAAGGAAATTGTGTCTGAAGTGCCAACTGGAAATACAGTGGTTCTTTACATCTTCCCTGCCTCCTTGGTCAATGTTCTTTCCTCAAGGACTTCACAGGAATGCTTAACTTACCAATGGCAGAACTTTAGTGATTTTGGATTTCCAAGGCAAATTCTATCTGAATATCACACCACTGAAGTATTATACCACCTGCAGACACATCTAATTTGTAATACTTGATCAATCAGAGTCTCTTAAGAATATAGAATTCTAAGAATTTTAACAAAAAGTCTTTTAAAAAATTTGAAAGCCAGGCATGGTGGCACATGCCTATAATCTGAGTAACTTGGGAGGCCAAAGCAGAAGGATTACAAGTTCAAAGCCAGCCTCCACATTTTAGCAATTTAGCAAGACCTGGTTTCAATCCCCAATCTATCTATCGATATATATATCAATAGATAAATAGGTAGATATAAAATATGTATATATAATATATATTTATATATTTAGTATGAAATACATATATATTTTATAGTATGAAAACACCTACTTACTTATTACTGTGGTTGCTCTTCTTCATATTTCCCAGCTGTTATTTGTTTCTTATGGCTCAGCAACCAGAATGATACACATGTGTCAGGTTTGGAAAATATTTTTAAATGAGAAAAGTAAATAATTTCCATTGTCTTACATTGTAGTAAACATCTTTTGGATAGTCTGGAATGAGTATTTGCTAAAAAACAAAATACATTAGCACAAAATTATAATTATCTACAAGCACAAAGATTTTGGCTCACTACTTCATAATTCCTGCAAAACATATTTAATGCTAATTAGCCACACATTAGCTGACCATTTCTACAGTATTAATAAGAGATGTAACTTAAATTTGAACTAATATTTTATTTGACTTCAAAATTGGAGTTATTTTCATTTCTACCTGCTGGTTCTCTTCAGAATAAACATTTGTTGAGGAAAAGGAGGTACTAGGGTCAACCAAATCTCCTGTTGCTCACTAAGTAAGTTTATCAAGGAAGCCAATATACATTCTATTCTGTATTGTCCACTATTCCACTGTCACACAAGTTACATATTGGTCAAGTAAACCTTGCATTTCCCATACAGGTACTTTTTTCCAAAGCTTATCTCTGCTTGGAAATGCTAAACTGTGTAGAATATTTATTTTTTGGATTCTTCACAGCATTTAGCATAGCACATTTTAAAGAGTATATTGTTATGTTTATTGAACTTATGATTAGAAGCACAGCAAAATATATAATGAAATATAAGCCAAATAATATTACTTTTGATGCCAGTTTAGTAGTTTAAATGTTATGAGAGTAGAAAATTCTTTAAAATAGTACGAAACAGAGCTGGAAATGTAATTCGATGGTAGAGTGTGTAGTATGCACAAGGCCATGGCCTGGGTTCTATTGCTCCAGCACTACAGAATAAAAGGGAAAATGTTATAGAACAAGCAAATAAGTAGCTATTCCTTCAAAAATAAAATAAATTATAATTACAGTAATTAATTCAGCTCCCAAAAATCTTCATAATCATCCATGTTTTCTGATAGCTTTTTTAAAAATACTGTTCTGTTAGATGAAAGAAAACAAAGAGGCCAAGAAGAAAAGTTTGGGAACTTAGGAAGCCAGATTTTTATAAATAGCATGAAGAATCGGTTTTCTACTTGTCCAGCCACATCAAATATGTCTATACCAATAAGTACATATGTACCAGTTAACTACTGATTATTAATAAGAAGATATATAAGGTCATAAGTCTAAGTAAAAATGTATTAGAGAATCAGATGATGATACCAATTTACCTTATCATGCTATCATTATGAGTCTTACAAGTGTAATAGAAAGCTTAATAAATGTTTATTAAATTGAATTTCTGAAATCCTATGGTTTAAAAAGTAATTGAAAAAATGAGTTTTACACAGGGAATCTGGGAATATAATAATCTAAATGTGCCTTCTCTCCCCTCCACTACCAACTTTAATGTATCTGAAACTGTTTCTAAGGCCTTTTGAAGCCATGAAACCTTAAGTTCTCAAAATGTTCCAATAGATGCAATGAAAGAAAGGCTTCCTTTCACATGGGATACTTACCTTCCACCATTTTCAAAACTATTGCCACTGAGAGTGTCAACAAGCATGTCTGACCCCATTGCTAATAAATAAAGGTCATTTCCAAAGAGAGGAAGATTTTTGTCAAATAAAATTCAGAACATGAAATTAAGTTGCTGGAGGAGATAGATGGCAACTAGCAAAATAAGAAGAGCACTTAAGAAATTTCAGTGTAGCTGGCCAGGCACAGTGGCACGCTCCTGTAATCCTAGCAACTTGGAAGGCTGAGGCAGGAGGATCACAAGTTCAAAGTCAGCCTCAGCAACTTAGTAAAGTCTGAAGCAATTTAGTGAGACCCTGTTTCAAAATAAAAAATAAAAAGGGTGGGGATGTGGTTAAGTGCCCCAAGGTTCAATCACTGGTAGAAAGAAAAGAAAAAGAAATTTAATGAAATACAGGAAATAGATTCTAGAGCTAAACATGATTTCCCAGATAAACAACTATGTAGATTAAGTGAAGGAAAGTTAGTCAAGAAGGAAGATTAGTCATTGTTGTAACCCACATTATCTTGGAAGACCAAATAAAAGGTATATGTCAAAATGGAGAGCAATAAATATAAAAACACAGAAATCTAAAGGACGAAATAGCAGACTTGGCAGATGGGTCCAAAAGAAGTAATATGCAAATAATATGCAAGATAAAAGCAGAAAAGATAAACAGGCAGAGGGAAAGGAGGGAAGGAGGGATGGAAGGAAGAAAGGAAGGAAGGAATGAAGGAAAGAAGGAATGAATGAAGGAAAGAAGGAAGGAAGGAAGGAGGGGGGAGGGAGAGAGGGAAGGAAGGAAGGAAGGAGGGAGGGAGGGAGAGAGGGAAGGAAGGAAGGAAGGAAGGAGGGAGAGAGGGAAGGAAGGAAGGAAGGAAGGAAGGAAAAAAATAGTCTTGGAGAGCAAAATCTATAACTTCAGGCTAAAGTGACCAAGATTGAGTTGAGATTATTGAGAGGTGACATACATTGAACATATCTGAAAAATTTATATAGAAGCTGACAGAATAAGTTACCTATAAAGTGAAAAGATCAGAATGAAATCAGAGTCCTCAACTTCAACCCTATAGTAGGCAAAGGAATGACATATACAGATTACAGATTACTAAATATTTAAATACAAATATATGATAACAGATGGACCAAAACTATATAAATAAGTCTAAGTAAGGATTCAAAAAACTTAAAAGATGTGAAAAAACTATAGTCTATAAAGAACTAATTAAAAATTAATAATAATATAATAAATAATATTGGATAAAAACTAGGAATTGAGGAGTTGCAGAAAGACATGACACAGCATGTCCCAAACATAATGGCTGATAAGGAAGAGAAGAGCTAAGAATGAAGAAAATGAAAATATTCTAAAGATGCTTAGAAGATTAAGTAGGAAATAAAATATCTTATTAAGAGAAATAATGTCTTAGTTTCAAGTAATAGTAAAGAAATATGTTTCTGATTTTAAGCACAGGAAAAGAAGTAACCCATAGAATGAAAACCTTAGAGTAGAACTTCTACATTGACAAGGAGAAAAAATAGAATTAATAATAATTACTAGTAAAGCCTAAGAGATTACCAGACTGAGTTCTTTTTAAAATCTTAGATGCTCTTCACAACAGTCACTAAAATACTTTGATGACAGTTGAAAATAAAGGATCAGACCCAATTATATCAGGAAAATGCCAACAAAATTGAAACAAGGTAGAAGACAATAGGGAATTTAAGGATAAAAGAAGTAAGCAAGAGTAAGAGAGATATCTAGTTGTATACAAGTCAAGTTTATAAAGATGATAAAACAATGATAAAATTTTATGCATCAAATGACAAAACAAATGAATACATAAAGTCTAATACAAATACAAAAACTTGATTAAAAGGCAAATATAATAGATATTTCTGGATATTTCAGTACTTCTTCCAGAACTGATAGATCAGATAGAATGAAAATAACTATTAAATAATAAAATTATTAAACTTTATACTTAAAATTTTTCTTTGATCATAAAGAAACCTTAAGAAAGTTTAAAACATAAAATTATTACAAACACCAAATAATTTAGGTAGTCACACTCCATAAAGGAAGAAAGAATAGTTCTCCTCTGCATAAGTTCAGTTGTACAAAGTGACTTACTCCCAAAGAATATATTTTTGAAATAGGAAAAAAGTAACTTTATAGTAGAAAACTTGATAAGCCCTCTACAACTGTGGTTGATCAAGATTAACATCAAAGTGATAAGTTATGTTGATAGAATGTGTCATTCATATGAAATGATGAAAATGGCACTTTACCCCTAGATCTTCTTCCCCAGAATCTATTAACACATCTGATCACGAAGAACTCATTAGACATTTGTAAATTGAAGGGCATCCTACAAAATATCTGAGCAGTATTCCTCAAAACTGTCAAGATCATCTAAAACATGCAAAGTATGAAAAACTATCACAACCTAAAGTAGCTAAGTAGACATAACAGAAAATGTAATGTGGTATACTGGATGAGAAAAGAAAAAGAATTATAGAATAAAAAAAAAAGAAATCCAAATAGTTTGGACTTTAGTTACTAAAAAAGGTATCAACATGGGTTCACTAATTATAGCAAATAGACTCTGCTAATATAAGTTGTTAACCATAGGGGAAACTGAGCTTGGGATATGAATGGGGTTTCTCTGTATTTCACAGCCTTTCTGGAAATCTAAAACTATTTTTAAATTTTTAAAAATTATTTTAAAAGCAGGTATAAATACCAAATAAAAACCACAACTATGTCTTAGATAACCTAAAAGAGGAAAACAGTGGTTCCAGTATAACAAAATATTCCATATCACAAAGATAGATTACTCCATTTTATTTCATGAATCTATATAACTTTAACACTAATACTAATTTATAACACTTTAATACTAAAACATAATAAATATTACCAAAGTATTGATCTGTATCATAAGTACATATGGAAAAATTCTAATGAAATAATAGCAAACAATCCAACATGCTTTTATAGTATAATACATTAAAATTAAACAGTCATATTCTTTAATTAGAAGGATGATTACATTTTAGAAAACTATTAGCATAATCTTCTACATTAACAAATTGTCAGAGGAAATCATATATGTTCATATCAACAGATGCAGAAAAGGCATGATATAATAAAAGAGTATTCTTAACAAGAATTCTACTTATAAAGGAAATTGAAAGGTACTATTTAATAAAGAATACTTACAGAATTTTTAAAAAGCAAATTTAATAATAATGTAACCATTGGAGATAACAAAATAGAATAATTGGTGCTGAACTGGAAACAAAGAGATTAAAAAATTTATCTTCTTGTCTATGATGTGATTGAATACCAAAAAAGCACAAGAAAATGTATTAAAAATTACCCTAGAATGAATAAGAAAAATAAATGAAGTGACTAAATTTAGCTTAGACATATAGAAACCAGTCATTTTATCTATCCAAACATGTACTTCAAAAATGAAATTGGAAAAATATTTCATTTATAATAAAAATAATTACATAGAATTATGCAATATGAAAGACACAAAATATAAATAAGATATAAAAATGTGGAGACACACCAAAGTTAAAGAGTAAAACAACATTATAAAATATTAATTTTCAAAAAAATTCTTAATGTAATCTTATAAAATTCCAGTTAGAATCAGTATACAATATTATATAATTTCAGTTAAAACCTCAGTTGGTTTTTGTTATAATAAGTATAGGAAAATAATTATGAAAAAAATAGGATGGTGAGGAATAACTCCCACTCCCAAAAAAATCAGAAGAGAGACTATAATAAAAAAAATAAATAATAAAGCAACTATAATAAAATCAATACACTGCTAACAGAAAAATTGACAAATTGATCAGGAGAACTAAAGAAAGAATCCAGAATGTTTCCCAGTATATGTAAACATTTAACATAAGACAAAGATAGTATTTTTATTACATTAGAAAAGGAGGCAGTCTCATAACTCTGATTGCACATTTATAAGAAAATAGAATTAATCCAAATTTTGAACATTTAGAAAAATAATTTCCAAATATTTTAAGGCTGAAATACAATAAATGAAACAATAAAATTCATGCATAAATAAAACATTAAGACAGGCTTGGTAGCACATGTCTATAATCCTAGTGATTCAGGAGGCTGAGAAAGGATCCCAAATTTGAAGCCATCTTGGCAATTTATGAAGACACTATCTTAAAATATAAAATGTGCTGGAGATGTAGCTTAATGGTAAAGCATCTTAGAGTTCAATCTTCAGTACCACACATGCTGCTATGTGGCTGGGCACAAAATAACCGAGCCGCCAGGAGGCACTTGTAGGTTCAAACAGGAACTCCTTTATTGGGCACTCCATGCACTTGCACTCCCCGGGAACTCCCTCAGCTCTCCACAGGGCTCCACGTGAACTCAACAGGAACCCCGTGAGAACTCAACCGGAACTCAAAGGGGAAACTCCTGGAGAACTCAAAAGTAGCGGGGTGCCCGCCCAAGGCAGCAGGGATCCATATACAACTGAGTACACAGTCTGTTTCAATCCAGCGTCATCCAGTCACAGCAATTATACACAGTTTCACTTAATTATCATCATCTTAATGGCTCACTGGCGTCACCTCTCAACCACTCCTTCTGGCAATGCCAGGCACCATCCCAACTCGGCTGTGGCTCTCAACAACACACACAAAAATAAATCTAGAAAATCATACGTATGGACAAGGAAGGGCTTCTTAACTCTTAAAACTTAGAAGCTGCAAGAAAAAAAGGTATGACCATATCAAAAATTTTAAATTTTACATTATGTAAATGCTATAAATGAACATCAATAGATAAACAGCAAGTTTGGAAAAATTATGTACAATGCAGTGTGCAGAAAGAGGTTTAATATCTGTACTATCATTGTCTTAGTCTGTTTTCTATTGTTAGAGCAAAATACTTGAGGTCAGTACTTTATAAAGAAAAGAGATTTCATTAGCTCTCAATTCTAGAGATTTAAAAGCAGGTTCCCAGCATACATCTTCTTGACTGTCACAACATGGTATATGACACCATAGTGAGAATGCATGCAAGAAGAAAGCAGTCACATGCAAAGACAGAAAGCAAAAAGGAAAAAGGGGCTGGACTTGCTCTTTTTATAACAATCCACACTTGCAGAAACTAACTAGGATCCTATTAGAACTATTAATTATTAACTATTAACTATTAATTCCTTTCAAGGCTAGTCCTCAGTGGTCTGGTTAGACCTCCCACTGAGCCCCACCTTCTTAAAGGTTCTGCCACCTCAACACTGCCATACTGGGGGCCAATCTTTCAGTACATGTATCTTTGAGGCATGCACTCAAATCACATACAAGCCATGGTAATCACACAGTTCTCACAAAGTATGAGAAAAAGAAAGAAAACCCAGTAGAGAAATGGAAAAGGATATACAAAGGTATTTACAGAGGATCTAAGTGAAATAACCTAAAATATATATTTGACCCACTAGTAGTGAGGAAATTTCTATCTGGGTCACAATGAAATATCACTTTTTTTATCCAACAAAATTGCAAAGATTTAAAATACCAATAAAATCTGTTTTCTGGGGAGAACACAGGAAATTATAATCTCATAGTTATACATGACAGAAACATGAGTTATTACTGTTTTTGAACGATATGAAAAACTACAACCCCCAGGGAGAAAAGGAAAACAATTTGCTCTGAACTTTAAAAATTTCCTGTTTCTACAATCATTCCCCCTAACTGCCCAACCAATGCATTCTGCTATGACCCAGTTTCACTGAACCCTATAAAACTCAGACCCCTACTGTAATGAGTTACCATTTTCCTCTTGAAAATGTGCCCCTCTGCTGCTTAATAAAGCATCGCTGATCCATTGAGATTTGTCTCCATTTCTTTTATTTTCCCTTTTATTTGCTTTCAGTTTTGAAAGTTATATGTGATATATAGATATATAGATTAATAGAGATACTCTTAAAGTATATATGTATGTGTGTGTGTGTGTGTACACCCACATACACACACACACACACACACACACACACATATTAACAGGGCTCTATCATACAGTGGTATAAATACACATATATTTAAACATAATTTTTAATTTCTGCTCATGTCAAATGTCAAAAAGAGAAATAAATGAGAGATGGATCCAAGATGGTGGGCCAGAGTGAGGCAGCATTCTGTCCATGACCTGGGACTCGAGTAGTGAGAATTCTGATTCTCTGCCAATGATATTCCTGCTCCTACACAGGAATCACAGTCCCGTGCCTATCCAAGGCTTCAGGCCTCAGCATCAGAATAGGTCTCCCAACTACTCACCCACGCAGGACTATCAGGTGCCCACGCAGGACTATCAGGTATCTGAGCAGGACCAGGAGCACCTGCACAGAAATTTTGGCCACCCACTTGAGCCAAAATCACTAACGCCGCTCCCACGAAGGACACCCAGCAGTTTCCCAACATGCAGAATTCCAGCCTCCATTCCCATGTTGACCTCCAGCTCCCAACTTGGGGCTCCCCCATTGACACCATCTTGGGACTCAGCAGCAGCAGAGATACTGTGCTCAGTGGCCTGCCTGCACCTGAGAACTTTACTCAGGCTCTGAGGTCAGCCGATAGCCACACACTGCATGTCACAGAGCTCATCTCTGAACTCATCATCCAATGCCATCACTTGGCTCCCCCCACACAATCGGACAGGCCACCACTGAAAGAGGGCACATCCATCTTGGGTCACCTTCAACATCATCTTCAGTGGGGGGCAACACCCAGTTTGGAACTCCAGCTGGCTGGTTACCCAGTTTCTAACTCCCCCCTCTTCGAAGCAGCCGCTACCCTGGCACAGTGACACCCTGGTTACCTTCACCATCTTCAGGGTGGAGATACCAGCTAACAAGATGACCCCATGTATTGGATGAGAAGGAAAGCAGGAACAATACTGATCTCCATCAAAAACAATCCTGTTTCTTCCTTTAAGATTTTTTCTTTCCCTCTCCCTCTCCATTCTCCCACCCTCACATTCCCAACATATGTGAAACCAAGTACTTTGCATGAATTAGGATTTTGAGGACTGGGACATCTGAATAGTATATTAGGGTGTATACTGTTTATAATGGGATCTGATAACATTGTCCTTCACTTCAAAGGAGTGGTATTGGATCCGAACAGGGGCACTATAAGCCTATAAGGTAAAAACGGCAATACCTTGGATCCACAGTGCTCTAAGGGAAGACACAAAGGCAATATGAAAAGTCAAGGGAAGAAAGTTCCCCAAACATATCAAGATACAACATTATTAGAATCCATGGCCACAATTACAGAAAAGGAGTTCAGGATGTACGTGATTAAAATGTTCTGTGAATTAAAGGAAGATATCAGTGACAATAGAGACAGCAAAAGATCATTTTGACAAAGAGCTACAAAAACAAACACAGGAAATAATAGATTATTTCAATAGGGAGATAGAGGTTCTTAAAAAAACAGAAATTCTTGAAATGAAAGAAACAATAAACCAAATTAAAAATTCAATTGAAAGCATCACCAACAGATGAGACTACTTACTTGGAAAACAGCAGACAATGAAGACAAAATATATAATCTTAAAGAGTATATAGACAACACAGTGAAAATGGTAAAAAAAAAAAAACATGAACAGAAGATTCAAGAAATATGAGAGAGCATAAAAAGATCAAATTTAAGAGTTATTGGGATAGAGTAAGGAATAGAATTTGAAACCAAAGGAATGAGCAATCTATTCAATGAAATAATATCAGAAAATTTTCCAAATATGAAGAATGAATTGGAAAAACAAATTCAAGAGGCTTATAGGACACCAAATGTACAAAATCACAACAGATCCACACCAAGGCACATTGTACTGAAAATGCCTAACATACAGAATAAGGAGAGAATACTAAAAGCCATGAGAGAAAGGAATCAGATTACCATTAGGAGAAACCAATTAGATTATGTGCAGATTTTTTTAACCCAGACCCTGAAAGCTAGAAGATCCTAGAAATGACATACACCAAGCTCTGAAAGAAAATGGATGCCAACCAAGAATATTATATCAAGCAAAATAAAGCTTTAGATTGGTGATTAAATAAAAATGTTCCATGATAAACAAAAGTTAAAAGAATGTACAACTCAAAAGCCTGCACTATAGAACATCCTTGGCAAAATATTATATGAATAAGAATTTAAAAATAACAATGAAAATTAGCAAAGGGAGGTATGACACTAAACAAAAGACTAATCAAAGGAGAAGCAAAGTCAAGTTAAATACCAAAAATAAACAAAAATGGCTCAATAATAACCATGAATGTTAATGGCCTAAACTTACCAGTCAAAAGACATAGACTGGCATATTGGGTTAAAAAAAAAAAAGATCCAACAATATGCTACCTCCAAGAGACTCATCTCATATGAAAAGACATCCACAGAATGAAGGTGAAAGTTTGGGAAAAATCATACCACTCCCATGGACAGTGGAAGCAAGCAGGAATTTTCATCCTCATATTAAATAAAATAGACTTCAAGCCAAAGTTAAACAAAAAGGATAAAGAAGGACATTTCATACTGCTTAAGGGAACCATTCATCAACAAGGCATAACAATAATAAATTGATATGCCCCAAACATGGAACGTCTACGTTCATCAAATAAACTTCTCAAGTACAAGAGTCAAATAGACCACACCACAATAATTCTGGGTGACTTTAACCACACTTCTTACACCATTGGATGGATCATCCAAACAAAAGCTGAACAAAGAAACTATAAAACTCAATAATGCAATCAGTAACTTACTTAACTGACATATAAAGAATATTTCATCCTTCAGTGAATGAATACGCATTCATTTCAGCAGCACATGGATCCTTCTCTAAAATAGACCATATATTATGCCACAAAGCAACTCTTAGCAGATACACAAAAGTAGAGATACTACCCTGCATTCTATCAGATCATAATGAAATGAAATTTCAAATCAATGATAAAATAAAAAATAAAAGCTACTACAACACCTGGACACTAAATAATAGGCTAATGAATGATCAATGAGTTGCAAAAGACAGGGGAGATTAAAAAATTCTGAGAGGTGAATGAGAGCACAGATACAACATATCAAAATCTCTGGGACACTATGAAGGCAGTACTAAGAGGAAAGTTCATTCTATGAACTTCATTCCTTAAAAGAAGAAAAAGTCAACAAATAAATTACTTAACATTACATCTCAAAGTCCTAGAAAAGGAAGAACAAATCAACACCAAAAGCAGTAGAAGACAGGAAATAATTAAAATCAGAGCTGAAATCCATGAAATCAAAACAAAAGAAACAATTGAAAAAATTGACAGAACAAAAATTTGATTCTTTGAAAAAAATAAATAAAATTGACAGACCCTTAGCCATGCTAATGAAGAAAAGGAGAGAGAAAATTCATATTACTAACATACGTGATTAAAAGGAAATATCAAAACAGACACTACAGAAATACAGAAGATAATTAGAAATTATTTTTAAAACTTTTACTCCAATAAAATAAAAAATGTTGAAGGCATTGACAAATTTCTTAAGTCATATGATTTGCCCAAATTGAATCAGCATGATATACACAAGTTAAACAGATCAATATCAAGCAGTGAAATAGAAGATGCCATCAGAAGCCTACCAACCAAGAAAAGCACAGGACCAGATGGATACACAGCCAAGTTCTACAAGACCTTTAAAGAAGAATTAATACCAATACTCTTCAATTTATTTCAGAAAATAGAAAAAGAGACAACACTTCCAAACTCATTCTATGAGGTCAATATCACTCTGATACCAAAACCAGGCAAAGATACATCAAAGAAAGAAAACTTTACATCAATATCCCTAATAAACATAGATTCAAAATCCTCAATAAAATTCTGGCCAATCTAGTACAAACACATATCAAAAAGATCATGCACCACCATCAAGTGGGGTTCATCCAAGGAATGCAAGGTTGGTTCAACATAGAGAAATCAACAAATGTAATTCATGACATCAATAGACTTAAAGCTAAGAACTATATGATCATCTTAATAGACACAGAAAAGGCGTTTGACAAAATACAGCACATCTTCATGTTCAAAACACTAGAAAAATTAGGGATAAGAGGAACATATCTCAACATTGTAAAGGCTATCTATGCTATGCCCAAACTAACATCATTCTAAATGGAGAAAAATTGAAAGTATTCCCTCTAAAAACTGGGACAAATCAGGGATGCCCTCTTTCACCACTTCTATTTAACATAGATCTTGAAACACTGGCCAAAGCAATTAGACAGACTAAAGAAATTAAAGGGACACAGATAGGAAAAGAAGAACTCAAATTAGCACTATTTGCTGATGACATGATTCTATACCTAGAAGATCCAAAACTTCCACCAGAAAACTTCTAGAACTAGTAAATGAATTCAGCAAAGTAGCAGGATACAAAATAAACACCCATAAATCAAAACAATTTCTGTATATCAGTGAAAAATCCTCAGAAAGGGAAATGAGGAAAACTAACCCATTTAAAATAGCCTCAAAAAATAAAATAAAATACTTGGGAATCAATGAAAGAGGTGAAAGATCTATACGATGAAAACTACAGAACCCTAAAGAAAGAAATCAAAGAAGACTTTAGAAGATGGAAAGATCTCCCTTGTTCTTGGATAGGCAGAATTAATATTGTCAAAATGACCATACTACCAAAAGCACTATACAGATTTAATGCAATTCCAATCAAAATCCCAATGACATTCCTTATAGAAATAGAAAAAGCATTCATAAAATGAAATTCATCTGGGAAAATAAGAGAGCCAAAATAGCTAAAACAATCCTTAACAGAAAGAGTGAAGCAACTGGCATCACTGTACCACACCTTAAACTGTACTAGAGAGCAATAGTAACAAAAACAGCATGGTATTGGCACCAAAATAGTCATGTAGACCAATGGTACAGAATAGATGACACAGAGAATAACCTACATCGTTACAGTTATCTTATATTAGACAAAGGCACCAAAAATATACATTGAAGAAAAGATAGCTTCTTCAACAAATGGTGCTGGGAGAACTGGAAATCCATATTCAACAAAATAAAATTAAACCCTTTTCTCTCACCGTGCACACAAAAACCAACTCAAAGTGGATCAAGGGCTAGGAATTAAACCAGAGACCCTGTGTCTACTAGAAGAAAAAGTAGGCCCAAATCTCCATCATGTTCAGATTACACCCCAACTTCCTTAATGAGACTCCTGTAGTGCAAGAATTAATATCAAGAATCAATAAATGGGATGGATTCAAACTAAAAAGCTTCTTTTCAGCAAAAGAAACAATCAGCAAGGTGAAGAGAAATTCTACAATTTGGGAACAAATTTTTACCATATGCATAACAGATACAACAGTAATCTCTAGGACATATAAAAAAACTCAAAAATCTTAACACCAGAAGAACAAATAATCCAATCAATAAATGGGCCAAGGACCTGAACAGACACTTCTTAGAAGAGCATATACAATCAATCAACAAATATATGAAAAAATGTTCATCATTGCTAGCAATTAGAGAAATGCAAATCAAAACTACTCTAAAATTTTATCTCACTCCAGCCAGAATGGCACCTATTAAGAATAAAAACAACAATAAGTGTTGGCAAGAATATGGGGGAAAAGGCATACTCATACATTGCTGGTGGGACTGTAAATTGGTGCGGCCAATATGGAAAGCAGTATAGAGAATCCTTGCAAAACTGGGACTGGAACTGCCATTTGACCCAGCTATCTTACTCCCTGGTCTATTCTCAAAGGACTTAAAAATGGCATATTACTGGGACACAGCCACATCAATGTTTATAGCAGCACAATTCACAATAGCTAAACTGTGGAACCAAACTTGATGCCCTTCAATGGATGAATGGATGAAGAAAATGTGGCTTATATACACAGTGAAATTTATTCAGCTTTAAAAGAGAATTAAATCTTGGCATTTGCAGGTAAATAGAAGAAGCTGGAAAATATAATGCTAAGTAAAATTAGCCAATCCCAAAAAAACAAATGCCAAATGTTTTCTCTGATTTAAGTTTGCTGATTCATAATGTGGTAGTGGGGGTGCATGGGAGGATTAGATAAACTCTAGAGAGGGCAAAGAAAACAATGGGAGGAAGGGGAATGGAGGGGGCATGGAAGTAGTAAAGATGATGGAATGAGATGGACATCATTACCCTAAGTACATATATGAAGACATGAATGGTGTGACTCTAGTTTGTGTACAACCAGAAATATGAAAAATGTGCTCTATATGTGTAATATGAATTGTAATGCATTCTGCTGTCATATATAACAAATTAGAATAAAAAATTAAAATAAAATAAAATTACCCAGAAAAAAGAGAGAGAAACAAATGAATTGCCTATTAATAAGGGGAATGACTCAACACAAAAATGTCTAGGTAATCCTAGACAATTTAAAGATTCATCATTCCAGTTAATGAGCATAATTTCTATGAGGTATGGTTGAGAAAAGCAATATTCAGAAAAGTGTATATGATACAGTATTTTATAATCAAGGAATTACAAATAAAGCAAACCCCATATGTCAAATGTATTATACATATATAGTTATTATTAGGAATAATGGAAAAAAGTACAGAATGCATGCATAAACAGTGGGTAGAGGTGGGGAAGACACACTGAGAAAAGAATAAATAATCACATTTACATGCTGTTTATAAAATCTTTTATGATTAATAAAATATAATGTGTGAAACCTTGGTTTAAAGGGACAATACAGGGAAAGAAAGCAGGTATAGCTGTGAAATGTTAATTCCTTGCCATGAGTGAGATAAAGCAAGAACACAGCAAGAGTTAAATCAGGTAGAGTTTGCAATAAATGTTGTACCATATAAGCATATATAGGTTGATTTGGGGAATAAGGTCTCACACTGAGTCAAGTGACACTACAGTGAGAAAAAAATCCAATGTCAAATAAAACAGTAATTGTAGGCAAAACCACACGTAATCCATCATAGCAGAAGATGTGGAGAGGCAGTTGGGAGAGCTTTTGCTACAAAGTGTAGGGTCAAGAAGTGAATAACAGAAGTTATGAAACAGTAAGTTTACTGAAGTTTGTAAACTTAGGAGGACCTCAGAAAAGGCCAGATCTAATGTTTCTTTTACTAACTCATCAAAATCAATGCAGATAGTAAATCATCTACCTGAGAGAAATGGCAACTGCTGTTCTTCTGGTGCCCTATGGAAACTGGGTTTGAAATCAAGGCAAATGCACAGCTTTATCCACTGGTTGCACTTTCTGTCCTTCTCATGGATTAGGTCTTCCTAGGATGGGTAATTCTAATTCATAGTTTACTAGTAATTTACTTTTTATGATATGAATACAAGGGGAGCAATATCAAAAGTATTGGTATTGCAATACAAAATGTATTGGTATTACATTATAAAATGCAATATATTGGTAAAGTAAAATTCTTTTTGAAAGTGTACAGCATTTTAATTTTCCTTCTAAGGAGTTATATAAGGGAAGCACTTTTAAAAATATGTCATGTACTTTTAAAAACTTAAAAAATTGGTGAATTGGAAACTACATGGGTATTGAGTACAAATCTCATGTGATCTTCAATTTTATAGATTAAAAAGTGTTAATAAAAATTTTAACAACATATTTTCACAGCATTTAAAAAAATGATTGTCTTGCATAATGGTCCCAAAGGAGCTTATTACAGTTTTAGATTATCAGTTTTTGGAATTCTATCTCAGCTTTGTGCTAAGTTCTAGTAAATAAAGGTAGCTGTATTTTTCTGTTATGTGTGTGCACAATGTTAAATTGATTTATAGTTCTTATTGATTAAAGTACTTCAATACTTTAAAAAGAATTGCCTGAGTATTATTCAGCTTTACAAGGGAAGGAAATCTTGTCACAAAATATAACATGAATAAATCCTAAGAAAATCAAACTAAATTAAATAAGTCACAAAAAGACAAGGACTGTATTATATGAGGTATCAAAAGGAGTCAAATTCATAGAAACAGAAAGTAGAATTGTGGTTGCCAAGGGCTGAGGAGAAGAAAATGGAGACTAGCTGTTTGAGGAGAATAGAGTTTCAGTTCTGCAAGATTAAAAGGTTCTGGAGAGTCACTGCCATGTAAATATGCTGAACCACTGGGCTGTATACTTAAAAAGATTAAGACGTTAAATTTTGTGTTGTGTTTTCTATTACAATTAAAAATAAAAAATTACCTTAAATCACATGAGTGCTATGTGAAATCTCAGAGGTGTTTGACACAAAGCATACTTTCTTTTAATGATTATAATGTAAAGCATTTGTTGACAATCTATCTTTACACAGATAAAGGCAAATTCTACTGAAATCCAGTAAATAGCAGATATTTATCACTTACCTACTATCAACAAGACATTGAAAACATTTTTCTAGATCTGGAGATATGAATATATAAGTTTTGATGTAAATCCCCAAAACATAAGTTATATAATTCAATGTTAAAAAAAATAACAAGTCACAATATATGATTAATTTTTAAGTGAAGATTACTCTATAACCTAATCAGCCTAATTGAACAGGCACAATGGCTAACATAAATGATGTTCATATATCCTATATAGAAAGGTAGTTAGCTCCAGGAATTTTTAACACATTCATGGTTACAAAGAATTCATTCTGTTTATATACAACTATTTTTTAAATATTTATTTTTAAGTTATAATTAGACACAATATTTTTATGTGGTGCTGAGGATCGAACTCAGTGCCTCATGCATGCTAGGCAAACACTCTACCTATGAGCCACAACCCCAGCCGTATGCATAATTATTTTATAAGGTACCAGATTTACCCTTTTATCTTCCACATTGACTTTTTGTTAACACATAAATTAAAATAGGTCTCCAAAAGTAATTAGGTAATTTCAAATTCACACAAAGCCAAACCTGGATAAATGAATAAAGTTGTATCAAGCAACTGCAGCTACCAGCGCAAAAAAAAAAATCATTTTTTTATCCACACTCTTCCTCACATTCCCCCATTTATACTAATGCAGCCTGTAACTCCTCTCTTATTCCTCCTATCAAAACCCAGCACAACTCTATTTCCCCTAGATCTCAGGATAGAGCTTGAGTGGCAACACACTTGTCAGAGGAAAGGTGAGGAAGGGAGAAGAAACCTCAGCCTCCAGGAGATCTTCCTTCCCTTCTACCACCAACCACTGCGAATCTCATTATCCACATCTTCTCACTCCTCACTAACACAAACAATCCACAGAGAATGTTATACTCGATGGTAAACAAATCTTGGTAAGTGCTTTAGAATGACCACATTAATTCTCAGGGATTGGCTGGATTTCTCCTGTCCCTGGAATATACTCTTCCAGAAATGTATGACCTAATTTTATTTTCATTTTTGTGCTCATATTCTTTATCTATAACATTAGGTATCAAACAAATAGATTTCTAGACACATTTTAATCTGTTATGTTTAAGATTCTAGCAACAGAAAAACAAATCTTAAGAAAATACTTGTTTTAGTAAAGGGCACTAGATGGCACAATTTCACCAATTTATGCTAATAAAGTATATTCATCCTCCTATTACTTCACATAAAAAATAATTTAGCCTTATACTTACAGCTAAATAATTCAACAGGAATCCTACATAACAATAAATAGAAGCATTCTTTAGAATATATTTCTCTCTCTCTCTCTCTCTCTCTCTCTCTCTCTCTCTCTCTCTCTCTCTCTTTCTTGTGTGTGTTTGTTTGGTACTACGGATTGAACCGGGGTACTTTATCACTGAGCTACATCCACAGTCATTTTTTATTTTTATTTTTATTTATTTATTTATTTACTTATTTACTTATTGTACTGGGAATTGAACTCAGGGGCACTCAACAATTGAGACACATCCCCAACCCTATTTTGTATTTTATTTAGAGACAGGGTCTCACTGAGTTGCTTAGCACCTCACATTTGCAAAGGCTGGCTTTGAACTCACAATCCTCCTGCCTCACCCTCCTGTGCCCCTGGGATTACATATGTGCACCACCACACCCAGCTGATTATTTATTTTAACACAGGGTCTCACTAAGTTGCTGAGATTCTCTCTAAATTACTGAAGCTGGACTCTAACTTGCCATCACCCTGCCTCAGCTTCCTGAGTCACTGGGATTACAGGTGCACGACAGCGCCCAGCTAGAATGTAATATTTCTAATATACTATCTTTTATGTCCTTATCTGCAAACAGAGTAATGACAGTTCCAATACTGGGTGAATAATTTAAATAACCCAAATCAAAAACTTAAATGAAAAAACTCTAAAAACAATAGGAAATGATGATGATCTACCAGATTTAGCATTCTGTTGACCCTTTTTATTTGTTAAAAGTCCCATGATTATAGCCAAAGTTCCAGATCTTTCTAATTTTTTCATTTTCACATAATATCCTGGAATTACTCATACTTCAAAAAGTTTAGCCTGGCATAGTGGCACACACCTTTAATCCCAGAGGCTCGGGAGGCTGAAGCAGGAGGATCCAGAGTTCAAAGCCAGCCTCAGCAAAAGAGAGGCACTAAGCAACTCAGTGAGACCCTGCCTCTAAATAAAAAACAAAACAGGGCTGTGGATATGGCTCAGTGGTCAAGTACCCCTGGGTTCAATCCCTGAAACAAACAAAAAAAAATGTTTATCAACCCTTGAGCAACCTTTTGGCATAAGTCATAGCACATCAACACAACAAGCAGAATGTACACTTCACCTGTACTAAATTCTGCCCTTGGTTCAGAATCTCAAAGCTGTCCTGCCTAACCATTTTCGGTGGACTCTCCTGTCAGATGGTACAATTAACAGTGGTAAGGGGGCGGGGGGAACAGTGGTAGAACTATATTCTAGAGGGAAATGCCCAAGCTTAGAGACTCTTGCCTGATGAAAAGATACTCTGGGCTGATGAAGAAAGTCATCATCTCAGGCAAAGGAACAGTTTCTGAAAAGTCATATATGAATAGAGGAATAGGGAAAATGACATCTTCCTTGGTAGCTATACTTCCCAAGCCACACTGGGAGTGACATGATACAGCCTTATTTTCCTTACACTTCAACAAGCTAGACATAGCAGGGTGGTGAATGACAGGGACGGAGGGAATAGAGAAGTTGGATGATTCCTGCAGAGGAACTCTGAAATCAGAACTGGAGACCATTGAAGGTTAATCAGTCTGGAAATGCTTCTCTAGAACTGCTAAATAGACAGTGGTTTCTTATTGGAAGTGGTTTCCAGACATCTCCTTACTATATATCTCCTTACCATGTATCTGACCCATATAACATCTGGACCAATATTCTCTATATCTGCCATAATTCTACTACAAGTTTTAAGACCTGTAAGAAAACTTAAATTGTAGCCACAAAAATTAATCAACTCTCTCTCTTTTTAAGATAATTGACCAGGATAGGATAGGAAAAATACTTTTTTAATTTTAAAACACTACGTTTAACATCAAAAGTCTTTAATGTCTCCCCTAGAATAATGGTTAACCAATACCCTAAGCAACATGTACTATGCATTATAAAAATAATGGGAAAATAGTATTCTATATCCAGAAACCAGCATTCTTTAAAAGAAGCATTTTAATGTGGATACATAATGAACATGTGGCTTATTCCTCAGTGTTTCCATTCCATCCCAGAAGACTATGTTAGCAAATTACAATAATACATTCCCCTTGCCAGCATTAGTTCAGAAAAGTACATGTGATCCAACTGCAGCTGTTATGCCCCCCCATCACACACTAATCCTTGAAAACTGTCATCAAAGAGATGTCATTCCCATAATGATTAGATTATGTTATAAGGAACAGTTTATCTTAAAACAGGGAGAATGTCTGAGTGAGTTAATCTGATCACACAAGCACTAGAAAGCAGAGATTTCTTTAACTAAATGCAGAAGTAAGGTAAATCCAGAGAGATGTGAGCATAAGAAGGATTCAAGGGGACCATTTGATGAGGAATGAAGGCAGCCCTGTGGAGTCACCTCCAGTAACACCTGACTGATAGTCAGCAAGGAAACAGGGAGATCATTGGTCTTAGAACCACCCGGAACTTGATCTTGATTTTGTCAGTGACCTGGTTGAGCTAGGAAGTAGATTCTTCCTCAAATCCTGCAGATAGAAGTCCAGGCCAGTCTCACTTCTACTTTGACTTTAGCCTTGTGAAAAGAACCCAAGGGAGCCTGCATGCACTTCCAACCTATAGGAACTGTGAAATAAGAAAGTATTATTTTAAATTACTAAACATGTAGCAATTTGTTATGTCAGCAATAGGAAACTAATACTAATACAGTGACCAAAGAGTTGTGAAATATAATCTGCTAGCTCAATTCACAATAGCTAAACAATGGAACTAATCTAGGTGCCCTTTAACAGTATACACACACACACACACACACACACACACACACACCCCAGAATATTACTCAGACATAAAGAAGAATGAAATGATTGCATTTGCAAATAAATGGATGGAGCTGGAGAATATCATGCTAAGTGAAATAGGGCCAATCCAGAAAACCAAAGGCCAAATGTTTTCTCTGATAAGTGGAAGCTGATTCATAGTGAGGGAGAGGGATAATGAAGGGACTTTGGATTGTGCAGAGAGGAGTGAAGGGAGGGGAGAGGTTGTGGGGATGGGAAGGACAGTGTAACTAAATACATTATTACCCTATATACATGTATGATTACACAACTGATGCAATTCTCCACCATGTTCAGCCAGAGGAAGGTGAAGTTGTGCTCAATTTATGTACAATGTGTTAAAATGCATTCTACTGTCATGGGTAAACTAATCAGAACAACTTAAAAATAAAAAATAAAATAAAATATGTAATCTGCTAGGGATTATGGGGAAATTTTGCTTAATTCTGAGAAAGAGCCCCAGGATAAAATGGTATCTCTTCTCTCTTTAGGTGTTGCTGTGTTTAGATTTTATGGCTAGAGCTGACTTATAATGTAAAGGATTATGTTGATGGATTTTTGGAAACTAGATCACCTTTACAAATCATAAAATAAAACCTACATGGAAATAATGTTTGGGACATATATAAATTAAAAGTTGGAGCTATTAGACATTGGAGCAAATACACATGCTCATAAGCCAATGAAGAAATTAATTCTGAAGCTACCCTACCTCTGGAATTACTGATAAGTGAGTTGATAACTGTCTTTATTTCTAAACCTGTTTGAGTCAGGGTTGCTATTATTTATAGGTAAGATGTTCTAACTGATGGACCTTTTTATTTAAAACTAGTAAATTACATCTAGAAACACATTTTAGTTGAAAGAACACTAGATAGTGAATTGAGAGATTAGAAATAACAATCATGGATGTAGCTCAATATTTGAGCATTGCCTCTATTTCCTCAATTAAATGTTGGAAGTACTAATAACCAGTTCACTGGATTATGGTAAAGACTAAATATGATGCAAAATGTGAAATTATACTACAAATTATATAGTATATGAGATATAATAATTATTTAATAAGAGAACACTACCCTCAAATAAAATAAAAAGCAAAGAAGCAAAGTTCAGGAAGAAAATTATTAACCAAGAAAAATGGAAAGCTTTTTTTAAAGGTATAGTAAAGAATAAGTGTTGAAAATGTTTAATATTAGAACCAAATAATAGAATTGTATTATTACATTACTAGCTAAAATGGTTCAACTTTAAAGTACACAAAACTGTCAAAAAGAGAATTTTTTAAGTATTATGCCTTAGCTATGTTAGGAACCAAATTTCAATGTTAAGAGAAAGATAAAATAATTTCCTAGTCAAAAATTGAGCTTGCAATCAAAGCAACTGATAGAACAAATTAAGCTGGGAATAGAGGTCCATGTCTGTCATCCCAGCTACTTGGTAGGCTAAGGCAGGAGGATAACAAGTTTCAGGCCAGCCTCAGAAACATAATGAGGCCCTAAGCAACCTTGTAAGACTCTATATGGAAATTTTAAAAAAAATTTAAAGTGCTAGGGATGTAGCTCAGTGGTAAAGCCCCCCCCCACCCCAGCTTACATATATAGTATCAAAAAAATTTATATTGACAGATTATTTTTCTTCATTTTCTTGTCTGATTGCTTTACTTAAATTTTTAAAGAAGCCACTGATTGTTTGGAGAACAAAAGGATATGTTTCAACTTTAAAATAACCAGTTATGAAGCAATTGTTGTGCTTCAAGAACCAAATCCAGTCAGTAGTTATCCCAACTGTTTACTTTCCTAGGTATACTATAACAAATTACCACAACTGGGTGACTTATGCAACAGAAATGTATTGTTTCACAGTTCTGGAGGCTTAAAGTCCAAAATCAAGGAGCCAGCAGGGTTGATTCCTTCTGAGGTCTATGAGGAAAGACCATTGTCCAGTCCTCTGACCTTCATTTAGGGATGGTCATCTTCTTCATAGGGTTCTTCACATCATATTTCTTCTGTGTATTCAAAGTTACTCTTCTTATAACTACCACAATTATTGAATTAGGAATCACTCTAATAACCTTATTATAACTTATTTACCTCTATAATGGTCCTCTCTCCAAATAAAGTCACATTTTGAAGTACTGAAGGTGAAAAATTCAATGAACAAAATTGAGAAGGACACAACTCAACATGTAACACTTCTGAAGACACATTCTCTGCCCTTCAGCAGAGAATATAAATTATTATAAAATTATATAAATGGTTATGTAAATTTATTATATTTCTTATATTTAATAAACATTTCATTTAAGAGAAAAGAAAAAGTTGCTTTTGTAATAATGACAATGTTAAGTACTCACATTTTATCAATTGTATTCTCTGGTGTGTTTGGTACAATATCAGATTGATACTTTCCAAAAATAACAAACTTAAACATAAGTCTCAGTATGTGCTTGAATTAAATTATTATTCATTTTATCTTGGTAATTGTATTTTAATGTAAACACATCAAACCATGATTATATATTTTATTTCTCACCAATTTAAGAAAACATCTAGACGAGGCATGGTGGTGCACACTACAATCTCAGCTACTTGGGAGGTTGAGGCAGAAAGATTGCAGTAACATAGTGAGACCCTTCCTAAAAATTAAAATTAGAAAGGGTTGGGGATATAGCTCAGAGCACCAATGGATTCAATCCCTGAAAAAAAGAAAGTATCTCATTTTCTTTCCTTTTCAATCCATATAACTAAATAAATTGAACAAATTCAAAAAGGTTATATAGAAGATAGCTCTATGATGACATGAAAAATTTCTGCCTAATGTCAATGCATATGGTTGAAAATTTATAATTTTTTTCAACAAAAGTGTTATTTTGGGGCTGGGATTTTGGCTTGGTGGCAGAGCACCTGCCTCATGTGTGTGAGGCACTGGATTTGATCCTCAGCACCACATAAAAATAAATAAATAAAATAAAGGCATTGTGTCCATCTACAACTACAAAAATATTTTTTTAAGTGATATGTTATTATTATAGTATGAAATATCAAAATATTACCAATATTGTTATGTAGCCATTAGACATGAGCAATGGGTCAGGAGAAAATACTTAATGCAGAGTAAATCAGTAATGAACAGCCCTGCCTCAGTAGTATATCCAGGTCTGACAAGATAGCTATTTCAGGATCCTCGTCTGATCCCAGTCCTATAAACTAGTCCTCTCACAATAGAAGAAAGATAGGAAAGTTTAGGGGAGCACTAAGATACTCTGAAGGGCCTAATTGCAAAAGCATCTTTTTTTATTGTTTTGTTTGTACTGAGGCTTGAACCCAGGGATGCTTTACAACTAAGATGCATTGCCTACTATCCTCTTTAATCTTTTTTTTTTTTTTTTGACACAGGATCTCATTAATTTACTTAGGGCCTCACTAAATTGCTAAGACTTGTCTCAAATTCGTAATCTTCCTACCTCAGCCTCCCAAATTGCTAGGATTTGAAGCCTGACTACCATACCTAGCTAATATGCTAAGATGTCTTAAACAAAACCCTCACAAACAATACGGATCGGATTCCCAGACTAGGAAAGCAGGATGATTTAGACTGGAGATGATCGATCATAAATTCTATAAAACCAATTCCAATTAGGACCTGTCAACCAAGCCAAGATGACCAAAAGTTGTGCTTAGATTATTAGCTTATGTAGTCTGTCAATATAGAGCCAAGAGATGATACTTGGATTGGATCTTCTAAAACTCTCCCTCCTACCCCAATAAAACCTGGGACACCAGGAGAAAATGCAACACCATGACCTCATTTCTATTATCCATACTAGGAATTTGACTCTGGTTGGGAATCTAAGGAAGAGTACAGGAAATATTGGAATTCTGCATACAAAAGGCAGTAAAACCATTTCAGTGATCACTCAACATGAGGAGATAATGAAAGAAAAAGCAAAGCCTGAAGACAAAAACAAACCAAGATTAAATATTTGTAGGCAAAAGAGGAGGAGCCTATGTAGGAAAAAATAAAATTGGTTAGGATATGGACATATGTGATTAGAATTAAAATAAATAATATCAGAGAAGCCAAGAGTAGAGAAGATAGAATTTTGAGAAATGCTTATCCAACAATCAGAAGCAGAAGAGTGATTCGGTAAGACAAAGATTTTAAATGGTTGTACTGAATTTGGCCAGCATAATGTATTATTTTATTTCAGTAAAGATAATTTCAGTCTTAGGGTGAAGCAGGTGGGGAATAGGCAAAAGCCAGATTGCAGTGGGTTGAGCAGTAGGAGGGACACTTCATCTTATGAGACAGGAAAGAAGGAAGTAAGGATGCATGCAGATGTTTATCACAATGGAAATATGCAAATGTGGGCACATGGAAATAATACAACAGCAGGGTACCTAAGCTCAAGTGAAATAATTATAAGGAAGAACAATGCATACGAGATTTCCTAAGACACTATCTTATACAATCAGAATAGCTGTTGATGTCCAGGAAATGGCTGATTCCCAAACTTCAAGTGCAGCTATAAGTAAACATTAATTTACTTTATACATTGTCAGTGCAGAGAGATGCAGTGGGTGGTTTCACAAGAATGTGAATATTGGGTAAATAAGATTGTCCTCCAAAATTTAAACTGTGTACTTTCATATATGTGATTGATTTATAGGCAAAGTTGCTTGAAAAACAGAGTTCTTGCCAAGTCAGGTCAGCAAGATCTTACTGTACATTATTGTATATATTAGCATAGGCAAGGATCAAATGTATCCATAAAAAGAAGAAAAAGGTGTTGATTTGGTATGGAGGTAGAATGAAAGAAAAATCACTTGTGAAAGCCCACCCATGCACAAGGGTAAGTATACCTGTTCTGCTAGTTAAAAGAACTACATTAGTGTCTCCAGAGAAAGAAGACCAACAAGATCTGTACATAGAGATTTGTTTTGAGAAATTGTGTGGTCAGGCATGTCCAACATCTGCCAGGTAGATCACAGACTGTTATGGTTTAGATGTGAGATGTCCCCCAAAACCTCATGTGTGAGACAATGCAAGAAAGTTTACAGAAGTTATTGGGTTATGAGAATCTTAACCCAATTAGTGAATTAATCCCTTGATGGGATTAACTGAGTGGTGACTGAAGGCTGGTAGGGTGGAGAAGGTGGGCATTGGGGCTGTGCCTTTGGGGTATATATTTTGTATCTGGATAGTGGAGTCTCTCCCTGTTTCCTGATCATCATGTGAGCTGCTTCCCTCCACCACACTCTTCCACCATGATGTTCTGCCTCATTCAAGCCTGAGGAATGGAGCCAGTAGTCTATGAACTGAGACTTCTGAAACCGTGAGCCCTCAAATAAATTTTTCCTCCTCTAAAGTTGTTGTTGTCAAGTCTTTTAGCCAGAGCAGTGAAAAGGCTGACTAAAACACAGACCGTGGGAAAAAGGTTTGAATCTGCTGGCAAAATTCCCTCTTCAGGGGACCATAGAATTTTTCTCTCTTAAAGCCTGCAATGGATTGAATGAGGCCCATTCACATTATGCAGATAATCTGCTTAACTCAAAGTCTACTGATTTAATGTTAGTCTAATCTTTTTAGAAGCATCTAGAATAATATTGGATCAAATATCTGGTTACCATGGCATAAGTAAGCTGACACATAAAATTATCACAAGAATCAACAGAGAACATATGTGCACAAAAATTATTAGAGTAATCCCCAAGGTTATACTTCCTTCTGTTTCAGTTACCTGAGGTCAACTATAATCTAAAATTATTAAATGGAAAATTACAGAGAGAGTCAGAGTGCCACATTCACATATATTACAGAACATTGTAATAATTGTTCAATTATTAGTTGTTAATCTCTTATTGTGTCTAATTTATAAGTTAAACTTTATTATAAGTATGTATGTATAGGGGAAAAACATAGTATGTATAGAGTACAGTCTGCAGTTTCAGGCATTTACTGAGGGCCTTAGAATTAATTCCTCTGGATAAAGGAGGACAACTGTATAACTCAAGGTATAGACAGATGTATTAGTCTGCTCAGAATGCCATAACAAAATATCTTAAACTCAGTGGGAATTTTTTTTCACTGTTCTAAACACTGGAAAGTCAAGAACAAGGTGCCAACTGGGCACAGTGGTACACACATTTAATCCCAGCAACTCAAGAGGCTGAAGCAAGAGAATCACAAGTTCAAGGTCTAACAAGACAACTTAGTGAGACTATCTTAAAATAAAAAATAAGAAGGTCTGAGGATGTAGTTCAGTGGAAGAGCACCCCTAGGTTCAACCCTAGTACTGCAAAAAGGAAAAACAAAAACAAAAAATGTGCCAGCTGATCCTGTTCTTGGTGAGGAAGGTTCTCATTTCATCTTGTAGACAGTTACCTTTTCACTGCATCCTTATAAATGGTAGGGTCAAGGAAGAAAACATCCCAGCCCTTTTTATATTTTATTTAGAGACAGGGTCTCACTGAATTGCTTAAGGCCTCATTTAACATTTATTACTACCTAAAAGTCCTGTCTCCAAACACAAGCACATTAGAAATTAGGATTTCAATTTATGAATTTTGAAGAAACACAATTCAATCCATAGAAAATGAGTACTATTAAGAGAAAATGGAAATGACTTCTAATTAGTCAATAACATATTAACCTTGAGGCAAGAAGGAAGAAAATTAAAATCAGGTATTTGGAAGAATTTCCTACTGCTCTATAATTTTTTCATCTCTATCTGTATTTTGTCCTCCAACAAGATTACCAAATTCCTTCTGGTAAGGAACCCATAGTAACATTATAAAGAAAAAGAAAATCTCAACATCACTTTCTCTGAAGACGGATTACAACTCAACTCCAAGAGGTTTGCCAGCAAATAGGTAGAATATACCCGTTCCCATGATCAATTTGTTCCTTCACAAGAATAATATACTGTTTTCTTCCAGCAGCCTTAAAGATAGACCCAGTTGATACCATATTATAGTCATGAGAGAAGTGTCTTCAGAGAAAGGTCCAAGGAGTTACTGGAGAAAAGGGGAAACTCAACCCAGGACCATCAGGGTCCTTGGCTAAGTGATGAAAAAGAATCTCAGCAGGCAACAATTGAGATGTTTATTTAGTGAAGGGAGAATACTGGTGAGAGAGAGAGAGAGAGAGAGAGAGAGAGAGAGAGAGAGAGAGAGATATGCCTATGAGGGTAAAGCAAGGGATATGTATTCAAGGGAGAATCCTAGTCATCTCCAGAGTGAGAGATGTGTTTTGGGGGATTCTCTGCTTTTCTTTTAAAGGAAACTTGGTGAGAGGTAGGTGTGGGAAGGTATGTAAGAATAGAAATCTTGTGCTCTCAAGATGGTTTCTGGTGATTTGGACAATCTCTGGATCCTCAGGCTGATGGGATCTTCATTTTCTGATCAGTATATCACACTGAAACGTCTCCTAGATTATAGGTTTCTCAAAAATATTGCAAATTTCTTTACTTAATTTATTGGGGGTTTAGTAAACAGTGAACAGGTAGATTTATAGATTTCCCTCAAATTTGGAAATAGGAGGCCCAGAAAGCAAACAGACATAGAGAGTGAGAAGCCTGGAAAAGTGTGTGGAACTTCTGAATTTAAAAATCCTATTTTCGGGCTGAGGTTGTGGCTCAGAGGTAGAGCCCTCACCTAGCATGCATAGGGCACTGGGTTCTATCCTCAGCATCACATTAAAAAAATAGTAATAATAAAGATATTGTGTCCACCTAAAAACAAAAAAAAATCCTATTTTCTTGCCAGGCACAGTGGCACACGCCTATAATCACAGCGGCATGGGGGTCTGAGGCAGGAGAATTGTGAGTTCAAAGCCAGCTTCAGCAAAAGTGAGGTCCTAAGTAATTCTGTGAGACCCTGTCTGTAAATAAAATACAAAATAAGGCTGGTGATGTGGCTCAGTGATCAAGTGCTTCTGAGTACCCACCCCCCCAACAACAACAAAAAAGTCCTATTTTCCTGTCCTTTTTTTTTTTTTTTTTTTTTTTTGGTAGTGGTGGTGGTGCTGGGGATTGAACCTTGGACATGTAAGGTAAGCATTCTACCAACTGAGCTATATCCCCAGTTCCTGTATATCTTTTTTCTACCTATCTTATATTTCTTCTATCCTACTTCATTTCTGTCATACTTAAGGGTAAGATCTTTCAGTCATAAGAAGAAAGCAATTTGAATAAGATCTTACTATCTGTGAGAATCAAAGACCTGGAACTAAGATAGAGAGGGACAATTTTCATTTAACTGATAAACTTATTGAGGACTTCCTGAGTGCTAGGTCTTAGTAGGGCACTGAAGAAGCAATGATAGTGTCAAAGATATTATAGTATAGTACAGGGGTAGGCAAATAGCAGACATTGGGACAAATCCTTTTGATGACCTGTTTTATCTAACATCTCATTGTAACACAATCACACTCATTAGTTTTTGTATTGTCAATGATGACTTCCCAGTGACTGTAGCCAGTTAAAGAGCCACAACAGAGACCACAGTGCCTGCAAAGTTGAAAATATACTATTTAGCTTTTCTCACACACACACACACACACACACACACACACACAAAGCCTGCTCATTCCTGGTTTAATACCTTCCTGCTTCCATGCTTACATAATGGAAATTATTTGTTATTTTATTTTTTAAAACATTAATGTTATTAAGCATTAGTAAAATATTTTTAAGTTTTCAGAAAATATTAAATGTACAGAAAAGTTATTAGCACTATAAAAATCTCACATATAATCTTTACTCAGATATATAATTTTTAATATTTGGACATATTTACTTTCTCTCTCTCTCTCTCTCTCTCTCTCTCTCTCTCTATATATATATATATATATATATATATATAAACATATATACATATATACACCCTTCTTCCTGAGAGAAGGATATAGACAGCATGTCCCTTTACTGCTGAATGCTTTTCCATGTGTGTATGTGTGCATGTTTATTTTATTGTGTCTAATTTTTTTTTTCTGGGATGGGGATCTACATCCAGGGCCTTCCACATGCTAGGCAAGAACACCACTGAGACATATGCTCAGCCCTAGGTTATACTCTATGTTTGATTTTTATGTCTTTTTTTTCCATCTTTAATCTAGAAAAATTCATTAACCTTTCATGACACTGATATTTTTGTAGGATAGGAGGGAGAGGAGAAGAAGGGGACATGAGGATAGGAAAGATGGTGGAATGAGATGGACATCATTACCCTAAGTACATGTATGAAGACACAAATGGTGTGACTTTACTTTGTATACAACCAGAGATATGAAAAATTGTGTCCTATATGTGTAATATGAATTATAATGCATTCTGCTTTCATATATAACAAATTAAAATTTACAAAAATGAAGAAAAGAGAAGAGAATGTTTGCAAGGGACAAGGCATAAGAACCAAAATCCATCTCAGCTTACCAAAACCTAGTTTTACAGATAATGCTTGATGTTTATTTCCCTTTCCCTCCATAAGATGGGCAGCATACAGCATATATATGGGGCTCCTTCAAGCTATATCCAGTATGACTGGACATAGTGGCACATGCCTGTAATTCCAGCAACTCAGGAGACTGAGGCAGGAAGATCACAAGTTTGAGGCCAGCCTCAGCAATTTAGCAAGACCCTAAGCAACATAGTGAAAGGAAATTGAGAAAGAGAGAGATGAGCAAGCAAGAAATGAAGGACGGAGACCAGGCAAAGACCCACACAAAGGTTTATTTGTCAAAGCTGACAAATAAAGACCATCTCTCTATGGAGTATAGAGTGGCCCCGAGATATTGGGGTGTTGAGCTTCTGTAGGGTAGGGGTTTGGAGTTGAAGCTGTGGAGTTGTGGGATAGGCTCAGGGTGTTTTCATCAGAGCTAGGCGGGTAGGAAAAGCACGGGATTGGCTTAGGTCTATGGCACCATGGGGCTTTCCAGAATCAAGGGGTCCTATCCTCATGGGATAGGCTTAGGGTATGGTACCATGAAGTAGGTCACTAATAGGGGTGGGGGAAGTGCGAGTAAGAGGCAGTACAGGAAAGTGAAACTTATAAGATGGCAGCTAACATTTAAGATGGTTTCTCAGATGTTAAATCAATACCCTATACTTAGCAAGATCCTATATTAAAAATAAAATAAAATAAAGAACTGGGGATGTAGCTCAGTGGTAAAGTGCCCCTGGGTTCAATCCCTAGTACCAAAGCAAGGGTGGAGGAGTAATATTTACAACAAAAAGATGACATAAATGAGAAGACTTTAAGAAATTTTAAATATAATCAGTATTGTATTCATAATTTTCAAGAATTTTTATAATTTCGTAAATTTCTCTTTGTTATAGGCCTTAAATTTGTTTTGTATTTTTTTGTATTTGCAGTTGATCAAGGAATCTTAAGAATTGGAGGCAGTACTGAAAAATTAGGTAAAAGTATTTCAGATATCAATATAGCCATTAATCAAAGACCAGTCTTACATGTAATCAGGAAAGCCAAAATATGCATGGATTTTTCTTCATTGATCTTTTTTGACTACACCCATAAAGTCTATTCATAATCCAGTATCAAACAGCATCATATTTTAAAATAACTCATAATTAAAAGTAAATTAAAGTTCACTAAGTATATAATCTATCCTTTGGCAGTATCTAATCCTCAGAAAAATCTTGCAAAATTTTTTATTTTTAACTGAAGAGAAAACAAGTTAAAATTATTGCTCCAAGTGTGTGCTTTATAAATCCTGTGGTTAAGATCTGATACCAGAGTACATTTTGTTAGGTAAGACAGCCATGAGCAAATGGGTGGAGGAAGGACAATGAAGGCAGTAACTTACTGGACATATTCATTAAAGAACATCAGACATATTCATCAAAGAGTGCCCACAGGTCACAGGACTGGGAGTCATAGGGAACCTCATTGAAACAGAAGAACATCTGGAAAATGGGAACTGATTTGTTAAACCTTTCCCAGCCATAGTTATTTATAACCCTTAAGGGAATTCATGTCATTCCCATCCCTTGTGACTATGTTTTCACAGTCTCTCTCTTGTGAAGGGTGGTCATTGAAACCATTCACATCCATCCCTTGTGACTAGGTTACCATGACCCTCTAAATAAAGGGGTAAGAAACTTAAGGGTGTATGAGACAATATGACAAGAACCAAGGGACCCAAAATCCTTATAAAACCCCAGACTCTATAAGAGCCTTACCATTCTTTCTATCAGCGGTCTATGCAGTGCCTATACTGTATGTTATCCTCATTTCTCATTTGTCGGAAACTCTTCTTCCTATATATACTCTGTGACTTGTTTGGAATTCTTCCTGCAGGAAGGATCATGAGGACCGGTGACTGTGGATCCCCATGGTTGCTTTGCCTCTGCAGACAGGTCTCCTCTGCAACACTTTCACTGTGCTATAGTGCTATAGTGCTTACTCCATTACTTTCATGATAACAAGTATTGAGAGCTACAGAAGAAAAGGAAATGACTAAGGGCAAAACGATTTGTAATGTGATTAAAAGATGTTATTTGCACATCTTTCAAATTTAAATTCGGGTTGTAAAAATCTTTGGTCCATGGAAAGAAATTGTTCAGCATACCATTATAGTTATAATGGAATAGGGGGTATAATTGCTCCAGAAAACCCAGCAGCGTCTGTAGAGGTAGGCATTTAGGAGGCATTTAAGAGGGAAGAAATCCATTTGATGGAACTCTCAAACACTGTTAAAGGTCTCAAACTCACACCAGCTACACAAACACAAAAGCTACAATATAAGAAAGTTAAAATGAACCATGCATTATGGTTATGGGATTGTGGATGATTTAACTTTTTTGTCAAAAAAAGTCCTTTATTGCTATTATCTTTGCTTTGAGTATTGCTAATATGTTTGCAATAAATAAATACCAGGAAGAATAATATTACATTGGAATTCGCTTATGGATTGCTCTTCTAGTCTCATTGGATAATTTTTTTCCCCTGAGCTTTAAAACTGTATGGAAGAACATACTCCATTCCTTAGAATTAATTTTTTTTTTTTGGACTCTTACAACACAAGTCCCTTACTGTATTCTGAGTTAGTAAATTCTGTCTCCCTGGCAACTTTGTGTAAATCAAAGCTGAAGGTCACACCAAAGTTAATGCATTACATTATAGTAAAATAGAATTGTTTTGAATTTCAATTTGTTCTATTTGGTTTTGCATGTTTAAATGCTGCTATTGCCAGTATTGATTATTCTTGGTACTTTCAACCTCTTATAAATTTAAGGTCTAAAAAGTTTGTGAAATAAAATTTAAATTCAAAAAATTAAACAGGGGCCTGGGGATATAACTCAGTGAAAGAACATGTGCTTAACATGTGAAGCTCGGGGTTCAATCCCTAGTCTCTCTCTCTCACACACACACACACACACACACACAGAGAGAGAAATAATAATATAAACAATAGTTAAACAAAGAATTAACGAACTAATACATTTTCATCATCTTTTAGTAATGAGAGATATTAAGATCTCAATGATATTACATTGTTCACCTATAAGATGAAGATTTAAAAAACAATACCCAGTTCTGGTAAGGGTGCAGAGAAATGTTTCCTATTTCTATTCCACATTCTTATAGCCCTATACACCCCTAATTCAGGTCCTCATTATCTCATGCCTGGACAATCTCAGCAATTCACTTCTACCTTGTTTGCCTGATTCCAGTCTTGTATTTCTTAAATCCTGTCTTCACACTAAAGCCTGTGATATATTTCTAAAATATAATTCTAGTCAAATTACCACTTGGGTTTCTCAGCTGCTCAGTTTCCGAGGTAGAGTAGTTAATGATATATCTGTAAAGAAATAGCTAAATGCATGGTTGCAGCTCAATTCTGCTATGGTTAGTACAGACAATACAAATCTCACTACAACCAAGATTTGTTCCTCTGACATCCACAGGAAGCTGAATTAGAATTACAATAATGCTTAATAAGCATAGAATTAGAATAGGAACATTAGTTATACAATTCAAATGGTTAATGGAATCAGGTTAAGGCTGGGAGCTTTCACCTCCCCAGGCCATTTTCATCTGTCTGAATATTCCTACCTTGACAATCTTTGAAGGGCTGTTAGCAACTGTTCATTTTGGGTTTCCATTTTCTCTACTCTGAATAGAACTTACCTTTTTGTTTACATAGTCTTTCTAACTAAGGCACAAAACCACTGCATGGAGCTTTACTTGTTAAATTGTGATCACATTTCAGACCTGCCTACACTCAAGTTATTTAGAATGAAATTCAGGATATTCTGAATTACTTTCGTCCTGCTGTTCTATGCAGTCTCCAAGTTTCGGCAAAGTCACTAATTTAAACAAATAGCTGATTACCTATTCTCTATGAAGCATGATTTGTTGCTCAGGATATAACCCATGACCTAGGCAGGCACAGTTCTTGTCTCTCATTGTTGTTGTTTTAAGCTATTAAGAATGGTTTTTATCTAGCACTCTGGCACATACTTGTATTTCCAGCAATTTGGGAGGCTGAGGCAGGAGGATGACAAGTCTGGGGGAAGCCTGGGTGTCTTAGTAAAAGTACCCAGAATCTGCAGTACCATAAAATCAGAAAGAGAGAGTAGCTTTCCCTGAGGGCAATGTTTCTTTTCTTTTGGGGGGACTTGGGAGTGGGGTGGGGCTTACCAGGGATTGAACTCAGGGCCTCTCAACCACTGAGCCACATCCCCACTCCTATTCTGTATTTTATTTAGAGACAGGGTCTCACTGAGTTGCTTAGTGTCTTGCCTTTTTGCTGAGGCTGGCTTTGAATTTGTGATCCTCCTGCCTCAGCATCCTGAGCCACTAGGATTACAGGCATGTGCCACTGCACCTGGTACAATGTTTATTTTCTTGTTGTTAAGTTCTCGGTGGCCTCTCACTGTTGACACCAAAAATATATCAGTGGGAGGCTTTCTCATAACTTCAATCACTTTGTATCATAAATAATCACTTCTCAATTATCTATCAAATACTTGACATTTCTTCAAAGGTAGCACGAAAGGCTGGGCACATGTAACCCAGTGGTACAGTGAGTGCTTAGCGTGGTTGGAGGCTCTGGGTTCGATCCCCAGTACTGCAAAAGGGAAGAAAGAAAGAAAGAGAAAGAGCACTGAGGATGATCTTAAGTTTTCAGTTTCCAGAAATTTAATAGTAGAAAACTTTAGATGACTTGTAGAATAATAGACCTTGCACTTAATTCATGTCAAAGGTTTGAATTAGGGGTACATATTTTGAAAGTTGTCATGCTCCTCTCAGTCTTCTGTGGCCTAACAGTGTTAAACTTTTATCTTATCCCTGTGTTCTGAGCAGCAATTGTTAAGAAATTCCTGTAATCTTTTGTGTTCAGGGAAATGGCTAATTGCAAAGCACAATCTGACCTCCAATGTTCCAAGGTGGCTCCATCCTTCCTCATTTCCCACCGCCCCCCCCCACCACATGGCTCTTTTCTTTATCTGCCACTATAAGCCCACAGCTCCTCTCTATTCTTTGAGCTGTTTGACATTCCTCATTAATAATTTTTCCCATTGCAAATGCCCAAATAAAATCATCTCAATTGTCCAGAGCATTTTGTCCTTCACACAACAAATTATAATACTTGATGCCTCTTTAATGCAAAATTGATTGGGTTTTTGTGAGGATTAAATGAGTTAATACACGTTTAACACTTTGGATGGTGTCAGAAACCTATTATGTATTCAACAATGTAATTATCTGTGTCATCAGGCAAATGCACTCCTAAATCCTGAGAAACAATCCTTTCTGCCAACCAGTGTTCTGTTCCATACTAGACCCCCATCTAGCTAGTCATGCAGAGATCTGGGACCTCTGAGGTAGTCGTGAAACCAGATGCAGAATGGACCCTGGCAAAGCCAATTTCAGCCATAAAGGATCCTATGTGGACCTGCTATTCATCCCAGACTCAATACCATCGCCCGGTAATCTATGGCCCTATTAAAATTCTGGCCTGCCAATAGTATCTTGATCCAGTCTACTACTGACCCCATTTGAAATCAGCCCCAAATAAGAATGGAAAGAAAGTGGACCCCTCACCTCTGGAAGAGACCTATATTATCTGTGTATTGCATAATATATTATATATAATATTTATGTAATATATCTATATTATACTTTAAAGCAATAATTCTTATTTTAAATTTTTATTAATTTGTAATCAGGGAAAATGTTTCAGAGATGTGGGATATTCTATATATTTTATAGAGTCTATTTTATTTTAGCTGTATTCAATTTTGTTTGTAGTGCTATAATCTGATCAGAGAAGGAGCTGGAAAATGACAAGTGGGAAGGACTAGGGACATAACAAGCGTGAGAGAAGAACTAGAGATATAATAAGGGTGAGAAAAGGCAAAAAGATACAATCCATTCCTCAAAACTGTTTTATTCTAGACTTGCAATGCTGCTTATAGAGAATACAGCCAGCAACCTCCCTTCAAGTCTCATCATTTGAACTGTACATCCTTAGTCTAAACCCTTTCCTCCACTTCACAGTGTTGTAGTTCTCATCTAGTAGAAGCCAATTTCTTCTCTTTTAATACCTTCAACTTACAATAGAACATTTTTTCTGTACACCAATACCTCTTATGGTTTGGATCTGGAATATCCTCCAAAGGTACATGTGTTCAAGCGTTGGTCCTCAATACAGCAATGTTCAGAAACGGGCTTTTGGAAAATAATTGGACCCTGAGGGCTCTGGCCTCATGAATATATCAGTCCGTAAGTGGGTTAATAATTGGATGACATTATTGGGAGGTGATGAAAACTTTTGGAGCTAGAGCCTGGTTGGAAGAAGTAGATCACTGTGGGCATGACTTGGAAAGGTATTTCTTATTCTTTCTCCCCATCCTTCCATCTGCCATGAAGGGAGCAGCTTTCCTACACCATGCCCTGAAACCTCCTAAAGAGTAAACCAAAATACATCTTTCCTTCTCTAAGTTATTCTTCTCAGGCATTTGTCACAAGTGACAAAAACCTGACACGCCATCTACATGCTTAGATAATTTCATAGCTCCAGTTCCTTTAGTTCATGTTGCTTTCCTTCCTTGACTGTAGGCCTCCCTATCCATTCCATTAGCTAGGTCCCAGCAGAGTCTTCTCATCATAATGCTCAATTCTCAGATTTTTTTTTAACTTGGAAACCCCTGCTTTAACAGAATTTCTTTTTTAATTGCCACATTTCCCACTTTAATCTCACAAAGACTGACTTGCTTTGTGCTTTTATTGTGACTTTAAGTTACCAGATCATTTTCTCTTTTTCAGGTTGTTACTTCCTTGCCTCCCAAGACTCTGTTCAAACTCCAAAGGGTTCATGAGGTGTTCAACCTCACAGAAGAGAAACCATAACTAAAGATGGCTTAAATTAGACCAGAGTCCCTGCACCTCCTATTAGAAAAAATAGGCCCAAATCTCCATCATGTCAGCTTAGGAACTGAATACCTCAAGAAGACCCCCTACAGCACAAGAAGTGAAATCAAGAATCAATAAATGGAAAGATATCAAACTTAAAGTCTTCTTCACAGCAAAGGAAACAATCAAGAATGTGGAGAGAGAGACTGGAGCTCAGCCTTTGCCTAGGATAGCCTCTGCCCACCGGCAGACACCCAGCAGAGTCAGGGTTGGCCCAGACCTGCCTTGCTGACCTGTGTGGGAGCCAGCACCCAAGGTAGGCCTAAGTCCATCCAGCCACCAGCAGACACCCAGCAGAGCTCAGGCCCTGCCCAGACCTGCCTCACTGAACTGTGCAGGAGCCAGGGCCCAGCTTACGCTTGGGTCTTCCCCTTCCCCCCACCATCTGGGAGCCCAGGTCTAACCTGCTTCCATCTTGAGACATTACAGCCATCTCCATAGCCCTCTCCATGCAGTAGCCTCCACCTTGCACCAACAGACACAACCTAGAATCTGCTCTTGGAGCAGGCATCCCAAATAGTGTAAGGCCTACACGTTCAGCCCCATCTTTGAAAGACGTTGCATCCATTTTGGGGCACCTCCACTGTTAACTGGAATTATCTCCTGCTATTGCCATGACATCCTGTAGTTGCAGGAGCATCCATCATGAGACACAGAAGGGTCTTCAAGCCCAACACTAAGGTGACTTACAGATAATCTACACAGACACTACAAGATTATAGGGTAGAAACTGTAATACTGCAGATCCACACTGCAAAAAAGAAAATCACATAGACAACATGAAAACACAAGGGATGAAAGTGCCCCAAACAAACCAGGATACCATAATAACAGAACTCATAGACAGCACAGTTGATGAAATGTCAGAGAAGTAGTTCAGAATGTACATAATTACAATGATCTGTGAATTAAAGAATGACCTATATGAGCAAATACATACAACCATTGATCACATTAACCAAAAATTAAGACAGCAAATACAGGTAGCAAAGAATTACTTCGAGAAAGAGATAGAGATTCTGGGGAAAAATTAAAAAACAATCAGAAGTCCTTGAAATGAAGGAAACAAAAAACCAAATTTAAAAAACTCAGTAGAAAGCATCACCAACAGATTGGATCACTTGGAAGACAGAATGTCAGATAATGAAGCCAAAGTGTACAATCTGAAAAATAAAGTAGACCACACAGTGAAGATTATAAGAAACAATGAGCAGAACATCCAAGAATTATGGGATAACATCAAAAGACCAAATATAAGAGTTATAGCAATAGAGTAAGGCACAGAGTTTCAAACCAAAGGAATGCACAATCTGTTCAATGAGATAATATCAGAAAATTTCCCAAAAATGAAGAATGAATTAGAAAATTAAACACAAGAGGCTTACAGGACACCAAATGTAAAAAATCACAACAGATCCACACCAAAGAACATTATAATGAAAATGTCTAGCATAAGAATTAGGAGAGAATTTTAAAAGCCACAAGGGAAAGAAATCAGATTACATAAAGAGGGGAACCAATTAGGATATCTGCATATTTTTCAACCCAGACCATGAAAGTTAGAAGTTCCTAGAATAACATATACCAAGCTCTGAAACAAAATGGATGCCAACAAGGAACCTTATATGCAGCAAAATTAAATTTTAAATTTGATGATGAAATAAAAACCTTCCAGGATAGACAAAAGTTAAAAGAATTTACAACTAGAAAGCCTGCACTACAGAACATCCTTGGCCAAATACTCCATGAGGAGAAAACAAAAAACAACAATGAAAATCAGCAAAGGGAGATATTACACTAAAGGAAAACCCAAAAAATAAACCAAATCAAGTTAAATACCAAAAATAAACAAATATGACTGGGAATATAAATCATGTCTTATTAATAACCCTGAATGTTAATGGCCTACACTCACCAATCAAAAGACATGGATTGGCAGATTGGATTTAAAAAAAGACCCAAAAATATGCTGCCTCCAAGAGACTCATCTCAAAGGAAAAGACATCCACAGACTAAAGGAGAAAGGTTGGGAAGAATCACATCATTCCCATGGACTGTGGAAGCAAGCAGGGGTTTCCATTCTCATATCAAATAAAGTAGACTTCAAGCCAAAGTTAAACAAAAAGGATAAAGAAAGACACTTCATACTGCTTAAGGGAACCATTCATCAACAAGACATAACAATAATAAATTGATATGCCCCAAACAATGGAGCATCTACATTCCACAAACAAACTATTTTCAAGTTCAAGAGTCAAATAGACCACAACACAATAATTCTAGATGACTTTAACACACATCTTTCACCATTGTATAGATCTTCCAAACCAAAGCTGAACAAACTATAGAACTCAATAATACTTAGACTTAACTGATATATATTTCATCCTTCAATGAATGAATACACTTTCTTCTCAGCAGCACATGGATCCTTCTCTAAAATAGACCATATATTATGCCACAAAGCAAGTTGCTGGGTTTCTGTTCATGACTAAAAGGCTCAAGGATCACTCCAGGTAAACTGGGCTAACTGGGCTGCACAAAATAACCACACAAGAGACACAAATACCTTTTTCTTTGGGATCGCTGTGACGGCTCCTCTGACCTTAAGGGTCAACAGGAAGAGAGAGAGAAAGCATGCCCTGACCCTTTTTATTGAGGAGAAGCTATTCAAATGAGGCAAGAGGTCAGGTTTCATGGGGCTGAGTCTATCTTCATGATGTCCACTGTCAGCAGATTGACTGACATCAAGTAGGCCACACCCAAGGGCACAGTAAGAGAAGGAAACAACACAAGGCACTTCCAAGGAACATTCTAACCTAAACAGGGCAAGGGGTAATATTACAAAGAAACAAGTGAGCGTAGCTCCACCCATGGGGCTGTAGCAAGACATGCCTGAGCACAAAGACACAGTCACTGGAACCATAGAAGAGCAGGCAGTCTAGCAGCATGGGTGCCTGATGCCACATCGCCCAGCAGGGAGTTAAATTAGTTACATGCAAGGTTGGTCTCCCACAGCAACTCTTAGCAAATTCACAAAAGTAGAGATACTACCCTGCATTCTATCAGATCCTAATGGAATGAAATTACAAATGAATGATAAAGTTAGAAATAAAAGGTACTCCAACACCTGGACACTAAAAATAGGCTAATGAATGAACAATGGGTTGCAAAAGACATCAAGGAAGAGATTAAAAAATTCTTAGAGGTGAATGAGAACACAGATACAACATATAGAAATCTCTGGGACACTATGAAAGCAGTACTATGAGGAAAGTTCATTGCATGAAACTCATTCCTTAAAAGAAGAAGAAGTTAACAAATAAATGACTTAACATTACATCTCAAAGGCCTAGAAAAGGAAGAACAAATCAACAACAAAAGCAGTAGAAGACAGGAAATAATTAAAATCAGAGCTGAAATCAATGAAATCAAAAGAAACAATTGAAAAAATTGACAAAACAAAAATTTGGTTCTTTGAACAAATAAATAAAACTGACAAACCCTTAGTCATGCTAACAAAGAGAAGGAGAGAAAACTCAATTTACTAACATATATGATGAAAAGGGAAATATCACAATAAACACTACAGAAATGCAGAAGATAATTAGAAATTATTTTGAAAACTTGTACTCCAATAAAGTAGAAAATATTGAAGGTATTGACAAATTTCTTAAGTTATATGATTTGCCCAAATTGAATCAGGATGATATATACAATTTAAATAGACCAATATCAAGTGATGAAATAGAAGATGCTATCAGAAGCATAGGAACCACAAAAAGCCCAGGACCAGAGAGATACACAGCCGAGTTCTACAAGACCTTTAAAAAAGAACTAATACCAGTACTCTTCAATTTATTTCAGGAAACAGAAAAAGAGGGAGCACTTCCAAACTCATTCTATGAGGCCAATATCACCCTGATTTAAAAATCAGGCAAAGACACATCAAAGAAAGAGAATTTCAGACTAGTATCTCTAATGAATATAGATGCAAAAATTATCAATAAAATTCTGGCAAATCCAATACAAACATATCAAAAAGAGAGTGCACCATGAGCAAGTGGGATTAATTCCAGGGATGCAAGTTTGGTTCAAGATACAGAAATCAATAAATGTCATTCATCACATCAATAGACTGAAAGATAAGAATCATCTGATCATCTAAATAGATGCAGAAAAAGCATTTGACAAAATACAGCACCTCTTCATGTTCAAAACATTAGAAAAATTAGGGATAACAGTAACATATCTCAACACTGTTAAGGCTATCTATGCTAAGCCCCAGGCCAACATCATTCTAAATGGAGGAAAAATTGAAGACATTCCCTCTAAAAACTGGAACAAGATAGGGATGCTCTCTTTCACCACTTCTATTTAAAATAGTTCTTGAAACACTGGCCAAAGCAATTAGACAGACTAAAGAAATTAAAGGGACGCAGATGGGAAAAGAAGCACTATTTGCTGATGATATGATTCTAAATCTAAAAGACCCAAAAAGTTCCACCAGACAACTTCTAGAACTAGTAAATGAATTTAGAAAAGTAGCAGGATACAAAATCAACATCCATAAATCAAAAAAATTTGTATATCAGTTAAAAATCCTCAGAAAGGGAAATGAGGAAAACTAACACATTTAAAATAGCCTCAAAAAAATAAAATAAAATACTTGGGAATCAATGAAAGAGGTGAAAGATCTATATGATGAAAACTACAGAACCCTAAAGAAAGAAATCAAAGAAGACTTTAGAAGATGGAAAGATCTCCTTTGTTCTTTGATAGGCAGAACTAATATTGTCAAAATAACCATACTACCAAAAGCACTATACAGATTTAATGCAATTCCAATCAAAATCCCAATGACATTCCTTATAGAAATAGAAAAAGCAGTCATGAAATAAAATCATCTGGGAAAATAAGAGAGCCAAAAATAGCTAAAGCAATCCTTAGCAGGAAGAGTGAAGCAACTGGCATCACTGTACCACACCTTAAACTGTACTACAGAGCAATAGTAACAGTAGCAGCATGGTACTGGCACTGAAATAGACTGGTAGACCAATGGTACAGAATAGAGGACACAGAGAATAACCTACATCATTACAGTTATATTAGACAAAGGCACCAAAAACGTACATTGGAGAAAAGATAGTCTCTTCAACAAATGGTGCTAGGAAAACTGGAAATCCAAATGCATCAAAATGAAATTAAACCCCTATCTCTCACCATGCACAAAACTCAAAGTGGATCAAGGACCTAGGAATTAAACCAGAGACCCTGTGTCTACTAGAAGAAAAAGTAGGCCCAAAACTCTATCATGTCAGATTATGCCCCAACTTCCTTAATAAGACTCCTATAGTGCAAGAATTAATATCAAGAATCAATAAATGAGATGAATTCAAACTAAAAAGCATCTTTTCAGCAAAAGAAACAATCAGATAGGTGAAGAGAAAGCCTATATTTGGGAACAAATTTTTACCACATACACAACAGATAGAGCACTAATCTCTAGGACAAATAAAGAACTCAAAAATCTTAACACCATAAAAAAATAACCCAATCAATAAATGGGCCAAGGAACTGAACAGACACTTCTCAGAACAGGATATACACTCAATCAACAAATATATGAAAAAATGTTCATCATCACTAGCAATTAGAGAAATACAAATCAAAACTACTCTCAGATTTCATCTCACTCCAATCAGAATGGCAGCTACTAAGAATACAAACAACAATAAATGTTGGCAAGAATGTGGGGAAAAGGCACACTCATACATTGCTGGTAGGACTGTAAATTGGTGCAGCCAATATAGAAAGCAGTATGGAGATTCCTTGGAAAACTGGGGATGGAACTGCCGTTTGACCCAGCTATCCCACTCCTCAGTCTATGCCCAAAGGACTTAAAAATAGCATATTACACAGCCACATCAATGTTTATAGCAGCACAATTCACAATAGCTAAACTGTGGAACCAACCTAGATGCCCTTCAGTAGATGAATGAATAAAGAAAATGTGGTATATATACACAATGGAATTTTTTAGCATTAAAAGAGAATAAAATCATGGCATTTTATAATGCCATGAATGGAGGAGTTAGAGAAGATAATGCTAAGTGAAGTTAGCCAATCCCCCCCCCCAAAAAAAAACAAATGCCGAATGTTTTCTTTGATATAAGGAGGCTGATTCATAGTGGGATAGGGAGAATGGGAGGAATAGACTAACTCTACATAGGTCAGAGGAGTGGGAGGGGAAGAGAGGGAGCATGGGGTCATTATTGATGGTGGAATGTGATGATCATTACTACCCAAAGTACATGTATGAAGACACGAATTGGTATACTATGTATACAATATATATTGGTGTATACTATGTATACAACCAGATATATGAAAACTTGTGCTCTGTGTGTGTAATAAGAATTGTAATGCATTCTGTTGTTATATATAAATAAAAATTTTTAAAAATAAAAGCGCACACACACAAAAATAACAAATGCCAAATTTCTCTGATTTAAGGTTGCTGATTCATAATGTGGTGAGGGGGAGGCATGGGAAGATTAGATGAACACTAAATAGGGCAAAGGGGAAAATGGGAGGGAGGGGAAGGGCAGGGGAATGGGGTAGGAACAATGGTGGAATGAGATGGACATCATTACCCTAAGTACATGTATGAAGACACAAATGGTGTGACTCCACTTTGTGTACAACCAGAGATATAAAAAATGTGCTCTATGTGTGTAATATGAATTGTAATTCATTCTGCTATCATATATAACAAATTTTAAGAAATGAAAAAAAAAGAATTTGAAGAGAGATCCTACAGATTTGGAGAATATCTTTGCCAACTGCACTCCCATCATTAATCTCCAGGTTATAAGAACAACTCAAAAAACATAACACCAAAAAACAAATAACCCAATCAATAAATGTGCAAAGGAACTGAATAGATACTTCACAGAAAAAGAAATATGATCGGTCAACAAATATATGAAAAAAGTCAACATTTTTAGCAATTAGAAAAATGCAAATTAAAACTACAATGAGGTTTCATCTTACCCCAGTCAGATGGCTACTATCAAGAATATAAGTCACAATAATGTTGGCAAGGACATGTGGGAAAAGGCACACTCACACATTCCTGGTGGGTTTGACTATAAGTTGGTGCAATCACTCTGGAAAGCAGTATGGAAAGTCCTCATAAAACTTGGAATAGAACCACCATTTGACCCAATTATCCCACTCCTCGGTATATACCTGGAGGATTTAAAATCAACATACTACAGTGATACAGCCACATTAATGTTTATAGCAGCTCAATTCACAATAGCTAAACTGTGGAAGCAACCTAGATGCCCTTCAACAGATGAGTGGACAAAGAAAATGTGGTTTATATGCACAGTGGAATATTACTCAGCCATAAAGAAGAATGAAATTATGCCATTTGCTGGTAAATGGATATACCTAGAGACTATTGTGCTAAGTGAAATAAACCAAAACTAAAGAACAAATGCGGAATGTTTTCTCTGATAAGTGGATGCTAACTCACAATAAGGCATTTTGGGGTTGGGGGAAGATAGAGTAGAAGTTTGCTGGATTTGACAAAGGAGAATAAAGGGAGGGAAAGGAGGGATGAAAATAGAAAAGACTGTAAATAAATTGAACATAACTTTCCTATGTTTTTATATGAATATATGACCAGTGTAACATGAACAACCACAAAAACAGGAAGTTATACTCCATGTATGTCAAAATACATTCTACCATCATGTATAACTAAAAAGAACAAATAATTTTTTTAAAGTGGCTTAAGTCAGAATTATCTGAGTTCAGCAAGTGGTTAAAAGCTTAGACATTGATCATGTAGTCTTGGGGTGAACCACTTGAGTTATGGGAGATTATCTGCAGTACAACATATGAAAACATGTGCTGAAACTTGGAAAAGGACCAGAAGCACTGGCTTAAAGGACTTGAGGTCCTCACCTGTCATAAGTCCAGGTTAAGGCAGTTCTGAGTTGGCCCTTAAAATGCCACTGGGTACCTGGACACTTTCTACCTTTTTGGTCTGCCATCTTTATCCTACTCTCACTTGTTTTCTTACCTGGTACCAAGTAATATGGAATCAAATGGCATCAATGCCTCTAGTACTCAAAACCACAAACCAGGCAAAAGGAAGAGGAAGAAGTGGCACCAAATCACATCTGCTCATACCTTCTTGCCCTGGATCATATCACATGGCTACCTTAACTTTAAGAGGCTAGGAAAAGGGATTTTTAGGTTTCCAGCCACAATAATAGGTGAAGAAGAAGTGCAGATGGTGAGTGAAGAGAATAGAAAGGGCATTATGTGAGCCCAAAATAGTATCTGATACAGCTAGAATCCCAGATGACAATACTGAATACAGCCATCTCTAACAGTTCGACACCGTAGACTCTCCTAACCATGCAAGGTACCTCTGCTATACACTCAACCCTGAGACTTCCCTAGTGTGTGCTTCTAGCCTTTTACTGAACAACACCACCATACTGGAGGAAGACTGAAGCCAATCTGACCATTCTCACTCTCCAATTGCAGCCAAGCTTCCCATTAAGTAACTAAGTAACTTTCCAACCCAATCTTAATTGTAGTTATTATGGAACTTTCTTTTAAAATGCCCAACCACTTTTACCACAGAAACAAATTTAAACTGTCTCAAGTCATTTATCATGTGATATATGAAGTCAAAGTCCCTTTATTCTATTGATACCAAAAGCAGAACAAAGAATAAGGTCAGTTCAGGAATCCAGTCAAGTGGCAAAGACACTGTCACTTAGGAGAGGGCTATAATGAAAACTCAAGTTGAAGGGAGCTGATGGACATTGCAGCTGTTATCTAGCAATGAAGTGAAGAGGTGGGCAAGGAATTAAGAAAGCTTGAGTTTTCAAATAGAACTATTTTGACTGCAGTAGGCTCTAACCTGGTCCCTTTTGAAGGCTTCTGGCCCTACCCTCAAGAACATGCCACAATTGTACTTGAAGTCACAGTATTCTGAACCTACCACATGACAGATTAATTCAACTCTTAATTCCACTGGAGCTGCTCCTAAATTTCTGTTTCTTTCCTTGGCATTTCACTAGGTTTCAGTCTTACATTTCTAACTACTCACACAGTAACTCCACTCAGATATTTATGATCCTCCCAGAAACACTATGGTGATATCTGGATCAGAATGGAAAAGAAAGTCACCTGCACTGCCATTCCTGTGGGCTCAGTTCCCGTTTGTGGGGAATTAACTGTGAAGAGCTTTTCACACAGAGTACTAGGAGGAAGGAAGGTACAGGGTACCTTGAGCTTGAGCTTGAGCTTGCACTGAATCTTAGCACCCGGGTTTAGAAGAGTGGGAGCTGAAAAATTCAGTCAAGTGGCAAAGCTGCCAGCAGTTTGGTTTTCTTTTCTTTTTTTTCCCCACAAAAACATGGAAACAGATTTGGGACAAATGACTCCTTGTTCTGATTAAACCTCTTATGTTGTTGTTATGTAAACATACAGAAAAATTATAGTTAGAAAAAGAACAATGGTTTTGTTTAATGATATGAAAGGTTATTTACTTTGTAGGCAAGAGTCACATTTCCACAGATTTGGTTCCTTTGAGGGAACATCTCCCCAGAGATTAAGACTCTCTATGCCTGAATATAGTTGCTCTTCTCAGGAGGTGTATTAAGGACATGGCTGGTAGAAGATAAGGACCTGGGACCAGAGGTTGAAGGAACTTTTATATAAGACACATTCTGAGCCCTGGGCAGGAACAATGCTGCTTTGAGCTCCAGATGGTGAAGTGTCATGCAGAGTTCAGGAGGCAGCTTCCTCTGCCCAGAATCTTTCATCAACTAACACTCCTGAGGAATGTTGTTAGCTTTTAGAACCTGAGACCTGGAAACAGCATCTAACACCTCTCTTCTCTGATCTCTGCCATCTCTGGTAGCTTTATTATCTCCTACTGCAAACAAGCATTCTCCTTAAAACCTAGAAATAGGACCACTAGCATCTATTTATCATAAACTTCTAATTCTGGTATTCGAAGCAAGGCCCTCCTTGCTAGCTCCCTCTAAAATAATCCTGATGAAATAACGTGAATAGGGGCACATGACCTACCTCACCAGAGGAAAAAGTATCCTCATTAATCTAGTCCAAGCCAAATCCCCCGAGAAAGATCTGGAGTTGGCCAGTGGTTTGGTCAATGTACTTGGCAGCCAAAAAAAAAAAAAAAAAATAGCTGGCACTTGTATTTTTGAAAAGTTGAGTAAGACCTATATTTTAACTCTGGGTGTATACCCACAGCTTCCGTGCCCCATCTGTGCTGCTTTGTAGGAAAGAAAGAATATACATGTCCAAATGCTTGAACACTAGCACTAAGAAGGGCCCACAAATATTTGTGAATGAAAGGATGAATGAAAATCCTGATGCTTTGTATCTCCAACCCTGGTCTTTCCCTGGGAGTTATTCTTTCCATTCATTCCTCTTCTTTATGTGAAGAGGTCACCTATATCAGCAGATACATGTAAGAGCAATGTCATTTTGTCTGCCCTGAGACATGACTCTAAAACAGATGAGATGTTGTCCCATTTAATGCTCATAGTCTGTAAATTAGGAATCCAAGATCTTAGATTTTGAAATATCAGTGTGAGTGTGATCAAGTTTAAATCACTTATAGAGTCAGATAAACTTTTAATACTTATCATTTTTATTCAAAAATCTCAGGAAAATTGATTTTAAAAGAGAGGGAAACCAACGTTGGGATCCATGATGGTGATGGCAGGGGCTGCAGCCACTGACACAAGGCAGCTGGGCAGCACCTGGAGGCCTCAGCCTGAGCCAGGTCTCACATTCGCTGACTCAGCTGTGCAGTGAGGTCACCTCCAAGCCTGAACTTCAGTCAGTCGACCTTGGTTGCCTGCATGAGGATAGGGGCTTGCTGACCACAGCCAACTGGGAGGGGCTACCGGCAGGATAGAAGGTCCCCTCACCAGCTGGCCCGCTCTGTGGAAGTGGCAGGCTGGGTTAGAAGCCTCCAAGGGAGAGAGCTTCTGTCTGTCCTTCGCCTCTGATGCAGAATTTGGTTAGATATATAGGAGACCTTGTTGTGGATAACAAATTCTAGTTATAAAAAATAAATTTAATGGACAAGTATTCTCAGGAGTTTGAAGACATAGAATTTAATAAAGTCACCTACATGCCTCCCCACCCCACCCAATTTTTTTTTTAATCTAGTGCTTTGGAGTGGAAACTCAGGAGCTCATGTATGCTAGGCCAGACCCCCTACCCCTACCCCTACATGCTTATTTTTAACTAATATGTATTTTTGGTAGAAAAGTACATTGGAAACCTGGAGTGGATTTCCAGATTTAACATGGTGGCTTTCACAGCAACATTACAACACCAGAAAGATGAGGTAGATAGCTGAAGACATATTGAAGATAAAAGACATTTGACAAGCTGCTCACATCTATAGATTTTCTGGCTTTTAAAGAAAAGTTTCTGGACCTCAGGGCAGAAAAATAAGACTGGGGACTGGGCTTTAGTGGTGGTTTACTAGCGATTTCATTGTGCAAATCATCTTCTATATCAGTTTCTCAGAACTATCTGTGATACTAGGTCTCACCTCCAAGCAATGAATATAATCATTTTGAATGTTACCATCCAAGTAGGCTCAGAGAGGCTTCAGCTAATGAGAGAACACATCTTGAAAAGACTGACTCTGTTCTACAACTCTTCATTCACATTAAGATTGGTTTTAAATATTTGTAGTGCTGGAGATTGAAGAAGGCCTTGCACATGGTAGGCAAGTGCTCTGTCACAGAATTACATCATCAGCCCTTCATGTTAAATATTGATAGGCCTGAACCAAAATGACCTGGATTCCCTAGAACTGTTTTTCCTGAAACACCTTCTTGTATAAGTAATCCCAGTGTTCCTCTCCTCCCTAAATAGGGACTCTGAGGCAGACTCCTCTGGAGAAAACCATGTCAAGCATTCTACCTGGGTTCCTTTCCCCCAGTGTACACATTAGAGCATCAACAATGTAGAATAACCCACCACCATAATCCCTCTTTTTCCCATTGGCTCTGTATGAATCTTTTGAAATTCACAGCTCCTTTTACACCTGGGTTAGAGTTTTATTTTATCAACCTCAATGGGGTTTGTGTTGTATTTATCTAGGGAGTCACTCACTCAAAGTGGATGCTTGTCCTAAGATTTTGGAATCTCCTGTAATCATAGCTTTTCTTAGCTGTAGGAATCAACTGAAAGAGAGAGATGTCTGTTACCTGAAAGCTAAATTTGAAAATTATCTCTTAGTCTTACAACCACAGTCCTTATATCACTGTGTCTTCTGCTGGTCTTGATGTAGTCCTACTATTTCTAGAAATCTCTTTAATCATGTGTGTGTGTGTGTGTGTGTGTGTGTGTGTGTGAGAGAGAGAGAGAGAGAGAGAGAGAGAGAGAGAGAGAGAGAGAGAGAGACACTAGGGATTGATCCCAGGATCTCACATGTTAGGCAAGCACTCTACCACTGAGCTACATCCCCAGGCCTTTTTATTTTATTTGGAGACTGGGTCTCATTAAGTTGTTAAGGCTGGCCTTGATTTTGTCATCCTCCTGCCTCAGAATCTCTATTAGCTGGGATTGCAGACATGTGCCACTGTATTCAGCTTTAAGCCTTATTAAAATATGTATATACATGTACATATATATTTATATAATATGATACTCAGGCTAACTTGGTAGATATGATCTTGGAACTTTCATGATTACCCATTTGCTATAGTCAGAACTTAAATGTCCCCCCAAAGCCTTTGCTAAAGGCTTGACCCTAGGGTGATACTATAGGGAAACAGTGGAACCTTTAAGAAGTGGAGTCTAGTAGGAGGTATTGAAGTCACTGTGGGCACCCTGTGAAGAAAATTGTGGCACCTCAGTCCATTTCTCTTCCTTTCTTTGCTTCCCAGTCATGAGGTGAGTGGTTTTGCTCTGCCATGAGCTCCCCATCATGATGTTCCTCAGCACAGGTCCCAAAAGCAACAGCAACAACTGATTATGGGCTGAAATCTCCAAAAATGTGAGCCCAAACAAATCTTCTCTTTTTATAAGTTTATTGTCTCAGGTATTAGTTCTACTAAATATGGAAAATGAGCATGCCACTTAAAGATAAAAGTATTATATGTTGTGTGCTTTTTAGTTATTAGTGCTAGGCTATATTATGGCCTAGACACAGACTGAAAGCTGTCCAGATCTCATAGCATATTAAGTGTGTTTGTGCACATTTGCTTAAGATCCACTTTGTATGAAACAGTTTATTTGATTTTCCATTAGGATAGGTAAGGAGTCTATAATTTCTTTTTCCTATAAAAAAAAATCTCTGCCAAAATGGCATTCCCCTGGGGTAGCTCAGCATGAGTAGAAGCTAGTAAAAAGTTTTATTGGTCATTTGTCTGTTTCATGGTTTAGGATCAATGTTTGGTAAAATATTACTGACCAGAAAACATGTGTATGTCACATTTCTAAAAAGAAGGAAAAAAGCATAGCACAGTTCTTCAATTCCAATGTATATATTTTCTTTTTCTTAAGTAAAAATTATCTGTATTGACTTTCACTTGGCTATTCTGGTTATAAAGCATGAGCTACAAGCTCTGTGTTTTTCTGTACAGATGTGGGTCTTTAAATAATTTGTACCATGAAAAAAAATGGAGAGAGGGAAAAAATAGTTTGACTCTGTAAAAGTAATATAATTAGAGTCAGCTTTTTAAAAATTGCTTACCACGATTCCTAATTATCATTCTCGGGCAATAACAATTATACATTATGATGAAGTCTGAGCCAAATTTACCTTTGTAAATTCCATGGGGGCTTAGTTCAGAAATCTTAGTTGTCAAGAATTTTTTTTTTGGTCATATTGCATAGTCATCTCCTGTAGTTCTGAAATAAAAATCTGGAGAAAGCATTGGTCAGTATCAATGAGTACTTCATTGTTCTCCGATATTCCTGTGTATTTGTTTTATCACCCCAACTAGGTTGCAAATTTCTTAAGATGCTTTATATATATTGTGATGAAGTAATCCTAAACTGAGAATGGATATCTAGACTATTTAGAACTTTTTTTTTGCAGTGCTATGCATGGAACCCAGGGTCCTAATGCATGCTAGATTAGCACTGTACCATTGAGCTAAAACCTCAAGTCAGTGATTCAGAACTCATTAGGCCTGTCAGAACAAACAGACTTTCTTAAGAACAAATACTTTGAATAAACACTTTATCATCATCTGAAATGCAAGCCATTGGTTGCATAACCAACAAATATATCATTTCACCAAGAAAGCAGTAAAAGGAATTTAATTAAAAATAATGCATGTTTTACTGTTATAAATGTATGAACACAATTAGACAAGAATACATGGAATGTAGGTAAATGCTTGTACCTACTTACACTGAATAATTTGCCATTAAAAAAACAAAAAGAAATATTCAGATGAATACTGTTGACGCCTTTCTTTATTTTTGCTTGACATTTGAAATCACCATGGAAAGAACAAATGCAAACCTATCAGAGTAAGTTATACTAGCAATTTAAATGCATGAAGAGTATGGGATGTCAGTGACATGATTTTCCACAATAATAAACAATTCTGGGTGAGGTTTACAAGGGAAAAAAATGTAGTTCTCCCTCAATTTGCCCAGTAGTTGCATTCCTGAAAAAATCCAAGCATAAAAACCTCTGAAAAGACTTTTGTTTATATGTAAAATGGTATTGGATTTCAGGCTCAGAAAATTATAAGCAGGCTTTCCAACTCATGAATATGCAGTGAAACATTTAAAAGTGATGCAAAAGACAGGGCAGTTCTTTGTTAAATGAGACTGTCTTTCACAGTGCAGCATATCCAACATGCCTTGCTCCCAATATCTGAATTCCATTAGTGCAACCCAATCATTGTGACTAAAAAGCACCTCACAAATTCCAAACCCTTTCTAGGAGAGTCCCCTTTGAGAACTGCTGCATTGCAACTTACAAGTTTCTTTCTCTTCTGAATATCTGAAAGGTTTGAATTTTATTGTATTTTCCATATTTTTATTGGTGCCTTATAATTATACATAACTGTGGGCTTTGTTGTTACATATTCATACATACACATGATTTAACAATATAAAATTTTCAACATTATTCCCCACTATTTCTCTCTTACTCTTAAACTTACAAGTTTCCACCTACTAAAAGGTAGATAGTTAAACTCCTCATACTGAGATATTAGAAGTTCTGTTTAAAATGTAACTGAGGTATATATTTTACCAAATCTATGTCTACCACAAATTAAGTTTCCAATGAAATAAAGATATACACAGGATATTATTGCTAGTGGTGTGTGTGTGTGTGTGTGTGTGTGTGTGTGTGTGCATGTGTGTGTGAGCTTATGTTGCTCAAATAAAGCAGGAAGACAAAGCAAGAATTGGCCATTTGTGCAGGTAGGTTTACACCAAGTGGCTGTAAGGCAGCCAGATTGGGCTTGACCTCTATCAGTGTCATGTATTTTGTGACCTACACCTGGCATTTGTAAAGACTGAATAAGCCAAATTTGGGACATGCACTGCCTTGTGTACCACAGAGCATTCCTATTTGGGAGAACCAAAGGATAAGACTACATCTTAGAGGATGGAGTTTACTTTGATGAGACTGCATCATATTGCCAGTGTTAATTTTCCTAGAAACAGAACTTCATGACAAACAAACAAAAAAAGGCTTAAAAGGCAGTTCTTAGAAGAGGTGGAAAAAAAGTTTTTTTTTTTCTTTTACAGCCAGGAACAGTCAGGAGTCTGGACTTTGGGGAGGGGTAGGAGGTTGTCACTGAGAAATAAACTGTCCAGGTAAAACAAGAGCAGGCAATGGCTAGGCAGAGAACAAACTTCTGCCACAATAAAGCAAGCCAAATCAGAAAAAAGGACTCAGAAAGAGATTGCCAAGAAAGGGATTGAGCCTGCTCACTCTGAGTACTGCCCATTTGTTGTTGCTGTTGTTGTTGTTGTTGTTATGTTCTCCATTTTTATTTGGGAGAATTGAGGAAGGGAAAACATGTTGAAGAACTGAGGATTCTCAAAAGATCAGACTAATCCTCTCACAGGAGCAAAGACTTTAAAAACTGGAACAAATAGTTCAAACTTCTGTATATTACTTTCCACTTTGCAACTATTGGAGCAATAAAATGTTAGGAAACTGCCCCAAGATGAAGCATTTCCATTGCCTCTTTCACTTGGAATTTTGAAAGAACATGCCCCATGCCTTTTCAACTGTCCAGATGCACAGAAAATTGTTCAAGGCTGGTAGGGAACAGAGTGGTGGGAACATGAGGTTCAGGGAATAATTCCATAAACTGGGCCCACTGAGCTGAACCCCACGTTTTCTTTTTTAAAAAATCAGTTTACCTGCAGCCCTGCCTGGCTTAAGTCAACAGGGTATGTTAAATTTCTCAGCAAACTACCTATTATATGCAAAGAAATACAGATCCAAAATGCTAATAAAAACCCGCACAGGGGCTGGGGATGTGGCTCGGGTGGTGGCGCGCTCGCCTGGCATGCGTGCGGCCCGGGTTCGATCCTCAGCACCACATACCAACAAAGATGTTGTGCCCGCCGAAAACTAAAAAATAAAGATTAAAAAATTCTCTCTCTCTCTCTCTGTCTCTCTGTCTCTCACTCTCTCTTTAAAAAAAAAAAAAAAAACCCCGCACAAATTACTCTGAAGGGGGAGAGGACTTTGTGACCTTTACACAGACCAGATCCCAGAATGCAGTTTTGTAAGGGTAATTTCCCCTAACCATAAACTCTCTAAGAACAGGTTCCAACTAGATCTGCTCAGCAAGGGCCCAAGTGACCTAGAGTTGTGGCAGTGAGGACTTCAAAGTCTGATGTCATTCTTCTGTCAGTTAAAGTCAAGATATGAACCTGGGTGGGATTTTTTGAAACATTTCTGGGAACTTCTGGGAGCGGAGTCAGGAGAGAGGCATTGCCCCTCTCTTATCTGAGAAGACCTACTCTCTCCCTTGAGAGTGCCCCTTCTACTTTTCCTACCCTTCTAATAAACTTATGCCTGTTGCTCTAAGTGAGGCCTGAAATCTCTGGCATGATTGAAAGAATCAAAGTCCAAAGAGAGGGTCTCCACACTGCCTCAGTTTCATGGTGGGTCTCTGCACTGTAACAAATGAAATCAATGTGTAGCTTTTCTCTCCTCAACACAAAGTTAACAATCAGAAGATTCTAAATTTCCCCCTTATCTTGAATCTCTACCATTTAGTTCTTAAATAAAAAAGACACAGACAAAAAAAGGGGGCACATTTTATTTTTTTTTATTTTTTTTTTTTAAAGAGAGAGTGAGAGAGGAGAGAGAGAGAGAGAGAGAGAATTTTTAATATTTATTTTTTAGTTCTCGGCGGACACAACATCTTCGTTGGTATGTGGTGCTGAGGATCGAACCCGGGCCGCACGCATGCCAGGCGAGCGCGCTACCGCTTGAGCCACATCCCCAGCCCAGGGGGCACATTTTAAAGAATTCAATGACTTCTGACTTTGGGGATTTTTAAATAGCTTTAAAGAAAAAAATTAGACTACATAGCAGGATTAAAGTTTTTAATTATAGTTTTTAATACAACATAAACGAAAAAAGTATGTTTCTTTGCTAAAAATAAATAAACGATTAATAAACATAAGAAAAAGATTTCAGATAAAAATTTTAAAATAGGAATTAAAACAACAAAAATATTCCATTTTTTTACCCACTATGTAAAAATTTTAAAGGCTAAATATAGCAACATTGTGGGTAGTAGATCAGTATTATATATCAGACTCAAAATGTTTGGCAATTTTTGTATTGAGAATGTAGCTTAAGGAAGTAATTAGACATTATGCTGATCTTGGGTTCATCTATTAAACAGCAAGAAATTTGCCCTAGAAACTCTCTTTTCCCATTCTGTAAGATGTCATGATCCTGTAAACACAAGCAAGATTTGTACAATGTCTAACTATGAGGGTAAACAAAATAAATGGACTGTGTTTTCTGATTGAGCACGTGGAACACAGCCATGTACAACTACCTCCATAAACCTCATTTAATATTCTATATTTGTCTTTGAGCAGCTAATTCTTTACCATAACTACTACATTCTCCTTCATGTCTTCTCAAAACAGCAGACCACAAAATTCTTTCTTTTTTCTTCCCCTTAGTGGTGCTAGGGATTGAACCCAGGACCTCACGCATACTAAGCATGTGCTTCACCACTGAACTATCCTCTCAGCCTCCTGAAAAGATGTCAGTTGGATCATGTTATTTCTTTCGACAAAATTCTCAAATTAATTCATCTCATTCAGAGCAAAAGCCCAGATCTTAACATGGATCTATACAACCTTGTGCTCCCTTATCTCTTTAACCGAATCTCTCTTCCCATTCACTCTCTTCTATCCAGAGGGGCTTGTTTGGCACTCTTTGACTATCCCAGGCACTGCCCTACCATAAGGACTTTGCATTTGCCGTTCTCTATGCATGAAACTCTCTGGAAATCCACAAACTCTGAATATTTGCTCAGATGTGTCTTTCTCAATGAACCTTCCCTGACTACCCAATATTCTCACACTGCCTTAGTACCTTTCCTGTTTTATCATTTTCCTTAGCCTTGATTACTTAATTACTTATGGTATAATTTATTTATTTTCATATATTTATTTCCAAAGATAAGCTCTGAAGGGAAAAGAATCTGTTTTGTTTGCCAGTACTTTTCCAGTGCAGCATACAGAAGGAGCATAATAATGTTTTTAAAAAGATATATCATTAGGAATGCTTGAGTCTATGAATAAAAAATAACAGAACCTTAAAACATATACACTTATGGTTTGTTGTAAGAAAACCTGGTTAGTATCAAAGATGTTCTGCATTGTTTCTTCATGGGAGTTCCAGGGATATATCCCCTTAGTTTTGCAAGTGGCTGTTATAGTGCCAGACGCGTTGTTTTCATACAATAGAATCTGTAATAGAAGAAACTCTGAAGGAGGGGAAAAGTGTCTTCTCACATGTCTCTTTTCAGGATGCTAGAGTAGATCTAGTCTTAGGTCTCATTGGTCAGTATTATGGTTCCCAAAAGCTCATGTGTGAGACAATGGTTGGGTAAAATGGTTGGGTTATGAGATCCTTAACCCAATCAGTGAATTAATCCCCTGATAGGGACTGACTGGGTGGTAACTGTGGCTGGAGGAGGTGGGCCTCCAGGGGGCTGCCTTTGGGGTATATATTTTGTCCTTGTTAAGAGAAGTTCTCTCTCTGCTTCCTGGTGTAATGTCTTGAGCTGCTTCCCTCTGCCATACTTTTCTTCATGATGTTCTGCCTTACCTGGAGCCCCAAGGAATGGAGCTGGCTGGCTGTGCACTGAGACCTCTGAAACCATGAGCCCCCAAATAAACCTTTCCTCTCCTAATTAACCTTTCCTCCCCTAATTGTGTTTGTCAGGTCTTTTGATCAGAGTAGCAAAAAATCTGACTAAAATAGCCAGAATGCATTGCATTTTCATTTCTAGGCAAGTTATGGACAAAAGAGAATAGATAGCTAACATTAACATATCCACCAATCAAGATTCATCCTAGGAACTGGACAAAGTGCCATCTAAACAAAATCGGAACTCTGTTAAAGAATTAGAAGAAATGGTTGGGTATGGAGCTAATCATGCCCACCTCGATGACATATAGTTAATTAAATAGTTTACTGCAAAATTATAATTATATGATAAGGTTACCATTTTACAGTAAGCACTATAATAAGGTTACAATAAGGTTACTTTTATTTCAGAAAAAAATAGTACATCAATTAAGGTTGCTTTTAGTTATATATAACAGAAATAAGGCATTTTAATCTATGATTGATCACAGAGTTTTTAGTTTCCCCCTTATAACAAAAATGCACAAAAGTAGGCAGTTCAGAACCAACCAAATGACCCATGAAGCCACCAGGGACCCGGGGTTCTTTATGCCAGACTCTGTGTTTTCTTCCTTTGAGCCACACAGAGGCTGCTTCACACCTAGCACATTTGTACTCCATGTAGGAAACAGAAGGAAACCGGGAAAGGCAGAAGGGGATTACCAAACAAGACTGCCACCTCTCCAACAATGCCTGTTTACCTATCTATGCTGACAAATCTTTGACTGGAGCTAGTGAAGAGGGCTACTGTTTATTTGGGGAATTGAGTACTTTAACTTGATCCCCGCAAAACTTTGAATCTGCTAATAAGAAAAAGGGTGAGAATGGATATTTGTTAGACAAATTAGCAGTGTCTGCTGCTTAGGTTACCAAATACATTAACTAGGGCTGCCTTTGAGTGGTGAAATTTAGTGATTCTTATGTCTTCTTGAATTGTTTTCAACCCTTTTTTTTTTAATTTGAAAAGAGCATAATAAAACTACTTTTACTTTGCAGAGGAAAACAGAAAGTTTGAAGATTTGCTTTTTATAGGTTTCACCAAAATATTCTTGACATTAAAAGTCTGCTTCAAATGATCATGTCAAATATTCTTATGAATCTATAACTTCGGATGCAAACTCTCTGAGCCTCAGTTAACTTGTACATGTAAAAATAAGGACATTATACTCAACTCCCAAAGGTATTCAAAATGAAGTCAACTTAAATAAGATAATGTATAAAAAATATTTAGCACACTGCTCACTAAATGGTAACTGTTATTAGTAGTACATAGATACATGGTACCTGTGAAATAGACCTTTAACTGGTGGGGGGCATACTGGGTATTGAACTCAGGGGCACTCCACCACTGAGCCACATCCCCAGCCCTATTCTGTATTTTATTTAGAGACAGGATCTCACTGAATTGCTTAGCACCTCACTTTTTGCTGCGGTGGCTTTGAATTTGCAATCCTCCTGCCTCAGCCTCCATCCAGAACCGCTGGGATTACAGGTGTGCGCCACTGCACCTGGTGAAATAGCCCTTTTAACTAACTATATGATTTATGAATTTGACCTAGCACTGTTTCTTATGTTGGCTCACTTTATTGAGCATTTGCTATATAACAGAACTAATACTGGGTATCTAATCTATAATAAGTCATTTAAAGCTCAAAATAATCTATGAAATAGGTAATATTACTATCTGGATTTTACAGATGAAAAAAACCAAGGCTTAGGGAAATTAAGAAAATTGTCCAAAATTATATAGTAATGTGCAGCAAAGCTTGAATTCTGATACAGGCAATTAGACCTAAAATTTTTAATTTTTAGCCAGTGTATTATAGCCCAGACATGAAATTCCTTTATTGAAATTATAAAAGTATCATAAACCCAGTTGTAAATCAGTTCAATGTAAATTACTTTTGACTATTTTCAAGTCTAGCAAAAAGAACTATAGAATGAGCTGAATACCTTTTGAATCACATCCAGAAATTCAAATACTGTTATTGCAGATTTCCCTAATGACAGCACCCTGGTTTGAACAATTTCTGGAAATTCTGCTCTAAATTTTCAAAAAATATGGATGGATAATTTTATAAAAATGAAATGTTTTCAAGTTAATTTGTGATTGATTATAATTTGGTTAGGTTAGCCTAGAAAACTAACAATGCTATGAAAAAAATCAAGTAACCTGTAGCTTGAAAGCAATATAAGTAGGTATACTCTTTCTCAGATATTGTACTAGCCTAACCAATGATGTAATTGTTCCCATGAATCCATTCACAAGTATACAGTTAATAAAATGAGGAAATAATGATGAGATTTTAGTTTTGAAAATGGTAATTAAGATCATATAAATAATTTATAAGTTAACTGAACATAAAAAGACTATATTGGGAATATATACTAGCAAAAAATTTAGGCTACTTTATAGCAAAGTATCTCTCTAACCATTTGCATTTACCAACACAAATAAATGAATTTCAGTAAAAGCTAAAGAATGCCTGACATCTACCAACTGGTTAGCTGAAAGACAGAATTTAGAAATAAATTTGGTACAAAAAGTGATTCTTTCAAAGTGTTTATGAGGGATAAGATATACAGAGGAGTGAAGGATTATCTGTGGAGGTAAATAAAAAAACTTTAAGTAGGATATAGTAGAATACAACTTTAAAAGATAAATGATTTCAACAAAGAAAAGCATTTCAGGCAGAGGGGCTGATGGGAACAAAAGCACAGAGTATAAAACAATTGGATGATTTTGAGTAATTGCATATTCTTCGGCACTCAAACTTTGAGGAAAGAAAAGCCATGAGATGTTAGAAGTGAAGAAAGTGATTCATGAAGAATCTTGTCTGCCATAATTGCAATTTGAGCTTTATCCAAGGTCAACAGAAGACACTGAAAGATTTACATCAGCAAAGTAATATGGTCATCTGGCATTTTAAGTCAACCACTTTCATCACATTGATGAAAGACCCTTGTATTGATATGAAATATCACCCTGGTAGTAATACAGCTTGCATTAAAATCTATTTTGATATTAAGATAGCTATACCAGTCTTGTTTTGGTTAGAGTTTATATGTTCTGGACTTTTTAATCATTTACTTTCAACTTTTCAGTAGCCTTATATGTTATATGTTTCCTTTACAACATACAGTTGGAGACTTTTTCTCTGACAACTTTGTTTTGTAATTGGAATATTTATCCACTAATATTTAATGTAATTTCACTAAATTACTTTTTGTTTTATTTATCCCATCTATTCTATGTTGTTTTCTTTCCATTTTTTTTACTCTTTTTTGTTAGTCAAATTATTTTTACTATTTATACTTCCCTTTCCAACCATTTGCTTATTATGTATATAATTTTAACTATTATTTTAGGGATTGCTCTATAGCAAACTCTCTCAAATGTGTTACAACTGATATTTTGGATTTAGTAATGCTTTATTGGAATTGAGGAAAGCTATTATTGATATGTGTGTGTATATATGTATAGATGGATATTCAGCAGCACCCACAGCAGAGATAGTAATATCTCTACTTGTCAGATACCACTAGCACCATCCTTGTTTCCTGAGTTGTGACAATCAAAATGTCCTCAGATATTGCCAAATATTCCCTTAAGGCAAAAAACCTCCCTCATGAGAACCCTGCTCAAGAGATGGGATATCCAGTGCATTATTAGCTAGTAGCCACTTGTGAGCACTTGAAATGTGGCTAGGGTAAATGGATTTATGCTGTAAAGGGTAAATAGTTGCCAGATTGTAAAGACTGGATATAATTTTTAAAAAATAAACAGATCTTCAAAACACTTTAACTACTATTAATTACTCTTTCCATTATTGTGTTGCTGTTGCCAATTATTTTAATAAACATTACTTGAGATTACTATTATTATTTTATACAGCTAATTTTGCCCACATTTGACCTTTTCTGTTGCTCCTGCATTTCCATGGAATTATTTTATTTCTCACTAAATAACTTTTTCTGTTATTTCTTTTAGTGCATGTCTACTAAAAGATTAATTTTTGCTCTTCTAAAAGACTTTCTTCTATAATTGAATATATTTTTACATATGAATACTGGTAAGGTTTGGATCTTAAGTCTCCCTCAAAGGCGTGTGTGTTAAAGGTTCAGTCTCCAGCTAATGACACTATTAGGAGGCTGTGCAATCTTTAGGAAGTGGGGTCTAATGGAAGGAAGTTATGTCATGGAGGCATGCCCTGGAATGTGATATTGGAACCTCAGCCCCTTCCTCTCTCTGTTTGTTTCCCAGCCACCATGAGGTTAACGGCTTTGGCCACCATGCACTCCCTGCCATGACCCAAAAGCAACAGAGCCATTTGACCTTGGGCTGAAACCTCTTAAACCATTAGGCAAAATAAACCTTTCTTCCTTTAAGTCATTTATCTCAGGTATTTTGTCACAGAAATGGAAAGCTGACTAACACAAATACTTGTATTTGTAAATATACTTGTAATCACAACCGGACCAAGTGATGAAACATTTCTAGCACTACAAACATTTCTAGCACTCCGTTTTGCCTCTCCTCATCAAACTTAAAACAATTCTTACCTCTATAACCATAAATTAGATTTGCCTCTTCTTGTTCTTCATATAAATTGACTCTGTTTGTCCCTAGTTTATTTTGTGCAACATTGTGTCTGTGAGAGTCATTCACTTTGTTGCTCAGAGCACTTTTCTGAATATTACATGGTATCAATTTACTACAGTTAGTTTCTCCATTATTATGTTGACATAAGCTTGGGTTGTTTCCAAATGTTTGAAATTATGAATAAACTTGCTATGGAATTCTTTTAAATACATATGGTAAAAGTAGCATTCATTATGGTAAACCCTTTAATATATACTGCCAAATAAATTTCCAAACTGGTTATACAAATTAACATTCCCATTATCAATGTTTGAGAGTTTCAGTTTCTCCACATTCTAACTTTGCTATAGTGGGTCTTTTATTCTTAGCCTTTCTGGTGGATAACAGTCTTTGGGGGAATCTACATCTTGTGAAATATATTAAAGTAGTTTTGTTAATGTTTATATTAGTGGGTACAACCAATTTGGATATTTGTTTGGCCCTATATATCAAAGAGTTTACTATGTAACCCAGCAATTTCATTCTTCTGATTTTTTATTTCCTTTTTTCTCCTTAATACTGTCTTTTTTTTCTTGTGAGCTGGGGATTGAACCCAGGGCTTTGTGCATTCAAGGCAAGCACTCTATGAACTGAGCTATATCCCCAGACCCTAATGTGACTTTTGATGAACATATATTCTTAATTTAATCAAGTCTAAATTTTCAATATTATCTGTTATTGTTATAATGTTTTGTTTAAAAATAATTGTTTACCCTGAGACCATTACAAGAGTTTCTTATTATTACTTAGTCCAGAAATTTAATCATTTTAACTTTCACAATTAAGTTTATGATTTACTTTATTTTAATTTTTTAAGGATCCTTTTGTTAGTTGGAATTCTAAGACATGTGTTTTCACTTGCTCACGGGAGCAATTCTATTATTGGTTGTTCTAAAAACATTCTTCTTTGTTCAGCTAACCCGTTTTACCAATGTGCATGAGAAAAAAAGGAATTTTTTTTTTTGCTTTATACTCTCACTTTCCTTATCTTTTACAAATTGGAAAATTTTAAAATGAGACAACTATCCTGTGTCATTAAAGTATCATTCAGTTAGAGGTAGTAAAAATGCAATATAAATTATCTGGGCCTCAAAATCTTGAATTGCCAAGTAATTGCAATATGCAGAGATGGTGCTTAGACACAGCTGAACCAAACTACCTAATCACTACCATCTTTACTTCATTGTTCTTTCTGTGTCTCTCATTTTTCTCTTTTATCTCTCTGGAAAGATGAGCCATTGGTTCTCTTCTTGTTGCTTTAACAAATGGCCACAACTTTAGCAGCTTAAAACAATACAAATTTATTCTTTTGAAGTTCTGCAAGTCAGAAGTTCAAAATGCATCTTCTAGGGCTAACACTGAAGATGGGGGCAAAGCTTTCTTCTAAAGTTTTCAGGGAAGAGTTTGTTCCATGTCTATTCCAGCTTCTAGAAGCTACCAGAATTCCTTGGCTTGTGGATATATGATTACAATCTCTGCTTCCACAGTCACACTGCCTTATACTCTTTCTGTTTTCCTGAATACCTCTTCAAGTAAGTCTTAAGATTACATCAAGTTCTCCTAAAATGAAATTGCTAGATAATCCAGGATAGGCTTTTCATCTCAAGATCCTCAATTTGATCCTTTCTACCAAATCTCTTTTATGGTATAAGGTACCATTCATTCACCATTCTAGAGATTCTGATGTCAACATCTTTGGGGCTCCATTATCAATCAACCACAGATGGTGTCTCTTACTCTAACTATATAAAAATATATTAGGCAAAATTTTATTAATTTATTTATTTTAATTAGGAATATAAGACACCAGAATACATTTTGATTCATTATATACAATTGCAGCACAACTTTTCATTTCTCTAGTTTGCATGACATAGAATCACACCATATGTGCAGTCATACATGTACCTAGGGTAATGATATTCATCTCATTCCACCATCTTTCCTGACCCCATGCACCTCCCCACCTTCCCTCCCTCCCCTTTGCCCAATCACAGTTCTTCCATTTTCCTCATGATTCCCACATCCCTATTATGGATCAACAGCAACTTATTAGAGAGAACAATCGGCCTTTGGTATTTTGGGATTGGCTTACTTCATGTAGCATGATATTCTCCAACTCCATCCACTTACCTGCAAATGCCATAATTTTATTCTCTTTTAATGCTGAGTAATATTCCATTTGTATATATACCACATTTCTTTATCCATTCATCTGTTGAAGGGCATCTAGCTTGCTTACACAGTTTAGCTATTGTAATTGAGCTGCTATAAACATTGATGTGGCTGCGTTACTATAGTATACTGATTTTAAGTCTTTGGGTATAGACTGAGGACTGAGATAATTGGGTCAAATGGTGGTTCCATTCCAAGTTTTCTAAGGAATCTCCATACTGCTTTTCGGATTGGTTGCACCAATTTGCAGTACTGCCAGCAATGTATGAGTGTGCCTTTTCCACCACATCCTTGCTAACATTTATTGTTGTCTATTCTTGATAACTGCAATTCTGACTGGCATTAGATGAAATCTTAAAGTAGTTTTGATTTGCATGTCTCTAACTGCTAGCGATGTTGAACATTTTTTCCATGTATTTGTTGATCAAATGTATATCTTCTGAGATGTGTCTGTTCAGTTCCTTAGCCCATTTATTGATTGGGTTGTTTGGGTTTTTTTTTGGGGGGGGGTATTAAGTTTTTTGAGTTCTTTATATATCCTGGAAATTAGTGCTCTATCTAATGTGTGAGGTGTAAAAATTTGCTCCCAAAATGTAAGCTGTCTGTTCACCTCATTGATTGTTTCTTTTGCTGAAAAGAAGCTTTTTAGTTTGAGTACATCCCACTTATTAATTCTTGGTTTTATTTCTTGTGCTTTAGGAGTCTGGTTAAGGAAGTCAGGGCCTAGTCCGATGTGATGAAGGTTTGGCCTACTTTTTTCTCTATTTGGCACAGGGTCTCTGGTTTAATTCCTAAGTCCTTGATCCACTTTGAGTTGAGTTTTGTGCATGGTGAGAGATAGGGGTTTAATTTCATTTTGTTGCATATGGATTTCCTGTTTTCCTGCACCATTTGTTGAAGAGGCTATCTTTTCTCCAGTGCGTGTTTTTGGCATCTTTGTCTAGTATGAGGTAACTGTATTTATGGGGGTTTGTCTCTGTGTCTTCTATTCTGTACCATTGGTCTATGTGTCTATTTTGGTGCCAATACCATGCTGTTTTTGTGAGTATAGCTTTGTAGTATAGTTTAAGGTCTTTTGCTTCACTCTTCTTGCCAAGGATTGCTTTGGCCATTTTGGATTTCTTATCTTTCCAAATGAATTTCATGATTGCTTTTTCTATTTCTATAAGGAATAATGTTGGGATTTTAATCTGCATAGTTCTTTGGGTAGTATGGCCATTTTGACAATATTAATTTTGCCTATCCAAGAGCATGGGAGATCTTTCCATCTTCTAAGGTCTTCTTCAATTTCTTTCTTTAGTGTTCTGTAGTTTTCATTGTAGAGATCTTTCAACTCTTTTGTTAAGTTGATTCCCAAGTGTTTTATTGATTGATTGATTGATTGATTGATAGAGACTACTGTGAATGGAGTAGTTTTCCTAATTTCACTTTCAGAGGATTCATCACTAATGTATAGAAATGCATTTAACTTATGGGTATTGATTTTATATCCTGCTACTTTGCTGAATTCATTATTTAATTCTAGAAGTTTTCTGAAGGAGTTTTTGGATCCTCTAAGTATAGAATCATGTTGTCAGCAAATAATGATAGTTTGAGTTCTTCCTTTTGTATCTGAATCCCTTTCATTTCTTTTGTCTGTCTAATTGCTCTGGCTAGAGTTTCAAGGACTATGTTGACTAGAAGTGGAGAAAGAGGGCATCCTTGTCTTTTTCTGGTTTTAGAGAGAATGCTTCCAATTTTTCTCCATTTAGAATGATGTTGGCTTTGGGTTTAGCATAGATAGGTTTTAAAATGTTGGAGTATGTTCCCACTATCCCCAGTTTTTCTAGTGTTTTGAACATGAAAGTGTGCTGTATTTTATCAAATGATTTCTCTGCATCAGTTGATATAATAGTATGATTCTTATCTTTAAGTCTATTGATGTGATGAATTATATTTATTGATTTCTGTATGTTGAACCAACCTTGCATCCCTAGAATGAACCGCACTGATCATGCTTTAACATTTTTTAAATATGTTTTTGTATGCAATTTGCCAGAATTTTATTGAGAATTTTTGCATCAATGTTCATCAGGGATATTGGTCTGAAATTTTCTTTCTTTAATGGGTCTGTGCCTAGTTTTGGCATTAGGATGATACTAACTTCATATAATGAGTTTGGAAGGTTTCCTTCCTTTTCTATTTCATGAATAATTTGAGGAGTATTGGTATTAATTCTTCTTTGTAGGTCTTGTAGAACTCAGCTGTGAATCTGTCTGGTCCTGGGCTTTTCTTTGTTGATAATCTTTTGATGGTGTCTTCTATTTCCTTGCTTGAAACTGATCTGTTTAAATTGTGAATGTCCTCTTGACTCAGTTTGGGTTGATTGTATGCCTCTAGAAATTTGTTGGTGTCTTTGAGGTTTTCTATTTTACTGGAGTATAAATTTCAAAATAGTTTCTAATTGTCTTCTGTATTTCAATAGTGTCTGTTGTGATATTTCCTTTTTTATCACAAATTTTAGTAACTTGAGTGGATTTGTCAATTTTATTTGGTTTTTCAAAGAACCAACTTTGTGATTTGTCAAGTTTTTCAATTGTTTCTTTAGTTTCAACTTCATTGATTTCAGCTCTGATTTTAATTATTTCCTGTCTTCTGCTGCTTTGGGTGTTGATTTGTTCTTCTTTTTCTAGGGCTTTGAGCTGTAATGTCAGGTCATTTATTTGTTGACTTTTTCTTCTTTTAAGGAATGAACTCCATGCAATGAACTTTCCTCTTAGCACTGCCTTTATATTGTCCCAGAGATTTTGATAAGCTGCATCTGAGTTCTCATTTATCTCTAAGATTCTTTTTTATCTCCTCCCTGCTGTCTTCTGTTATCCATGCATCATTCAATAGCATCTTGTTTTGTCTCCAGCTGTTGCAGTAACATCTGTTTTTAATTTTATCATTTAATTCTAATTTCATTCCATTATGGTCAGATCAAAAAAGAAAAAAAAGAATGCATGGTAGTATCTCTCTTTTTGGGGGGAGTATTTGCTATGACTCACTTTGTGTCATAACATAGAATCTATTTTGGAGAAGGATCCATGTGCTGCTGATAAGAAAGTGTATTTGCTCATTGATGGATGGAATATTCTATATATGTGTATTAAGTCCAAATTATTGACCCTTTTGGGTCTTTTTTTTTTAAGCCAACTGTCAGTCTATGTCTTTTAATTGACGAATTTAGGCCAGTTACATTCAGGGTTATTGTTGAAATGTGATTTATATTCCTGGACATTTTCGTTTACTTTTGGTTTTTAATGTGACTTGGTTTCTCCTTTGATTGGCCTTTTCTTTGGTGTAGTTCTTCCCTTTGCTAATTTTCATTGTTGTTTTTCATTTCCTCCTCCTGAAATAATTTGCTGAGAATGCTCTGTAATGGGGGTTTTCTTGCTGTAAATTCTTTTAACTTTTGTTTATCATAAAAGGTTTTTATTTCATCATCAATTCTGAAGCTTAATTTTGTTGGTATAAGATTCTTGGTTGGCATCTATTTTCTTTCAGAGCTTGGTATATGTTGTTCCATGATCTCCTGGCTTTGAGGGTCTGGGTTGAAATATCTGCTGAGATATGAATTGGTCTCCCCCTATATGTTATCTGATTCCTCTCTCTTGCAGCCTTTAAGATTCTACCCTTATTTTATATGCTAGTATCTTCATTATAATGTACCTTTGGTAGATTTGTTTTTTTTCTACATTTGGTGTCCTATAAGCCTCTTGTATTTGATTTTCCAATTCATTCTTCATGTTTAGGAAATTTTCTGAAATTATTTCATTGAAGAGATTGTGCATTCCTTTGGTTTGAGTCTCTATGCCTTCCTCTATCCCAATAACTCTTATATTTGGTCTTTTGATGCTATCCCATAATTCTTGGATGTTCTGTTTCTGGTTTCTTACTATCATCACTGTGTGGTCAGCTTTATTTTCCATATTTTATACTTTTTCTTCATTATCTGATGTTCTGTCTTCCAAGTGATCTAGTCTGTTGGTGATACTTTCTACTGAGTTTTTTATTTGGTTTATTATTTCCTTCATTTCAAGGATTTCTGATTTTTTTTCAGAATCTCTATCTCTTTCTTTAAGTAATCTTTAGCTATCTAAAGATTACTTAAAGAAAGAGATTAATTGATGTGATCAATGGTTACATGTATTTGTTCATTTAGGTCATTCTTCAATTCACATATCATTTTAATTATGTATGTTCTGAACTCTTTCTCTGACATTTCATCAAATGTGCTGTTCATGAGTTCTGTTACTATAGTATCCTGGTTTATTTGAGGCACTTTCTTCTGTTTTTTTTTTTTTTTTTTTTTTTTTTAAAGAGAGAGTGTGGGGGGGGGAGAGAGAGAGAGAGAGAGAGAATTTTTAATATTTATTTTTTAGTTCTCGGCGGGCACAACATCTTTGTTGGTATGTGGTGCTGAGGATCGAACCCGGGCCGCACGCATGCCAGGCGAGCACGCTACCGCTTGAGCCACATCCCCAGCCCTCTTCTGTTGTTTTTTCATGTTGTCTATGTGTCTTTCTTTTTTGCAGTGTGGATCTGAGGTATTACAGTTTCTACCCAATAATCTTGTAGTATCTGTACATACTATCTGTGCCTCACCTTAGTGTTGGGCTTCCAAACCCTGCCAGTGTCCTGTGATGGATACTAGTGCAACTATAGGTGGCAGCGGCAATAGTGGAGGTGACTCGAAATAGCAGTGGGAGTTACCCAAGATGGATGCAACCTCTTTCAGAGGTGGGGATGAAAGGGTGGGCCTTACACTGGCTTTGGGATGCCTGTAATAAGATGCAACTGCTTCCAGGTCCTGTCTTTGGGCACAAGGTGAAGCTACTGTGTGGGGAGGGCTATGGTGATGGCTGAAGTATCCCATTATGGAGTTGGGTTAGGCCTGGACTCCCAGAGGAGTGGATGGGGCACTGACTAGGGCCTACCTTGGGCCTGGGCTCCCCGGAGGTGGCAGGGGCAGTCCTGGGCCCAGGACCTGAGCTCCAGCATAGGTCTCCTGGGAAAATCTCTTAAATGTCCAGCGTGGGTAACAGACATATCCCCAATCCAACCACTATGGCCAAAGGCATTAGGTCAAGGACTCATCAGACAAATCTTCATGCCCACTCCTCAGAGATGGAAAAGAAAATTATGACAATGGTCCTAGCAGGTCCATATGTATGTGGAGAAGGATAGGTATCCAGAGGAAGAGTTGTTACTATAGGAGCAGAAGAAAACAGCAGCAACAACAAAAAAAAAAAAAAAAGAAAAAAATGGAAAAACAGGAGAGATGCCCATTTGAATCGTGCTGTTGACATTCTTCAGTGATCATAAACAGGACTGTTCTTCTTTAAGAACTCCATATATTAGAGTATGTACTTGTTTCTTTTTTTGATTTTTGACAAAGAAAAAATAAGCAATGAATAGGGTGTAAGATGTAAAATAAGACAGACTTGCATTTTATGGAATGATTCTACCCCTTCTGACAATACAGTGACAGCCAGAATAGCCAGAATACAAAAATCTCATATTATTGAAATTTCCTGATTTTCAGTTTCCTCATTGATAGGATAAGGTTGTTTACCACAGTAGCCGTGGTGGATATTTGTCATGCTGGTACTACCCAGCATGTCTCAAAACATTGTTACTCTGTTGGATAATTCCCAGCCTTGAGAGTCTTGCTTCCACAAAGGACAATGCAGAGAAAACCAAGTTTGCAGTCTCTCTTACAACCAGGCCTAGAGATGAAAGTGGCTTTGGCTTTTCCAATCAGACTCTTATGCATGAGAGTTTGAGTAGTAAATGGGCAACAAGAGAAAGGAGGCCCCACTCAGAATCCATTTTCTGACATGGTGGGGGCTGGGCAGCAATACTGCTTCCTTTAGTAGGAGCTGCGATGGGGTATGCATTTTCTCAGTGGTTTCAAGGTCAAGTTCCTGGCACAGAAGTGGCCAAGGTAGGAAGCTGGGAGTTGGCACTGCCTACCCTAGTGCTCTGTAGGACAATTTCCCCTTTGGGCAACTCTGCCATATGGTTTCAGGGTTATTCCCAGGAGCTTAATTTCAAGACTGTTTGTCCAGGATTCCAAACATTTCTGTGAGCTAATCAATGTGCTTTAAAAAAAAATCCCTTTTCTGTTTAATTCGCTAAAGGGAGTTATGTTCAGTCGCTTGAAATTACAGGCAATGACTACATATCTACCTTAGAGAGTTGGTGTTAGAATTCAATAAAATGTTATAATGTCCTGAAAAAAAGTAGTAATGGAACTGAGTATAGTGGTGTACACCTGTAATTCCAGGAGACTGAGGCAGGAGATCACAATGTCAGTCTCAGCAATCTGGTGAATCCCTAAGCAATTTAGGGAGACGCTGTCTCAAAATAAAAAATAAAAAAGGGTTGGGGATATGGCTTAGTGGTTATCGACACTTGAGTTCAATCCCTACTACCTGCCCCCCTCAAAAAAGGACTAATGGCCAATCAGCATACATTCAAGACCTGCTAAAGTGAAGTTTATTGGGGAAAATTTGTAGAGACAGGAGAAGTAACAGGCATGCAAGAAACCTGTTGCATTGTAAATAAGAAAAGAGTGTTAGGAGGGGGACACCCTACTCCTTATTTATGGATTTTTAAAATCCATCATCAAGGAAGCAGGTGGTCAGGGAACAGAATGCTGTAACAAGATGGCAAAGCAAATTATTGATTCCAGCCCTATTCTCTAAGCCCAGGTTTTATATTTATAGACACCATGAGCCTTTGACTTGATATGGTCAGGAGCTCAAGTGCAGACCTTATAGTTGACCAGGACTGACTACCTTAAGATTTGGTTGTGGCCTGTTTTTATGGAGTTCTGCAGAAAGCCAACTCCTTTTTCTTGTAACTAGTCTGCAGAGAATCCATTTTAGGCAAGCTCGTCCTTACCTCTTAGAATGGATTGAATAGTGTCTCCCCCAAATCCATTTCTACCTGGGACTTCAGAATATTTCCTTACTTGAAAATAGGGTTGGATGTAATCATGTTATAATGAGGCCAACTGCAGAAGACAGTTCCAACACCCTGACAGTGTCCCACCTCAAGCACATGTATCTCTTCCTTGACTGAGTATTTTCTCTTAGACTGAGGGTTCTTTCTACTTAAATCATTTAAAGCAACACCAATGACTGCTAGAAATAGGTAGATAAGTGCTCCCAAGCTTCCTAGCCCCCATCAAGATAATTCTACAGCATGTAAGACACTGAACATATAGACAGTGACCAGAACATATATAAAAATAGAACTCTGACCTACAATATGCAGCAAACAGCCCAGGAAACCAACCCATTGCTTATGGAAAGCTGGACTACTCTCTGTAAGTCAGACTTGAGAGAAGTCAGACTACTAGCCCTATCAAACAATCCATGAAATCAAACAATAATTCCTATAACAATTAGCCCAAAATGGCCAGGATAATAATTGACAACTTTCTTAAGTTTTATTCCCCGCTTCCAACCAGAGATAGCCAAATGTACACCACTAACCAATCACACAGATGCCTCAGTTACATCCTATAGCCTCCACTGACCAACAACCCCCAATCAGAGCATATCTGAAACTTTCCCCCTTTTTCCCAGTATAAAGTTTTCCCACTCCTCTGCCTGCCTTTTCCAGCTATAAGTGATGAGTCTACCAAAACCAAGTGAGGATGCCTGAGTCTGTTGCTATGGTAAGCTATGAATGTAACCTTTGTCTGCTCTCCTTTGGTTTGTCTTCATTTGTTTCCAAACATGGCAGACACAATTTCTCTGGGAGTCCCAATACAATTAATTCCCAGTAGCCTGCTGCTGCACTTTGCTCATTAATGCTATCTTTACTGACTTTCTTCTTTCCCTATCTCAATTTGGCTTCCTCTACTTGCCTGCTACATAGGATCTTCTTCTAAATACACTAACTACATCTGCTCCTAAGGGAGCCTGGTAAGACATACCATATTGATGGAAGCTCAATTTTAAGACAATAGTACACATTAACTTTGAACATTTCCCATAAGAAGACCCACTTAAAACTAAAATTCCAAAGCAATGTTTCAACCATTTTTGCTTTCTTAAAGTCAAAGTGCTAAAATACTAAATATTATATTTTAAATTGTGGAATTATTCCCATGATTTCCTATGCCATTAATGTATTTGACATACATTATTTATTTCCAAAAAAAGTTGGCAAAATTCCCTAAAGGAAATTGTCTTTTTAATATATCAATTCATCTTTTTTTGTTTATCCCAGAGGTAAAGTTTTAATGTGTGATTGCACTGAAATAGTGCTGAAATTTCAGAATGCTTTTAAAGGAAGAAGATTTAATAATATTCTAGTGCTTGGAATGTAGTTTACAAGAAAAGCTAATTACTTTTACAGAGTAGATGAAAACTTTATGCTTAAAATATGTGAATGATTTTCATTTGAGAAAATTAAGAGAATTGACTCATCTTTGTTGCAAAGTGATCTAGTTACATTTAGTCAGGGAATATTCACAGCATTTGGGAAACTTAAAAAAAAAAAAAAAAAACTAGAGTACATTTTCCCTGCAGGCTCTAACTGAAAATTCAATTAAGATTTATTGATAAAAGACTGCACCAGCTAAAATATATTATCCTAATTTAGGAATCAATAAGCATTTCTGTGATTTTTTATGCACTATAAATTATTTACTTGAATTTATGCCTGTCTGATGTCCAAGTGTATTGGTAAATGAGAAGCCTAAAGCAATGTATGGGGATAGAATATAATTTTGTTAATGTTTAAGAGAGATGATATTTGTATTCTAATCATAACAGAGCTCGTGTGGACTGTTTTAACAACTTCCATACTACACTCAGATTTATATAGTGTCTCTTCTGTCTATAGTCTTTAACACCTGGCTAATCCACCCACATACCATGAAGTCACACTGAAAGCACCAAGAGAAGTTTTAAAGTTTTAGACAATTACCTCCTACCTTCACACTTCTTTTTCCCTTAACTCTCACACCCCCTTCTGCCCTGCTTTCATTTTTGATGCATGCATGTGTAACAGAGTTCCTGGTGAAGCTGAATTTAGAACATGAGTGATAAGCTGGCAGTACTTCTTGGTTTAGGTACCGGTCTCCCCATTCTGGTTCTCTTGAAGATCTCTGTTTTGCTCTTAGTTGTGTAAGATTTTCAGGCACCTGTTCTCTTGGGGCAAAAGTCTCATAGCCTGATGATTTTCCTCAAGTCTTTGTACACAGAGCTTGCCTCTGGGGTAAAGTGAGGGGAAATTTGCATACTAATGAAGCAGTCTCTTAGGGAAAAAAAATGAATCAGGACCTAAACAACTTCGTGAGGTTTAACATTGTTTAAAAAAAAATCTAATGATTTGAAATGGTTTTGCCCAACATTTGTTTTTAAATATTCATTTTTTAGTTGTAGTTGGACACAATATCTTTATTTTATTTATTTTTATGTGGTGCTCAGGATCAAACCCAGGGCCTCGCATGTGCTAGGCAAGTGCTCTACCACTGAACCACAACCCCAGCCCCTTGCCCAAGATTTTTAATTGGAAAATAGAACCAAGAGTTATGAAGTAGACCTCTCCCATAGGGATGTAGGCTTCAGATGTAGCCAATTCAAGAATCTAGCCTCCAGAAACAACTTTGTTCAAAGTACATGTGAGAAATAGGATGCTACTTCAGTTCCTAACCACCAAGCATCTTGTCAGCTGGGGAGCCAATAGCTGGGTGTTTGTATAAGCATAAACTTGAAGCCTAACTGTGGTATAACTCTCTAGTGCTAGAGACATCTGTACAATAAAGGATATTTGCAGCAGTATTAAATAGTTGTTCCTTAGGTAGAATGACTGTCCAATAGAGACATCAAGGGCAATGGTAGAACATCTCTCATGCCAAAGGGTTCTACAGACACACTAATTGTCTCTCCTCCCTTCTTTTTGGAAGCTGAACTGACCATTGTGGACTATACATGCAGGGAGACCACAAAAGACAGATATTAGCATTGCTGCAAATATGAGAAGGAGGTTGCTGATGGACACATGCCAAGCCAATAAAGTAAATTGTGGTTTCCAACTCTGCTCACTTTTAGTGTTTTGGAAGCTCCCCTCTTCTCCCATGTCTCTGTGTATAAGCTACATAGATTATGTCCATGAGTATAAGCCACAGATTGTAAAACTTAGGCCACAGTTCTAATGGGAATGTAAAAATTAAGCAGAAAAATATAGTTGATAAATTTATTTTTTAAATTGCATCACTCAAAATGTTTGAAAGTATTACCAAATTTAAACAGAAAATAATATTTTTAATAAAAAATAACTTTGTAAAAAATATTAAAGTGTTCAGCTGAATACTAGGGACTTGGCTAACTGGAAAAAAAATGCTGAGACACAAGATTGACTGAATGGCATCATAGTTTATCATCTCTGCAGAATTGACATTCTGGACCAGATAATTATTTGTGTGGGGGGGGCTTCCTGGAACACTGTAGAATGTTTAACAGAATTTCTGACCTCTACCCACTAGAAGCAATCCTCCCTCCCGAATCATGACAATCAAAAATGTTTCTAGACCTTGCCAAATATCTGCCCCTCTCTTGACAATTACTGAGATATTTATTTATTTATATATTTGTGGTGGAATGTTATGGAATGTTAAAGGAAAAATAAAATTGGATGAAGAGAGGGAGAATGGAGGGAGGCATGTACTACCTTCAGTTCAGTGGTAAGGTAACAGCTCTCTGCAAAGGCAAATGTATGAGTAATGCTGCTTTGAAGGACACAGAATTCTATATAAAGAAAACAGCAAGAACAAAGACCCTGAAAATGAGTATATCTGGCAAGCTGGAGGATTAGTGAGAAAACCAGTATTTTGGAGAAGAGAGAGAAAGAAAAGGATTATAAATAAGGTCAGAGAGGAAACCAGGAGCTAGAACTTTTTGGGTCTTACACACCACAGAAAGAACTTTTGAGTATTATTTTAGATAAAATTAAAAACCCTTAGGAGGTTTTTGAGAGAAGACTGATGTTAACGGAATAAAGAAAAGGAACAAAAATAGTTAAGATTCTTATGAAAAAATAATCAACTTCAGTTGTAATTAATTCAAAAGACTTTAAAAAATTGATATACCTCTTTTTTCACTTGGGACTTTAGCAAAGATTAGAAAATTGAAATATACAGTGATCATGAATCTCTGGAGAGATAGGCACATTCCTCTGCTTTTAATGGATGTAAAATGGACAATTTGTCAACATCTATTAAAATTTAAAAATTGATGTAGTAATTATGGTTGAAAGGAACTTAACATATAGATCTACACACATATGTGTAAAAACATATGAAAATTATTATTGCAGTATTGTTTAAAATAAGAAAAACACTATTTTGCAGGATTACTTCTTGGGAAGACATTTGGTTTTCTCAATTTTTATTCTTAATTCTCTAAAACTCCATTTGCATTCACATAGGCTCCTATTCTTCTTAGTATTCCAGGTGACCACCTCATGTAATCAACCTATGGTCCATCTGCCTACCTAACCCCCAACCCGGTCTTCTACAAGAGGGGTAAAGGGGAAAGTTCATAAAACTGACACTAATAGGTTCACTAATATTGGACTAGTTATAAAAATTACAGCAAATCCAATAATAGTAACTGCACAGTAATAAAAAAATTAAGGTAGATCTATATGGCAATATCTCCAAAAATATTGTCTAAGAAAAATAAATCTAAGTACAAACAAACAAACAACAACAACAAAAAACTCTTCATATAATTCCATCATTTTAAAAAGAATTTGAAAGGCACATTGCCTTCAGGATATTCATTTTCTTTGTATCTGGTTCCAGTTAACTGGTTGTTCCCTATAATTTTCATTGAATATAATTTTAAAAAGTGCTTACTAATGAATGGTTTCTTTTGCTTAGATGCTTGATTTTTAGAACTTTGCTTATTTTGTAGATTTACATTTGAAAATTCTGCTTTTGTGAGGTATTACAAAATACCTCATATTTTAGTATAATTTTAAAGAAAGATAATTTTAAAGTAAAAATTCTATGTTTCTATAAGAATAGAAAATTCCTGGAAATATGTATAAGAAACTGTTAAGAATGGTTTTCTCTGGAGAGTGGAATTAGAAGCAAGGGGTGTTAGGAGATTTTACATTTCATTTTATACCTTTATGTTATTGTTTGATTTTTTTAATCATGTGTCTACTTTTCATTATATTAGTAATTTAAGTTAAAATGAGAATCTTTTTAAATATCCAGTGCCATTCCATGGGCAGTCCCTAAACCAATCGTTCTAAATTCCTATCCTCTTGGCCTGTTTCCTATTCCTGGCAGTATTACTTCTTGGGAAGACATTTGGTTTTCTCAATTTTTATTCTTAATTTTCTAAAACTCCATCTGCATTCACATAGGCCCCTAATCTTCTTAGTATTCCAGGTAACCACCTCATGTAATCAACCTATGGTTCATCTCCTACCTAACCCCCAACCTGGTCTTCTACAAGAGGGGTAAAGGGGAAAGTTCATAAAATTGACAATTATAGGTAAGTAATGCTATCATGTAGGCAATGTTATTATAGTTCTTAATAGAAATAGACTTCATTAAGATGTTCAATAATTGTATTGCATCCTATTTAGAGTTAAAGATAAAAACTGGTGGTAACCCTCATATTTTAATTGTGAAATTACATATTTATTGTGGATTTTATAATGGTTGAGATCTGTGCAAGAAGATGCATGCTTAAGTCTTTCATCTTCACTCATGACATACAACAAACATAACTGAAAAATAGTAGACGAAGTTGGTAATATTTTTGTTACTGGCCTTCAATGGGCCCATTTTTTTTTGTGCCATGTGGGTCAGAGAATATATTAGAATATTGTTTCAAATTGACCTCAGGCCATATATAGTTTTCAAGGAAGAATTTCCTATTCTAAGCTACCCACTGGTTGGCTTCTTCTTAAATACCACTTTCCTGTCCAATACACCCACCTCCCAAGTCTCAGCTGAGTATTTTTCATCTCTGCTACTGTGATAGGTCACTCTGAGTTGTTAACATGTAGCCAATAATAAATTATGGCATTCCTGACATTTTCACAAGGAATAAAACAATGTACATAGGTGTATCTGTCAATTTTTTGATGTTCAACCACGCTTCATGTTTTTCTAACCTTTATTTTTTGCCTTTATTTCTAACATCCTTTTCTGAGTAATTTTCTAGATTGAAAACAAATACTGATTTGTTGGCATCTCCTGGCAGAGTCTAACTGTCAGATTCCCATTTGGCCTTTATACTTTCTTCAGCTCAAAGTGAATAAACACTAAAGAGGAAAAACCAGATACTCAGAACCAATCTAAATAACATATTTTTTTCATCTGTTCTGCCAATGTCAGTAGTAGAATTGCAGCTCCAGTTAATAAATGTGGATTGCTGCTGCCAAAACACAGTTATTGTTTTGCTAATTATATTAAGAGAGTATCAAAAATAGCACTCGGTACCCTATTATTTAAGGACTAATGGGATCCTATGAAACTGTCTGAAAAGTTAGTTTGATGAAATCCTATTTCATATCTTAATTATAGAATAGGCAAGATATTGCCATGGCAAACAAATTTTGCAATTGGTTGAGTCAACAGCTTTCAGAAAGAAACTATTGCTATGGTGATCATTATTGTGATTTGTTGGGTGTTGTCAGATAAAAGCTTTCCAGATCGCCATTACACCTAGGGATCAGCAATTTTGCCTTCAGTTTTTGAACATTTGGAAAGATCTTAGCAATGCCTTCCCTACTTCATGATTTACCTTTTCATTATTATCTTTCATTGAAAAACCCTAGGAATCTCTGTGTTGCCTGAGTACATTCAGATTCTACATAGAATTCTCCTCCTATCTCCTACACTTTCAAAATATACTAATAGGCATGAATAGAAAGATGATTGTACTGGAAAATTTCTTACCCTCCTACAATCCGTTAGTTCCCTATTTTATCAACTTTGCAAATTTGAAGTTTTATATATTAAGTAAATGAATGACATCTACTATAAATAACATTTCACATATGACAAACCTATTAATATGTAAAGTATGAAATATTAGCAAGAGAACTTTAACATTCAACCTAGTGTTAGAAGGGATGCTATCATTGTTTGTTTTTAATGTGTTTCTGTTTTAAAGCCATTTTACTTATTTACTTATTTTTTTGGTACATATTATTTATACAGAATGTCAGGTTTTATTGTTGCATATACATAAAAACGTAATCTGATCAGTTGCACTCCCTTCTACCCACCCATCCCCTAAACTTCTTTCCTCTCTACCCTAATGGTCTCCCTACTTTCATGGAGTCCCTTTTTTTTCTGTTATTGTTCCCCCCCCTCCCCCCGCGCCCTTAGCTTCCACATATTAGAGAGAACACATAACAAAATTTTTCTCTCTGATTCTGATCTATTTTGCTCAAAATTATAGTCTCCAGTTCTCTAACACACACACACACACACACACACACACACACACACACACACACACACACCAGGTTATTATCTTTATCCATTCATCTGATGATGGGTACCTAGGCTGATTTTATAACTTGGCTACTGTGAATTATACTGTGATAAACATGGGTATGCATGTATCAGTATAGGATGATGGCTTTAATTCTTTTTTACTATTAATTTTTATGTGAAGATCTATTTTATCTGAGATATAAAAGGAAAAGATTGACAATTTCACATTAGTATAATATTGGGAAGTGATAACAATGCCATTGTCTTTCTAAAGTTTTTTTAAATATGATTGAATAATAAATTAAAATGCTTATATTGTTTTTAAAAATAGGTACTTAAAATTGAGAAAAATGCATTTCAATATAGATGGACAGTTTCTTGAAATTAATTTTTAATTAACTGATTTGTTAGCTGTATTTTTGTGATCAAATATAATAATTGATAATTACTAATAAATGTCAACTTTTTGCTTCTTTACTAGCTATATGACCTTAACATTTCTAAGAACAACCATTTACATTTGGCTTTTCTTTTCAAATGCCTTTATAAAGAAGAATATCTAAAGCTATCAGTGAATAAATAATTTGAACCAGATCTTCTTCCTCTATATGCTTCATGTATCTTTCTAGAAATCCCTTTGAAGTGGTGACAGGCCAAAAGATAGAAATGATAAGCAATGGGGGGGGGGGGAATCAAAATTTTGCTGCTGCAACTTTAGTGTTGTAAAGTGAATTCATCAACTTCAAAAGGATAGTCTAGGAAGTAGTGAGAAAAAAGATTGGATAGAGTAAGTAAACAGGTTTGAATGAAAGATTGAGGAACTTGGATTGAATTTTACATGTAAAAGAAAGTAAATAAATTCCTCATCAGGGAATTGACATAATAAGAAGTTTGCTTTGCAAAAATTAATCTGCAACTCTGTCACACATAGAAGTCATGAGATAGGAAACCAAATGTATAGGAATCTGGTTAAAATCACTGTAGCCACAAGTCCTGAATGCTGGGACTAAAGTGGTTATAATAAACAAGGCAAATAGTATTTAAGAAATGGGCTCTGCTTTCCGGCTGTCATGAACTGAGCAGCTTCCCCCCACCACAAGAAATGATGTTCCTCTGCCATGATATTTTGCTTCACCTTGAGTCTGGAACTGTTATTTGGCCAACCATTGACTGAACCTCTGAAACCACGAACCAAAATAAATTTTTCCTCCTCTAAGTTGTTCTTAACAGGCATTTTTTTTTTGTTTCGTTTTTTTGTTTTTGTTTGTTTGTTTTGTCCCGGTGGCACTAAAACAGAATTTGGTACTGAGAAGTGGAGCAATTGCTATGATTAAACTGACCATGTAGTTCTAAAGTCTTTGGAGTAGTTTCTGAAGAAGTTTTGAAGATTAGAAAAGCAAGCTAGATGCTCAAAACATCACAATGATCTTGACATATCATATTTCATACATTTGATTCAAGTGGGTTATGAATTCTTATTTTTACCACATGTACAGATTGCAGGATCACATTGGTTATAAAACTTTTTAAAAAAGAAAAGCAAGCTGGAAAAGCTTTTGAATGTTGTAAGCAGAGGCTAATGGGTGATTCTGGGGGGAGTTCAGAAGACCAGAATGTCAATAGGGCTATGCCCAGTAAAGACTGGCTTTTAAGGTTTCAGAGGCCTTTCATGTTACATTCTGTCAAAGAAGTGGTTTACACTGTGCTCATGTCCTAAGACTTTGTGTGAGACTGAATTTAAAGGTGACGGACTAATTAATCTGGTAGATAACATTTCAAGGCAGCAAAGCAGTCAGTAAGTGGCATGAATATTGCTGGCAGCTTTAAACCAAGTTTACTGTGATAATCGGGAGCAAAAAAGCAGAGTAGAAATATTTGTAAAACTTGCACCTGGGCCAGAAAACTGCAAGTAAGATAGAGGCTAAGAAAGTTCTAGTCATTAAACAGAGTATAGCCACTAAAGAGATGCTAAATACTTAGCCAGGAGCAGTAGGAAAGTTGGCTAGAGGTCATTTAGGAATTAGCAAGACCACATCCATCTCAAGCTCAAAAGTGTCAAGGTAAAAGTTTCTTTGAAAAAAGATAATGGGGGCACTCTGCTTGCACAGAGGAGCCTAGAAAGTTATTTTGCTGTGCTCAGCTGACTGGAACTCAGAGGCTGTTGCAGGAGGACTGGGTACTGCTTGAGATGATGTGGTGTTCATTCTACAGGATTGTAGGATCCTAGAGTTAGGAGATCATGTAGGCTTCCTTTGAAATCTCTCTCTCTCTCTCTCTCTCTCTCTCTCTCTCTCTCTCTCTCTCTCTGAAACAGAAGGAAGGACAGTTGGGCAGAGGCAATGACCATTCATTCTTGTCAACTGTTCTGACCACCTCAGTGAAAACAATTCTTTCATTTTCATTAGGAATCTATTTTTTTCTCTTTTTTGGGGAGGGTGGAGAGGGATCGCTTCTTGCTGTGCTGATTGGTTCATGAACATATATACATATGCTCCTTCATTTTAGCATTTTTATCATTATTTTAACTTGTCTTATCTTTTGAGGGATAGGGTTTGGGGTTTGTTTATTTTGGTTTTGTTTGTTTCTCTTTCTCTGCTTTCTTCTCCTGACAATCAAATTCTCTTGTTCTCTCTCTTTCCCTTTACTTTGCTTTTCCTAGTTTTGATCCTCCTTCTTTATAACCATCACTTGCTACATCTCTTCTGCTTTCTCTGTTCACATTTTGAACATTCTAAACTTTCTTCTACCTTCTATTTTCTGTTTTCTTAATGAACGGTATTTTTACCATCTTTTACAACTATTTAGTTTATATAATCCTGCCCCCCCCATTCATAGTGTTGCAGTTATTAGTGCTGTGGGTGACATAGTTGACACCTGCTGTTTACTTTAACACCAGATCCACCTCACAGTTATTTATTTTTTGTTGTTGTTGTTGCCAATTTCTGACCCTGCCATCCCTGTGTTTGTGGTAATTAGAGTTGTAGATATAATAGTAGGCAGCAGGTATTTATTTTAATGCTGTATATTGTTTGCTTCAGTTGTTGCAATTGTTTATTTCCCCATTTTCTGTGAGGTGCTGTATAAACAGGTACACTACAAGTTCAAAGGGTAGCGATTCTGCTCCTGAATTAAATCCAGCCAAAAGACAGTACACCTTGCTCCATGCACAAGTTAATGACACTCAAACTTCAGTTATACTTCAATATAAAGAATAGAAAAGACAAAAACTCAAACTAATGACCAGGTCCCAAATAGAAATGGCTAGGTATGAGCTCTCAGGTCCCATTTACAGATATCCACTCCTAAAATAAAAATAGAAAGAATTAAATCAATGCCTATGGATACTACACCTACAAAAGGATCTCAATCTAGATCATTCAAAGATACTTTGGCAAGCGAATGTCATGCCCTAAAATGGCCCACACACAAGAGTAGAAGATAAATACATCCCAATAAATGCCTAAAACTGAACACAAGAATACATGAAATATGAAAAATCAAGTTAACATAATGCCTCTTAAAGTTCATATTTCACCAGGGCTGGGATTGTGGCTCAGCAGTAGAGCACTTGTCTAACATGTGGGAGGCCCTAGTTTCGATCCTCATCACCACATAAAAATAAATAAATAAAATAAAGGTATTGTGTCCAACTACTTCTAAAAAAATAAATGTTTAAAAATATATTTTAAAAAGTTCATATTTCACCAGCAACTGATTTCAAAGATATTGAAATGGATGAAATGTCAGATAAAGAATTCGAAAGGATGATTATATAAATCAGTGAATTCCAATAAGGAAGTGAGTATAGGATACAAATGAGAACTTCAGTAAGGATATAAAGATATTGAAAAATAACCAAACAGAAATTTTGGAAATGAAAGACACAACAATCAAATAAAATGCTCTTTCTCTTTAATGAAAGTCTCTTTAATGTGGTAGACCATGCTGAAGACAGAATCTCAAAGTTGGAAGACAAAGTGGCCAGCATTAAATATTCAACAATATTAAAGAAAAGAAAATAAATATTCATGATCAGAATATATAAGAACTCTGAGATATTTTGAGACTGAAATTAAGAATTATTGTAATTAAGGAAGGTTGTGAGATGGAGGTTAATGGAATGGATAATCTCTTCAGGGAAATAAAAACAGGAAAAAAAAATTCCAAACATTGGGAATGAGATGGACATCCAGACACAGGAGACATTCAGAATCTAAATACACAAGATCAAAAGAAAAACACTCCAGAACACATTATAATTAAAGTGCCTAACATACAGAACAAAGATAGACTTTTTAAAACCTCAAGAGAAGGGCTGCAATTGTAGCTCGGAGGTAGAGCACTTGCTTAGTATGTATGAGGAACTGGGTTCGATCCTCAGCACCACATAAAAATAAATAAATAAAACAAAGGTATTGTGTCCATCTACAACTAAAAAAAAAATCAAATTAAAAAACTCAAGAGGAAAAACATCAGATCACATTTAGAGGCAAGCCTATCAGAATCACTTTATGATTTCTTAGCACAAATTCTACAAGCCAGAATGACTTGGAATGATGTGTTCCAAATCCTGAAAGAAAATGACTGTCAACCAAGACTTTTATATTCAGAAAAGCTATCCTTCAAAATCAATAAGAAATTTTAAAAACCTTCAGATATTACTACTCAGTCAGCACTACAGAACTTACTCAAAGAAATACTCCACACAGAAGAAATAAAAAAAACAAACAAACTCCAAAGCTCACTAATGAACAAATCTCATTTAAAGAGTATCTAAGCAAATGAGAAATAGGACCAAATTAAACATTAGACATAAATCAAAATGGCAGGAATTTTTAAACATCTCTCCATAATAACATTGAATATAAATAGCTTCACCTCTCAAGTTAAAAGCCATAGACTGACAGAATAGATTAAAAAAAAAAAAACTATGTTGTTTGAAAAAGACTCACCCTACAGTCAAAGATGGCCACAGACTGAAAGTAAAAAGATGGAAATTGATATACCATGCAAATGAACCCCAAGACAAGCAAGAATAGCTACCCTCATATTCAACAAAGCACATTTCAAACCAAAATTAATCAGAAGAGACAAAGAAATTCACTTCCTAAAAAACAGAACAACCCAATAAGACACTATAACAATAGTAAATATTCATACCTCAAATATTGATGCATCCAATTACATGAAAGAGTCACTACTTGAATTAAGACCTCAGATTGACCCCAGTACAATAATACTGATGACTTCAACATGCCTCTCTCACCAAATAGATAGGCCATCCAGACATAAACTCAGTAAAGAATATTTGCGCTTGAAAAATACTATATCAAATGAACTTAACAGTCATCTATAAATATTTCATCTAACAACATCTAAATACACTTTCTTCTCAGGAGCTCATAGAACCTTCTCCAAAATAGACCACATTTTAGGAAACAAAGCAACTCTTAGCAAATGCAAAAAAAAAAGGGGGTAGGTATATTTTCTTATATCTTATCAGGTTATAAGGGAATGAAATTAGAAGGCAAGGACAAAAACCCTACAGACAATATATAAATACATGGAGTTTTAACAGTACACTTTAGAATGACAAATGGGTGGTAGAAGAAATCAGGAGAGAAATTTAAAAATTCTTAGAATCAAACAAGAGTAATGAGACACCATACCAGAATGTGTGGGACAACAATGAAGGCAGTTCTAAGTTTGCAGCTGTAAGTACCTACATAAGAATATCAGAAATATCCTCAATAAATAACTTAATGATGCATCTCAAGGCCCTTGAAAAAGAAGGACAAACCAATTTAAAAACTAGTAGAAAGAAGAAAACAATTAAGATCAAAGCCAAAAATCAATGAAATTGAGGATTAAAAAAATACAGAGGATCAATGAAATGAAGAGCTGGTTCTTTGAAAAGATAAATGACATTAATAAGCCCTTAGCCACACTAACCAAAAGAAGAAGAGAGAAGACCCAAATTAATAAAATTAGAAATGAAAAAGGAGAAACCATCACAGATATCACAAACTCAGAGGATCATTAGGGACTATTTCGAAAACTTACACTCCAATAAATTGGAAAATCTAGAAGAAATAGATATATTTATAGACACATACAACCCACCAAAGTTGAATCAAGAGGACATAGAAAACACAAACAGATCAAAAACTAATAACGAGATATAAGCACTAATTTTTTTAAAAAAAGGATCCCAACAAAGAAAAGCTTAGGACCAGATTGATTTTCAGCTTAATTTTGCCAGATCTTTAAAGAAAAACTAATGTCAATGCTACTCAAATTATTCCATGAAATAAAAAGGGATGGATCACTTCCAAATTCATTCTATAAACCAGTATCACATTCATACCCAAACCAGGTAAGGACACATCAAGAAAAGAATGACAAATCAATATCTCTGATGAACTTAGATGCTCATGAATAGGCAGAGTTAATATTGTTAAAATGGTAAACTACTATAAATAATATACAGATTAAATGCACTCTCCCATCATAATACCAGTGACATTCTTAGCACTTTTTTTAAAAAAAAATCCTAAAATTCATTTGAAAAAACAAAAGATTCAGAATAGTCAAAGTAATTCTAAGCCAAAAAAGCATTGTTGGAGGTATCAAAATACCTGATTGAATTCAACTTATACTACAAACTTACAGTAGCAAAAATTACTTGGTTCGGGCATAAAAACTGACACATAGACCAATGGTACAGAATAGAATATATGGAGATAAACCCACACAGATACAGTTATCTGATTCTTAACAAAGATGTCAAAAGCATACCTTGGAGAAAAGATAGTCTTTTTAACAAGCAGTGCTGGGGAAACTGGTTGTCCATAGGTGGAAGAGTGAGACTAAATTCCTATCTCACACCCTTCACAAAAGTCAACCCCAAATGGATCAAAGACCTAGGAATTAGACCAGAAACTATGCAACTTCTAGAAGAAAACATAGGATCAGCATTCCAACATATAAGTAGAGGCAACAACTTTCTCAATAGGACCCCTAAAAATCAGGAAATAATGCCAAGAATTAACAAATGGGATGGTACCAAGTTAAAAAGCTTCTGCATAGCAAGGAATATAAAGAAAGAACCTACAGAATAGAAGAAAATATTTGCTAGTTATTCTTCTGACAAAAGATTAATATCCAGAATATATAAAGAACTCAAAAACTTAACACCTACAAAACCCCAAACAACACAATTAATAATGGGAAAACAAGCTAATATGACAATTCTCAAAAGTAGAAATACAAATGGCCAAAAAATATATGAACCGAGCAGAGTGTGGCAGGGATCGGAGAGGCTGGGTTCTGGCCCTAGTGGCTGCTTGAGCCCAGGGCCGCGGAGCCGGCGGGGACCGCGAGCTGAGGCCAGCCACAAGTGAAACTTGTGACGAGGGGCATCGGGACTCTGTCTCCTGGAACAGTTTTGACCCGGAGCTGGAGAGCCCGCGGGAAGTGCGTCTTAGACTCTGCTCCAAGGGGAGCGTACACCAAGCAGGGAGAGTTTGGTGCGGCCAGGCTTGGGCACCTAGCAGGGAGAGTCTGGTGCGGCCAGGCTTGGGCTCCCGGGGCGGCTCTGGCCTGGGTTTGGGGAACCCGTGGCGGTTGCCCTGAGGAGCCTGCTCCTAGCAGAAAGTGGCGGGGATCGGAGAGACCGGCTCCTGGCTCCCGAAGCGGCTCTGGCTCAGGGTTGGGGATCCTACAGGGACTGCTTCTTGGTCCGGGTCCTGCTGGGTACTGCGGGGGCCTGGCGGGCAGAGTGGAGCTGCCTCCTGTGCCCAGAGCAGGCTAAGGGTCCCGCCGGTGTGGTATCGCGACACCCCAACTGCAGCTGGGGCCGAGGAGAGTAGCCGCCCACGCCTGGAACAGGACCAGCGACCCGACGGCAGGGTAGCCAAGTCAACCCACTTGGAGTAGAGGCCGTGAAGAGCTGCCGTCTGACCCTGCAAGGTAGGCAGTCCTGTGTCCCACTGGCAGGACAGGCTCAGCAGCCGGCCAGTGTAGTGGACGAGTAGCATCGAGGCAGTCACGTCACACTGGTTGGAGTGGGGGTTGAACAGAGCCGCCGCCAGCATCCGGAAGGAGCCCAGAGACCCGTTGGAGAGGCAGTTAGGTACCCCCACTGGGAGTGGGGGTTGAGCAGAACTGCAGCCCAGGCCCGCAGGGTGGGCAGATCTGAGACCCACCGGCGGAACAGGCTTGGAGGCCGACCAGCGTGGTAGACACGTCACATCAATTGGAGTAGGGGTGGAGAAGAGCTGCTGCCCACGTCCGGATCAGGACCAACGATCCGAGGACGTGGTAGGAACGTCACCGCAATTGGAGTGGGGGCAGAGTAGAGCAGCCACCCGTGCCCGCAGGGCGGGCAGACCTACGACCAACCAGCGTAGTATATAGATCACCCTGATTAGAGGAGGATCACAGCCACTACCTGCCCTACAAGAGAGATATCCCAAATATACAAGAGCAACAAAAATAAACAGGGGGAAAAATTTCAAAAACACAACAGTTTCACGAAGCAGAAAGAAACGCAAGCAACATGAAAAGACAAGGAAAGAAAGGACCACAAGCAATGCAGGTCAACTCAACCCTAGAAGAGGTAATAGCTGCAACAGATGGAATGTCAGATAAAGAGTTCAGGATATACATGCTTCAGATGATCTGGACTCTCAGGGAAGACATGAGACAGCAAAATCAGACAATGAAAGATCACATTGACAAGGAACTACAGAAACAAATCCAGGAAGTAAAAGATCAATTTCACAGGGAGCTAGAAGTAATAAAGAACAAACAAATAGAAATCCTAGAAATGCAGGAAGCAATAAACCAACTTAAAACCTCAATTGACAATACTACCAGCAGAATAGATCACTTAGAAGATAGAACATCAGACAATGAAGACAAAGTATTTCAACTTGAGAAGAACATAGACAGTTCAGCAAGACTGCTAAGAAACCATGAGCAGAACATCCAAGAGATATGGGATAACATTAAAAGGCCAAACTTAAGAGTCATTGGGATACAGGAGGGCACAGAGCTCCAAACCAGAGGAATGAACAATCTATTCAATGAAATAATACGAGAAAACTTCCCAGACTTGAAGAATGAAACAGAATCCCATATCCTAGAAGCCTACAGGACGCCAAAAGTGCAAAATCATAAGAGATCCACACCTAGACACATTATAATGAAGATGCCCAACATACAGAATAAGGAGAGAATTTTAAAAGCTACAAGAGAAAGAAAGCAGATTACATTTAGGGGCAAACCAATCAGGATAACAGCTGATCTCTCAACACAGACTCTGAAAGCTAGAAGATCCTGGAATAACATATTTCAAACACTGAAAGAAAATGGGCTCCAACCAAGAATCGTGTATCCGGCGAAATTAAGCTTCAGGATGGAAGATGAAATTAAAACCTTTCACGATAAACAAAAGTTAAAAGAATTCGCAGCTAGAAAACCATCTCTTCAAAAAATCCTTGGCAAAACATTACAGGAAGAGGAAACTGAAAATAACATTGAAAACCATCAGTGGGAGATAGGACAGTAAAGGGGAGAAAGTAACCAAAGAGGAAAACTAATCAGGTTTAGTAACATAAATAAACAAATATGACTGGAGGAACACACCTAATCTCAATAATAACCCTAAATGTTAATGGCTTAAACTCACCAATTAAGAGACACAGGCTAGTCGAATGGATCACAAAACAAGATCCAACAATATGTTGCCTACAGGAGACGCATTTGATAGGAAAAGATATACATAGACTGAAGGTGAAAGGCTGGGAAAAATCATTCCACTCATATGGACTGCGGAAACAAGAAGGAGTGTCCATACTCATATCAAACAAAATAGATTTCAAGCCAAAATTAATCAAAAAGGATAAAGAGGGACACTGCATACTGCTCAAGGGAACCATACACCAACAAGACATAACAATCATAAATATATATGCCCCAAACAATGGTGCACCTACGTTCATCAAGCAAACTCTTCTCAAGTACAAGAGTCTAATAGACCACCATACAATAATCATGGGAGACTTCAACACACCTCTCTCACCACTGGACAGATCTTCCAAACAAAAGTTAAATAAGGAAACTTTAGAACTCAACAACACAATTAACAACCTAGACTTAATTGACATATATAGAATATACCACCCAACATCAAGTAGTTACACATTTTTCTCAGCAGCACATGGATCCTTCACAAAAATAGATCATATATTATGTCACAGGGCAACTCTTAGACAATATAAAGGAGTAGAAATAATACCATGCATCCTATCTGATCATAATGGAATGAAACTGAAAATCAACGATAAAAGAAGGAAGGAAAAATCATGCACCACGTGGAGAATGAACAATAGGTTACTGAATGACCAATGGGTCATAGAAGACATCAAGGAGGAAATTAAAAAATTCTTAGAGATAAATGAAAACACTGACACAACATATCGGAATCTATGGGACACATTGAAAGCAGTTTTAAGAGGAAAATTCATTGCTTGGAGTTCATTCCTTAAAAAAAGAAAAAACCAACAAATAAATGATCTCATACTTCATCTCAAAATCCTAGAAAAAGAAGAGCAAAATAACAGCAAAAGAAGTAGAAGGCAAGAAATAATTAAAATCAGAGCTGAAATTAATGAAATTGAAACAAAAGAAACAATTGAAAAAATTGACAAAACCAAAAGTTGGTTCTTTGAAAAAATAAATAAAATTGACAGACCCTTAGCCATGCTAACGAAGAGAAGAAGAGAGAGAACTCAAATTACTAGCATACGGGATGAAAAAGGCAATATCACAACAGACACTTCAGAAATACAGAAGATAATCAGAAATTACTTTGAATCCTTATACTCGAATAAAATAGAAGATAGTGAAGGCATCGATAAATTTCTTAAGTCATATGATCTGCCCAGATTGAGTCAGGAAGATATAGACAACCTAAACAGACCAATAACAATAGAGGAAATAGAAGAAACCATCAAAAGACTACCAACTAAGAAAAGCCCAGGACCGGATGGGTATACAGCAGAATTTTACAAAACCTTTAAAGAGGAACTAACACCAATACTTTTCAAGTTATTTCAGGAAATAGAAAAAGAGGGAGAACTTCCAAATACATTCTACGAGGCCAACATCACCCTGATTCCTAAACCAGACAAAGACACTTCAAAGAAAGAAAACTACAGACCAATATCTCTAATGAACCTAGATGCAAAAATCCTCAATAAAATTCTGGCGAATCGGATTCAAAAACATATCAAAAAAATTATACACCATGATCAAGTAGGATTCATCCCTGGGATGCAAGGCTGGTTCAATATACGGAAATCAATAAATGTTATTCACCACATCAATAGACTTAAAAATAAGAACCATATGATCATCTCGATAGATGCAGAAAAGGCATTCGACAAAGTACAGCATCCCTTTATGTTCAAAACTCTAGAAAAATTAGGGATAACAGGATCATTCCTCAACATTGTTAAAGCAATCTATGATAAGCCACAGGCCAGCATCATCCTGAATGGAGAAAAATTGAAGGCATTCCCTCTAAGATCTGGTACAAGACAGGGATGCCCTCTCTCACCACTTCTGTTCAACATAGTCCTCAAAACACTGGCCAGAGCAATTAGACAGACAAAAGAAATTAAAGGCATAAAAATAGGAAAAGAAGAACTTAAATTATCACTATTTGCAGACGATATGATTCTATACCTAACAGACCCAAAAGGGTCTACAAAGAAACTATTAGAGTTAATAAATGAATTCAGCAAAGTGGCGGGATATAAAATCAACACGCATAAATCAAATGCATTCCTGTATATCAGCGACAAATCCTCTGAAACAGAAATGAGGACAACTACTCCATTCACAATATCCCCCCAAAAAATAAAATACCTGGGAATCAATCTAACAAAAGAGGTGAAAGACCTATACAATGAAAACTACAGAACCCTAAAAAGAGACATAGAAGAAGACCTCAGAAGATGGAAAAATATACCCTGCTCATGGATAGGCAGAACTAACATCATCAAAATGGCGATATTACCAAAAGTTCTCTATAAGTTCAATGCTATCCCAATCAAAATCCCAACAGCATTTCTTGTAGAAATAGATAAAACAATCAGGAAATTCATATGGAATAATAAAAGACCCAGAATAGCAAAAACAATGCTAAGCAGGAAGTGTGAATCAGGCGGTATAGCGATACCAGACTTCAAACTATACTACAGAGTAATAGTAACAAAAACAGCATGGTACTGGTACCAAAACAGGCGAGTGGACCAATGGTACAGAATAGAAGACACAGTAACCAATCCGCAAAACTACAACTATCTTATATTTGATAAAGGGGCTAAAAGCATGCAATGGAGGAAGGATAGCATCTTCAACAAATGGTGCTGGGAAAACTGGAAATCCATTTGCATCAAAATGAAACTGAATCCCTTTCTCTCGCCATGCACAAAAGTTAACTCAAAATGGATCAAGGAGCTCGATATTAAATCAGAGACACGGCGTCTGATAGAAGAAAAAGTCGGCTATGATCTACATACTGTGGGGTCAGGCCCCAAATTCCTCAATAGGACACCCATAGCGCAAGAGTTAACAACCAGAATCAACAAATGGGACTTACTCAAACTAAGAAGTTTTCTCTCAACAAAAGAAACAATAAGAGAGATAAACAGGGAGCCTACATCCTGGGAACAAATCTTTACCCCACACACTTCAGATAGAGCCCTAATATCCAGAGTATACAAAGAACTCAAAAAATTAGATAATAAGATAACAAATAACCCAATCAACAAATGGGCCAAGGACCTGAACAGACACTTCTCAGAGGAGGACATACAATCAATCAACAAGTACATGAAAAAATGCTCACCATCTCTAGCAGTCAGAGAAATGCAAATCAAAACCACCCTAAGATACCATCTCACTCCAGTAAGATTGGCAGCCATTAAGAAATCCAACAACAACAAGTGCTGGCGAGGATGCGGGGAAATGGGTACACTTGTTCATTGTTGGTGGGACTGCAAAATGGTGCAGCCAATTTGGAAAGCAGTATGGAGATTTCTTGGAAAGTTGGGAATGGAACCACCATTTGACCCAGCTATTCCCCTCCTCGGTCTATTCCCTAAAGACCTAACAAGAGCATGCTACAGGGACACTGCTATATCGATGTTCATAGCAGCACAATTCACGATAGCAAGATTGTGGAACCAACCTAGAAGCCCTTCAATAGATGAATGGATTAAAAAAATGTGGCATTTATACACAATGGAGTATTACTCTGCAATAAGAAATGACAAAATCATAGAATTTGGAGGGAAATGGATGGCATTAGAGCAGATTATGCTAAGTGAAGCTAGCCAATCCTTAAAAAACAAATGTCAAATGTCTTCTTTGATATAAGGGGAGTAACCAAGGACAGGGTAGAGACGAAGAGCTGGAGAAGAAGAATAACATTAAACAGGGATGATAGGCGGGAGGGAAAGTGAGAGTTAAGGGAAATTGCATGGAACTGGAAGGTGAGCCTCAGGGTTATACACAATTACATATAAGAGGAAAGGAGGAGTAGGAGAAAAATTATATAAGTGGAAGAAACGATTTATAGTAGAGGGGATGGAGAGAGAGTAGGGGAGGGGAGGGGAGGGGAGGGGTGAGGGGACAGTGGAGAATGGGATAGACAGCAGAATACATCAGTCACTAGAAAGGCAATTTGTAAATCAATGGAAATGTAACTGATGTGACACAGCAATCTGTATACGGGGTAAAAATGGGAGTTCATAACCCACTTGAATCAATCTGTGAAATATGGTATAATAAGAACTATGTAATGTCTTGAACAACCAACAATAAAATAAATTTAAAAAAAAATATATGAAAAAATCCAACATCTTTAGCAACTAGGGAATGCAAATTAATACTATATTAAGATATTATCTCACTTAAGTCAGAATGGCAGTCATAAAGAAAATAATAAATTCTGAAGAAGATGTGGAGAAAAAGAAATAATTTTACATTTGTTGGTGGGGTTGTAGATTATTGCAACCACTATGGAAATCAATATAGACATTCCTCAAACGACTAGGCATGGAACAACCATGTGACCTAGATGTACCATTTCTTTAATCTATTTATCTTAAAGATTAAAGTCCTCATACTACAGTGATACATGCATACCCATATTTATAGCTATATAGTTCAAAATAGGTCAACTATAGAATCAGCCTAGAATGGATGAACAGATAAAGAAAATGTAATATATAGACACGGTGGAGTTTTATTTAACCACAAAGAATGATAGTATGTTATTTGCATAAAAATGAATAGAACTTGAGAACTTTAAATTAAGCAAAAATAAGCCAAGTTAGGAAAGTCAAGGGTCATATGTTTACTCTCATATGGAAGCTGGAGAGGAAAAAGTAGAAGATGGGGAAGCAGGATCTCATGAAAACCCAAGAGAGATCAGTAAGTAGAGGAAAGTAACTAGGGAGAGGAAGGAGAAGAGGGAAACAGGAAAAACTGGGGAGTGACATTGACCAAATTATATTGTTATATTGTGTACATGTGTGAATATGTAACAACAAATCCCACCATTATGTACAAGAAAAAATATGGAAACAAATAATCACTGCTATCCTCTCCCAGTTTTGATGCTTTTCTGCAATCCATGATATTCCTTGGCTTGTCCTGTATTGTTCCAGTCTCTGCCTCCATCTTTACATAGTCTTCTTCTCTGTGTCTCTCTGCGTATCTCCTCTTCTTATGAAAACACCTGTCATTGTACACGGGGCCTACCAGAATCCAGAATGAATCTATCTCAAACCTCTTTTATTAATTACATCTACAAAGACTATTTCCAATGAGATTACATTAGGACATTCCAGGTGGTCATGGGTTTATGTTGGGAACACCACCCAATCCACTACGTATGTGAAAAACCTCAAGATTTCACAGCCAGGCTGTCATATCTCTCAAAGCAAATGCTATAAACTTATAGTGGCTGAGTCTTGAAAAGGTAAAGAAGCAATGTGTTCTGATTCTGAAGCTCAAATAGGAAAATAACAGCCACAAGGCTACAACAGGGGCAGAGTAGCCCAGGGCATTAAAGAACAATCAAGGTCTTCCATCTCTCCTCCTATAACCTCTTGAGAACCCAGTCTTCTCTTGAGTAATGCCTGGTACCTGCATTCTTTTTACATGCCTTTGCCTACTTGTGATAGACTAGTTCTGTTTTTATTTCATTATGAAAGAATAAAAAGAAAAAAGATAGGCTACAATTCCACAGGCATGTTATCTAACACTTTTCATAAAACAAAAACCTTTTATTTTGTTGTTAATTGATGTTTAAAATTGTACAATTAGTTATTATCTTGATCTTTCATTCTTTTTCTAGTTTAGCATATTCAGGCTTGATTGAAATATTTTATTTTATCTGAAACATTCTGATTGTTTATTAATGTAGACTGGAATGTGTGGGACTTTTAAAATATTAGTTTATAATTCTTTTTGAAGTTTATATAAAATGGTGGGTTTTAAAAAATTCATCACAATATTTTCCTAACATGAATTCTTTATCCTTTGCATAAGAAGGGAGTTAATAGGAGAAAGGATTTTAGATTTATAAACCTACCCTTCTTACTCTTTGTTGCTTTCACATTTTTATGTAGCAAATAAAAAGAAGAATTACATCATTGTAGAAATTCAGTAACCTTTTCTTAAGTAAGATCAAATTTGTTCCACTGTCAGAGTTAAATAATAAGAACAGAGAAGACATGTTTATCTAGAATCCTGAGTCTAATGGTAAAAAGATGGTTAAAACTTGGTCCCTGCTATTAAAGTGCTGAACAAACTAGTGATAAACAAATAATTACAAAGAGCATAATGTGATCCATGCCACGATGGTTCTATTTATATATTGCTATGACATTATAGAAGACAAGTTGGTTGAGGAAGGCTTCACTGGGAAGTGACATTTGAGCTAAATCTGAAAGGATAAGACAGGCTTCTCCAAGCAAAGGATAAGTGGGAAAAGGATATTCTAGGCAAAACAAACAGCTGTGTTAATTCATGGACTCATGCTCTGTTCAGGAAATTTAAGAAATTTATTGTACCTAAAGAATAGGGCTTGTACCACAGATGGAACATAGTATGAATTGAGTATAAGATGGTAAGGTAGATTGAAATCAGGTTATGATGTGCTTTGTATAAATAGCAGGGATAATACTTTTCAAATACTAAACTAATGCTTTGTAAGTCTCTGTTTAAATGTGTTTCTTTGCATTCTTCCACTTCCAAAGTCAAGCTATCAGGTTTATCTTCCCAGGGAAGAGAAAATACTATAAGATATAAAGCAACTTTTGAGTAGCTTTGAATCTCAAAGCAGACTTTTCTACCTCATTAGGAAGATAGTATCCAAGAACATCCAAGTTCCATAAGAGAGATTAAAGGATTTATGAAATTCCTTGATCTCTCCCCTTAATATTTCAAAAGCTAGCCTATATAGTTTTTGTAAGGGAGATCTAGGCAAGAAAGTTAAATTGGAGAAAACTTCCTCTTTTGATCTTTGTGGGTTAAAGTAGAAGGAAAAGAAACAGGAAGAGAGAACAGGGCAAACATCAGGAACCTCTCTCCTCTTTCCTCCCAGTTTGTGCTTTGAGACAGAGAAGGACTGGAAGTGGAGGGTTAAGTGTGAAAGAAAAGGGGACTTGGAAAAATCAAAACAAAAATGGCAAAGACCAAGGACTATGAATATAGGGACTCACTCCTTAGGAGCAGTTTGGGGGAGGCCTCAAGCCAAAAGATACCTGTTTTCTCAGTGCAGTGTCCAAAGTGGCTTGGGAATCAAGGTATGGAGGCTACCTGAGGCATAGCTCCTGGCCCTTCATGGCTAATGAACGTCCTATAGGGATCCCAGAAGCTCCTGAATGCTTTAGGAAGGGAGAGTGCTAGCAGGCCAGGATAGCCTGGGGTTACTCAAAAGGAAAGTCTATGAGAGTACTGTAAGGTTCACAGCAAATGGCCAGGCTTCAGCAAAAGGCATCACTGTATCACCACCAAAATTGCTGATGGTCACCAATCTGAGGAGTGTACACATTCATCCATCATTTTTACAACAGAAGATCTGGCCAGCTGAGACCAGATAATGTGATACGGAGATATTAGAGATGAACAAGACAGGCAGAGCTTTCTGATGAAGTGATTATTTAGTCGAGTCCCATAAACAGTCAACACGTGAAGAACCGGTGAAAGATCTGGAGTAGAATAGAGCATTGTGAATGAGGATAGTGACCCACGATGAAGTGAGAGGTGTAGGCAGTGCCTGGAAGACATAAGGCCTTGTAAACCATGGTAAAGGGTTTGTATTTTATTCTGATTACAATAGGAGTCAATGGGGGGTTTTCTGAAGGGGAATGACATGGTCAAGATAATTCTGGGTGCTGTGTGAAGGATAGACTGTAAGAGACAAACGTGAAAAGAGGGAGGCCAATTAGGAAGCTACTGTAGTGCTCTAAATGAGGGATAATGGAGGCTTAGAACAAGTTGTAACAGTGGAGAGAGTGAATGCTGTTGGAATTGCACATATATTCTCAAAGACAGCCAGTAGGTCTTACTGATGGATCTGATTGGGCTGTGAGGTAAAAGAGGAATAGACAATGTTGGATTTGGGTGCTGGTATGAACAATGGGGTATAGTGACTTTCCTGACATGGGGGAAGGTTTGGTGGGAGATGAATGGTTTGGAGAAGAAGTAGAATCAAGTATTCTGTTTTGATCATGTCAATTTTGAAGTACGAATTAGATATCCAAGTAGATATATCATGTTGGACACAGATGTACAAGTTCAGAGAAGGAGAATTGAGTGTTGGAGATATGAGATTAGTTATCGGTCATCTGTAGAATAAAGATCTTATTTAATGCCAAATGTCACTTCTGACGAGGTAATCTTGATAATCTTGATGGGGGAATGAGGTTGTGTGAGCAGCACAACCTTCTCCTCCCACTTCAGAGACTTTTAGGAATAGTGGAGGGAAAAGAAACCTGAGGAACTGAACCCTATACCTCAAGTGACTACACATATAGCCAAAGGGATATTTTAAATTATCTTATTGGACTATGTCTTCAGATATGGATAAAAATTAGGTTTCATTTTATCCACTACATAATAAATGAGGACTTATGGGAAATACCAGGTCAGCCCTAGATAAAATAAAAGAATTTCATTTTCTTTGCTTACCTGAATATATGCCGGTCTTATATATATTATTTTAAGCCCAGCAATCCTTACTGTTATTAAATATTTGCTTCTATTACTCTCCTGAAATGAAATTTATAGATAATACTGACCTAATGTGGTTTTAAAAACAATCAATGTAATACTTAATGTCATATATAAGAAAGAAAAGTAATTTACAATAAAATAATGTACATTTCAATATATTGATGCTTGAGTACAACTACACTAGGAAACATGAAGTAGTCAGATGCCTGCATCTATATATAAACTCACCAGAATGTGTCAGCCACAAATGTAGATATATTTTTGGCAACTCAAATACCCCAAGTAGGATGTACCATCAGTGACATGGTTTCCCAAAATTGCAAACAATTTTTGTACCATTCTGAAAAAAAAACGAGGTACAGCTCCCCTCAATTTACACAATACTTCCATTCCTGGAAAACTGTATTTAAATGCTCAAACAAATTTATCACTTACATTAATTTATGAGGAGATATTTGAAAGTTGTGCATGATATGAATCAATTTTTCATTGAGATAGAAGACCCACATATTGTAAGACTTCTAATTTCCCAGTACCCTGCCCAATAAGAGCCAGTAATACTGTCCATCCCTGTGATAAAGTACATCCACAAATTTGCACATGTTCCCTAAGGAACAGCACCAATTCTGTTGAGGCCCACTCTTTAAGTGATGTAAGACTATTTTTTAGTTAACAGGAAGTCAATGGAATAAAATGATAAGCAGAGTGTTGCCCATATATCATTGCTTTGGAATATGTAACCAATTGTGCACATACATTGAAATGATAGAAATTACAGTCCCATTCAGTGGCTGTTGCAATGTTTCAGATGATAGATAATAATAGCTAGATTAAAATCATGTCATTATAAAGAGAGAGAAGAATCAAAACCTGGAGACAATGTGAAGCAAAATGAAAAAATTTCCAGACCATTAGACATAGATTGGAGAGGAGACAGGAATTCAGGATGGCTCTGAGCTTTCTAATTTGGGAGACCAGATAAATGATAATGCCAATGATAAATTAATAATATTAATGACTAGAGGAAGAAAAGCAGATTTGAAAGACAAGGAGGTAGAAGATAAGTTAAATTCAATCTCATGCATACATAGCTTGAAAGAATTACAGGTTAATTTTGCATTTACCCAATTTACTACCATTAATTCATTCAAAAAGTATTTATTATCAGCTATTTCCCTGGTACCAACACTGTAGCAGAGCATAGGAGAGTCATGCTCCCTACCTTTCTCTCTAATGAGAGAGAAAGATTTCCAACTAATTGTGCACATACTTACAGTGGACTTGTGGTGGGTGCAATAAAGAGATAGACATCCATCGGAAGGCTGAACTAATTAGTGTGGGCAGTAAAGAAATGATCCATGCCTGGCAGGTGCCAGCAACGTTTATGCTTTCCAGTCTCTCAACCACATTTCTTTAAGTCCCACTTTACTGGTAGGGTATGACACTGGTTGAAAAAACATGATATATCCTCAGCTATTGTCTTGTGGCCTCTGACCCAGGCCTGTAACATTATGATCCATTAGTTCTTTCATGTGAGAAGGAAGTTGCTATCTATTCTATGACTACATAGTAGACACAACTTGAATTCACTGCGGGGGGTGGGGGAGTAAAACAATATTTTTTTCCTCTTGAAATTCAAATGTTTTGTTACAAAACACCCCTAACTCTTTATGGGGGTCATGAAGGAAACTGACCTTTTTAAGTTTCGGGTCCAGCCCTGGAACCGACTCCTCATACCTGTTTCCCTATGCCAGAGAATTGTTAGGACCTGCATCTGAATGACACATCTCCCACTATCCCTGTAAACTCTATTTTTCCTGATTCATACAGGCAGCCAATGAGAAACTGGTTCTCTCAGAAATTGTATGAGAACAGGAATATTTATAAGATTGGAAAACCAGACAGGCCAGTATAATAAAATTGCAAAACATTTCCAGTAAAATTAGCAGGTCCTTAGCTAGAATTCTTTTGATTACCTAATACTCCCCAAGGCCCCAAAGGAGGTTGTATCCCAAGGGAATTCCTCCCTCCTCACTTAAACCTTGTGAAGAAAAGCTGGTGTAGCAATTTCTCAAAGATAAAGTCAAATATTTTTGGAACAAAAGGGAGAGCACTGCATAAAGTGGACTTTAAGGAGTTAGAAGACTCTGTGGATAAACGAAGTTTCTCTTCCTATAATCTGGCAAACTAATGTTAACATCATCTATTTTTGAATCATTCAATATTGAACTGGACAAGAATCATAGTACCAACATAAGGAGAAATGTGATTTTCACTGCAAAACTGTACTTTAAACATAATTTAATAAATAGGTTACTACTACTTTCTCAGTTTGAAACAACATTTGTATGAACTTCTGAATTTTGCCCATAGACCCAGACTGTAGCTAACACATACACCATATTTTACTTAATAGAAAAAATATATATAAAATATAATTTAAGCTAAAGTAGAAATAAAAAGTTTAACATCTATCACTCTTTAAAAACATCTTTTTAGAGCTAAAAGATCATAAATTAATAAAGCCCCCAACCATCCTATAAACATATGGTAGTTCTGTTAAGAAAACCTAAGTGATTAAAAGGTTTTGGAATCTTGAATAAGGATCCTCCCAGAGAATAAGAGGACTGTTTTGCATTTGTAATATTTTCCTATCATCATTGACCATTTGAAAACTAAAGATACCTGCATCTCTTCCTACAGCCGATGTATCTATCAAATACCTAAAGAATTGGAGTAATTAATTTGTTTTGATGTCTAATTAGAAAATAGTGGAAATTATGTATTAAAATACTCCAAAACATTTTTTGTTTGTTTTGGTTTTAGTAGCACTGGGAATTGAACCCAGAGCTTCACACATGGTAGGAAATTGCTTTACCCCGAGGTACATCCCCAGTGCCCCCGCCACACACACACACCTTTTTAGTTGTTGTTGTTGTTTTATTTTGAGACAGGGTCTCACTAAATTGCTCAAACTGGCCTCAAACTTGCATGCTTCACGCCTTAGCTTCCCAAATTGCTGAGATCACAGGCATTTGCCACCACATCCAATTCTGAGTATTTCTTATAAGCAGTGATATTGTGAATCAAACCCAGGGGTGTTTTACCACTAAGCTACATCCCCAGCTTTTTTTTTTAATTTTGAGGCAGGGTCTCACTAAGTTGCTGAGGCTGGCCTTGAGTTTTCAATCCTCCTGCTTTTGCCTCCCAAATCACTGGGATTACAGTTGTGTGCAACTATACCCACCAAACTGCAAGTGTTTTTAGTTAATAGTATAATGTATATTTGATTGTACAAATAAATAAGCACAAGTCGCCATTATTCTATTTCAATTACAATTACAATGAAATTAGAATTAGTTGCATTTCTGGTATGATAGGTGTGCTGTTTTAAAAAATATTATTTCTATTACAAACATGGTGACTGTGAAAAATATAAAACTACCTTGATAATTGAGGTCAGAAAAGGGATGACAATAAATTGATTCAAACCTAGGGCCTATATTCAAACCAAGTGTATTTAGATAATGAGGTCCCTCTTAGCTATAATCTCTTTGGAAGGTTTTATTCAAATTCTCAGATAGGGGAATTGGGCAGCATAAGCTGATGCAATATTCTGAAAAAAATCCTCTAGGGAAAAGAACACCTACAAAACAAGCATATCAAATGAATTGTGTTCAAGAATTTAAACCAAAATGTTAAAGCTAAAAGCAATACTAGATCATAAAAGTAAAATTATTTCACATTATCACATTAAATCATCCTCTCTGTTTAGAGTAATTACAAGAATACAACTCTTATCTGAAACTTGAAAGCTGTAGTATTTTTTTTTTTGTCTACCTTAGTTTAAAAAAATAGTACTGTTTTTATGATAGCTTTTGGCATAATAAAAGTAATAAAATGAAAAAATCACCAAAAACTTTGATACTATTTAAATAACTCCCATTTTGGATGCAGACATCTAAAAAGATTAAGGCAAGATTAATGTTCATAATAAATCCCACAGGATGTGAGAATATTTTTATGAGTTTGAATATTAAGTTTTTATAACACATTTACATTTGTCACTGCATAAAACACAACTCAAAATTGTAAATAAGGTAGAGATAATTTAAAGCATTTCACCAAATTGTAATTCTTGAATACCAACCAAACCATTATGATAATGTTCTCATTGACTAGTTAACATGGAAAAAAATGTTTTTAATTTTTAATTTTAAGTAGTTTTCCAGAAGTATAAAGAATTGTCCCCTTAACTTTAAAATGTTAATATGCAATAATTAGATTATCTTCTGAATTACCAGTACAAATAATCTCTCTGATATTCGTTTTTTAATTTTAATGTACCAAATAAAAAATTTAGCTCTATGAATTTAGCAAGATGTAAAAACTTGTGATGATTTCTATAGTTAAAACCTTATGCATAATTCAGTACTAATATACTGTCTTCTTACATTAATACAAATTGCAATCTCACAGAGTACTTAAAAAATTTAGAAGCCTTGCCACAACAGGAAGGACTCTTAAGATACTTACCATTAAATCTACATTAAAAACTTGTTCTGAAATATGAAATCTATCATGCTAAAAGTAAAAGTATCATATGGTTGGTGCCCATTCAGACTTCTTTGATTGTCTTTGTCCACCTTTATTTTTCTATTGAGTTATTTGCCTCTTTCCTACTGATTTTTTTTTGTTCTTTTTAATTATACATGAAAGTAGAATGTATTTTGGTATATTATACATGTAACTTCCCATTCTTCTTAAAAATACTTTTTAGTTGTCAACGGACCTTTATTTTATTTATTCATATGTGGTGCTGAGAATCGAACCCAGTGCCTCACACTTGCTAGGCAAGCCCTCTACTACTGAGCCACAACCCCAGCCGCTAACTTCCCATTATTATGGTTGTACATGATGTGGTGTTACATTGGTCGTGTATTCATATACTAACATAGGAAAGTTATGTCTGATTCATTCCACTGTCTTTCCTATTCACCTCCCTCCTCCCTTCCCTTCATTTCCCTTTGTCTAATCCAATGAACTTCTATCCAACTCCTCCCCTTATTGTGCGTTAGCATATCCACATATCAAGGAGTCTATTTGGCCTTTGGTTTGGGGGGATTGCTTTATTTCACTTAGAATTATAGTCCCCAGTTCCATCCATTTACCGGCAAATACCATAATTTCATTTCCTATTGATTTTAAAAGCTCTTTGTTTATTATAGATATAAGTCATTTGTTTAACAACTGTGTGGCAAAATTTTTTCAAGTTTGTGGTTTGTTGATTCCTGTTTACTATACTTCAGCTGATTTTTACATATAACTTTTTTTATACTGACTTCAGAATTATTTAATGACTTCTAATTTTCATGATATTCTTTTAAATATCAACTTTATTTACTGACATTTTCATTTTATACATTGAATTTTAAAATTTTAATTGTACAAATGTTTGGGTACACTGTCAATTTGATATGTTTATATAGTATATAATAAACAAATTAAAGTAGTTAACATTTTTCTTCTTTGAAAACATTTTTTAATTTTTCGATTAATATGTAATAACTATACATATTTATGAAGTATACTGTGATATTTCAATACATGTATAGAATATGTACTGTAATCTGATAATTAATATTTCAAATCTAAGCAATTAATAGTTTTGTCTCCTTATCATTACTTTATATTTGGAATCTTCAAGACTCTCTCTTCTAGTTATTAATAAAATATATAACATTGTGAACTATAGACACCCTACTGTGCTGTAGAACTTAGTATTTCTCTGTCTTGGTACCTATTATCTAATCTCCCTGTCTCCTCACCCCCTCACACTTCTTAACCCCTAGTAATTACTATGGTATATATTCTAATAAATTTTTAAACATCCACATATGAGAGAGAAATTGCAATAGTTATCTTTACAACAACTATCTAATTTATTTCACTAAACATAATGACCTCTAGTTCCATTTGTTTTATGGCAAATGATAGGATATTATTCTTTTCTATGGCTGAATAATATTCCATTGTGTAATATGCTACATTGTCTTTATCCATGCACCCAATGATGGACATCTATTAACTTTTGTGAATAGGGCTATAAAAATCATGGTGTACAAGTTTCTTTCATATGTTGATTTCTTTTCCTGTGGATATGTATCCATAGGAATAGCTAGATTATGTGATAGTTCTATTTTTCTTTTTTTTTTGAAGAACCTCCATAGTGTTCTTTATAATAGATACACTAATTTGCATTCTCATCAACAGTGTAGAAGGGTTGCCTTTTCTCCACACTCTTGGTAGCATTTATTTTTTCATTTTTCAATAATAGCCATTCTAACTAGGATGAAGTGATAATTCATTGTGATTTTAACCAAAGTTGAGCATTTTTTTCAAAAAAGTTTGGCCATTTGAATTTCTTCTTTTTTGGTGTGGGGGAACAGGGGATTTAACTCAGGAGCACTCTATCACTGAGCCACATCCCCAGTCCTTTTTTGTATTTTATTTAGAAACAAGGTTTCACTGAGTTGCTTTGCACCTCATTTTGCTGATGCTGGCTTTGAACTCACAATCCTCCTGCCTCAGCCTCCCAAGCCACTGGGATTACAGGTGTGTGCCACTGCGCTTGGACCATTTTACACTGGATTATTTGGGTTTTGTTATTGAATTTTTTACATTCCTTGTGTATTGTGGATATTATTTTTTAATCAGATGAATCATTTGCAATTTTTTAGGTTGTATCTTCACTCTATTAATTGTTCTTAATTTGATATAATCCTATTTGTCTATTTTTGCTTTTGTTTCTGTGCTTTGGGATCTTATCCCCCCCAAAAAAAATTGATTGCATATGCTGATATCTTCAAGTGTTTCCCCTGTATTTTATTTTAGTAGTTCAGGTCTTACATTTAGGTCTTTGATCATTTTGAGTTGATTTTTGTACAGGGTGAGAGAGAGGAGTCAAGTTCAGTCTTCTGAATGTGGGATAACCAGTTTTCCCAGCACCATTTATTGAAGCAACTATTCTCCTATGTATAATTTTGACTGTGATGTATGGGGTTATTTTCTGGCATTCTACTTTCTGTGTGTGTGTGTGTGTGTGTGTGTGTGTGTGTGTGTGTGTGGGAGAGAGAGAGAGAGAGAGAGAGAGAGAGAGAGAGAGAGAGAGTGAGTTTGTGCGTTAGTGACTGGAATTGAACCCATTAGCCTTGCATATTGCTAAGTAAGTACTCTACTGTTGACCTACGTTCAAAGCCACTAGGAATTGTTTTATTCCACGGGTCTTTGTGTCTGTTTTATGCCAATCCAGTGCTGTTTTTTTGTGACTCTTGCTTTGTAGTATGTTTTGAAGTGAAGTTGGTATTTTTAGCTTTGCTCTTTTTGCTGAAGATCACTTTGGCTATTTTTGGGTCTTTTGTGCTTCCGTGTGAATTTTAGGATTTTTTCCCTAGTTATATAAAGAAGGTCATTGATATTTTTATGAGGATTGAATGAAACCTGTAGATTGTTCTGGTTATTATGGACATTTTAATAATATTAATTCTTCTACTCCATGAACATGGGAGATATTTATAGTTTTTGTTGTTATTTTAGAGATTTTTCTTTCATATTCCTGGTTAAATTTATTCTAGGGATTTTATTTTATTTTTGTTAATTATTTTGAATATAATTCCTTTCATGATTTCTGTCTCAGAAGTCACATAATTAATGTACAAAATTTCTACTCATTTTTATGTTGATTTTGTGCAAATTTACTGAATTCATTATCAGTTCTAATAAACTTTTGAAGATGTCTTTAGACTTTTTGTGTATAGAATCATGTCATCTGCAAACAGGGATAATTTGACTCCTCCCTTTACTATTTGCATGCCTTTTATTTTTCTTGCCTAATTGTGCTTTTCTGACCACAATAGGATAAAATTAGAAATAAACAACAAAAGAAATTATAGAAATGGGCGCAGAATAAAGCATTTGGTTAAAAAAAAATCCAACATCCCTTTTTGATACAAATTCTGGTCAGGCAGTAGCACATGGCAATAATCACAGTGACTTGGGAGGCTGAGGCAGGAGGATAGCAAGTTGGAGGCCAGGCTTCGAAACTTAGGAAGACCCTGTCTCAAAATAAAAAGGTATCTCAGTGGTAAAGCATTCCTGAATTCAATCCCCAGTAACCCCACCCCCCAAAAAAAATCTGAACAAATTAAATTTAGAAGGAACATACCTCAACACTATATACATATATTTCAAACTCACAGCCAGCATCATATCATAAAGCTAAAGGTTTCACTTTTCTTCTAAGATCTAGAGCATGATATGATAAAGTATGTCCACCCTTACCACTCTTTCTTTAGTCATATTTATTTGAGGCCTATGGGCCTCCTGTACCTGGATGTCCATATCTTTCTTAAGGTTGGGTAAGTTTGCAGATAACATGAATAGGTTTTCTCTGTCTTCCCTTTCCTTCCCCTTCAGGTACTCCCAAAACAAGAGTAATTGTTTTTTAAATCATGTTCCAACAGTCCCAGAAGCTGACTTCTGTCTTACTTTCTTTCTTTACATGTGTGTGAAGGGAGGCAGCATCAGACGTCCTTGGCACTAAGCACTGTCTCAGTCCCAGACCTGGTAGTGGAACAGGCCCACATCCAGCCACCTGCAGGGGTGGACAGGGAACATTGGTCATGCTCGCTCTCAGTCCATGGGCTGCCACACCTTAGGTCCCAGAGGACAAGCACTTTCATTTCTCACTTCTTGAGAGTGGCACTGTCATCCCCTTCTGTGATAAAACACATATCTCTTGTAGGGCATTGCACAGGCTTGGGCATTGGGGTCACAGTTACTTTGCTGGGTCAGGTTGGGCTTGTGAGGCACAGTCCTCTGTGTTAGTGTGGTGGAATATCTGTGGGGTCCCAGGGATTGGGATATATGGAGCTTTCTGATGCTTGAGATAGTACGAATTCAGTCAATAGCTCCTTTCTCAAGAAGGCATCAAGCTACAGCAGCTTGGTATCTGAGGTTGATGGGGGAATAATGTAATTCTTTCTCCAAAGCAAGGCTGGTATGCAGACTCCAAGTTGCTCCCCTACCTGGGCTGCAAGCCTGTGATGATTACGAAACTTTCCAGTAGCTAGAATTGCCAGCATCTGTGTTGATAAGGTTTGCTGGGACTCCTCCTCTTGCCCTTTCCCCTGCAAAGAAAAGTCTCTCCTTTGTGGCTGGAAAACTGAGATAGTAGTTGCCTTTGTATCTTATTCCTCTTCCTATGCTGCCATTTCAAGTCTCCAAGTCTTGATTCCAGTCTCTCCCTTGATGAGTTCCAGTGTTCTATCATGGTCCTTTACCTCAAAATACAGCTATTTACCTGTTGCTCTCACTCTTCCTTGTGGAAGAGGAGATGAGTGCTGGACAACTCTCTTTGGCCATCTTTGAATTTTCCTTCTTATATATTTATGATTTTGTTTAATTCAACTATTTTGATTATGTTATTGAGATTAAAGTAGATATCCCTATTTTTAATTTCCAAGTGGATAGCTGCTTATTTCACTATCATTTATATTCACTTTTCCCCTCTGACATAAGATGCTAATATCTCTATAGTAGAAGAATCATGATTCCCTCACAGATGTCCATGTCCTGATTCCCAGGAGGTGTGAATATGTTGGGTGACATTAACAAAAGCAAATTGAGGTTGTAGATGAAATTAAGATTCCTAATCAAATGGACTTGTGATGTGAAGTGGACCCTGGATTATCCAGGTGGGCCCAGTAAAATCACAAGTGTGCTTATAAGCAGAAGAGGGAAAAAAAAGTCAGAGCCAGTGAGAAATTTGAAGATACTCTGCACCTGGTTTTGAAGGCAGAGGAGGGGCTACAACCCCCAGAAGCCTCAAGAAGCTGGGAAAAGATAGGTTCTCCCCTAGACTTCCAGAAGGAACACACTTTTGGCAATATCTCAATTTTAGCTGAGAACTGTTTGGTCTTCTGTCCTCCAGGACTGAAGGATAACAGGTTTGTATTGGTGTAAGCCAGAAAGTTTGTGATAGTTTGTTATGGGATCAATTGAAAGCCTTCTTTCAGATACAAAGATATATCAAGTTAAAAAGTAACATCAATTTGCTGATAAATGGCAAATTTTGGCTAATCTGAAGAAATCTTTACCCTTGAATTTATGTATTTATTGTTAAGCCTCTTAATTTATAAATGACAAAATACAATAAAGGAATGAGTACAAAGATAAACTTCAAAAAATAACATAAATAATTAAACTATAAATAATTATTAAAAGATAAGAGGCAACTACTATGGAATTCCACAGTATTTTGGAGAGTTATAGTAGATTATCTTAAGGATTAGATAGTCAGAATATAGTGGCATATGGGTGTATCTGACATTTTTAGAATTTCTTGGGGCCACACAAATGAGTGGTCACAAAAATATTACACTAAAATAAACTTCTACTCATGAGAAGCTATGAGAGTAGATTATATAATTTTATCTTTTAATGAAAGTATGATTTCCCTTCCACATGAAGTTTGGGCAAAGTAAGCTCACATACCAACAAAAAGCATAGTTTTTGTAGTTTCTGTAGTGTAAGCAGAGAGATTCTTTCTAAATGTTCTGTCTTTCTCATCTCATCTGGTGCAGAGGAAATATGAAGTATTAGCCCTGAGAAGACTGTTGAGAGATTTATAGTGAAGATGGCACTGTAAATTTAGACTTTCATGTATTCACACAGAACCAAAAATGTAACAGTAATAGATAAAAACATTAAGAAAGAAAACCAAAAAGTCCCAGTCAGACTCAAAGAGATATATATCCAGGGATAGGAAGAAGATGAGAAATGCCACAAGCTTTGCTGGACTTTATATCCAAAAATAAATACTGACGGCTGAAATTCACTTTCTAAAGACTAACTGGGACAGAAAACATACCACTTAAGGTGGAGAACTGAAATGACAACCACCACGCAGAGCTAGGGCCTGAGGGGAAACTCACCTCCTAAAATAAAACAAACAACAAAAATTATTATATCTGCTGCTCTGGTCATAGTATACATGAAGCTTCAGGCTTAGACAGGGAGAAAATAGGTACAGGTCTTTGACTATGAAGTACCAGTTGGCTTGATCTGCACTATTGTTAATTCAGCATGTAGCAAGGATTCCAAATAATATGATAAAACCTGATTTTTCCCTTGGATCCAGGGAATTTGGGCTGAGACAACCACAAAACCATCAGACAAACAGGGATGAGCACAGAAGTATTGCCAGAAAAGCAAAATAAAAATATCAAATGCATATCTTAATAATGTAATACCATGTCAAGTTGAATGACTAAAGTTACATAAGTTAACATAGGTAACTTTTAAAAATATAAACCTTTTTAACTCTCACCCTGCACAAAAGTCAACTTAAAGTGGATCAAGGATTTAGGCATTAGACCAGATAGTGCACCTACTAGAAGAAAAAGTAGGCCCAACTTTCCACTGTGTCAGCTTAGGAACTGACTTCCTCAACAAGACTCCTAAAGCTCAAGAAGTAAAACCAAGAATCAAATGGGGTGGCATCAAACTAAAAAGCTTCTTAACAGCAAAGAAACAATCAAGAATGTGAAGAGAGAGCCTACAGAATGGGAGAAAATCTTTACTACCAGCACCTCAAACAGAGCATTAATCTCCAGAATATATAAAGAACTCAAAAAAATTAACACCAAACAAACAAAAACAAATAACATAGTCAATAAATGGGCTAAGGAACTGAACAGGCACTTTACAAAAGAAGAAATAACTGAAATACTGAAAAAAATGTTCAGCATCTCTAGCAATTAGAGAAATGCAAGTCAAAATTACACTGAGATTCCATCTCACCACAGTTAGAAGTATGGCAATTATCATGAATATGAGCAACAATAAATGCTGACAAGGATGTGGGGGAAAAGATTCCCTCATACATTGTTGGTGGGATTGCAAGTTGGTGTAACCACACTATGGGAAGCAGTATAGAACCACCATTTGACCCACTTATCCCACTCCTTGGTTTATATCCAAAGGACTTACGATCAGCATACTGTGATACAGCCACTTCCATGTTTATAGCAGCTCAATGCACAAGAGCCAAGTATGGAACCAACCTAGATGCCTTTCAACAGGTGAATGGATAAAGAAACTCTGGTATATATAGAGAGAGGGGAATACTCAGCCTTAAGGAAGAATGAAATTATGGCATTTGCCAGTAAATGGATGGAACTGTAGAAATTATACTAAATGAAATAAGACAGTCTCCCAAAACCAAAGCAGAATGTTTGCTCTGATATGTGGAAGCTAACCCACAACAAGGTAGGGGAAGATTAGGAATTCACTGAACTAGACAAAGGGGAATGAAGGAAAGGGAGTGGGGTTGGGAATAGAAAAGAAAGACAGTAGAATGAACTGGACATAGCTTTCCTATCCACATATATGATTACACACCAATGTAATTCCACATCATGTACAACCACAATAATGGGAACCTAATTCGAATAAGTTATACTTATTCTATGTATGTATAATATCTCAAAATACACTCTACTGACATGTAAAAAAATTGTAAATAAATATTAAAAAAATCTATTGCGGGGTGAAAAATGCAGAATAGCACTAAAGAAACAATTTACATAAAGTTTTAAATATGCAAAATATTTATATAACATTGCTTATGGACACACACACATATATAATCATATGTATAAAGTCATATATTGGTTAACAACAGGATAGATTCTGAAAGCTGCATTGTTAAACAATTTCATTCACTGTGCTAACATCATAGATTGTGCTCATATAAACCTAGATGGTGTAGCCTACTGCACATCCAGGCAATAGGGTGTAGCCCACTGCTCTTAGTCTACGGTCCTGTTCAGCATATTTCCATGCTGAATACTGCAGACAGTTGTTACACACTGGTGAATATCTGAGTATCTAAACATAGAAAGGTATAGTAAAAATATGGTCTAAAAGATTTTAAAAATTGGCATTCCATAGAAGGCACTTACCATGCAGGAATGCAAGTTGCTTGGGGTGACTCAGTGAGTGGTGAGTTAATGTAAAGCTTAAGATATTATCATCTACTACTATAAACCTTATAAACATTGTACATTTAGGCTACACTAAATTTATTCTAAAAATTTCTTCCATCAATAATAAATTTACCTTACTATATCTTTTTTTTACTTTATAAACTTTAAAAAATTTTAACTGTTTTACTCTTTTGTAATATTTAGTTTAAATCACAAACATATTGCACAGCTCCACTAAAGAAAAATATTTACATCCTTATTCTGTTTTTCCTATTTTTAAAATTTCTTTTATTTTTAAGCTATTTTGCTAAAAAAAAAAAAAAAAACTAAGACAGCACACATTAGCCTAGGTCTACCCAGGGTCAGGATCATCAGTATATCAATGTCTTCCATCTCCACACCTTGTCCCACTGGAAGTTCTTCAATAACACACTCCCATGAGAACAGTGTCTCCTCTGTAATACCTCCTGAAGAACCTGCCTAAGGATCTTCCAGAGGAAGTATTGCTCTTTGTAGAAATATATCCATGATTCTCTCCTTGATTTCTTTCTTCTTCTTCTTTTTTTTAATCATAAATTTGCTTGTGAGAAGATAATGTACCATAAACATGTCTCTCTATTAATGAGAACCTTTTGGCATTAGGTGCAGGTAATTGAGATCAGCAAAACCTTCTGCTAAACCTTTCATTGTGTATTTTCTTAGGGTTCTTCTTTTTCTTCTCCTGCAGTTTCCTTTTCTCTTTCCTCTTTTTCAGCTATGTGTTCACAGGCAATAGGGATTGTTCAGTACCATTGTAATTTTATGGGACCACCATTATAAATGTGATGCATTGGCTGTATTACACAATCCATATAAATATATCAGTTTGCAGATAATAAACATTTTAGAAACTAAGTGTCCCCCAGAAGTCAACTAAGGATTATTTCTGTCTACACAACCTTCCAGGATAGGTAGATTCTTTGCTTCATGAGGTTCCTCCAAGAATGCCAAAGAGCAAGGTAGCTCTGGCTTCTTAGATTGTCCATGCCAAAGTTGTTTCAGTTACCACATTTCCAGCCAGTGGGAAGGAGGAAAAGTTAGAGGGCAAGCGTCTTTAAGGAATTTACCTGAAAGTTGCAACTGTCCCTAATTTAGTCATGCCTTGCTGCATGAGAGGCTTGGAAATGTGGTTCATTTATATGGCCACATGCCCAGATAGAATGCACTGTTAGAGTAAATAATGTACTGGGACCCCATCAGCTATCTCTGCCAAAACAAAGCTATAATGGAAAAAATGAAAGGTGTTTATCTCTAGGAAAAAAGAGAAGGAAAAGAGATGAAGAAGGATACACAGGAAGATTTAAATGTAATGTTTAAAAAATAATGAATACATATCTGCTAAATTGTTAGAATTTCCTAAACCTGTTTAATAAACCAACAGAATCTGTGTTCTGTGTTGAGCACTATTCCACAAAAAATTGCCCAAATTATGAATTGAGCATATTAATATCTGTGTAACTAAGCATAGTATTGAATATGGTATGATTGTGTGATTTTTAAATAAATAGTAGACAGCTAGACCATATATTTAGTATCTATATGCTTCAATAGTTCTATTGATTTCATTTTTCTTCATTTTACATAAGAATGCATATGGTCCTATTTCAATGACAAATTCCACACAAATAAATCATTAAGACTCTGGGCCAACATGTGTTTAGCATGCACAAGGCCATGGATTCAATTCCCAACACTGAAAAGAAAAAAAGAAAAAACAAGTTGATTTTTATAAGAAAAGGATAAAAATTCTTAATTCACTTATTTACTTGTTTTACTGAGTTATTAATATGGTATCTTAAGTGTAGTGGGTTATTTAATGCAAATATTATATTAAATATCTTATTAGTTATGTAGCTCTGGATTGTTTAGGACAGTTCTGCTCAAATTTCTAAAGACTTGGACTAATTAAAAAACTGTTTGTGATCTGTAGTTTCTTAAGTTCAGGAATCAAGAATATACCTTAGGAATCTTTTATAGCATTTGACCATAATTTTTTGTCTACAGAATTTTAAAAGAAACATCATGTTTATTATCTTCTCTGGCAGTCCATTTCTGTTGTATTTCGATTGGTCCACAACTGTTTGAAAATTTAAAAACCTGGTTGTTGCTAGGAGAGGTGGTGCATAGTCTCCCAGCAACTCGGGAGACTATGGCAGGAGGATCACACATTCCAGGTCAGCCTCAGCAATTCAGCAAAACCCTGTTTCAATATAAAATGAAAAAAATAAAAAGAACTGGGAATGTAGCTCAGTGGTAAAAGGCCTGTGGGTTCAATCCCCAGTGCAAACAACAACAAAAACCTGGTTTCCCCACAGTTAATAGCCAAAAAAAAATCCAGTAACTATGAATTAGGAGCCCCAAAATTCCTAGACTTATTTATTTAATATAACTATAAAAGTAATGATAAAGAGTGTTTATAATATCTTATATTTATTTAGCATTTAATAGTTCACCAAGCTTCTAATTGTGGCAGAAAAGGATCATTATCCTCATGCTACAGATAAGAAAACTGAAACTCAGTTGAGTGAGTGATCTGGCCAAAGCCTTTCATTTACTAGATAGCAGAGCTTTAAGTAGAACATGAATTTTATAATGCTAAACCAGTATTCTTTCCACTACCTCATGCACAAGAGTGAAATATATGCTGGTTTGATAGGAACATTGAAACCATGATTGTATCACTCAACTTTGAAATGAGGTTATTCATGCTTCTGAATTCAATTGGAGCTGAATGTTCCTGGGGATACAGAGAAACAGAAGAATCTATTCAGACTTGAACTTTTTCTTTTAGACTATAGTTTTTAATCTCAAAGTATCTTAGAGCTTTGCTTTCATTGTCTACACAGACTCAAGGGTAATAAAATGTTAATATGTTGTTGATATATCAAGTCTGAAATGTTAAGGAGTGAAAGAGAAGGCATATACTGAACAAACTAATTTTAGAAAATATGTTCTAGTTAGTGCTATCCAGTAATAAGCCACTAGCTAGATATGACTATTGAAATTCAAATTAAATTAAATTTTTAGTTATTTAGTTTCACTGACCACATCTTAATGCTCAATAGCCTGGTGGCTGGTGTTTATTACATTTGACAACATAACCATAGAACATTTCGATCGCTGTACAAACTTCTATTAGATGGTGCTATTATAGTTTCCCCAGTCCCATGGGGACTCTTATCTTTGAAGAATTTAAAGTGAAAAAAGAAAGTAAAGAAAATAAAACCAGGAGTCTTCTACAATAAGAAAAATCTAGTTATATGTACCTAATAATTATTTCCAAAACCAAATTGCTTCATATACAATGGCTAGTCAAATAAGGAAGTGAAAAGAACTCTATCCTAGATTTCATAGAGACGGATTATCATAAAACATGTATTGGAAGGAAATCCAAAGTCTAATATTGAGAGAGAAATTATAGTAAGATACTTAAAAAAATGTTAATAGCATGTTTTACTTTTATAATCTTAAAAAAGAAAAAAAAATGTAGGCAATTGCAACAAAGGGAAAATAAAAGTAATATTCTGTACCTCTCTGGGATCTTGGAGCAAGGCCAGCATAGCAGATCCGAAAATTATGCTGAATAACATAGGACGCTATGAGAATTAAGGTGAAGTTAACTTATCATTTGATAATAGAAATTAGAAATGCAGAGTAGAAAATCTAAAATAATAGGACAAAATGAGTCTTTTATAGCAAGCAAATCAACCGTGACTTAAAGTCCAGAAAGTAGAGTATGTTTTTAATGCGTCTCTGAAGAAAGACATATGGTCAGCATTCTGAGCCCTATTTCCTAGCCAGCTGCCATGTTCAAATCACAAGGTGCATTTCAGGCAAAAGCACTCTCTGCTGTGTTTACTATTTTGTTTCTCACTCTGATGAAACTGTGAATCTGTCTGGACTCACACAAAAGCCTCAAGGACTTTTTGACCCCTTTATCTTAAGGCCTATATCAGAGTTAGGCCACCATCTGGTCCACATAGCTTCCCAAGGTAAGGGAGGCCTGAAAATTCCTCCAGCCTCCACCTTACTACTCCAGTGACTTGACGGGAAGAAAGGTAGGCACAAAAGAGAGCCAGGGGATAGAAGATGCAGAAAATAGACGGGACAAGATGGGCTCCAATCCAGGGCTGTTTATATATCCATATGCAAGCTCCTCCTCATCAAGGAGACAAGGAAAAAAGAAGAATATGATTTGTTTGAATCATTAGTAAAGACAAAATATATTTACTCCCAAAATATCTTCTCTGAAATCAATTAAAATAACCATAGATTATCTACATTTTAAGAAGGCTTTCTGAACAGCTTATTTGATTCTTGCCAACAGGAAGAATTCATTGGAAATCTAAAGATAGGTGGCAAAGCTGGCAGATGTGATCACAAGTGCTCACAAGATGCCTGCAGGAAGCAGAGGTGTGGAAGAAGCACAGGCTCTAGAAACAGGTGGATCCTCTGTTTGGATCGGGTCTGGGCCTCTCCCTGTTCTACAGGAGGAATTGATAGCAACTGATACATCACATTATCTGCAATTCATCTAGGGATAGAAATAGCTACCAGACAGAAAGGAAGAGATATCCAATTAGAACAAACAAAAAGAATTTTTATACAATTCAGAGTTGGCACTGTTGGGATTCAATGTAAAGGGAATAAAAAATCCAAAGTTAATCAACTGTTAGTTAAAAAAAATAACAGCTATATATACTCAGTGCCAAATTATTCCAAGGAGGAGAAGGGTAATGAAAAAAATTAAGTTGGCGATAGACTAACATCTAAAGGCAATTGAATCTAACTGCAAAAATGTGGAAGTAAGATCTGATCAGTGTAGATTAGCATTAGCAAGGGACTCAATGCAAATGTTTTCAAAGATCAAGTCAGAAAATATAAGCATATAAATAGTAGAGAATGGTGCAGCCTGCAGAGAATGAGAGTATTCAAATTTTAAAATGTTAAAAACCATGTGTGCTGTGCAAAACAAATCTGCAGGCAGAATTTGACCCAAGGGATGTAATTTTGGAACCTATTTATACAAAGCAATGACGAACTCCCATCTACAGATTAGCTATGTACAACATGAAACAAAGGAAAAGATCCCATCAACCCAATCTAATTCGCTTTGTACCACAAGTGGATGAGGATCTGGGAAAATAAATGCTATCTACCTTTTTCAAAAAACATAAATATTGGTGTTGTTAAAAATCATGGTTCTATTCATTCCACATCCTGACCCTCTTGCATTAACTTCAGAGAAAGATGAAGAAAAGAGGTATTACAAATACACAGTAGGAGAAGGTATGAAGGGAAGAACATGGAGCCATCATAAAAATATTCCAAACCTGGAACAATGCTAAAAGTGAAGTTTTAAAAACAGGGAAACATTCTAAAAAGATGGGGGTGAATACATTCCAATGTTATGACAGGAAGAAAGGTAGGCACAAAGGAGGAGCCAGGGGGGTAGAAGATGCAGGAGAGAGCTGAGAGATGGGCTCCAATCCAGTGCTGTTTTTATCCTTGACCCATATGCAAGCTACTCTTCTTTCAGGGTAAAGGAAGAAGGAAGAGAACGAGAGAAAAGAAGATTTTTTCCCTCTCCCTTTATATCTCTGGAACATAAATAAAATATATGACTATATTAAAACTTTTATGTTAATCAGCTCTTTTACTATAACAAAATACCTGAGAAAATCAAGTTAAAAAGATAAAAGATTTATTCTGGCTCATGGCTTTAGAAGTTTCAGTTCTTGGTTAGTTGGCCCTATTGCTTTGGGCCTGTGGCAGCACAGTATATCATGATGGGCAGTATGTGACTGATAAGGTCTGTTGACCTCAAGGCAGTTGGGAAGCAAAAACAGGAGACAGGAAGGGGTCACGGTCTTAATATCCTCTCCAAGGGGATGCCCCCAGTGACTTAACTCCTTTCTATTAGGCCCCACCTCCTAACGGTTCTAACCTCTTAATGGCACCATGGGCTGGGAACCAAATCTTCAACACAAGGGACTTTGGGGGACATTCAAGATTCAAACAATAACACATTTATAGGAGAATTAAAGGAGACTGAAGAAGCAAGGGATTTTTTTTTTAATCTTTTCACTTTTGTATCTTTTAATCATTTAATTTGTGTGCTTTTAGGGTTTTATCCTTTGGACTTTGGAGTCTTTTTAGACCTTGGGGGCTATTTTGTATCTTTTGGACTGAAGAATTCTGTTTTCTTAAAGATGCAAGGATGGAAAAAGTAGAGAATCAATTGTTCAGGATTGATTCTGAAACTTAGACTTAATTAGGTTTAAATCAAAGAAGTAAGGATACACGGATGTGCCTCTCTGAATTTTTGTAGGTACTTCTTTTGTCTGCTCAGCATTTGAGCCCTTTCCTGGATTTGGGGAATTCTACTCTTTATAAATCTTGATGGGAAAACATGCCTCCCTGCCCAGTGTAGAAGCTGGGTGCTCTCCTTTCTAGTCTCCTTTACAGGTAGGCTAAAATGCACCAGGCTTCACTTGATTCAGGAGTTAGTAACACAAGGAAGCAGAGAAGCCTTAGTGATAGTAGTCCTGTTACCATATCTAATATTTCTTATCAGTGTTGACAGCTATTCAAGATGCAATGTGTGAGCAATGGTGACATCATGGGTCTAGCTTGGCTTCCGAGTTCAAATTCAGTTATCCACGTAGCTTCCAAGCTAAGGTCCAACATCCTTGTTGAGATTCTGAGAACTAGCCAATATCCTTTACTAAATTTTGTTTCAGCTTATGCTTAGCAGAGCTGATTTCTATTGGTTACAAATGAAAGTCTTTAACTGAGAAAGCTCTGAGGTCCAACCCACCAGGAAAGTAAAGAAAGGGTTCAACGTAGAAGCTCTGTGAAGAAACAAAGACTATGCCCTTGTGCTGTATGTACGTTTGGGAATCTCAACAGGGTGCCATTATGGAAAGTGTGAAAAATCAAAGAGTTATGCCCACTTATACTGAAACTGCTCTCTCTGAGTTCCCCTCCTGATTTTCTTCCTGCTAAATCTAATGACCTCTGTCCACTTCCCAAGGTTAAACTTTCTGCCATATATGACATTGGAGAACATGTTGAGGGCAAAGATTGATCAGGATTGTCTTTTTATTATCACATTGCATTTTGCCTAAGACATGGCACTCAATGAGATTTCAATGAATAAATGAATTAATACATTTGTATTTTTAATTATGACTAAAGAAGAAAGCTTAATTGAATAAAGCACACAGGAAATGTTAGTTGAATAATGAAAAACTGACAATAATCCTATTGAGTGTTATGAGCCTATTTTAATTATAATGATTAATAATGGCATGCATATAAGCAAATCATATTGATTACTGCATACAAATAAGACAACTAATTGTTTTATAACTTAAACACATCAATGGGATTGACCTGTTTGTTAACATTTTGATTTATCTATTAAATTAGAGGATTAAAAGATAATGAAGGAGCTAGAAACTGCATGTAGCTGTCAACAGCCCAAAGAACACTGAAAGTCCTGTGTATATTCAGTTAACTGTACCAGTCTTTACCTCAACAACATTAAAAGTCCCCTTGTTGGTTTAACAGTATAGTCTCACTTTTTTGTACCATCAAGGTTCACCAGCTTAATGTTTACCATACCTAGACCAGAATCTGAAATTATAAAAGTGAGTTTCACCTGGACAAAACTGATTCAGCTCTGCAGGAGATTTATAGTTAAATAATATTTATATCAAGATCAAATATGCTTCTACCTGGTCAGATAGCTATCTCACAGGCATTGCTTGATCAGGAACAGGGGTCACAGATCTTCAGCCAGTGGACCAAATCTAGCCCATCATCTTTTTTTAAAAGCATTTTCTTTTAATTGTAGGTGGACACAATACCTTTATTTTATTTTTATGTGGTGCTGAGGATTGAACCCAGTGCCCCACGCATGCTAGGTGAGCACTCTACCTCTGAGCCACCACCCCAGCCCATCATCTGTTTTTATAAATACAGTATTATTGGAACACAGCTGTGCCCATCTGTAACATCTATGGCTGCTTTTGCTCTACAAAGGTAAAGTTGAATAGCAGAGACACAGACACAAAGAGCAGAAAATATTTAGTATGACTCTTCACATAAAGAGTTTGCTGACTCCTAGCCAAGCAGATACAGAGAAAGCAGAAAGGTCTAATTTAGATGGCTAGACTTGTACAAAAAGGTTCCGAAATAGGAATTCTTTTGTTCTTTCTTTCCCACTCTCAGAGCTAAAAAGTCTCCCTTATCTTCCTGCCCTCCCACAATTTCACTGTAATCAGGGCTTATGACGAACAGTTTATGGTAATTAAACTTTGTGATTGACAACCTATAGCATGTTGAAATTCCATATCCACTTGTAACTTATCCCAATTATTTTTCCTAAATTCTCACATAGTTCTCACTTTTTCAAAAATAATGGTCTCTTTTTTTCTTGATAACCCTTCTTCTGACAACGCATGGTTGATCTGCTTCTCTGCTCTTCTTTTCTCCACAATTTTCTTAAATAAAAATGTGTACCTGATCTAAGCAATATTTTCTTACAGCTCAAACTTATTCATGCATCATTTATCTGCTTCCAAAGTTTTCACCATCATTCTGTACAACTAATTCCCTTTTGCTTTAACCTTTTTAAAACCCCATACCTGCATTTCCAAATACTGTACGTCTTCATGTGGGCTTGTTATATTCCTACTCACACTTGTCTGGTTTGACATCTAAATCGTTTTTTCTGCCCACAAACACAAATCATAAAATGTGTACTAAAATAGCTCAGCTATTCATTGTTTACATTCCTAACTCTGTTAATTGTATTACTCCTCCACTGGTTGCTAAAGCCAGAAAGGGAAACACTCACCATCTACATTCAACCAAACTTAAAATTCTGAATATGCTTGAGTTGAGTTTGCACTATATTTAGAAATTACCTCTGCCATTTCATTTCCAATACACTATTTTAAATCCTTATCACTGAATACCTTTAAAATGCCTAGAATCTGAGTTCTTATCTTAACTGGTTATTTCTCTAATTTAGCTCTCATGTTGTTCTCAGAGTTATCTTCCTATAACACAAATCTGATCATTAAACATTATTCCTTGAAAATCTTCAAGATCTGCAAAACAAAAATGTTAGGAGTGGCATTCAAATTTAATTATGCCTGAGCTACCTGTTCAGATTTTTCTCAACTAAAACCCCATCATGAAACTGAAACTCTAATAAATTGGATTGTTTTCTATTTTCCAACACATTTGTGGCAGAATAGCTGAGTTCTTTTCCCCACCCACACCACTATGCTGTCCATCCTATGATGCACTGGAGGGACAATAAATGGTCACAGTTTGGCAGAAGATTAGACCTGGCTTTGCAGAGAAACTCATGCAAGGTGACTGGCTTTTGAAAAGGAGACCTAAACAGCATAGTTAGAAAACCTTCTGAGGATATTCTGAGCAAGAACCAGAAGGAATAAAACAATTTATGTGAGGAAAAACTTTGCAGACAGAACAGAGTTCTAGGCTATTTTTTAAAATGACTTCTTCCTCTGTTTTCCACTTAAACCTTTATAAGTCTATATTTCTCAGCAATACTCTCAGAGTTAGATTTATGTAAGGGATAAAATTGAATGATCTGGCCCAAAGGTGTATATGAAGTGAATTTAAGAATTGGATTCCATTTAACTATGTATACGTTTGCCTCCACCTTTATATTGCAAATTTCCTTGAAAGCATGATCATATTTCATAGTAACTGATCTCTGTTTATGCAAATGATTTGAATTCTACCCAGCTTTATCCTCTACTTCTCCTATTATTGCTATCTCTTATTCTATTCTCCCAACCCCTCACAGTACAACCAGCTGAACAAATGAGTTGGCACCCTTCCCCAATCTTATCTCCTGTATAATTCTATCACTATCACCAGCATAGCACATGTTCAGAAGAGCTCCTTGAACCTATTCATTCATTCCCTGATCAGAAGTCCAAAGCTAATTAAGACTCTTTAGGAAATAGTTATTCTGTTAGACATCTCTTGTGTCAACAAAAACAAAACAAAACCGTTGTTGGACATGACCCCTTCACCCATTAAATAGTATTCGATATGACACATTGTAATGAGGCTCATGCTATTCTATCTTTAAAGCTCTCTCTTCCACTGCAGTCAACTCGGATATGCAATGGCTTTTTAAAAGAAAATCATGCCAGAGACTGTCCTTACAAGACTAGTTAACAAGAAAGACAAAAAATCCTTGTTCTCATTGTTGTTACATCCAGTACAGGGAGAAAACAAATAAATAGAACAAGCAAATATCAGGTAACAGTGAAGCTATGGGGAAAAAATAAAAAAACAGAGTGCTGTGGTAGAGTGAGTATTTTAGATTTATTTGTGTACATTACAGAAGTGAGGCAACTTAGTTCTTCTGAGATACTCCATCTGTGACCTGAATGACAAGGAGGTTGTTATGGAAATATCTGAGGAAAGAGCATTCCCAGCTGAAGGAACAGCGATTTTAGTGGCTGTAAGCAGGAATGAATTTGACATGTGCAGGAAACAGAAAGAAAAGCAATATAAGAGAGAAAAGGTTTAAAAAGATGGAGTAAATGCAAGGGGGATAGATCACTTGAGGTCTTATAAGCAGGGTAAGGAGTTTTGGTTTCCTTCTAAGTGAAGCAGGAAATATCTGGAAGTTTTTAAGCACAAGAGTGGTGTGTCTGATTTTGGCTGTTGTGTGGAGATTAAATTATAAGGGAGCAAGTGAGAAATTAGGGCCTAACAGCTAGGACGATCTTGAAGAAGTCTTGATGGTGGCTTGGACAAGGGTGGTGTAGCAATAGAAGTGGACAGGTGTAAAAAATGTGTTGAAAGAAGGAAGACATAAATGGACAGGATGCAGGGGTAGGATGGAGGTGACAGGCAAAGAAAAGAATCAACATGACTTCCAGGTGTTTGGTTTAAACAAAATGAAGAGATAGTAAAGACTGGGAAAGGAGCCTGGGGATGGAAACTCAATCAGAATTCATTTTGTATCAGGCGTGGGAGGCTGAGACAGGAAGATCATGAGTTGAAAGTCAGCTTCAGCAAAAGCAAGACACTAAGCAACTCAGTGAAACCCTGTCTATAAATAAAATAGAAAAAAGCACTGGGGATGTGGCTCAGTGGTTGAGTGCCCCTGAGTTATATTGGTAGTTGTAGTTATAGTAGCTGATACACACATCTGGACCAAACATGACTTATAGTCTTGGGAGTAAATAAAGACATTCAGGGAGAGAGTGTAGAGGAGAGAAAAGAAAAAAAAAGTGTGGGGGAGCGTCTACAGTTATTTAGAGGTCAGCAGAGGAGAAGCCTCTGAGCTATGAGGAGATGCCAAGTACAAATTCTTCTCCACTGAGCTGGACTGCTGCATCCATTGCCCACTTCATGATCCTTTTGAAACAGCCAGCAAAAATCTTCTTTTCCTATATTACTCAGGATTTGCCTGAGAGCCACTGGTCCAATGTGCTTATTTGTCTTAAAAAGACAAATGTTTCTAACCACTTCCTTCTTTTGACTGGTACTTCTTGTCCAGTGAACCACCCACCAGTCATTTCTGAACTCAGCATACTGTTATCTGACGTCAGCATCTGGATGTTCATGCTTTTCTCTGATGGCATAAGTCCTGCTGTGCCCTTTGTTTGGGGAGAGATGTAAGTATTTTCTTTTTGTTTTTAGCATTTCATGCCTGATTAAATTCTATCTCAATAACTGAAGTGCTTGAGAAGAATGTTTTAGATAGAAAACCTGGGCACTTTGCTCAGTGTTTACTACTAGCCATTAATGTGTGAAACCCATTTTCCTTGCATCTAAAATGTATGTCAAAAGTTCCAAAAAAAATGTTAAGTGCATGAGTGCATTCATAAATGTATTTGATATGTTCCCAAAGGCTATAGGTTGTATCAGATCTCTTTATCATCTGGAGTCTGGTCCAACATTATTGGGTTTTCTTCTCTCTGATTTGGTAGTTAAGAATTTTGTGTGAAAAAAATAAGCTACTAGTATTAATCTCTTCATCCTTCTTTCTCCTCCCCGAGTCCTTTCTCTCAATGTAACGCACTGCTAAAACCTTTGTCTGCATATAGTTGGAACCTAATAATTGTGCTGCAGTGACACTTTTTGGCATGAATCCTTTACTCTAGGTATTTCCAGAGGGTACCCTGAATTTTTCTGTTTTGCTGTTTTACTCAGACATGTTCCTGGAGCAAAGTGTCCCACTCCCTCCTCATCCTCCTCCAGGAACATGGATGGCTCCAAAGGGCAGTGTGCAAAACAAAACAACAGCGATCAGAGAAAAGTAGTAGATTTCACACTTATATCCATTTTGTGTTTAAAAATATGAAAAGAGCTGGGCATGGTAGTGCACACCTTTAATCCCAGCCGTTTGAGAGGCTGAGGCAGGATGATCACAAGTTTGAGGCAGCCTCAGCAACTTAACAAGGCCTTAAGCAACTTAATGAGACACTGTCTAAAAAAAAAAAAAAAAAAAAAAAAAAAAGGACTGGGGATATGTTTCAGTGGTTAAGTGCCATTGGGTTCGATCCCTGGTACTAGAAGTAAATAAATAAATACAGTGATGTGGTTCTAATACTATTTGATGTGCTAACACTGCTGTCTTTAGTTGCTCTCATATTCAAACTTGTAAACAAGCCCCAGTAGGGCTTGGCAGTGAGACCCTCCTAAATTCAGTCTTTTTCCCTGAACTCCATTGTACCATAGTTTATGTGCTGTAGGATGTTGTCCATGTAGTTGGTTTTTTAAAACAATATTTTCAAAATAATAACAGAGTCTTTGCAATAAGACAAGGACTGTCCATGGAGGTCTATATTGACCCATTCACTGTTGGTCTTATAGAAAGAATTCGCAAACTAAAAGCTGGGTAACACATCTTTTTAATAAATTGACAGATATTTCCAATGTGCTGACCATTTCTATGAATACAAGTAATTATCAGATTAAGAAAAAAATAATACTCTTATCTTTCCTTCAAGGTAAAAGTAATATTTCTAATAATGAAGGAGAAAGTGACTATTCTTCGGGACATTTGTGCTACATAAAGAGCATATTAAAAATAGATACTTGGAAATGTTCCATTATTATGTAATTTTGTTACTGAAAACAATTTAAAAGTAAAAACTCTTAATATCTGCCCACTTAAAAACATGGAAATAGAGTTTTAAAAATGTTTAAAGAAATCTTTCAAGGAAGTAATTTCAGTGTGCTTTGAAGACATTTCTTTAAAATGCAAAAATTTCTGAAAGTTTGCAAGTACAACTGATATTGGGAGTGGTTTATATTTGCCAGCAGAATTTCAATGAAGTCCTTTGCATAATTGGGGATGGGATTGAAAATGGAGTGTTATGATTTAGCAAGCACAATCAATGGTGCACTTCTTCCATCTGGCTGTACTTATTTTTGTGAGATCTTTCTTTGAGCTGAAACAGCCCTTAAAACAGACATGGGAATACACTGAACTTAGAACCAGATCTCTGTGCATTATATCACAAGGTTTTAAACCAAGATTTTTAAACTGGTGAGTCATTTTTAACCAAATTGTTCTAATCGGAACAAAAAGGTCATTAAACTACTGATAAAATAAAACAATTTAAAGATCATTCTTTAAATTTTATCTCATCCTCTTTAGCCTTTATTTTTATATTTGTTTTATAGGGTACGGATTATAGTGGAGCATTATTAAATATAGAATTAATAATTATGTAGTTATTAAACTTGAAGAATGTTCACAAGTTTTTAGTTAGGGGTGCATGATCAAAAGGAAATTCGAAGATTGATGTTTTAGTAGAACCAGTCCAAACTTGCCTCAAATTCTTGCTTACTTTAGTCATCTTTGGAAGTACAAGTCCCTCTTGTTATCTATTTCACCTGCTCTTCCATTTCCATACTGCTCTCTAATTTAAACTGAGTCCCCACTCCCAAGTCAACCTTTCTTCTCTACCCTCAAAAAGTTCTGAATCTGGTTATCAATAAACTTTCGTTTGTTTTGATCTCCTTAGATGTCTCCCAGACCTACAGGCATGGAGATCATTGTGAGTCCCCTCCCTTGAATCTGGACTGGCCCTGTAACCTACTTTAATAAAGAGAATGCAGCAAAAGCCATACTGTACCAATTCTAGGTCTAAGCCTCAAGAAGTCCTGGCAGCTTCCACTTTTGCACTTTTAGGAATCCTGAACTGCCGAATGAAAATTCCAGCTACAGTTCAGGAAAGTTCATGTGGAGAGGGAGAAACCCTGAGAAGGGAGGGAAAAACAGGGTGTGTGTGTGTGTGAGAGAGAGAGAGAGACAGACAGACAGACAGACAGACTGACCTAGCCCTGCTGGCTGAACCCAGCTTTCCAGCCACCTCCACAAGGACACCAGATATGGAAATGAGTCGCCTTGAATGTTCCAACCCATTCAAAGCCCTAGATGATGTCAGTCCCATCTGGTATCCTGTGAATCAGAAGAATCACCCATTTTGACCCAGTCAATCTATGGTATTTTGAAAGATAATAAAAATTGTTAAGACATCGAGTTTTGGTGTGGTTTATTGAAAATCAATAAATAACAAAACCTTTTGGGAAGTTGCCCTCCCAGCTTTTGACTGTAAAGTAACTTTCACTGGAGAACAATATTTTATAGCTCTCTTAAGTAATATCTATCTCCTTTTCCCCCTCACAGCCCACCTATTTCAGTGAAGAGAGTAGGTTTCCTCCTTGTTCCCCATTGTCTTCTTGCAGAGACCTCTGCATTTTTGAAATTCAAACCATCTGACTACCTCTTTCTCTAAATCTTGTTGCTGCCATCAGTTGATCTCGTGGCCACTCCTCTTTGCTCACAGATAGCCTAGTCCTGGCTCATGTTCCATTCCTACCTTTTTCATCACACTCTGTAATTTCAACATTTCATGTGGATAACTCAGCCTATACCCTTTCTTTGGGTTTCTTGACTTCTTAAGTGCTGTTCTGCTCTCTTAAGCCATCTGCTTTTGTAGTCATACCCTAGAAAGTATAAATTGATCCACCTTTAAAATACAAATGTTAAACCTTTCATCCTTTCTTGACATATTGCTATTACCTGCATTGCCACAATTCTTGGATCCCATCAGGATTTCCAACAAGCAATAAAATATCTTTGAAGAAAACACAATCAGACTGACACATTACACTTTTCTCATCAATAACTACAAACCTCAGCTGGGCACAGTGGCATATGCCTGTAATCTCAGCGAATTGGGAGCCTGAGGCAGGAGGATCTCAAGTTCTAGGCCAGCCTTGGAAGCTTTGCAAGGCCCTAAGCAACTTAGTGAGTCCTGTGTCAAAATAAAAAATAAAGGGGCTGGGGATGTGGCTCAAGTGGTAGCGCGCTGGCCTGGCATGCGCGAGGCACTGGGTTTGATACTCAGCACCACATAAAAATAAATAAAGATATTGTGTCCACCCAAAACAACAAAAAAATGAATATTAAAAAAATTAAAAATTAAAAATAAAAAAATAAAAAAGGCTGGAGTGTAATTCAGGGGCAGAGTACCCCTGAGTTCAATCCTCTGTACTAAAAAAAAAAGAAAAAGAGAGATACAAATCTCAAACGTAGCCCAGTGATAGTAGTTAATTTCTACTTTAGTTTTTTACCTTCATATTTTTAAACATGACTACTTCATGCTCTCTTCTCTCTTCAAATCTCCTTTCTCCCTCACCTTTTTTGTTTTACTTCCATGAATGATATAGTCCCTCAAGCTTCAGAAATAAAGAAGATGCTATTCAGTGGGGACTTTCAATTCTATCATCAAATCTACCAGACCATCTGTAGCTGTTTAACCTTCTCTCCTGTGACAAAAACTCACATCAAGATTCCTTCTCTCAGGCCCTTTACACTATGAGCTTAGGTCACATCCCCTCTGGCCTGTCCAAAAGTTTTGTACCTCCAGTTATTTTGTCTATCTTTTTGTTTTAATCAATGTATCACTTTCTTTTTTCTCTTCAATGGAAAAACAAAACAAAACTAACATTTAAAGTCATTTATCATGCCTTTTCTTTGCTTATTTCCACAGAAAAACTTCTTTTAAAAATGAATAGAAGCAAACACCTGGGGCTGGGGATATAGTTCAGTTGGTAGAGTGCTTGCCTTGCATGTACAAGGCCATGAGTTCAATTCCCAACACACACACACACACACACACACACACACACACACACACACACAGCAATCACCTATTGGTCCTTCTTCAAATTCTAAATGTGGCTTCCTTCCCTTCCCTTCCCCAAAACTCTTCTTGCTGAATCACCAACAATCTTCATGTCCCCAAATCTAAGGAGTGTTACCATTTTATTTTTCTCTCAGTTCTCTTCATTTCAATACATGGCATCAGTCCACCAGAAGTCCCATATTCCTGAATTCTGAATTCCTCCTTGATGTGCTTCCCTAAATCCAATTTGTCAGCAAATCCCAGCCATCTCCTCTAGGCCTCTCCACCTTTTGCTTTTCTTCATTTCCATAATGTGTTAGTTTTTTTTGTCACTGTGACTAAAATACTCAAAAAGAACAACTTACAGAAGGAAAGGTTTATTTTGACTCATGGTTTCAAAGATTTAATCCACAGTGTGCTGGATCCATTGCTGTAATCCTAAGGTGAAGCAGATCATCAGTGGAGGAGTGATACTCCATTTATGGAAGCCAGGAAGCAGAGAGAGGGAGAGGGAGATGGAGAGAGGAAGAGAGAGACAGAGAGAGAAGGAAAAGAGCCTGTCATGAATGATCTATGCCATTAACATGGACTAAACATGTGTGTGTGTTTCCACAATTTCAGAATTTACTGAATAACAATAAATTCACATGCTACACCACTTTTATCACTGGCAGTTCACCAAATACTTGTGGGCCACCTGGTAGTAACAAGCCAGGCAAACTCAAGTTCTTTTATTCTAATCTTAATTTCTGATGCCTATAACACTCAAGTCACACATCACACTTTACACCTCTCTCTCTCTCTCTCTCTCTCTCTCTCTCTCTCTCTCTCTCTGTGTGTGTGTGTGTGTGTGTGTACACATACATATACATGTAACAGAGAGGCTAAGGGAAGCCCCAGGGGTTCAGAAGGCTGAACTGAGAACAAAGGCAAAGAGTCACTGTGGGAGTCAGATAAGATTATAAACCAACCAAAGAGGCATAGAGTTGCCAAAGGTACTGACAGTTTCAGAGCATTAGCTTGGAGTATCACCTTGAGATGTCAGTTGGAGTGGGCCATGACTGGTCATTACAGACAGGAGAAACTGCACTCTGCTAAAGTCCAGTGGGAAAGAAAATCAGAAGTTCATTGCTTTGGCAATTTTCCTGGGGAAGGCTCATAAGGAGTAACCAGGTGAAAGGATCAGGGTACTACCAAGTCCAGTCTTGCGGTGCTTCTTTTTTTAAGGGGGTTGATTCATCCAGTGGTTTAGTGTGTTCAATAAGCTTATGGGCCTGGCTTTTCTAATATGAGTTGATTTGCCATGCATCCACATACTTCTGATTGATTCGATAAGTCCACAGGTGGTCATTTTTATTAGCATATTAATTTATTTATCAATTTGTGCCTTATGGTTGTGCCAGGCAAATGGTGTTTGTTTACTTGTACAAACAAGATAGAGTCACCCCACTTCAGTGCTTAAACTCAAAATGGAGTAGCCTATGGCAAATTACTGCTTTACAAAATGGCGTAATACAGGTACTGGCATAACCTGAAGATTGCTATTCTATACATCATGCTGTAACTCTGAGCAGGGTACAACCTGCTCTCCTCTCCACAGGGCTACAGGGAAGATGCACTCTTCCAGGGCATGCCCCCACTGACCCACCCCTTCTAACCACACCCCACCTGCCTACCATTACTACCCAGATAGTAGGTTCAAACTAAAATGGATTAATTAGGTTACAGCTTTCACAATCCAATCATTTCACCTCTGAACATTTCTACCTTAACACAGAAGCTTCTGGGTAGGAGTGAGGGGGTTTATATCCAAACCATAACACCACATCTCCCTGAAGCATATCTCATCCTAGCCACTGCAACAGACTCCTAGAAGTTGCTTTTCCCCACTTGTTTCTGAAGCAGCCAGAGTGATCTTTCCAAATCATCAATCAGCCTATGAAGCTCCACTGCTGAGAATCTCACAATGCTTCCGGTTTGTACTTAGAATGAAATTCAAACTGTGTCTCAGAGCCTATAAGATCCATCTGAAGGGAGTGTCAGGGTAATATTTATCCCCCCACTCCACACATGTCATAGAGAGGAGAGAACATTCTCTCCACAGGAAGGAAATCATAGAAATTCTCCTCTCTCAGCATCTGCCTCCTCTACTCTCATTCCTCAGTACTCCTCTTTTCCCCTGAGGAGGGGAGAGAGAATTCTCTCATTGGAGAAACAGGAAGAGAAACTGAGCATGTGTGGCTCGCAGGATTTGTGGGTTCTTTCAAAAGACTTAATTCTCCTAGGCTACTTAGTAACTCGCCTGTCCCTGGGGTGAAAGCCTGAAGTTCATTTCTGCCTGGGACACTAGAGGAAGTAAATGTATCAGGGTTATGCAAGTGGGGGGAGGTACTGGGAAGGCCATTTGGCTGCAGTTCTCCAGTCAGCAGAATCAGTAATGAAGCTGCTATTTTGATCTCTGTCTACTGACTCCTGAATCCCATCACCCACTTGGTCCTAAATTCTGAAGTAATGTAGAGGGCTTTTATTTATTGGCACCCACTAAAGTCCCAACTTCTACATTATTAAACTCTAATTCTGCAACTTCATTTTTGCTACTATTCCCTGTTGAGGAGGCTTCAATCACTCTGGCCTTCTTCCATTTCCTAAAGGAGCCATAATTTTCCTGCTGCACTTCATACTTGCATCTCTGTCTGAAAATTTGCTCCTCGGGTTTTTACATGATTGGCTCTTTCTTATCTTTAGGATTTAGATTAATTATCACATTCTAAGAGTAGCCTTCCCACACAATGTTACATAAAATTGCTTCCCTAGGGCTGGGGATGTTGCTCAGTGGTACAGTACTTGCCTAGCATGTGGGAGGTCCTGGGTTTGATTCCCAGCACTGCAAAAAAAAAAAAAAAAAAAAAAAAAAAAAAAAAAAGACTGTCCACTGCAATTTTGTTCTGTCCCAGCTCCTTATCTGCATCTCTCAAAGTAAACATCACTTCTTCATGTGTTATTTATTTACTTATTGTTTGTCATCCTCAGTTGAATGTACCTAATAAAAACATGTGTCTTTCTTGTTTACCATTGTATCCTCAATGCTTAAGTCATAGTAGGCAAGTAATAGTCATTGAATAAGTGATTACTTAGAACTAGCAACTTAGAACATAATTAATATCTGTTTTGCCAGCTAGCTTGATAATTACAAAGTTTTTATTTCAATTAATTTCCACATGAAATTTTGATATTCCTATAATTGATCTGTTACCACAAAAGCAGATTTTTTTGCCATAAAACCAAGTTCCAAAAATGCAAATATCTTAAAGAGATATTCAAGAATACTTAATGAAATGGGGTGCCATGGCCCATGCCTGTAATCCTAGCGGCTTGGGAGACTGAGGCAGGAGGATTACAAATTAAAAGTCAGCCTCAGTAATGGCGAGGCACTAAGCAACTCATAAGACCCTGTTTCTAAATAAAATACAAAATATGGCTGGGGATGGGGCTCAGTGGTTGAATGCCCCTGAGTTCAATCCTCAGTACCAAAAAAAAAAAAAAAAAAAAAAAAAAAAAAAAAGAATATTTAATGATACTTGTTGAAAATGTTTACATTTAGAACTTTTTATTATAACTTTCATAGAGGAAAAAAGAACATGAAAAAGGAATATATGGGGGATCTGAAAAGATGAAAATGTATACTGATGAAATAACCAAAGCACATATATAAAACTAAAAGTAAGGAAAGTTTGTTTTCCAGCATTAGAGAACTAATCAGTTTATCAAGTAAATTTACATATACATATCACATAAGCATCTTCATACTTGCATGTGTACATACATGTAGGTTCTTACTAATTTTCAAAAATTTAATGAAACTATCCAGGTGCAGTGGCACACACCTGAAATCCCCAAAACTTGGGAGCCTGAGGCAGGAGGATCACAAGTTCAAAGCCAGCCTCAGCAATTTAGTGAGGCCCTAAGCAGCTTAGCGAGACCTGTTTCAAAATTTAAAAATAAATTAAAAAGGAATGGGGTTGTGGCTTAGTGGTTAAATACCCCTGTATTCATTCCCTAGGTTAAAAAAAAATTTTAATGGAACAAAATAAACCAGGTGTGGCTCAGTGGGTGAGCGCACACCTAGCATGTGCAGGGCGCTGGGTTCAATCCTCAGCACCACATTAATAAATAGATAAAATAAAGGTATTGTGTCCAACTACAACTAAAAGAAAAAAAATTTTTAAAAATGTCCCTATCCATATCCTAAGCCCTAGAATTTGTAAATGTGGTAACTTACATAGTAAAATGGATTTTTCAGATATGACTAAATTAAATATCATGAGATGGGAAGATTATTCTGGATTATCTGGGTGGACTCAATATTCTCACAAAGTGAAAGAAGGAGGCGGGAGAATGAGAGGAGATGTAATGACAGTGAGTGATATGATCCCTGGCTAGAGGGCAGACATAGCCAAAGAATGTGGATACCTACTATAAGCTGGAAAAGAGGAGAAAACAGACTATCCCCAAGAGCCTTCAGAAAGGAATTCAGCCCTATCCACACCACTTTTTGCTTTTAACCCACTGAGACTATTTTGGACTTCTGACCTCCACAACTGTTAAGACAATAAATATGTGTCATTTTAAGACACCAACTTTGGGGTAAATTGTTATAGCAGCCATTGGAAACTAATACGATTACTTTAAGCAAGCTTTATTTGGCATTTAGTACTTCAGAATCTTGAAACCCCTCAGAGTCATCATGATTCTTAGTGAACTGTAAGTAAATAGACATGCTGGTTAATGAGGTTATTCAGAAGGCTGAATGAGCCAGTTGTTATTACAGAAGCTGCATAAGTACTAATCAGGACAAAATAAGATTAAATTAGGAAATGTTTCCTAAAGGAAGTGAGTTGTTAGCTGAACTTTCAAAGATATCAGAGAACTCTTAAAAAGGAAACAGAAGAGACTTCAAGAAGAAGAACTGTAAATATAAGAGTAGGGAGAATGGGCAATTACTGGTGACTAGAACTACATATGTTTATAAAGGAAGCAAGATAATGTTATCAGAACAATGTTTTGAATTATTTTATTTTTATCTAAAGACTCTGTAAAAATATAATAATCCACAAGATTTTGGAAAAATATGTTTATATGAGTCTATTGGAACTGATTATTGATTAGCTTCCTATTTCTCTGGAAAGGAGAGGATTCCTAGATTGAAACCAATCCAAACAATGTAGAGAAGTAAGTACAATAAAATATAGGTGTCTCTTTCTCCTGGAATGTAATAGTGGAGGTGAGATTAGTGGTGAGGAAAATAATTTATATGAAGCAGTGTGTTAAAAGGGAAGGAACACAAATTTTGACATGAAACAGGTCCAGTTTAAATTCCAACTTTACATTTATTGATCATGTGACAACAAAAATGTTTGTTCTTCACTTCCTTATTTGTAAAATATCTAATTTATATTGCAAGCATTACATGAGATTTTTGACACATAAATAATCCCAAAGCATCAAAGAGTAATTTTAATTACTTCCCAATTTTGCCTTGGGAAGGAAATTTTTTAAGACTTGGAGGATTTCTTTAGTGTGAGTCTGTGAGGATGTATACTTGTGGGTGGGTGGGGTGGGGAATGGAGATAATTTTAGGTGGTAGAGCTAAATGCCTCTAGCAGAACCAAACTCCATGAGAAAAAATACTCCTTACATTTAAAAGACAGTTCATGGGTTGTCTCCTTAAAAGAGAGATAATTCACAATTTTTACGAGGAAATTTTAAAGTCAGAGATAAACTGCTCAGAAAGACAAAATTAATAGCCATGGAGGTGGTTGGTAGTGGAAGGAGACTCACCATTCCTGTCTCTTGAATTCTTTCCCTCTATGGTAATGTTCTCAACCATCAGGTCTCTTCGTGTTCTTAAGCTACTTATTTATTTTACTTTGGCAGAACTTTCTTGTTACAATGAAATTCAGAAGATAAAATGAGGTAATATAATTTGGTAAGCCTTTTCTGTTATTTCCACAATAACTGAACCTATGTCTTAATCAAGAGAAGCTCTGTTAAACGGCATAAATAAATTATGATAGTAATGCAGAGATTTCACCTATTATATTTGTAAATTTCAGAGAAACAGGAGCAAAAAATAATAATATTTTGAAGATATGAAACTTTTGTTTCTAATAGAAATGTTTTATAACATTGTATTTTTAAAATCAGTTGAGGTCACAAAAAATATAGGGCATTTTCCCTCAACACATATAATTGCAGTGAGGATTTAAGTCAGAACTGCTTAGATGATATTTTGACGTCCCTTACTTATAAGTTATAAATTCTAAGCTAAGTGATTTAACTTCTTAACATGTCTTATCATTTGTAAAGCTGAGATAATACTTCCCATGCAGTGTTATTATTAAAAATAAATACCACACAACCTCTAATCAATCACATCATACTCAGTATTTCTCAAGACTGTCCATTATTCTTTAACCCCACTTTTCTTTCAGCTCACAATGTTCCGAGAGTTTTCCAACAGTCCCCTAGATTCCAGTATATAACCCATTCTTAGTCATTTTCTACTTTGCAACTACTAAAATATAACCTTAATGATGTCATTTTCAAACTTAAAGCCCTCTAGTGTCTGTTGGCTACCCTCAGGATAGTATCCAATACCAATCTCAGCCATCAAATCCCTACAAGATTTGATCCCTCTTACCTGTCCACTCTTGTCCTTGCTCTCCCTTTCCCCACATGTCTGCATGCCCCACTCTAGCCATGAGGAACTGCATGCAGATTCTTCAAAAATTCACTCTTGCTTCTAGGCCTGTGCCCATATAGTTTTCTGCCTCCTTGACTTCTATTCATCCTTCAGGTCTCTCCTTAAGTAGCATCTTCTCCAGCATGCTTTCTCTGATAGGATTAAATATTCTAACCAATTTTTCTTCACTACCCCACTGTGGTTGTAATGGCACTCTATTTTAACCACATACTTGTCTGTCTCTATCACTATAATCCTTGAGACAAAACTGCTTTGTTCACCCTGTGTACCTTATTCCTAGAAAGAATGACACATATTCTCAATGTTATTTAAATTACAATATTACTTAAATGACAATACATATTACTTTCTTTAATGCACTCTTTCTCCCTCATGTCATTCCATTTCTCTGAAACTTTCAATGGTTCCCTATTTCCTACCTTATAAAGTTTAAATTCCTCTGCCTGGCTTTTTCAGTCTCTCACAATCTGTCCCTCATACTAAATTTCCAGTCTTATTATCCAAATATTCCCCAGTAGATGCCCTTTTTTAATGGTCTGATAAATACACCTGTGCCTTGGCTTCTCTTGGCATAGATTCCTTTCCCCTTATGATTTCTAAAAAATACTTAACCATCCTTTAAATACCTTCTTATGAAACCATCTTTGACTTCTTTGCTACATTTCTTTACATGTTTTGCCTTCACAAATTTAGATTTTTCAAATAAGAAGAGACTTTAAAATAGACTGGTCTTACTCTCTTGTTTTGCATGATATGTACTTGTAGTTATTTCTAGCACAGTACCAGGTTTAGAAGAGATGCTCAACAACTAGTCAATTGATTTTGAAATATTATGTCCCATCTAATATAAATACACATATGTAAAAAATAAAGAGTTATAGTTGTTGGAAATATGTAGACATTAGTTTGATATGACAGAATAGGAAAAAAAGAAAATTCAAATTTCATAAGATTTAGAAAATGGTTAATATATTAAGTAAATGAGGTGGTGTTACAATAAGGTTAAGACATCTCAGTTGTTCAACCTGAATTTATCTAACTTAACCAATGAGGGGTTTTTAAAACAGTTTAGGTACAAAGACTGTTCACTACCAAATTATTTTGTATTACTGCAAAGTTCAGTTAACCTACTCCAGTAAGATTCCTTTAAATGATATTCAGAACACGATGGCAAAGAAGAGACAATCAGTTCTCTATTATTCTTTTAAAGACATTCTTTCCTCTACCTCTTTTCCCACTGTCCCTCCCAGTATATTTCCTTTAAAGAATTTATATCACCTTTTAACTTCTTTAAGGTTAGTTACATGTATCAATGAGGTATATTACAAGGATTGCCAAAATGTACTATTTCTGATCTTTTCTAATAGACATTTTCTTTGATACTTCCCCCCAAAATAAGAGTTAGTTAGCAAAACATAAGACTTTTTTAAAAGAACTTGTTTTTCAAATAAATACATCGTACTTTATGAATATCATACTTTATGGCTAAAAGTTGAAAACCACTAAATGAGGCCAGAATTTCCTCTTTTATTTTGTAGCAGGCCTAATCAAATTCTGGCCATTGCCTAACCTGCAGCATGGGCACTAGTAGAAAGATTCCTGGAAAAGTTGCAGGATATCAGGAGAATATTTTCTAGCTATTTCTGTAATCAATAACCCGAAGTATTATCAAAAACAATTTTTCTAGCATATGACCTGTTTGAGGGCAGGGACCATAATTTATCTGATTTTACATCCTAAGTGCTTATCATAGTATCTGGTACATAGTAGATATTCACAAATCTCTATGAACAGAATGAGTGAATTAATTAGTATAAGGACTCTGCCCAGTAGGGTACTTTACAGTTTAAGACAGAAACAGCAGAGACAGTAGTTGTTATCAACATTATAATTATTTATTGAATAACTAATTTTACTTGGCAAAATATTATAAATATGAGAATCAACACTATTCTTGCTTGCTGAGAGAGCCATTGCCAAGTAGGAATGACGCATCGAAATTTTCTTGTCAGCCTACCCCACGTTGCTTAGAGGAAGGACTCTCCATTGTGGAAATGGGCTTGCCTTTGGACCCAGGTCATTTGCAGTGACATTGCATGTATGCTTGAGTAAGGTGACCTTGCTCAAGGACCAGGGCGGATCCGGGTTTAGGGCGGATCAGGTTTTAGGGAGTATCCTACTCCTTGGGTTTAGGGCGGTTCCAGGTTTAAGGTGTACCCTGCTGGGAATAGGGCGTATCCTGCTGCCTCAGGCACGCTGCTCCTTGAGTTCCGTTGAGTTCTCACGGGATTCAGAGAGTATTTTGGGATTTAGAACGTGGATTTTGCCCAGAACGTGGATTTCCCCAGAACGTGTGTGTAAAGTGCTGGTGACAGTTCGAAAATAAAGAGTTGCTGTTTGAATCTACAAGGTGTGTGGTGGCTCGTGATTTTGTGCCCAGCCAGACTGCGGCACTTGCTCTTTCTGGATAAAATATCATTTAAAAAGGAAAAAAAGAGATTTATTCATACAGCAAATTTTTATTAAACATTGCTTTGTAGTAGTACTGGTCTCAGCATATAATGGCAAATATGGCAAAAACAGAAACTCCTGCCCTTAGGGAACTTACATTTAAATGGGATAGACAAAAGGAGCTATATCACACATAGAGATATAATATATAATCATCCTACTGGTGTTAATGAAGTAAGTATAGGGATATAAAGTGGGAAAGTATTGACATTTTAGGTAAGACAGACAGGGAAGGTCTCATAGAGGTAATGAATATGACAGGAGAGGCAGGTAGTGTTGTATGTGGAAGCAGTGATCCACTTCTGCACATAGCAATCACTATTGGGTCTCTCTAAAATTATGCTCCAGTCCCTGGGGTTCTGTACAAGCATTATGTCTGAATAGCCCCCTGGTTTTTGTGTGCTTGCAGGACTGGGAATTGAACCCAGGGGCCCTCTACTACTGAGCTACATGTCTACCACTTTATATTTTTTTGAGACAGGGTCTCACTAAGTTGTCTTGATTGGCCTCAAACTTGCATTCCTCCTGTCTCAACCTTTCCAATAGCTGGGATCACACTCATGGATCACACACTCTGTGCCCCACCGCGCCAGCTGTTTTTAATCGTAAGAAGGTTGAAAGGATGGCTGTGGATTCAAGCCAAAACAAAAAAGGTGCTTGAACTAATGTTGGTGGGAGGTCACAAAGCCACTTTTTCTAATTTCAACTTTTCTAATTCCAACTCATACGTCCAAATGATAGAAGATGCTTTATGAAATTAGTATAAAATATAATTAGAAAAGGATGCAGCAGAAAAAAAATAAAGCAAATGAACATGAAAATTAGAAAGAGATTAGTGAAAGGAGAGAAAGAAAAAAGAAACAACAATACAAAGGCCCAGAGTTGTCTTTTGGACACATAAAATAATGATTGTGGAACTTGGCAGGTATGTGCGCAAGCATGCAAGCATGGTAAGGTACTTGCCTTGGTGCCCTACAGATTGAATTGTGTCCTGCACTCTTCCCATCTCAGCACTGTCACTATCTTAGAAGGTGGCCTTATATGCAAATAGGGTCACTGCAGATACAATTAAGAATAAGAGGTCATACTAGAGTAGGGTGCCCCCCCTTCAATAAGTAGTGCTCTTATAAGAAAGAGAAATTTGAATACAAACAGGGAGAACATCCTGCGAAACTTGTAGTTATGCTGCCAGAAGTCAAACAACTACCACAAGCTAGAAGAGCCCTAGAAGAGAACCTTTCCAAGTGCCTTCAGAGGGAGCACCCCCTACTCACACTTTGACTTCTTGCATCCAGAACTCTAGACAATAATTTCCGTTGTTTTAAACCACTACTGTGGTTGTTACAGCAGTCCCAGGAAACTAATTAAGTGTGTAAGATGATTTTGAGGCAAACAGGAAGAGCATTCTCGAATCATAAGAGTGAAGTGCCTGACTTACACATCAGAAAAATCTAATTCTTTGACTTCTGCAAATTGTATTTCGCAGTTTTACCAATATTTCTCTATAATTATCATGTTGCAATTTTTTGTTTTAGAAAAAATCACATAAAATCTCCCTACTTAGCAGATGAAGGGCCCCTTCTGATTTGTAAGCTTGTAATATAAGTCATACAAGCAATAACATACAAGGGTGAGCCGATAACGACGAAAAACCCTTTTCAACATCTGATTGAAGGGGTAAAAGTTGAAAGGAGAAAGAAATCTAGACTCAGTTGTTCTCCCACAGGTTGTAGAGCTGACTGTCTCTTTGCCTTGCAAGACTGCGGTCGCTACAGCCTCCGGATGGTGTCCAGATTCGTCTTCCCAGTCACCCTGGGGGGGGGGGGGTCACAGCAAGACCATTGGGAAAAGAAATCAAAGGTTTCTTTTGGCCTCCACCCTCCAGGGCAGCAGACCCAAAACCTGTGCGCATGCCTAGTCTCGAGGGCGCCCTCCAAGGGGAGCGTCCCTGCTCAAGGCCTCCCGGAGACCCAGGGGATGTCAGGAACCGGCGGCGGCGTCCAGGACAACTGAGCATCCAGGGTTAGCTTAGCTTATTTTCAGGCCTGAAAATATTCTTCCTCCAGCTCAAAACGAGCGGGGCGGAGCTGGCACTTCCCGGAGGGGTGGAGCCCGACGGCACCCTTGTTTGAGGGCCCTACAAGAGCCCTTCGGGGAGTGGAGGCCCAGATGTTCGGAGAGGGAGAGCGACACGCTCTCTGGTCAGCGTACTCAGCTGCCAGAACCCGTTTTTTGGCCAGCCACAGCTAGGGCAACCTCAACTGTCCCAGTGCCATGCCAGCTGATACTAAGTACCTGCCCAGCGCCCGCCCCCGCTGCGTGCCCACGGGCGTCCTGGGGTATCCCTATAAGAGCCGGCCTCATCCGCCTACACGTGCATTCCAGCTCCATTTCAGCGTCCGCTTTGCTTTCCACTACCCTCCCGAGTCTGAGGCGGCTGGCTCAGCCTCTTCTCAGGGGAACTCTGGCTAGAGCAGCCGGTCGTCCTATAACGAATGCGGCCCGAATTCCGAGTGTGAGGTATAGGTGAGAACGCCAGCCTGGGGTAAATCACCTAGTAGCAGTTCGAGCTCAGTATCCCCGTGCCCTGCCTTCCGCGGGCCTACCAGCCTCAGCCCCTCAGACGGCCGCCATCAAGCTTCGCTGCGGCTATAGCCGGTGCGCAAACACGCCCACCAGCGCACTCGGGCTCACTAGCGGCGCGAAGGAGGGGAAAAAAGCGGCACTGAGCATGCTCAGTGGGGAGGGCGGGGCTCTCCGGGCCGCGCGTCGGGGCCGGCGCTCCTCAGGACGGCTCGGCGCCTCCGCCGCCCGCCTGCCCGCCCCTCGGAGCCGCGCCCGCCGCAGGCTGCGCCCTGCCGCCCCGCCCCGCCCCGCCCCCCGCCGCTCGTCCCCGCCGCGGCCGCGCCGCCTGCAGCAGCAGCAGCTGCTCCTCCCTGGCGGCTGCCCCCCGCGGGTCCCTCCCTGGCTGCCGGAGACTCGGAGATAGAGGGAGGACACTGTCGTGCCGCCCGCACCAGAGACCTTCGCCTCGCCCTGTCGGTCCTCACCCTCTGGTAGGAACATGGGTAAGTCATCCTTTCCCCCGTCATCGCCTGACATTTTTCTCTTTCTCAGTATGCTGCAGGGTGGGAAGCATTTCTCGCGCAAAGTTGCCGAATTTCTCAATTCCACGGTTGCGAGGCGGTGGCTCTTCCCCTGGGGAGAGTCGGCGCACGCGGAACGCACGCCGGCTGCTGGACAGGGAGGGTCCCGAGCCGGGGTGGGGTCGGCTGCGGGGCCGGACCGCCGCCCGGCTCCCGGCACTCGCTCCTTGCCTCCCCTCCTCCATTCTTCCTGCCGGTGCCGGCACGAAGGAGCTGCTTAACGGGCTCACATCCTCTGCCCCAGCCCGGTGGCTCCGGAGGCCGCCCGCTTCCTTGCTCCCGCGTCGGCCCGGCTCGAGGCTCCTATCCGACCGCGAGAAAAGACCACTTGGTGTAACTTCCTTCCCTGTCAGTGCGACCTCTCCCCATCTTGGGAACTGCTCTTCCCGGGGCGGGGAAGTGGAAGCAAGTAGTTTAGGGATGAATTTACAACCTGCTCGGAAAATATTTTCCTTGGGGGAGAGCGGACAGCTTCATAGTTTGAAATGATGACTTGTCAGAGGCCATGAGGAAGGTGAGGCAGGGTAGAGGCGCTAGCTGTTGAATTAGTGTTAGATGACTACAGTGTTCAATCTTTCTCTCCTGGAGCCGTTTTCTTGGTTTCTTAGTCTGTCTACTGTAGCAGGAAACTGCGCCCTGTAACATATTGTTACTGAATTTACATGCTAGTTATTCGTTCCCAGCTTCCCCTGCCCAAATCTGCATAATCTGATTTTAGTTCCTTTATATTTATAGTTAATCTCAAAGAGATTGGTTTGGACGAGATATTTCAAAGCAAATATGTTTTATAAAACTATACATAATTTAACACAAAAAATTTTCATCATGTATTGCTTAACTGTTCGGTAATTACAGAAACGTCTGATGCATTCTGCAATGTAATTAAGAGTTGAAAGTTTCTTTTAATAGGAGGAACTTGGAATACCTCACTTCTACATGTTCTCCAGCTTGCTTCCACTCCTGTCTATCATAATTTCCTCTTTTTAAAATTTGCTCCATTGGCATCAATCCACTTGGACTTTTCCCACTCCTTCCTTATATTTTAGGTTTGAGATGAGTGTGGCCCTTTCATCTGTCAATACAGTGCTCAACATGTCCAGAGTTAGGTCATGACAACTCAGAACCTTCAAGGAAGTCTCTAAAAATCTAGAAATGGTGTCCTGGAGCTTCCTGGAAAAGCAAGTGGTCCAAGCTCTGATTCAGACCTTTGGCCATAGAGTGGGAAGGAGACAGTGTTGCAGGAGGGGGTATGAATGAAAAATGCTCTAAAACCCTGAATTTTATTTTCAGTTTTCCTTTTAATGTATTATTAATATGCTGAACAGATTTCAGTAAAAATGTGATGGCCCATTTATACATGTCTGTCTTTTTTCCAGGAGCAGAATTTTTAATGAATATTAAATCAGATTATTGAACATACTATGTTTTTTCTTTTAAACATACAGGACACAAGTTTTGCCTGTAAATTTTTTCCATATTCCAAAGTGAGCTTTAAAAATCCATTTAATTAAAAGATAAATGTTGAAACATTACTTTTTGGTGGGAAAAATATCTGATTTTGTTGCAGAACTGGTGGATAAAAATACATGAAACAAATGAAAGTATCTACTTAAAAGTAATCTTGAAATTGTTGAATACTGTTGTTTATTTTAAAATAATAAAGGGCCAAATAGAAATCCATCTCTTATTTTGAAGCATTGGATAGATTAATCTCATTCCTCATAGTATCTGTACCTTGTTAGAAAATTTTTAGTACTTACATAATCTACCTGGAAATGGAGTTATGGGTGTGTGTGTTATGCATTTAGTCTTGAGTTCCAGAATATGAAAATAATATCTTTTTAATTTTTATGTCTCCTACAGTGCTTTTTACTTAGTAGGTATTCAGTAAATCTTTGGCAAATTAGTTCTTAAAACCACCTATTATTTCTAACTTTTAAACCTGAAAGTATAGGCTGGGAACAAACATTTGGGTTGGTAGATATTATGAAGGTATAGAAGAAACAGATATTTAGAAATATCATTGTAGTGTTGCCTCTCCAGATAAAAAGGTTGGGTTGTATTACAGGCTTTGGATTAACCTCAGGCAACCATCTCCTTCTAAACTACCATTTTCAGTGGTAATGTGGTTTGGTGTATGATCAGTGGCACATACAATATAATAAAATTGGAATCTTGGAAAGCAATTTTATATCTGAGCCAAGGAAGTTGTTACAATAATCCATAAGATAACTGGTTAATAATAGGGGGAAAATTGCTTTTTAGTTATCTTCTCGAAGAAAGTGAAGTTTTTTAAAAAAGATTCTTATGGGAGTGATTTTCTCCACAGGAAAGTAAAGGAAAATTTCTGTATAAACTTGTGGACCACAGCTATTTTTGTATACATTTTATTATAAGTTTAACATATTATTTATTAAATATAAATTGTATGCAGTGTTTTGTAAGAGGACAAAAATGAAAAGGACATTCATGTTTCAGGTTTCTTATAATCCTAACAGGAACAATATGACAAATACACAAATAATTATAATAACGAATAAAGGTATGAGTGATATAAAAGGCCTTTGCATAAATTACAGATTTGAGGGATAGAGAAGAGGTCTTAGGGAAATATTATTTTAACCAAAGATCAGTTATGTTTCTGAAAAGTAGATACGAGTCTGTTAATTGGGATGGAGAGGGGAGAGAAATAACATGAACATAAGGAAACATTTGAGGAATTTCTGGGATATTATTAAATAGCTATGTTTGGCTAGAACAAAATATAAGGAAATAATGGTTAACAGAGATGGAAAAATATTAATATATAACAACCAGATAATATGAGATCTTAAAGGCCAAACTGAAGAAGAGTTTGGACTTAAATCATTTTTATGCAGTAAAATGTTGCACTTTATAGGGAGTAGTATATACTTTTTTCTTGCCTGAGAATACTTTGTAATTTCACTATAGTGCTGTACACTTATTTCTTTGACATTCTACTTAGGTCTTTATAACTTAGCATAGTACTTTTTTTTTCTCTTTTTAATAATATCTGTCATTGGGAATTATTTTCCAGTTTGAGTTTTGGAGGGAGCAAAAAACAGTCAAACCATTGCAATTACAAAGTATTATTTTGATTCTAAAATTCTATGACTATTTGAAACTAAAGTTTGAAATATACTTAGTATCATTGATGTCTTATATTCATCTCAATATAACTTGTTTTTTTTTCTCTTTATTATTCAAATGCTAATCTACTTGATGCTGCAGTGTAAGGGTTTAAGATAATTTGTTAGCTTTGTCTAAATAAATGCCCAAAAAGTCATTTACTCTGCTGGTTAAGATACAGATGCTGGATTCAAACTGCAGAGTAATACAATTTCTTCCAGTGCATCTATTTATACAGTTGTTACTACAAGCATTCCAGGAGTTAAACCAAGGACTGTAGTGATAAAAGGAGGTGGTTAAATTGAGCTGCTAGCTATGATTAGCTGTACTTGTAAATTCCAAAGTCCTTCTGATGATTTTTTTTCAGTTTTTCACAGAGTGATTATAGGGAATGGAATGTATGTATGTATCTATCTGGGCTATTCTTTTTACTTAGCAAATTATTAGACATCTCTGCATGTATTAATTGTATAATTTTAAATAATGATAACCAGAGGTGTGCTGGTAAATGTTTAACCAAAAGCCCTTCTCCAGAAACACCAAATTTGTGGTGGCTGTGAATTTCCTGTGTTGTAAATATTCCCACCATTGCAGATTTCAAGCTACCAAAATGGTGTCAACAAGTATAGAATTGGGAAGAGATCAGATGCAGCACATCATTATGTAGTATGTCATCTATATAGACATAATCTAATGAGAGTAGATAATAGCAAAATGTAAAGTAATTAAGTAATGATGGTTTTGAATATAACCTGTTTTAATGCAACTCATTTAAAGTATATAATTTTAAATAATAACTTTTAATAAATATCTCATAAAATTCCTAAAAATTTAATAATCATTATCTCATGGGCTAGTGCAGGAGGTGCCAGTACACCATTGAGTTAGTAATTACCATTTATTAAGAATTATTAATATCAGTTATCATGCTCCAAATTTAATTTTAATCTTTTTTAACAGTTTTAGGAATTGAGTGACTCTCCCCACTTTACTGATTCAAAGAAGCAAATATTTTTCCAAGGGGATAAATCCTCAAAAACCTAATAGTCTTTTTCAAGTTTTAGCTTATATAAAAATCACCTGGGAAGCTTATTAAAAAAAATATGGGGTCTATCCTCAAAAACTTGGATTCAATATGTGTGGGGTAGACTAAGAATTTGCATTGTTAGGAGGTTCTCAGGTGGTGTTGCACCAGGAATAATAGTAACCTACCAGGCAACTGCTGTCACACTTTTTCCACAGAGGGCCAGATGGTAAGTTTTTAGGCTTTGTAGGCCAAGAAGCAAAAATCAAGGGTATTATACAAAAAGAGAAAATATATGGTGAGAGAAAACAAATATCCACAAATATTTGACCATATACAAAAATGATAGTATTAATTGAACAAAGTTTAGTTTATTATAATATAAAATGAAAAGACTAGAATGCCTTTAGGGGAGGATAACATTTCACTTATTGTGGTTCAAAGATATCATCAGAAGGTAGTCATTTGTTAATGAAGGTTTATAATTCAATTTTATGAATTTTGTCTTTGAAGCATTTTTTCACAGATACATACTGCAATTACATTTAATTAATTAACTTATTTATTTATTTATTTATTGTGTGTATTTGGTGAGCTGAGGGCTTGAACCTGCTAGGCAAGCTATACTACTGAGCTACATCACCAGACCTACATATTCATGAGCGTATTCATTCGATAGAAGGCATTTATCAAATTCTTTTAGATTCTTCTCTTGATATTTGCTATATAATATGCTGATTAACCACTTCTAATTGAAGACTAGGTGGGAGCTCCTCAATTGGAACGTTAAATGGATTTTGAAATATGTATATTTCCTTTGTACTTGTAGTGAGGTTTGAAAAGGAATCCTGGAACTGTAATTTAAGCTTGCTAAGTATATCCATTGAAACTTTGTGTATGCATGACAAAACAGACAAATTGTTACTTAGTTTGAACAGTGTTATCAAAATGACTATCAGGGTATATAGTTCTTATATATAAGCACGATTTCTCCTTGACTTTAGGTCCGATTCATTAGGAAACATTATCAAATCTGTAGTGATATCTAATTTTCAGATATATTTATTGTTTGATACTAGTGGTTGAAGGCATTTCTTTTTGTTCAGAAAATTTTGTTTGTATATAAGCTCAGAAAATCACAGTAAAGCTCTATAACTACTAACTGTTAGGCCACTACATGATAAAGCAGGTCAGGATATTCAGTTTCTATTTCTGATGAATATGCATAGAACTGACTGCAGTTAAATCTGTGTGGACAAATAAAGTTCATTGGTGATAGTACTAGTTCAATGGTACGTGATAGATTAAAATATTTTCCCAATAACAAGCATATTGATGAGTTATTGAATGAAGAACCATAGACTTTAAACACCTAACATTTTCACCAACTGTAAATTTATTTAGCTAGCCTCTCTCTGTTTCTCACATACTTTTGCCGTTATCAGTTGTAACACATCTTAGCGGATTCCACTTCAGGTTAAACTGAAATAGTATTTGCTGAACTTTGAAATATTTTTGCCTGTTAATATTCTGTGTATACTCTCCATGGAGACAATTTCTTCAGTTGCTTGGAATTGACTTCTTGAAAATATAGCTAATATCACTAGTATCTGTCAACTCACAAGGAGCCAGGGAAAACCTCTTGAAATATTTTGCCTTGTTTTTATAATTACATGTTGATATTGTTTCTGGTGTCCTCACTTAAAGTAGTTAGTCTTCCTGAAAAGCATTCTTTAAAAAGTTTATTTTCTCTAGAAATATTTATTTGCTGTAGTCAAGTATAATTTAATTAGCTCATCATAATGAAAAGTTCCATTGCTAGGATAATAAATGAGACACTCTGAAACTTCATAGCTTCATTTTCATTTTTCAATTTTTTTTTTGTACTGGGGATTTAATCCAGGGGTGCTTTACCACTGAGTCACATTCCCAACCCTTTTTATGTTTTGAAACAAGGTCTCACTAAGTTGCTTAGGGTCTCACTAAGTTCCTGATTTTGTAATCCTCCTGCCTCAGCTTCTCCAGTTGCTGGGATTAAAAGCATGTGCCACCATACTTGTTCATTATTCAGTTTTGTAAAGAAATTTTGCTGTGATGAGATACTTTGTTTCGTATTTCCTCATTTCTCTTATGACTGCATTCCTGTGTGTAGGGAATGTGATCAATACTTAATCTAGTTAAAAATGATGTATATTGCATTTTCCCAGTATAGCTACAGTAACTACAGTGTCATTGAATAATAGATTGGCTTGCCATCCAACCCAATAGCAAAATAATCCAGACACCATTTTAAATGTCTTTGAGGCTTGACATTTGAAGTAAAGATATTCCTTACCTTATGATGGGGTTACAATGGTTTACTGAGAGGTAACCCCATAGTAAGTTGAAAATAGGTTTAACTAACCTACTGAATATCATAGCAACACACTTAAAATGTCTCTTTAACCTTACAATAGAGTAACTGACTAAAACTACTGCTCACTGCCACTGCCTAGCATTGAGACAGTGTTAACTAGCCTGGGAAGATTAAAATTCAAAGTATGGTTTCTGTTAAGTGCATATTGTTTCTGCATAATTATAAAGTTGAAGATTTAAATTGGAGATGATCTGAAGTCTTTTTGTTTTGATATGATGGTCAAAATGAATGTGTGGTATGACAATATAGATGGTACTTGAAATTTTGGCAAATTGTAGCTATGTCACTGCAATTTGTAGTGCATCAAAAAGTATGTAAAATTATTTTTCTGGCACAACTGCCATTTATATGTTGAATACTATCAATAATGCACAAAGGAATAATTTGTATTCTAATAAAACTGTTAAGACACTGAAATTGGAATTTCATATAATTGCACATAATGACGCCACCTTTTAATTTTATTCAACCATTTATTAATGCAAAAGACATTTTTATCCACTAGTTTATAAAAACAGGTAATGTAGTTTGCCAGCCCATTATAAAGTAATGCTATGCTGCTTCCCTTTCCCTAAGATTTTTTTACCCTGTTTTTATGTAAATGGATGTTCTGAAAAGTGACACTTGCTTTTTTAAAATTAACAAATTTGAACTAACCTAGTATAATAAAAAGAACACTAGTATAGCAGTTGGGAGATGAAGATTAAGATCCTGGGCCTCACACTGCCTCTAACTAAATGGGTGAACTCAGGGATGTCTCTTAAACTCACTGCCCCCCAGTTCCCTAATCTAGACAAAAACAGAGTCATGATGTCATTATTTGAGGTCCTGAATCATTCACTGTCTTTGAAGTCCAAAAAAGCAGTGATCTGAAGATTTGGGGAAAAAATCTAGTTTCTGACTTTTTTGAATAGCCCCAAATATGGCTTCCTAGGATCCATTCCTGTGTGGCAAAACTGATTGGAGTTGAGTAGGGAATCCCTGGGCAAGTGCATACACACACATAATCACAAATAAGAACTCACTAATACCAAGGATTCATTCCAGTAAGTGGGTTAATAGAAAACTCTGTACACTAACATTTTTTTTATTTTAGTTGTAGATGGACACAATATCTTTATTTTCATTTATTTATTTTTATGTGGTGTTGAGGATTGAACCCAGTGTTTCACATATGTGAAGCAAGTGCTTTACCACTGAGTACAACCTCAGCCCACACTAATACTTCCTATAACCTGCAAAATCAACTCATTAATACTGTTTCTCTGATTCATGGAAGTATTTGAATATACAGAAATATGAGATTTCTGTTATTGTTTCTGAATTGCTAAAGATTTAATTATATTAAAAATTGTGCTGTATATGTGTAATAAGAATTGTAATGCATTCTGCTGTCATTTATTTTTTAAAAAACCAATTAAAAAATTGTGGTAAAGTTGGAACTTATCACTTTTTGAAAATTACTTTTTTATTTGACAGAATTCAAGATTTATGGTAAAAATTCACAGTTAAGTAGGATCAGAAGAACACTTTTTCAGACTGAGAAAGGGTAGCTGCAAAATTCACATCATCCATAGGGTAAAAAGCTGACTGCCTCCCTACACATTAAAAACAAGGCAGATGTCTGCTCTTGAACCACTTTTATTCGGCACTGTGTTAGAAAATAAATTTATTTTAAAATTAAGAGGTTGTGAAAAATTGTATAACTAGTCAACACAACTACCTATTTTATATGTACATGTACACACACATATACACTCATTTATTCATTCATTCATCAGTCATGGTTAAACTTTATTTTTAGATGACCAGAGTGGTTCAAGAATTATCTAGAAGTTCAGAGAGAGAAAAGAGTATCTGCTCTTTCTATAAACTGTGTAGTTTGGCATGTTACTTAAGCTCTTTATATCCTCATTTCATATGTACCCTTAAAATATTATCATTATTATTGAATAAGAACCAAAGAACATATTCCAAATAAAAAGGAAAGGATGGGGGAGCTAATCTCATAGGAAAATAATACAAATTATAATATGGAAAACTTCAAGCTCCATTATCTAATAAGAACTTCACCACTTCAAATTAAGATCTGTTGTATTTTTTCTTTTCTTAGTTTTGGTCCTTGAGCATAAACATTTTCCTAGGAGAAGTAATGGCATGTTATTTTAAAAGATCATGAGAGTACAGTAGAACTGCTGGATTGTTTCTAAGGAGGATTATTTTCTTTTAAATTAGAAAGAATTTACTAACCTGTAAGAATTACATAAGAATTATATAAAATTATCTAAAATAATTTCAGATAACTAGAAGATTCCCTTAATTTGTGATATCTTTCATAAGAGGGGAAAAAATCCCAGGAATCATTGTACTTTCACACACAAAAAATTGCTTTTAAAGCTGTGGAAAACCCATACCATCTTTTTTGTGGGGTGGGCATGGTATACTTGGGATTGAACTCAGGGGCACTCAACCACTGAGCCACATCCCCAGTCCTATTTTGTATTTTATTTAGAGACAGGGTCTCACTTAGTTGCTTAGTGCCTTGCTTTTGCTGGCTGGCTTTGAACTCAAGATCCTCTTGCCTCAGCCTCTTGAGCCACTGGCATTACAGGCATGGGCCACTGTCCCCTGCCAACCCATATCCTCTTAAAGTATTATTTTTAAACAAATTTGTTATATTTTAGAAACTGTTTTCTTTCACCCTTTTTAAAATATTCCTATTTGAAGATTTCTCAGATAATCCCAGTATCAGAGATGGAACTGATCATTATAAAAGAGCAAAATTTATGTTGATCTATATCTGTATATACACACATAAATCATATGCTTCATTGAAACATTGATTTTTTTCTTTAAAATTATAACATTAGGTTTTTAAAAAGAAAAAAAAAACATATGAGTGGATTGATTTCCTTTTAATTACAAAAATGAGTTTGGGGGAAGCATGGTATGGTGTTAAGCTCCGAAGAAGGTATAACTGTCCATTGTGGCTTCTATCTAGTTCAAGAAACACAAGACTGTAACGTATTAGGCATTGCAGAAGGTGACAAAATAAATGTAGTACAAGAAGTCACATTTTCCAATTTTGAAGAACTGTAAAGTAGTATAAAAGAAATAATGTAGTATAAAGTATGTAATATGTAATTATATAAATATTATATCATAATATGAAGAGTAATATAAAAGAAATGAATACCAGAAAAAGATAAATATCATTTCTATTCACAAAAGAGAAAATACAGACCCTTAAGAATTTAAATAAGAGGATCATATTTACTTTTTTTTTTTTAGCAACTAACAAAACTCCTCCAGTATATATATACAAGTGCTCATTATTTACAATGATCTAGAATTTTTTCCCATAGATTTTATTCTTCAGTTAAACACTTACTGAAAGCAAGAATATAGATATCCAGCATTGTATTACCTTTATGCAGAGACTGCTCTCAAATATATTTGTTGTATATTTAGGTCACATATTCAGATATATAGACAGTTCTTACCTAGGGCAGCTAACAAATTCATTCTTGAAAAGCTTACATCTATATAAAGCAAGATACAGGCAGTCCTTGCATTGCACAGTTCTGATCTATACAAGATCTGTGTGAGCTTCATTTAACTGTGAAGTGCTGACTGCCTGTGGAAAGAGCCAGGACTTTGAAAACACATGTCTGGATTTATCACAATTTTAGCACTTATTCTGGGCAAATTATTAAGCGTCTGAATTCAACTCTCATCAGTTAAAATGCAGATGATGATAATAATAGTAACACCTATTTTCACAGGAAAGTAGTAGATATTGCATAAAATAATATCTACTGAGTTTTCATTTCTGTTTCTAAAGCTGTAATATAATCGATTTTGGAAAACTAGTGTTCAGAAATAAATCCAATTAAATAATATAATGCTGTTTATTGTCCTAATTTTTTCAATACTAGATTGAATGCAGGGGTGCTTTGTCACTGTATTACATCTCCAGTTCTTTAATTTTTCATTTTGAGACAAGGTCTAGCTTAGTTGCTGAAGGTCTTGCTAAGTTGCTGAGGCTGGTATTGAACTTGCTGTCTTCCTACCTTGCACTCCCAAGTTGCTGGGTGTGTATGCCACCACACCTGGTTTTATTGTACTGTTTTAAACAAATCATTTAGTGAATATTAAGTTATTATAGCAGATTAGATTTTCCAAAGGTGGCCACAGCAATCTCTTGTTCCACATAATCTGGAACTTGCCACCCTCCCATTGAGAGTTAGGTTCAAATTCTCCTATTGAATGTGAACACACTTTTTACTTACTTCTGTTAAGCAGAATGCCTCAGTGTGATGCTATGTGACTTTCTTCTAATATAGGTCATAAAAGGCAATGCTTACTTCTGCTTTGTTTGTTGAACACTGGCCTGCTTAGAGCCCTGAGCAGCCTCAGTATTCTGAGGATACCTTATTGTTAGGAAGCCAAGCCTTGTAGATAATTGTCAAGTGTCAGATCAGCAATCCTAGTCTTCAAATCCTTCCAAGGTCAGTCACCAGACATGTGAGTGAATGAACTGTGGGATGATTCAGGTGATTTCTCAACCCCAGCTCCCAGAGTCAGCCTTTGAGACTCTTGCTTTGAGGGCCCAGACCTTGTAGATTAGAAATAAGCTATACTCAATGTGCTCCCTGTGAATTCCTGGTTCATAGAGCCTGTGAGCATAATAAGATGGCTTCTGTTTTATGCCCATAAGTTTGGGGTGATTTGTTACGTAAGAATAGTTGGAACAGTTATAAAACCTAAAGGATAACATTTTCTCAGTAAGAAGCAGATTGCTATTAAATTCATCAAAGTGAGAACTACCTGCTGAATAAATGTTTGTTGAGTTTTTCTTTGGTTTCAAAGGAAAATAGCCTAATAGAGAAGTTTGCCTAGTAAGTATTTCCCTATGGTTTCTTTACTTGTTCTTTAGTGTGACAATAATTCCCATTAAGGAGTATTTGACTCAGTTAGCATCCAGGGAATAAATACATCTGTTTTAACATCACTGTAGGTTTCTCCATAGCTTTCTGATAAATTTTACCAGTTTTTCTAATGAAGAAAAGTTTCATTTGCAATCTTAAATTAATAAAAATAGTTATCATTAAATTTATATACTTTTTATTGAAATACAAGAGCCCAATAAATCTTAGGAACAAAGGAATATCTATGCTGATCTCTCTGACTGAAAATTTAGTTATCCTTGAGTTGATTTTAATGTTTACATCTTAGAATAATAGCATTTTGGCAAAATTGTTTTAAATCATAGCTTTCCTATCACTTTCTTGGAAGATAGCGGGTTTTCTGTGTTGATTACCACTGAGTGAAATAATGCTTTGTCATAAAATTACAAAGGGATTTCAGTTATATTATGATTTCTCAAATAATAAATCTAAGGCTAGGTTATCTAAATGAAGATCATCACCATGAGAAAAAAGTAGTAGGGTTGTAATAACATTGGGATTGTTTATGTGTTGAGGTTTTTGTATAAGTCTATAAATATAAACATCACATACACACAGCATGCCTCTGGAAGGATGCAGGGAAAACTTAATGCTCTTTATTTCTGGGAATGATCAGGGATATGTGAAAATAATTATCATTTACCTTTGCATCTTAACACTGAGGGCAGTATTTGATGCTTGGTAGGCATATAGCTCATACTGTTAGATGAGTAGAAGTTTGGGATTATCTTTTCAATTTATTAATCACCTTATTCATAATATTCTTAGTCTTTCTCACATAATTCATTTTTCTAGGATGGCTTTTTATAGATCTCTATCTGTCTAGGTCCAATTAGAAGGCAAAATACACAGTGTTAGATTTATGTGTATGTGTGTGTGTGTGTGTGTGTGTGTGTGTGTGTGTGTATATATATATATATATATATATATATATATATATATATATATATATATATAATATCTGACAGGAAACACAAGGTTTACATGTCAGAGAACGGAGTTTATCATTCACAGAGCATTTTAATGCTGGTTCCCCAACATTCAATCTCAATATTTGGCAGTGTGTTAAGAACCTGGAGTTACCCTGTATATGTACCAGGGTAACAGGAGAAGGACCCTAAATTTATGACATTGGAAGCTTATGTTGGGTTGCTGACACTTCTGCCCAGCCAAGAAAAAAACAACACAATCCTTATCTTATTCGGTGATTAACAAATCCTCCCTGGGGAGGAAAATGGCATCTTTAAATTTATTACCCTAAAAGTAAGCTAAAAGCAAGCTAAAAGAACAGAGGCTTTTTTTTTTAAGTTATTTTGGAATATCTCCAGGGAGGTAGACTTATCATTAGTACAGTTTATCATTTTCCTTTGCTCAGAAAGCCCCAACCATGCAGGTATGCCAAGAAATCCAGAGAAAAATTGTTTCCCAACACACAATCATTTAAACAGCGTATATTTATAAATTTATTATGCAATAATAAGAGTAACTATAAAAGACAGCAAACTCTAAAGGTAATCTAAGCCTGAGGGAGTTTTATCTAAGGAAGGGGAAACTAACTTTTTCTTGGAAGGGCAGGTTTTTCATTAAAAGATACAGTTCCAACTCTCTAGATGGCATAGAAGTCCATTAGGTTACTAGGCCAGAGCTGGTCCACAGGCATCTGACCTACAGGAACATCTCTTTGGAGAATAAGTACACTAAAGTTGATGAGTGGCACACAGAGAGTTGGATATGCAGAAGTTAAGGCATCAGGAACCCAGCATACTTCTATGTACAGGTTTGGGTCAGAGCAACTCCGGGTGACCTGGTCCACAGGTCTTACAGCATGTGTACTTATAAGGATGTGGAGATGGTACAGGAAGCAGTGACCTGGGCTGAGGTGCAGACCTGAGCTGTTTGGAGCTCTCTTATGCAGAACCACTACCTGCGTTGAAAAGTGGAAAAAATAGGTGGTGACAGCCATGGCTTGTAGGCATTTGGCCCTGAAGAAAACCATGTAGCCTGAACAAGAAGGAGAGAGCCTTCCTATCTATTGTCCACTGTAGACAAAGCTTATGTCATGCCATCTGGCAAAGTTAAAATACATTAAGGGCCCAGCATTGTTTTTATAGAACAGGCTTGAAGGGTGAATTTGGATCTGAGAAAGAAAGAAATTGATAACTGACATTGGTTGAATTTTATTCTTTCTAAACTTAATCTGGTACATCATAGCTTTAAGTAAGGATGTTAATTATCCTTTGTTATATTTATTTTTGTGTGAATTATCTTTTATTTCTACCCTAAAATATTATCCATTCTTCTTTTCACATCAGACACTTCATATGCCAGTGCTATAACAAGGGAGACACCTCTCATACAGCAAGAAGTGTGAACACCCAGTCATCATGCTGATGAACAGAAAAGGATCTTGACCCTAAAATTTCTTTTTACTTTCTGTAGCAATATTTTGGTATTATATTTCCTTCCTGAATTCATAAATGATATAGTTCAGAGAGTTATTATTTTTATTAGATTTATAAAAGTTCTTAATGTATTGCTTAGTATTAATATATGCTTATATTAAGTAATACATTAAAAAAACTTACAGATTAACCTGTATTAAGGAATACATTTACCTACTTTTGCATGTAATTTAGAACTGCTTGTGCATATCATTTTTCTTCAGTAGCATTTGATTACCCAGAAAAGTTGGTGTTTCCTAACCTCTAAATTTTAGTGTATATTATCTCTTCTCTGTTATTTATTAGATTACCAAGTGAGACTTTCTTACCAATCTTAATGAAATACTTTTCTGTATTTTTCCAGCTAAAGAAAGTCGCTTTATCTTGGCTTTGTATGTCAGTATTAAATTTTCTCTTCAGCAAAATATTAAAAAGTAGGGTCTTTACTTTCTTTCCTCATTACTATATATAGTTAGTCACAACTTTGAATATGTTTTGGAAAGACTCTTACTCAAGACTTTTGGAAGTCAAAGTGGATAATCCCACTTTTGTTTATCTAACTTATCTAGCCTGTAAATATTCCTGTAACATTTTCAGGCAAAATTTCCTCTTACTGAAATTGTTTTATCTGTCACTTGTCTGGTTTTCCTATGCTGCCAGGCATATCTTAGAGTTTGGGGTAGAACTTGGAGATAGGATATCTTTTATCCTTGAATCCAAGTGTCAGGAACCATTGCATGGTAAACATATGCTTAAGTAGTATTGTGAAGGAGTAGAAGTTCACAGCTAAGACAGTCCAAGAACAATATACTAATCTAAGGAACTAAGTGAAGCTAAGAAATAAATAAAATGGGCCTGGGAGATTCAGAAACAAGGATAATCAAATAAGCAAAAAAGCCATTTTTTTCCTGAAATAATTCTGATAATAGAGTACTGATAATGGCAAAGTTTTATTTAGGTTGGCATGTAGGCACATTATAGGTATAAGGAGCTAGAGTAGGGCAAATATATTTCAAGCAGTTATTTTCAATTTTTGTTTAAAGAATTTCTCCTTTATTGAGTATACAATAAAGGAGGCAGGCAAATAAGTGAAGTTTGAAAGTATATGCTTTTCATTTTCCAGCTTCTTCTAAAATTAGTCTTCTATATACAGGTCATTTCAACAATTCTTCAACACAAAAATTGTTAGTAATCGTCAGGTTACATTTTTACCAACATTGTTCCAGTATATTTCTTAGTCTCCTTTAAAATCATTCAATATTCTATCGAGCTTTGTTGATTTTTTTATATTGATTTTCTAAGTTGGCTTATAATATCCTAGGTGTTGACCACTGTTTGATGTGAGTGTATACTAAATCTTTCCATTTAGGATACTGTTGAGGAAAAGAAATCATCCAAATATTTTTCTTGGTCATTTTTCAGACAAATAATTAATTAAACCTGAATTTCATTGTGAATCACTGTGTGATTAAGAAATATGATAGTTTATTAATTTCTTAGTAATTTGTGTTATGTTGTATGTAAAACAGTGAAATAATTCTTGAGCTCCAAATGAAAAGATCTTTTGGTACTATGTAGAATAAAATTTAACAAACTGTATCTTGCTCTTATGGAATTATGGTTTAGTACTGTAGTTGTGAAGATTTTCTATCAGACTTTTGACCCTCTAATCAAACATGACAAGTAATACCATACAGTGTTGCTGATTTAAACCAAAATAGTTTTAACTCCATTTAAGAATAAATGAAAAATTACTGCTAAGAAAGTTTTTATCAGACTTCTGAAATAATTAGAGAAGAAACCTTATAATGAAATAAGTCATTATTTTTAGTATAGGCCATATTAATAAAATGTGTCTTTTCTTTTTTATTATTATTATTGTAGTGCTGTGGATTGAACTCAGGGCTTTGTGCATACAGGGCAGGTGTTCTAACACTGACTTATATCTCCACCCCTAAATTATTTCTCAATCACAGCAATTTGTATCATAATTTTTAATAGAATATGCAAGAATGGTAACTGAGAAAGTGATGTAAGGCCATAAGGATTTATTTTGCTTTTACCATAGAGAATCCTGTAGGTATCCTGGAAGAGTTTCCCATTTAATAGTAGAAATATACTAACAGTATTACTGTATATGCCTAGAAGTATAAAACCACCAAAATAAAAAGTATAGAAAATTTAGAATAAAAATCATTTCTAAGTTAAATTTATGGACTTATTTATGAAATTAAGTTTTGGAATACAGTCACTTGACATAGAATTCATACTGCTTTGCTTATTAGGAGACGTCAGTTAAATTCATCTAAGCCCTTATATTTTATGAAGTCTTGTTAGTCTTCTTGTCTGAAGAGAAGTAAGTAATGTGGTATGTTCTTTTATAATTAGCTTGTGGAATTAAAAAGAAGTACCCAGTGCATGCATGTGTGCATAACGGGAATGGCCACAGAGTTAAAATGTCATTGGACTCTGGGAGCCACATCAAAAGCAAGGCTCCTACATAAGTATCACTACATGTTAAAGTCATCGATAAATAAACACTTTGAGATAAAAGTGAAGAATATAAGATTAATGAAATTTTATAAGTTGGGAGTTTTCATGAAATAGAACAATTTCTAGCTCTGAATTTTCTCTTCAAATATTATTAATAGTTCCTAATTCATCAAGAACTGCTTGAATTGTCTTACAAAATAAACATTGCATTTACTACTTTGAATAATACATTTTTACCAAAGTGTGTGTGTGTGTTCACTGAACATATTTAGTATTTATGTTAGGTTGTGCTTCTGTGAAATTTAATTATGGCAACTAATGAAAGAAAATGGCCCATCCACATTAGCTTCATACTCAATCTTTAATAGTCAAGGTTTTATTCAGTGACCAAGCAATAGTTTTTGAAGGTAATAATAAATTATTAAATTCTAAGTACTCTTTCTGAGCTTTCGGTTTTTTTTTTTTTCCTGGTTAATATTTTGACAGCAAGCATCTACAGTGCAGTAGTAAATAAGAGAGAGATGATTTTTGTACCTTTTTTAGCTGCTAAGAAAAACTCATTTCTTCCAGTTTTGTTGTGTGTATATGATAATTTTAAATAATCCTCAGAAATGCATGGAGAGTTGCAGTGGTATTAAGAACAGAAGTGAAGGTTTTCTTTATTAAATATAGTCTAAATCATTTAATGTTGTATGAAATAATAGAGTTTGGAACTATTTTCCTATTTAACATAAGCATATATCTAATATAAGTGATAGTGTGATCTGTATTTGTTGATCAGATAATTGTATGCACAGGAAATTTAGTAGACTTTAAAACAAATCGATTCATATTTATAAGATAATTTGATTGTTGGTTGAATATGTCATCATTGTACACAGTTGCTCTTTTTTATTCTAGGCATATCTACCTACACAAAGAAATGGGAAATTTTTTTCTTTCTTTTCTTTCTTTCTTTCTTTCTTCTTTTTTTTTTTTTTTTTTTTTTTTTTTTGGTACTGGGGATTGGGGATTGAAGCCAGGGATGCTTAACTACTAAGCCACATCCCCAGCCCTTTTTATTTTTATCTAATTTTGAGACACTGTCTTTCTAAATTGCTTAGGTTTTTGCTAAGTTGCTGAGTCTGGCTTTGAACTTGCAATCCTCCTGTTCCAGCCTCCTGAGTTGCTGGGATTATAGGGGTATGATACCATGCCCAGCATAATGGGAAATTTCATAATTCTCACCAATAGCAAAATTCTAAAATATGTTGGAATAAACAGTGAAGTTACAGGATCTGTATGCAAGAAGACAATTTTACTGAAAGATTCCGATTATTAAGAGATCCCAAACAAGATCTGAACAAAATTAAATGCATCCATATGGAAGAGAGGAAGATTAACAGTGAAAAATGCAAATGATCTCAAACTTAAAATACAAAATTAATATAATCCAAGAGAGTATTTATTTGTTCATTTGGTATTTTAGTCATTCATTTACTGTTCACTCTGGAGTGCCCAGATGAAATGATCTAAATGATCTAAAGTGATTCATCAGCAAGATTTTGGAGAAAAAAATCTGAATAGCAAAGAAAGCTTGAGAAAGTGGTGTCAGGACTAGTTTTATCAGATACTAGAACATGAGATAGGGCCAGTGTAATTATGTCAATATGATATTAGCATAAGAATGGGTAAAGATCATTGGAATGAAGAGACTTCAGAAATATATTTCTGTATATAAGAGGCAAAGGTAGTAGTTTAATTTAGCAAGAAAAGAATGGAGTATTAAAACCTCTTGACACAGAAAATAAAATTATACTCCAGTCTTAGGCCATATGTAAAAGTGAATTCCAGTGAATCAAAGACATAAAAAGTAAAAGAATCATAATATTGAAAGATAATCAAGCAATTTGCTGGGAGCCCAAAAGACTTTTCTTAACTGTAGCTGGAAACCCAGATACTATAAAAGAAAATTGCAGGGAAAGAGGAATAATGAAACTAATAGATTAATGATAGATCTTAGAAAAAAAAGTTACATAGATAACAGAAAAGATTGATATCTATACTGTACAATAAGAACGAAACAGACAAACCTATCTGAGCACTAGGCAAAGAGTGTGAATGAACACTTTTAAATAAAGCTAATTCAAAAGGCTAATGAATATGAGATGATACTGACATTTATAATGATTAAAGAAGTAGAAATTAAAATAAAAATTACATAGCAGTCTAAACCCATCAGACTGTCAAGAAGTGGAAATCTGTAATATTCATTGATACTCAAGATTTAGAAAAAAATACTTTTAATGCGTAGCTGAAAGGAAAATTAAATATTCAGCCTTTTTGGAAAGTGATCAGGCAAAATTAAAAATACCTAGACCCAGATCAATGATCAAAACAAAATGCCACAAAAGAAAGTGAAAAACTACATACGTAAAGGGCTGAATAAACTGTGCTACCTACAACCATGGAATATGGTTCAAATAATTGAAAAGAATGAGTTAGAGCTGTATAGATTATTTTGGAGTAATTTACAAGAGTTATTATTGAGGTAAAAAATGAAGATATAGAAAAGATGTATAATAGGATCCAAAACTCCCCCAAAGTCCTGTATATCTACACATGATTATCAGAAGAAGAAAAAAAGCATCAAAGCTTGAAAACATTAGTTCATTGACATGTGAGTGGAGAAGTTAGTGAAGGTAAAAAGGAGAAAGCAGGAAAGAAGACCAGGCAAAAAGGGGAAAAAATATCACATTAATGCATTTTAATTGTGCTTCATGTATATGTATGAAATAAATTAAATAACATTAAAAAAAGAAAATTGGTAATAGACATCTTGTTAAATTTTTCTTATTTAAATGTACAATTTTGGGTCACCATTTAATTCAATAATCATTTATTGAGTGCCTGCTGTTTAGAAGACAACACAATAGGGAGGTAGTGAGTAATACAGTGATGCAGTTATTAATATTATATTATATCAACAGTCATCAGCATTGGTTAATAGCTTACTGTATGCACTAGAGTCTGTTCTGAGAGCATTATATGTATAAGCCCAGTTAATCTTCACAACAACTTGACAAGGTAGATATTATCTGCATTGTTTACTTTGTTTTGAACTTCAGAACAAATTTTATTACTGCTTAGTGGGACAAAGGGGGCAACACAAAGTTATCTTCTTGATTGCATTTCTTTATATCATAGGCCTCATTCACACATGAAAATAAGATACAAATCCAGTTCGAGTTCTTACTGATTATAATCATTAACATTTGTTGGGACAGCGTACCATGAATACCACTTTTGTTAATAAGCCTTAAATTTATATTTATAGAATGTACTATATGTGATACATGGAATTGTCATCTGCATTTTACCTGTGGGGAGAGAAAATAAACCGGCCTAAACTTATACAGGTTAAATGTGGAGCCAGAACTGAAGCCCAGATGGACTATCAGGGACTGCATTTTTAACCTCTAAAATTTGCTACATTTTCTGTCTGTGAGTTGTTTGGTTATGGTGAACCCTGACTTGAATGCTTGTAGTAATGTAGAAAACAGTGAAATCAGTGTTATAATTGAGGTATAAACAAAATATGGGAAAAGAAAGGGTATGATCAGACTGCAAGAACAACAGAGGGTTTCATGTAAGAATTTGTGTTTATTGGCTGACTTTGCAGAGTAATAGTTATTCTATTAGGAGGAGAATGCACAGAGAGACTTTTTAAACAGAAAGAAATTAATTTGCACATTTGTAAAAATGGAGGGGTGCCTGGGAAAACACCTAGTGGTACTGATGTGCATAATGTGTGACAAAGTAAAGAGAGATGAGGGTATAATATTAGTTGAGGCTCTTGGTTTTTATGCAAACACAGTTTGCATTAGGCAGTTAGTAAACCACTGTAGATTTTGAAAGAGTAGTGATATGTTCGGGCAAGGACATGTTTCTGAAGTTCTAGCCTAGATGGATAGAAGAAGTTGGGAAAGTAGACAAAGGTTCTGAGTTATTCTTTATTTGTGTACTCATTCTAATTTTAAAAGGTAACTTAGAGAATTTAAAATTTATATTAAAATGGGGGGAGGATGTAATAATCAGGGAAGACTTAAATCCATTCTTGGTCTTTAACTTCCTCAGCTAGGAGAAGTTCCCTAAAGGAAAGAAATAAAAGTTGTTTTCCCTTACATGTAGTACAGTTTAACAGAAGAGAAGTTAGGTTAATTTATTAAAAGATTTTTGGCTCAGACTGATTTAGGACCATCTCTGTAAACATATATTAAACAGAAATAAATAGAAACTGAATTATAGCATAATTAAACTGAATATTTCACAATTTTTAAATACAGTGTTTTCTACTTGTCTTGCTTACAAAACAATTATTTTTTCCTACTTCACAAGACAATGTTTTTAAAATAGCTTCACTCTGTCAGATATCAAACCCTTTAGATAAGTGAAATATAATATTCATGGGAAGTTGTTATTATTTCTGTCTCCTTAAGCCAGGTGCCCCAGATTGACTTAATGTCATTCACTTTGAAATTACTTCATTAGGGGCTGGGGATGTGGCTCAAGCGGTAGCGCGCTCGCCTGGCATGCGTGCGGCCCGGGTTCGATCCTCAGCACCACATACAAACAAAGATGTTGTGTCCGCCGATAACTAAAAAATAAATATTAAAAAATTCTCTCTCTCTCTCTCTCTCTCTCTCTCTCTCTCTCTCTCTCTCTCTCCTCTCTATCTTTAAAAAAAAAGAAATTACTTCATTAATGTATTGATTACATTCTAGGTGTTTGAAAACCACATTAGTACAGAAATAATTTTTCTTTTACATTTGATGTGGATAATGATGTCAGGAAAGGTTTGTTACTAGATAGTTACATAAAAATTATATTAGCTTCAACAGTAAGAAATTTTTAATCTCTTTTTAAAGTATATTGCTATTAGTGAATGGCTATAGATTTAGGTGGGGAATAGTGATGTTTGAAGAGGGAATTAAATAGGCCTTGAACTTTCACAAGCTCAGTTAGCAGTTTTTGTCCTGTATTTGCTAGCTTTGGTAGTTTTTTTTTTTTTTTTTTTTTTTTTTTTTTTTTTTTGTTGTTGTTGTTTTTGTTTTGCACTGGGGATTGAACCTGGAACACTTAACCCTTAAGCCACAGAACCATATCCCCTAACCCTTTTTATTTTTTATTTTGAGACAGGATCTCACTAAGTTGCTGAGGCTGCCCTTGAACTTGTGGCTCTCCTGCCTTAGCCTCCCAAACCACTGGGATTTACAGGCATGTGCCACTGAGCCCAGCTCCTGTGTGTTTTTAATCATTAAATATAAAGTAGTTGTCCAAAGATGACACACACCTTTCCATCCATCCATTCACCTAGCATGTAATAAAATGATAAGAGTTTATTAACATTTTAAAACATTATATTGTAGATCGAACAACTTCGAAAATACAGCTATCATTTCTGGTTGATGTCAAGAAGATAAAGTAGAAAATACCACAGATAACATAAAGAATTAAAAGATTTATTAACTTACCATGACACTACCTTATATTGAAACTGGTCCTTTCGAACAGTCTTTTGCTTATAATCAAGTTCATTTGATGATGGTGATGATCAAGTTCATTTGATGATCTTACTTACAGTCAAGTTATTAAATATTAAAATAGCCTGATTTTTCAATCAGTTTTTTTAGATTGATATTAAGAGAGGAATTGATAACTGTAGAAATTTAGGTCTTATTAAAACCCTTTGATGGTAATAAACACACACTGACTAATGAATAATTTTCAGTTTCTGGTTTAGAGATGAGAGAGTTTGGAAGATAAAAAGACTCTGGTGCTTAATGTCATACAGTATTATGAAAGGGAAGAAGGCTTGGGAAGGTTCTTTGAAATTTCTAGTAGAAAAGTATAGCTGTGTCTTTAACAGGGATTTCTGGAAAACACTTAACCAGGTTTATTAGAAGTTACCAGCAGTCAGATTTTAGCCAAATGTAACAAGGCCTAAACTGTGGCTATTCGTTATATTAATGAGTAGATAAAAGCAAGTAGTCTGTCCAGCTGGATATAGGAAGGAGGGACAGAAGGAAATACATCATCACTCTGATGTATGTGATGTTACTCAGGCAGAACTGAGGTCATGCTAACATTAAGGGGAAAGAAAGAGAAGGGAAGCTGGTGAAGATGTCCAAGAACAAAAGTGTTCAGAGACTGGCATTTGTGAAGTTAAAAGTGCTTCAGAAATGGAAAGGAGGATCACAATTGCTGTAAAAATACCAAATAAAATGATTGAGGAAAATCGCATGGAAATGGAAGGTGATCCTCAGGGTTATACAAAATTACATATAAGAGGAAAGGAGGGGTAAGAGAAGAATAATACAAGTGGAAGAAATGATTTACAGTAGAGGGGGTAGAGAGAGAAAAGGGGAGGGGAGGGGAGGGGAGGGGAAGGGGGATAATAGAGAATAGGATAGACAGCAGAATACATCAGACACTAGAATGGCAGTATGTCAATCAATGGAAGTGTAACTGATGTGATACAGCAATCTGTATACGGGGTAAAAATGGGAGTTCATAACCCACTTGAATCAAACTGTGAAATATGATATATTAAGAACTATGTAATGTTTTGAACGACCAACAATAAATAAAAAAAAAGAAAGAAAATCTATTGGTTTTTGTGTGTAGATCATTTTAGACTTTGGCTAGAGAAATTGTGAGAGTTTCAGAGGACTTGGTTAGATTGTGACTTTAGAAGCAATTAATCAATTAAGAAGTAGGGGACTCGGAATTAATGACCAAGTCAACTTTGCTTGAAGTCAAGTCTTATGTTGTCCTGGAAAGAGATATTTTAAGAAAACATAATTTGTTTTTGTTATTAATACTTCTTTGGGGGTGTAGCTCAGTGATTGAGCTACACTTGCCTAGCATGCACAAGGCCCCAGCATTGCAAATGCAAACGAAAAGCCCTACAAAATTAAAAGAGGGGAAAAGCACTTTATGTTGAAACCTTCCATGGACATTATCCTTTTCTTTCTCTACTTACTGCCTCACTGCTAGCTAGAGGCTGAGAAATTTTCATTGAACAGTTCTAGTATCTTAAATTAAGCAAATGCAAAATACAGATTTAGGTGAAAAATAATTTTCATGGTACGGATTCATGACAAATTTACTGTCATGGTTTGGAGGAGTCCAAAAGTTATTCCATAAAAAGGGGGGGAAATGCCCTCTGTTCCTTACCCAAGTTCAGAACACTGGAATTATAAGCAAAGGAATCATTTGCTAGAATTTAGAATATCTGCTTTAAAATGGATACATATCATATATTAGTATGTCATATAGAATTGCTGATCACTGCTGAATTACATATTTACCAGTTTTGTCACTGGCATAGCTGGACAGCCAAAGGTAGGGAGGAACAGAAATTCTTGCTCCTTTTGCAAGAATAGAAATCCAGAAGGAACAGAACTTTTCATGTTGTCTCTTCATCCTTCATCTGTCTATCCATCTATTTACTTTTTGAGATGGGATCTTACTGTGTTGCCCAGACTGGTCTGAAACTCCTGGGCTCAAGTGATCCTCCTGCCTCAGGCTCCTGAGTAGCAGAGTCTACAGGTGCATATTACATCATCGACCTTCTTCTTAATTTTTTAATCCCATAAGTTATTCCTCTTCTGAGGAAGGGGGCAGGAGGAGCAATTGTCAAGGAAGGAGGAAGAAAAGGCTGGGAATGTCACTGACAGAAATTTCTCCATGGGGAAGCTTAAGGCCAGTGAGAAAGGAATTTTTCCCCTATTCATTTTATTTTCCAATATGCTATTTTAAAATTGAGATATAAGTCACATACACTAAAATGCATAGATTTTAAATGTACTACTGGATGACTTTTGACAGATGTACTCTTGTAATCAAGATATGGAAAATTCTAACACTATTTAATAGATTCATGGTAAAATTTCTTTTAGGTACTGACCTGTTAGTTCATTTAAACTACTATATTAAATTTGTTCTGTTGATGGCTTTGGTTGTCTAATGAGGAATTTAATGAACTATCCCTAAAAAGTTTTCATATGACTAATAGGTGAATAATTATTTTCTTAGATTACATTTTTACTGATTAGGAATTTTTTTAAATGAATATTTTTATGTAGATTTTAATTATAATATTTTATACTCCTAAATGCCCAAATTAACTTTAGTGATATCTTCCTATCCTAAAATCTAAGACTATTTCTAATACTATGGAGTGCACAGTAAGTACTAACAAGTAACATTTTCCATTCTTGCCCTATTGGAATACTTTGACTCTTGAGTATGTGATACAGAGGATAGTACCTAGACCCTTTCTGAAAATGAGTTTATCTCCTTAGTCACTCAATTCATGTAATGAATGTTTAGTGGACACCTTATGTGTGCTCAGTGATAGGTGTAGTGCAGTGACTATGATAAATAACTGCCCATACATTATAGTAGGGGAATATATATTAACAATTAATATTTAAAAATTACAAGTTGTGAATAGTATTGTGAAGGTTGGGTGCATATGTTAGGAGTGACCCTGGAGGGTTAAGAAAAAGGGAGAAGACTATAGGTGGAATGTGCTTGGGTGGTCTCTGACTTGATGACAGGTAGACTGAAACTTGATGATAGGGATATCAAGCTCAGAGCATTGGGGATGGGATGAATTAAAGACACCAGGTGCCAACATATAGGTTGTCTGCAAGGTGGGGCATGGAGGTACTTATGATAAATTAGAAAGCAACTTGGGAGAATAAATTAGAGAGAAGATGATAAATTTAACCTGGGACCTGCTCAGTTTGTCATGGTGATGAAATATCTAAGGAGACATTTTTACTTAGTAGGAGATAGCAGAGAGAAAACAGGATCAAAGGTTATGTTTGAAACTGAGCATTTTCTTTTTTCTTTATTTTTTTACATGAGCTCTATTATTATTATTATTATTGCCTTACAATTCTTAATACACCTTTATACCACAATTAATCATATCTCTGTATACACCGAATTCACATCTTCATACATGTATTTTGTATAATGATGAGGGTCTCCTTCCACCATCCATGCAATTCCCCTTCTCCCTCCTTTTCCTTCCCACCCCTCTTCTCTATCTAGAGGTAATCTTTTCCCTATGGAAACAGCATTTTAAAATCAGTGAATTCATGTTTATTGAATGACTCTAACATATTACATTACTCGGTATTTTGCAATTTTAAATTATTTCTTTAAAACTGTTCTTATTGATTTTTCTTCATAAATGTAACGTGTTACATTTAGATATTTATTTTCAAAATATTCTCTAGTATAATCTAATATGGTAATTAACAAATTGGTACTTGGTAAGTACATAAGGGAAACAGTAGGGCATATGGGTTAAGAGAATGTACCCTGCAGTCAGTGCTTTGATTTACCTTGAATCTTGGCTTTCTACTAACTGTGTGATTTGGGGGAGAAATTATCTCTCTTCCTATGTCTTCCTTTATAAACTCTATAAGAGTAAAAGGAATCAAATACTAGTACAGTCTACCTTAGGGTTTTGTACAGATCAAATAAGCAGTGCTTAGACAAGTAAAATGAGTATAAGGATACACTTATATTCTACCTTAGGCTTATTGTGCAGACCAGATAAAACAGTACATTTTAAGCATAGAAAAATATTCAATAGACTTTTTGTGTATTTGGTTGGTTTTGTACTGCTCAGGAATGGAATTAGGACCTCATGCTTGAAGGCAAGCACACTACCAATCAGCTAATCCATAGCCCATCAATAAGTCTTGATTTTATAACTTCTTGACTGATAGTTTTGATAAATTGCTATCATTTGGCTACATTGTCTTAATTTTCATCAGTGTTGTGATAATTACTTTTTTTATTTTTAAAATATGAACTTATGTGTTATACATTTAAAAAATCAACTTAATATCTACTTAATACTAGTGAACAAGTATACTTGAAATATGATGTCCTACAACTTCTTTTAGCTTATAAGGGATAAGAGATACATGTGGATATAGTTTTCTTTTTCTTTAGAAAAAGATCAGTTTCTCAAAACTGTCTGGTCCTTTTAAGGAAATAACATACTAACCTTGGTTGTGAATGATAGCATGAGGTTTTTAAGTAAGAGTCGGTTTAGGATTGCTACATTAGAGACTTTATTAGGCATAACTAGAGGATGTTAGTATTATTTGATGTGAATTTTTAAATCTGTTTTTTCCCAGGGGAAAAAAGCAGATTCAAGAATTCTCTTCCTTTATAATAGAATTTCATCAGATTTTTAAAATTGTCATGAGCTATCAATGTACAGAAATCTATTAAAATGTGTACCTTACTTAGAGATGAGTGAAAACAGCAAACCCAGGGTTCTTGGGTATCCTATTTTGAGACCCTTGAGGTCAGAACTATTTGCTTAGAACATTATTTGTCTTTTTCATTGTGTTGATATTTGCACTGACAATGGTACAAAAACAATTATGGATTTAAAAAACTGCTGATGCTTTAGTATGCATCAATCAGGGTAGCAACACCAGATTGTACTGGTAGTTACTATATTCTTTTCTATTATAAACTTAAAATTAAAAGAAAAATACCAGTTTTACTTGAAGAATATCCCTGGTAGGGTAGGAAAAAATATATTTTAAAACCTCAAAACCTTTTGAGGATGCATTTAAAAAATATTCTGTGGGATAAAATTGGAAGGGTGCATAATCTTTGCATTGTGAAAACTGACAGTTGTGAAGAAAATCACTTGTGCTGTTTTTGAATTGTGAACTGATGGAAGTACTTTTTTCCCCATAGAATATCATTTTTTATTTGAGAGAATTGATAAATTGGTTTTTGGCTTGGCAGACATTTTTTCACAAATAAATAAATTCAATTTATCATTTAAGGAAGAAAACCTTGGTAGTATTTGTTGCTGGTGTTAAACTGAAGTTTTCAGGAGAAAACTAGAATTTTGGAAAACTTGCATCACCTTAAGCTTGACATCTTTTCAATACTTAAGGTTGTTTTAGAAATAGAGTAGTGTTAATATCAACAAGTGTGAGATTTTGAGATAGTACAATGAGACAAACATGTCAGTAATTAGAAGATGTATAACTCAATTTTCTAAAGGACTAATGCTTGATAATATATTGTCTTTTATGCATAAAAGATTCTAAATGTAAGAGGCAATGGATTTTATTCTAACAGTTGAAAATGTTCATGGATATTGTTTGAGATTTCACATGGAAACTAACTTTTAAAAAACTAGCACCTATCAAGTTTTGGTATAGTATCAAAGAATATCCATAATTACCTGAAAGGGCTATCAAATAATGTCCTGTTTTCCAACTGTGCATGTATGTGAAACTAAGGGAATTTTTTCATCTATGCAATCAAAATAACACATTATAAAAGATTGAATATAGAAGCAGATAGGAGAATTCAGTTATTTTCTACTGAACCACATGGAGAAATTTGTAAACTTTTAAAACATTATCGCTCTTACTAAATTCTTTTTTGTTTTGGAAATACAGTTGTTTTTCATTTAAAATGCTAATTGTGTTAGCATGAAATAAGGTTTATAATTTTATATTTAAATAGATTAGTTTGTAAATCTTTGAAAGTTTCAGTTTTGATTTTTTAAAATAATTTAAACATCAATAGAAATAATGTAAATGAAATATTGTTGGGATCCTCAGTAATTTTTAATAATGTAAAGGGGTTTTGAGAATCTGGTTAGAGGAACCAACATATAATTTAGAAGAAGAATGCAACTTTATAATGCAAAATGCACATGTTTTGTCATCAATCCATAATTTGGTATATTTGTTCAAATAGGAATCTTAGGTAGTATGGTGATCATAAGGTTAGTGAAATGTACTTGTATTTTTTTTCTATAAACAGATAATCTCAGTGATACCTTAAAGAAATTGAAGATAACAGCTGTTGACAGGACTGAAGATAGTTTGGAAGGATGCTTGGATTGTCTGCTTCAAGCCCTGGCTCAAAACAGTAAGTTTCATTATGCTCACTCAAATTTCAAACAACAACAAAAATCACATCAGCAGTGGTTCAAAAATTGGTATGTAGTTAAGCACATAACTTGTTTTCACATAATTTGAATTCTTTTGAATTCTATCCCTGAATACTGAGATTGTTTTAAATATTTCCTCCTCCTACCTACCCCCCACCCCCAGTCTGCTCAAAGCCAAACTGATAGGCAGAGAAAGGAGGAATTGATTTGGTAGTAATGACATTTATGCCAGTCTCAGAGTGAGGCTATTATTTTATTCCCAACAGATAAGCATCATAGTTGTTTTTTTTTTTTTTTAACACCTACATTTTCGCTTTTAAAAAAAGACTTTGTTATATGTAGGGAGAGAAAGAAGAATCAGAAAGGAGAGCTTGAAACACTTAACAGTTTTTTCCTGAGATCTTATGGTCTACCTTTTAGAATAATTTTATTTTAAAATAACATGTATGCAGCCAGGCATGGTGGCCCTTGTCTGTAATCTCAGTGGTTCAAGAGAATCATAATTTCAAGGCCAGCCTGAGCACTTAGCAAGGCCCTAAGCCACTTAGTGAGACCCCGTCTCAAAATAAAAATTAAAAAGGGCTGGGAATGTGGCTCAGTGTTTGAGCATGCTTGGGTTCAATTCCTGGTATCTAACAATTACAACAACAATATGTATGCATAGATTTAATTGGAAAGAACCACTAGCAGTCAACCAAAAATCCCTTGAGCCAGATGTGGTGGCACATGTCTATAATCCTAGTGATGATCTGGAAGGCAACCCTCAGCAACTCAGTGACGCCCTAAGCAATTTAAAAAGACCATGTCTCAAAATAAAAAATTTTAAAGAAAGACAGAGATTGGGAATGTAGCTCAGAGGTAAAGTATTCCTGGTTTCAATACTCAGTACGAAATAAGCAGACCAACCAGCCAACCAACCTTTAAAACTTTTAAAGTAAGGCTTGGTGTTTGGTGTTGGGGTAAATAATACTAGAGATAGAAATCACATAATTCTTCATTGACTAACATATTGAATTATTACTTTTGACTTATATTTTTGTTCACTAATTTTGTTTCACAGTGAATAGGACAGGTATGAAATGAAACATTTGTTCCCTTAATTCTGCTTAGTTGTACTGGTATTTAATTATGCCATTCTGTTATTCTGGCACTAACTATGTAGCTGAAAAAGAATCCAGGGGAGAGTATATATTGTTAGGTTTCAGATTCAGGGACTCAGACATGTGTGTTATTTGTTTTTTTTTTTTTTTTTCTTTTTTAGTAAACTATGACTAGAAAATCTAAAATGATTGATTATAGTACTCTTCATAAAGAAACATACTTTAAAACTAGCTTTGAAAACTGCTTTTTAGTAATTCTCTTTGCTTTTGAGATTGTAACTGTCAAGCTATTTAATCTTAGTAAAGAGTTTGAAACAGTTCAATATAGCATGTAGATCGCTTTTCGGCCTTTTGGCTAAGATCAAGTGCAATAACAGCATGTAGATAAGCTTGGAGAAAGTTAAGAAAAAAGGAAAGAAGTGTCTTAACGCTGGTTGTCCATTATAGTAAAAATGTGATTATTTATGTCTAATAAAATTAAAAATGAGGTTCCTTTGCCATGTGTAGTAGTGCATACTTTTAATCCCAGCTACTCAGGAGGCTGAGGCAGGAGGATTGCAAACTTAAGGCCAGCTTGGACAACTTAGCAAGACCCTGTCTCAAAATAAAGAATAAAAAGGACTAAGGAAATAGCTCAGGGTTGAAGCACCCCTGTATTCAATCTATAATACCACAAAAACAAACAAATATTATTTTTCATAGAAAGTTCCTTTGAATAGCCCTGATGTAGATACGATATATCACATAACAAGTTTTACACGTGCCTATGTAGGCAACTTTACATAATAACAACGAGCCTAAGAAAATTAAGTAATTCAAATTTTTTCTTTTGAAGAGGATTTTTTTTTTAATAACTTTATGTTTTCAGTGCCTATTTTTTTCTGTGTGTTAGGGAAAAAGAAGATTATAAATGGATCATTTGCTTTAGAAGCTGAAGGAAATTAAGTGATCTTGGTCACATGTGGAAGGTTGCTGTTTCTCCTTTGAGGAGATCAGAAGGCAGAGAGATGAAAAGGAAAATGAAGGAAATAAAGGAAGGAAAAGTTTATAGCTTTTTTTTCCTTTTTTTTTTTATTGGTTGTTCACAACATTATAAAGCTCTTGACATATCATATTTCATACATTAGATTGAAGTGGGTTATGAACTCCTAATTTTACCCCAAATGCAGATTACAGAATCACGTCGGTTACACATCCACAATTTTACATAATGCCCTATTAGTAATTGTTGTATTCTGCTACCTTTCCTATCCCCTACTATCCCCCCTCCCCTTCCCTCACATCTTCTCTCTCTACCCCGTCTACTGTAATTCATTTCTCTCCTTGTTAATTTTCCCATTCCCCTCACCAAGGTTTATAGCTTTTTAAAGAACAGATTCAAGAACAATTGAGAAGTGCGTAACTGTTTGATTGAATTTCAGGCTTACCGTAGGCTTATGCATTGAACCTCCATTTTTGAAAATGGTCCTAAAACTGTTTATCACAAATATTAAGGCCATTTAACCATAAGGTGTTAATAAAAACAAAACTACTGGTTCAACTAATGACTTCCCAGGGAGACAGCAAAAGAAACATCTTCTTAATAGGAAACAAAATTTATAAATGTTCTTATGTCTGAGACTACTGATGCAGAAGAATGAGATAGAGGAGGAAGTTTGTGCAGATTTTCAGTCTTTGACAAGAGTTGAATCTGTCATTAAAGCACCTACTGTGTGTTGGCCCTAAGATAGGGTCTCTGTTATCTAATCTTTCCTGTAGTCTCAAGAGGTAGGTGCTATTGTCATAGTTCAAGAAGAAACAGATTTAAAGTTATTTGGCTTGCTGTGGCAGAATCCATAGTTTGAATTTAAACTCTTAGTTAACAAAAATTATACTGAGTGAAGTGAGGCTTTTTTTCTGAATTTATAGAATAAGAAGTTGCTCTAAGGAGCTCAGTGTTATTATGTCTTAAATTTTGCTTATTCTTTAACATGGTTTCAGAGTTTTGTTATTAAAGAAGAGTATGAGGGCTGAGGTTGTAGCTCAGTGGTAGAGCGCTCGCCTCACATGCGTGAGGCCCTGTGGTTTGATAAATAAATGAAAATAAAGATATGGTGTCCCTCTACAACTAAAAAAAAAAAATTTAAAATAGAAAATGATAAGCCTTTTCTTCCCTTGACATATAGACTGATATATTTATTTGATATATTTTATAAAATTAGCATCTGGCTTTTAAACCATAAAAGGTAAGGCTTTACTAGTAAGGTATTTCTTTCTCTGCAGTTGTTCTTTAGTAAAATGATTGGTCCATTGCCACTCAATCTTCTTAAATGTAAAATTATAAAACATTTAGATTTAACTTAGATGAAGCTATATTGCCTTTTTACAGCGATCTAGTTTCATATTTCTTCCTAGTGCCAGGTGTTTTGACTAAAAATATCACTTTTTGCATCAGAATTGCACCTGATCAAAAATTTCTCCATTTTATACAAATATAAAATGGTAATATATGTGTAATATAAATCTAAACTTCAAATTTTATTTTATTTAATAATCTAACTTGTCATTGGATAGGATATTTCTGAAAGAAAAACAATTTTCAAATATCTACATGTGAATTTAATGTGTTTGAATTGTGTATTACAAATGAACATAGTCTGAAATTATAAATTTCACTTTGATATATGATTTCACAGTGATTTTTTTTTCTCTCCTTCCTCCTTACTTTCCCTCCTTCTCATTAAATATAATATGTATATCATAAGACACAAAAGTTAGAAGTTTTGAATACTTACTAGATTTTGTGGACAATATTTATTTAAGCAAGCATTTTGTATAAATCTCTGATCTAAATTAATATGAGGCATACATTCACTCATATAAATACTTCACATCTCACTTTGAAAATGTTTTTAGTAAATATATGAGGGCCACCAGCCAAGAAATCAGCCTGTTTATTCTAGTCTCTCTTGATTCAGATTATAGTTAGAAGATTCCCAGTAAATGCTTGTTAAATCGTAGCATGGTTACAGCATGGTTACACTATCTCATGCTTAGAAAATTTAAACAATAGGCCACCTATTATCTTCCTTAAGCATTTAGAAAGGAGATAGCATTAGAAGTAGGAATCTTAGTCACCCTGTGAGCGAAATGAGTAGCTTACATTAAAGTCCCAAAGGCAAGAAAAGTTAATGCTCTATTCATAAGGAAAATTCTGTTAATTTTACTCCATTTTAAAGGATGGAGACCAAATTCCCTTTGCTGGGGGAACTATAAAGCAGTGACATCATGATCATGGACAGCTTTAAATTCTTCCTGAAGAATAGATTGTCTTCCTTAGTCATATTTTCCTGTGTATGTTAACTTCTTAACTTTTTTTAGGTCTCACCTGATGACAATTCCTAGTTCATTCAAGAATCACGTAATTGTTTATTTTTTGTAGAACAACTTTGTGATACAGCGTTACTTCTCTTTATAATTTTACTTCTCTTTAAAGAAAAAAGAGCTTAATTTCTAGTTCACATTCCTCACCTTATAGTATTCACGTAGCTGTAGAATTCTTAATTTACTTTCTAGCCCTTAAGTTGTTTCCTAGTCCTTAGTTTTTATTTTATTTGTTGTATTGACTTTTGCTCCCACCTAGGTTGCAGTCCTAAGCATCATAATTGTGTACACGGGCTGCTCCTGTGGACTACTCCATGTATCTTTTCTAACCATCATCATTTTCTTATAGTCTGCTTTATGCCTTTAATATCTTTGAAAGATTTATCTCCGGGTAGCTGTTATTTCTTCCTAAGTAAGGAACTTTGAAATTTGTGAACTGTTTTTCAATAGCCATGCTAAATTTGCAGTTACTGAATGTGGAATATTGCTGCTGTTTGGAGAAATGAAAGATTATATTTCACTTTGTTTTTTTATAGTGATATATGGAATGGATTTTTCTTTCCTAAAGTTATCAAATGCATCACAAGAAGTGCTGTATTTCCTTTGCAGGCCAAATTCATTATGTTGTTTACCTGCTTTACATTTTTTTGGTATTGTGTGCCTCTTTTAGTCTTTGTGTTCATTGTTCATGAAGGCTGATCACTAGTGCTGGTGATACATTACCAAGGATTCAGTTTTTACCAAATAAAGATAATGTTTTAAGAATATATAAAACTCTCAACTAAAGCCATTAACTAAAATACATTGACAGTTCTTGATAAATTGAGACTCCTGGTTTGCCAGGTAATAGTGGTAGCCCCCTAAATCTGAATTTTTCCAAAAAATTCTCTCTCAAAATGCAAACAGATCAACAAAGCAGCCAAATAAACCCAACTAAGCATAACCTATGTCTTCACTATAACTAATAAACAAGCCTGAGATGATGAAGTCAGAATAAAAAAAAATTCAAATCTAGCTTACTCAGCTTTAGAAATCACTCTAGAAAAGTTCTGTCAAAACTACAATGACAACATGGAAAAAAAGGAGGAGAAATGGAGATTCAGAAGTTCAAGAAAAATTAAAATTGCCTGTAGACAGGTAAGCTCCTACCCTGGTAGAGAAATTCTAAGATCTAGCCTTAGATTAGTTTAAGGTATTAGCCACCTAAAGTACATACGACCCCAAATGCCAGTTTAGGGTATTAGCTACCTAAGGTACATAGGACCCCATATGCCAGGTCAGGAGAATATCGGATTGGGGATAGGAGTCATTCCTTCTTGTGTACTTGGTGACAAAAAGCAAGAAGGGGAGGTTACATGTTCTGAAGAATTAAGAACCATTAAATCAGAAGACACTTATTACTCCCTTGGGTTTCAGTTTAGAAATGGGAGTTTCTGAACTGAAACAAACAAAAACCCTAGGTATTCATCTCAAATCTTTATTCTTACTGCATATAACTTGTTTTACAGTTAAGGAAAATTAAAATTATACACTGAATGGGAAATTTGAGATGAGATACATCAAAGGTGTTCTGAGGAAAAATGGAGAATAAAAGAAGGAAAAGAATCAAAACATTTTAGCCATTAAAATTTTTACTTCTAAGGTGAATCATCTGTGAAGCAGTTATCAATAACAGAACATCATGACCTCTTTTAAAAATCATCCTTAAACAAGTCTTCACAGATATGAAAAATAAAAACCCTTAACTCAGAAACTAAAAAATCAGAACCTTGTAGATAAATAAAAACAAAAGATAAGAGATGATCAATATAGAAGACAGTCAAAAAGATGTAACATACTTGCAATTGGAGTCCTTAAGAAGACAGATAAAACAATGACATATAGGTAATATTTAAACTAACTTTTTAAAAAATTTTTTATTTGTTCTACTTAATTGTACATAACAGCAGAATGTATTTCAATTTATTGTACACAAATGGAGTGCAACGTTTCAATTATCTGATGGTGCATGGCATAGAGATGCCCCATTTGGTACATACCTAGGATAATAATGTCCATCTCATTCCACCAGCTTTCCTATCTATCCTCATAACCCAACCCCACCCTCCCCTTTGCCCAACCAAAGTTCCTCCATTCTTTCCATGCCCCCCCCCCCAACCCCCATCACAGATAAGCATCCACTAATCAGAGAAAACATTTGGCCTTTAGTTTTTTGGGATTGGCTTACTTCGCTTAGCATAATATTCTCCAGCACCATCCCTTTGCCTGAAAAACAAAACAAAACAAACAAAATCCCCAAATTAAATTTCTTGGAAGTAAATGGAGATCTGAATCTATGCATTGAAAGGATACTTGTGAAAGCTGACTTTAAAAATAACAATAATTTAATGGGAAAAATATCTAATAAGAAAAGAAAGTTAGATTGGCATCAGACTTCTTCATAGTGATGTGTTAGCAGAATTTTCAGGTAACTCAAGGAACAGGAATTTTGTAATGAACCACGCAACTCAATAAGTATTAAGGCTATAGAAAAACATTATTAAACATAGAATAACCCAGGGAATACTGTAGTCTTCCAGAAGAATTATCCAAGCTTATTCTGTCTACTATAGTAGGCATGCTCCAACATGACTATTGAACATTTGAAGTAAGGTTAGTGTGAATTTGGAGAGATGTAAGTTTAAACTAGGTGCCACATTTCAAAAAGTATAAAAAATGTAAATGATCTCATTAATAGTTTTTTGCAATATTGCTTCTATGTTGAATCTCTTGTTTAAAATTCAGTGAAATTCAGTAAATGCTTTATTTCTAATTGACACTTTAAAGGACAGCATTTTCTAGATTATAGGTAGTGGCTGAACAGAGTGGGTTTAAAAGTAGACCCAGCCAGAATGATGTGTTAAAAAAATGCAACTTACAAGCAAAATAATTATAATAATTGTATTTATATACAATATAATTGGCTTGTTCATCAAAAGAGAATATTTTTGTAAGAACCTAAATTTATTATTCTAGGGTTAGATTTTAAGGAAGAGGCAGTATAGAGCATCCAAGTTATGTTTTGTATGCTTAGTCTGAAGCAGAAAAGAGAAGACTGTATATCCAAATATATATCTGGGAGTTTGTTGAAAAGGTAGCAGGGAAAGGCTTGAATCTGATTGGGATAATGAGGAAGACCATCTTGAAAATCTTACAGGTTATGAGATTAATAATAAAAGCAAGAAATAACTGAGATACTAGGTGCTGATAATGCTTTGAAAGCATATACTTCATGAGAGGAAAAAAGGATCTTAGTATGTGTAGTCTCTAATAGGCAAGCCTCCACTGGTGTTCGTGGTTAGCGATTGTAGACTTGATAGAGGATGTAAATTTGCTAATTTTAGCTAATGAGTGTTATTTTTGCTGTCTAAATTACTAAATTTGCAAAACTGCTTGTGTTCCTGCTATAATTTGAACATGTTTCCCAAAGTTCATCATGAGATGGTTTCCTGGTAAAAGGATGAGTTTGGCCCCTTTTTTCTCTTGTATGTGTTCTGTTGCCCTTTTGTGTTTTGCTCTGGGATGATGTAGCAAGAAAGCTTCTGACATATGAAGGTCCTACATCCTTCTTAGGCTCCAGAATTCAAAGAGATCAAACACTCTTCTTTGTAAATTACCCAGTCTCAGATCTTCTGTTGTAGCAGTGTAAAATGGAAGATGGTTCTCAGCATAGATTAAATGTATAAGAGAAAAATTGTGATTTGAAATCATGTTATACACCACATATACACTGAAAAAAATTGTCATCCTCAGTATTTATAATTCCAGCTTTCATTTACTATCTCTAAGGAGTACATTTTAAACTATTCTAGGGAAGAAATGATGGGTTTGTGCTGCTGTGTCTTCCTAACATTGTGTCATTAGAGTTCCTTATAACTCTGCATCTACAGATAGCTATGGCTTCAAACCTCTTTTCCCATTTTTATAATATCTTTATTTTGTTTGTTTGTTTTTATGTGGTGCTGAGGATAGAACCCAGTATTTCACATGTGCAAGCCAAAAGCTCTACCACTGAGCCACAACCCCAGCCCTCTCCTTTTATTTTTAATGTTTTTATTAATGTATTATAATTATATGTAATAGTGGGGTTCATGTGACATTCATAGGGGCACATAACATGGTTTACTCTGATTTCATTTCCTAATAGCTCCTCTTCTCCTCCCTATCTTCCTCTCTCTATGTCCCTTTCTCTTCATATCTGATCTTCCTTTTATTTACATATGTATTTTTTCATTGGTGCATCTTAATTATAATAAAAGTGTGGCTACATATTGATTTACTGATTGAAGTTAACTGACTTCTCTAAGTACAGCAGTCCCCCTCCCATCTTTAACAGTGGTTAACTGCAATACAAATATCTTAAATGAAAAATTCCAGAAATAAGTTTCACTTATTTTTCACTTAGAAAAGCATGATGTCTTACAGCATCCTGCCGCAGATGGAGTCATTCCTTTGTCCAGCATATCTATGATGTACATGTACCCACCTGATAGCCACCTGATAGCTGTCTCTGTTATCAGATCAACTGTCTATCACATTGACTGTTGTGGCACTGCAGTACTTATTGTTCACATAACCCTTATTTTACTTAATGGCCCAAAAGTGCAAAACTACTGATTTTGGCAATTTGAATATACAAAGTAGAAGGTACAAATGCTTCATTTAAGTGAAAAGGCAAAAATTCTCAAGGAAAAAAAAAAACATGCTGAGATTGCTAGTGTTCATGGTAAGAACAAATCTGTCCATAAAGTTGTGCAGATGGAAAAAGAAATTCATGCTAGTTTTGCTGTTGTACTGGACACACTAAGTTTTGGCCACTGTGCATAAGTGCTTAATTAAGATGGAAAAGGCATTAGTTTTATAAGTGGAAAACATGAGCTGAAACTCATCTAACTATATACCACATATCATGTCACTTCATCACAAGAAGAAGAGTTAGTCTAAAACAATAAGATGTTTTGAGAGACAGACCACATTTACATAATTTATTATAGCATATTGTTATAATTATTGTATTTTATTATTTTATTGTCAGTCTCTTACTGTACCAAATTTATAGCTTAAACTTCATCCTAGGTACCTATGTTTTGGGGGGCCATATGTGCATATATGTTGGGATTGCTAGTATCCATAATTTACGCATCCACTAGGGATGTTAGAACATATCCCCTCTTGGTAAGGGAAAACTAATATAAATACTAACCCAATTCATTCTACTATAGCAGAATACTACAGATTAAGTAATTTATAAATAATAGAAATTTACTCCTTATTCTGGAGGCTGAGAAGTCTAGGATCAAGGCATTATCAGGTATAAAGTCTGGTGAGGTACCATGTTTCATTGATGGTCCCGGATTGTGGTATCCTCACATGATGGGAGGTAGAACAGAAAAATACAGAGACAGAAACAAAGAAGTCTCTTTTATAATGGCATGAATCTACTCACTTCCCCCAAATCCCTATCTCTTTAAACTATCATTTGGGGGATTAAGTTTCAGCACTTGGATTTTGGGTAGGGTATAATGTGTTAGTTCATTTTTCATTAATAAAATACCTGAGGCAGGCTACCTTATGAAACAGGTTTATTTTGGCTGTTACAGAGGACCAAGGCCAAGAGGCTGCATCTGGGGATAGCTTTGGTGACAGAGTCCTAAGGTGGTTTGGTATCACATGGCCAAGAGTCAGGGAGCATGCATATGTTTATGTGTCTCTTTTCATGTCTCTCTTCTTTATAAAGCCACTAGGATTCAACTATTGGGGCTCCACCTTAATAACTTTATTCAGTTCTAATTACTTCCCAAAGGCCTTAATTCTACACACTATAGGTGGATTAAGTTTCCTCTTTCTTAATACCTTATCATGGGGACTATATTTGAACACATGAACCTTTGGGGGGTACACTTAAATCATGAAACACTGTATTCAAATTACAGCACCCAGTATGTATTGGAATGTGTTAAAGAATATGAAATATGTAAATTGACCTTTGGGTATAATGAATGAGGAATGAGTTAATATTTGAATAATAAATTTCTCAACAGAAACTTATAATTTAATGCTTTAAGATAGTGAAGTAATATGTAGATTAAGTTGAACAGTTTTCAGTGTCTTTACTGTAATTCTTTGTTGTTTTCTTTTACTCCTTTTTATTTGTTCTTTTTAGTTACACATGACAGTAGAGTGTATTTTGATATATCATGCATATATGAAATATGACTTCCCATTTTTGGGTTGTACATGATGTGGAGCTACACTGGTCATGTATTCATATATGAACAAAGGAAAATTATGTCCGATACATTCTAGTGTCCTGCCTGTTCTCATCCTCCCTCCCTTCCCCCCACTCCACCCTGTCCAATCCAGTGAACCCCCACCCCCCATTGTGAGTCAGCATCCACACTAGAGAGAACATTCGGCCTTTGATTTTTTGGAATTGGCTTATTTCACCTAGCATGATAGTCTCCATTTCCATCCATTTACCAGCAAGTGCCATAATTTCATTCTTCTTTATGACTGAGTAATATTTCATTGTGTATATAAACCATATTTTCTTTATCCATTCATCTGTTGAAGGGCACCTAGGTTGGTTCCATAGCTCAGCTATTGTGAATTGAACTGCTGTGAACAATTGATGTGGCTGTACACTATAGTATGCTGATTTTAAGTCCTCTGGGTATATGCCAAGGAGTGGGATAGCTGGGGCAAATGGTGGTTCCATTCCAAGTTTTCTGAGGAATGTCCATAGTGCTTTCCAGAGTAGTTGTACCAGTTTGCAGTCCCACCAGCAATGTATGAGTATACTTTTTTCCCCACATTGTTGCCAACATTTGTTTTTGCTTGTATTCTTGATAATTGCCATTCTGACTGGAGTGAGATGCAATCTCAGTGTAGTTTTAATTTACATTTCTCTAATTATTATTGGTGTTTGAACCTGAAGGTAAGAGTAGTATTAGGCTACTTTTTACTTAGTATTGTACTTGAAAGTCCAAATGAGTTGTATTTTCTCCAGAATACTTTTCTTACATAGTCTAATACCTTCCTCTTTACCTTTTAAGTTTCAGATTTCCTAAGTACCCTTTTGTCATTGTAAAACAAAGTTTTATCATTAAGTAGATTTTGGAATTTATAAATGAGCTATTTGGGGAAATAATAAAATTTATTGAGTAAATTTTCTTAATGGAAGCTTCCTTATAAAATATACATGTTCTTGTTATTTATTTACTTATGTTCAAAGTTTATTTTGATATGGTATGAGGTAAGGATCTATTTTTTTTCCCCTAGACATTCAATTTTCTTAATATCATGTGGTTTTTTTTAATACATTTATTTTATTTTATGTGGTGTTGAGGATCGAACCCAGGGCCTCACACATGCTAAGCAAGCGCTCTACCGCTGAGCCATAACCCCAGCCCCAGTATCGTGTGTTTTAAAATGTATTCTTTGTTAGTTAGTGAGGCTCCTTTTAGCCTGTACTGACCACATAGTTTCATATAATTGCATCAGTATCTGGGTTTTATTCTGTCCCATTAATCTGTTATTTATTGTGCTATCACCATGCTATTTCAGTTATGGTCACTTGTGGCGTAAGTTTCCCATTATTTATCTGTCTTGAAAATTTTTTTGTTTTTATTATTCTCATGGATTTATTATATCAAAACTTCTAGTAACACTTTGCCACATTCCTGAAAATTCTTACTGGAATTATGGCTCCCTTATTTCCTTCATTGACCCTCATATCATGACAAAGAGACATTTGAGTGCTGTTATAAGATGGTAGAGCAAAGGATGATAGTATGCTTTCCTAAAATCTTTGTGGCATGTTTGTGTTCTTACTGGAATATTATCTTCTGGAAGGGCTAAGATGATTCTCCCCTGTAGGAAGAACCATGGTGTATTGGTCAGGTTCACAAGAGAAGCAGAACCAATAGGATGTATGTAATAAATATTTTAAGGATCTGGCTCATGCAATTATGGGGCCTGGAAGCCCAGATCTGCAGAGTGGACCAACAGGTTGGAGACTCAGGGAGGAAGCAATGTTGCAGTTCAAGAGATCCCTCTTAACTTGCCAGTCTTTTGTTCTACTAGGTCTTTAGCTGATTGGATGAAGCCCACTCACCTGTAGAGGGCAAATCTGCTTTACTCAAAATGTACTGACTGAGGGCTGGGGTTGTAGCTCAGTGGCAGAGGGCTTGCCTAGCATGTGTGAGACGCTGGGTTTAATCTTTAGCACCACATAAAAATAAAATAAAGGCATGCTGTCCATCTACAACTACAGAAACAAAAATAAAATAAAATAAAAAACAACAACGACAAAACACTGACTGCAATGTGAATCTCATCCAAAAACACTGTCATAGAAACATCCAGAACAAATGTTTGACCAAATACCTGGATACCACAGCCCAGCCAAATTGACACAGATTTGACTATGGCAAATAGAATATACATTTCTATTGAAATATCAAAATGAATGGTATGGTACAGTAGTTAGATGTTGGGATAACTGCTACTGAAAAGGGCATTGGAATTAGAATTTTCTGCACAAAAGTCTATAATTGGTTTTATTGAGATTTTTTTCATGACCTACTTTTTAATATTTATTCTAATAAATGCCAAAATGAGGCTACAAAAGTCAGAATCTTTTTAAATTTTTTTTTGATAGGGGCATATGAATTCAAAGTCCAGGATTTTAGCACACAGTGTTCTGTGAGGCAAATTTTCATTTTAGATCCTTATAATTTTCTCTTCCCCTAGTTAAGTGTTACATATCTTTTTATTGTACTAAAGGAGCAAACAGAATGTTTTCATTTGGCTCATAATAACTTAGTTATGGATTGATCATCTTTTCTTTCTGATGTGCATGTGGGAGTGATAATATAAAGGCAAGGTAATTTTCTACAATGATTTTTGAAGGCTTAAAGAACATTTTTTGCATATGTTTGCTTTTAAAAAATATAATCTAAAACCTGATTAGCTTAATGCAAAGTGAAAAGTTTAGTCCTTGCATGAACTCGTGATTGTAATTCTACAAAAATATATTCTTGACTTCAAAATTTTTGATAAGAGAATTCCTAAAATATAAGGCAGTCTTTTTATAACCTTGATCCTCTTTTATTTTAAAAGCAATTACAGCTACAACAACATCAATAAATATAATTCAGTTTCTTTATCTTTAATATTCCCATAGCAGTTTGTATATTCTTCTATTTTAGCTTATATCAATATATATTTATTGTTTGTGTATGCCTTTTTCATTTCTTCAGTTATAAATTTTGAAAGGGCAGAGATGCACTCTTCGCCTACCATTAATTGGGTACCACTGCGCATTAGTTGAATTGCCCTAGAGAGTTTAGTGGTTTACATAGATAAATAATAGGTAAGTTTTAATACTGTATAATATGTTGTATAACAGAGCCAATTACAAAGTGTTGTAGCAATAGAGAACTGGATCCATTCATGGTTATAAGATTCAGAATACCACAGAGAATGACCTGTCTTCTGAGTCTTAATCACTAGATATGTATTTTATAGCGTACTCTTTTCTTTCTCCTTCTACCTGGATTTTCTTCAAATCTGAGACAGTTTACAGCTTCTTAGCATTTGGCTGCTGCCCACCTCCCCAGAATTGCCCTGTTATATAGAATGTTGCTATTACAAATTTAAGGCCTCTAGCTTCAGCTGGTATTTCTTTAATGTTTTCACATATTCCTTCTTTGTGAAATGTATCTTTTTCCTTTTTTGCTGAGAGTATATTTTATTGTCCTTAAAAGCTCAGCTCGTGTTACCTTATTTGTGAGCATTTCCATGTTTATACAACTGTATCAATGACATTTAATTGTGATAATTTATTAATCTCACTCTTTTTCTTAATAGATAGTTTACTGAAGATGATTTGCATCCTCTATCTTACAGTTTCTATAGGGACTCAGTAAAAACACACTTTCCTTGGGTGATCTCATCCACTCCTGGGTCCTTCACTACTAAGTATGTTCTGACAATTGGGAGACAGTTACATTGTGGTGTGTATTTGGATAAGCCTGAACAAGGAGTGCTGAATTTTGAAAGTACAGTGTACTTGAGCTACATAAATGTGAGGACTTGTGTGGAAAATTCCTGAGGTAGGAAAAAAACGTTTTTCAGTAAGTAACTCAAAACTTTGATGTTGCTAACAGGAGCGGGTCAAGAGATGAAAACTTGAAAGCATTAGAGATCAAATTATGAAAGGACATTTTATGCTATCCTAATATCATAGAAAAGCAAGTGAAAAACACTGAAAATTGTGGTGGTTGTCTGAAAGATAGACTGGAGAATATCCATGAAGAGGAGGACATGTTTTTCTGAGACAAGAGTTAAGGATCATAGGCTGATATCAGTTAATATCATAGACTGGTTGAGGTGTGAAGGAACAAAATATTTACACTCTGAATTACCAAGAAAGATTATCTTTGACAGTGATGGGGAGATACTAACTGTTTTGATTTACTGGCTTAGGAAATATGAAGGGAAATGACTACAGAATAAAATGATTATTGAACAATGTTGAAAGTCAAATAAGATTATAAAATTTGGATTTGTAGTGATACCAGTTTACATATTTAATAATATGACAACTATTTTTAAATTGGGGAACATGAAATAGTACATAGCTAGAATCATTTAGTATCAGAAGATTTAGAAGTAAGGTGATGTGGGTTTTTAGGGAATTTAGTTAATACTAGAATTACAGAAATAAGGTTAAAAAATTAACAAGGAAATAAAAGACATGGTATCAGAAATTGATTTCCAAATTTAAGCTTTCAAGCATGGAGCAGTTCTACATGATCATGAGACCCTGAGTATGATTCTGCTGTGGATTGTTAAAGAGCAATGGGAATTGGGTCATTTGTTAAAGTCAGGGAAAGTGAGGCAAAGTTATTAACCATCTTAGAGTTTGAGATGGTTGCAAAAATTGGAGGAGCGGGGAGAAAACTGAAAGTAAACTATAGTGAACCTGATGGTTAGAATACTAATAACGAGAATAGTATAACCTTAACAGATGGTAGTAGCTGAAAAGAGAGAAAATTGTTTTTTAATGAAGCCAGAAGACAACTATCTCAAATTCTTTTGAGCTAGGAAGTTGAGTAAACCGTAGTTAAGGAATCTGCTTGGGAATACTTCAAAGGAAATTTCCAGAGAGAGCTCTAAAGTGAAAGGGAGGAGGGAGAGTTTGAGGAGTATTTGGATTCCGCTTATAGTCCTTAAGGAGTCCAAGAGGGAACAATAAAATGTTTTCAAAACTAGGTTTGAAGGGATATTTAAACCTGATAAATGCATTTATTCTCTTTCCTTGGTAGATATGGTGACCTAAAGTATGTTTTTGTTTTCAGTTAACGTTGATGGATTTTGTTGTTGTAGCCAAACTATTGAGAAGAGATACTTGAAAAAAGCATCTGATGTACTGGGGCTGCATCTCAGTGGTAGGGTTCTTACCTACCATCCTCAAGGCCCTGTGTTCAATTCCCAGCACTGAAAAAGAAAAATTTACTTAATTTCATTCTCTTTTCAGAATGACTCAGTGCAGTTATAGTGCTAATATATTTTACATAGACTTGTTGGCATTTTCCCAACTTGTTCTTTAGCCATAGTGTTATTTTTAAAGTATTTTTAGTTGTAGATGGACACAGTACCTTTATTTGTTTTTATGTGGTTTTGAGGATTGAACCCAGTGCCTCATACATGTGAGGCAAGTGCTCCACCACTGAGCCACAACCCCAGCTCTCTTTAGCCATATTCTTCATGTCTTTTTCTGTGACAAATATTTTATTATTCAATATTTATCAGCAATACTCTTTTAATAATCGATTATCCTCCGTTAAGCTCTCATACTGACTTATCAGCGACTGTCACAATTTCATATGATAGTCTTATATGTTAATTTTCTTGAGATTTGATATTCCTTCCATTTACTTCTCAGAATAAGACTTCATTCTTCTTCCTTTTTTCAAACATGCACTTTTAAAAATACTAAATTTATTCAAAATATCCTATAGTCAAAGACTCTGCTGTCACAGCCTATGTCTTAGCCATTCTCCCTAAAAACTTAAAATCCTCTACCAAAAGGTTACATAAAATTATTGATTGTTTATTATGTCAGCCTTGGGTCATCTGTTCTGAAAATTTATTTAACCTTTGGAAATTAACATCAAATTCATGCTTGGCCAACGATACCTTCATTTTTGCTTTCTTTTCTTTCTTTTTTCCTTTTATTCTTAGCCCTTTCCTTGAGCTTCATTTTGCTAACTGAATTTTTATTCTCTCTACAATTTTAGTTGAAATTATAATTTATTTCCATAAAGCTTTAAAAACATTTCAGTTCTACTTAAGCCAACATGATTTGATTTGGGTTTGTTTTCCCTTTACCTTTGATAAAGTAAAAATAAATCACTATATCTCTTCTTTACCTCTTTTATGTCCTATAGTTCTACATTTCTCTTTTTCTTTACTGTCACTTGAGATTCTTTCCCTCTCCCTATCCCAACCCTTTTCTCCCCTTTTCTGTTTCACAGCTCTCTTCCTTTGGGGAAGCTCATGGGATTTGAGTGAGATGACTTTCACCTCAGGAATCTTCTAGACTGTGTGATCTGTGAGCTAGTAAATTCCTCATTGATGTATTATACAGTACTTTGTTACTTGCAGTATGTCTTAATACACAAAGTTTAAAATATTTTTTGTTTATAAAATATGTGGATGACTATATTATATAGAATTTAGGAAATATAGAAAATATTTTTTTTATTTTTTCAAAATTTGAATCATACCTTATAAATAACTTTCTTTTTTAAAAACAGCATATTTTTGATCAGTCATGATATTAAATATTCTTTTCAAATATTGAAAATGATTATATAATGTGCTTTTTAGATGGCTAGACAACAGTGGTAGTTATCTATTGAACATCTCTCAGGTACATTTTAAGATGACATAATGATCCATTCAGGTGTTTTTTTTTCCTTACACTGAGGTTACTTATAATGTCAATTTTAAGTGACTTCTTAACTTTTTTTTTTTTTTTTTACTTTTCTGTGTCCCTTCTTGTTTGTTTTGTTTTCTTGGAAAAGTAGAGTAAAATTTATTTCACATTGACTTGTAGTTAGTATAATTTATAGTTAGCATTAAAGGAATCCCTCAAATCACTCATTCTTTTAGATGTCTCATTAAGAAATGGTTTATTTGAAAAGCGGTATGTAATCCCATAGGCTCACAGTAAACATTAGGAAATTAAGGACTTCATAAAATTCTGCAGATGCCAGATCTGTTCAGCTTTATTTACTTGATATATTCCTCCAGGGTATTTGACAATAGAATGGAAATGGATCCTTAATTGAAAATATTTGTTCACTGTGTTTTGTTACACACCCATTCTCTTGGTCTGAAAAGTGAAAGTCCACACTTCCACAGGAAATGAATCTTCAGTAATGATTTTCATCTTCTAGGTAAATAATTCTAGTTGCATTCTCTGCTTCTACCTTAGTCATTAACACAGTCCTTTTGGTGTTTACTTTCTCAGTAAATCTCTTTTATTTTTTAATAGTACAATTTTTAGTTTTTTAGCAACTGCTTTATGACCTAGTTAGTGGTAATTTTAAAGAAAAAGTCAAACTAGCACGTCTTCCTGCTTGTTTTGTTGATGATTTCTAAACAACTTCTACTCCCACAACTTACATTATCCCTGGAATTTAAATGACTGTAAGATTATCAAAATCATTTATTGTAATTTTACAATATGAGTCTCACAACTTAATCTTTTAGTAAGACCTATTTCTGATGATGAGTCATTGTATAAATGGGGTGTGTTCCGTTCCTTCTTTTCACCACTGCATACATTCTTTTCTTTTCTTGCATCTCTGTTCCTTTTGTGTGGTTAAGATCTCTCTGGGGAAAAAAAGGTTTTCGTCATGAGAGAAATGTCATTTTATTCACACATACACCCCCACACACTTCATGTGCTTCCATTTTCTTTTGAAAACTTTAATTTCTCATTTGTTGGTCCATGAGTTTACTTATAGTCAGCATATTCCTCTTATGTGTTTTAAACCCACTTTATTCTTTATAGACTAGTTACCTTTCTTTTCTTATCACAGCCTTAGTTTAGCTGTTCCAAAATACTATACATTCCTTTCTTATTCAGTTATCTTACTTTAGTTTCTATTCCTGTAAAATATGTTAAGAAAGAAATATTTTTCATAATTTGGCAAGTCTAGTCAAGGTATTGTCAACAATATGTATATTCCAGATGACAGTTGGGGTGGACAGAGTACCAGCTAGGAATCAGAAATACTAGTTTCTTGTTTTTTCCAATATAATTGTACCATATGGTCTTACTTATTTAATATAAAAAACATGACAATTTATGCCTATCTCACATGACTGTTTTAAAAGCAAAGAGATGGGCTGGGGATGTGGCTCAAGCGGTAGCGCGCTCGCCTAGCATGCGTGTGGCCCGGGTTCGATCCTCAGCACCACATACAAACAAAGATGTTGTGTCCGCCGAGAACTAAAAAATAAATATTAAAAATTCTCTCTCTCTCTCTCTCTTTCTCTCTCTCTCCTCTCTCACTCTCTCTTTAAAAAAAAAAAAAGAAGGAAAAAAAAACCAAAACAAAGAGATAAAGCTGGGCCCATAAGAATGAATAGCTTTTGACAGGTAACTTTGAATGAGGGCAATGTAAGTCTGAGTAAGAATTATCTAAAATGGTAGGGTGAGTGGGGCTTGCATTTTATTTTATGTATTACTAGTATTATTTTTGATACCAGGAATTGAACCCAAGGGCACTTAACCACTGAGCCACATCCCTTGTGTATTTATTTATTTTTACTTACTTACTTATTTACTTACTTATTTATTTTGAGACAGGATCTCATTAAGTTGCATAAGGCCTCACCAAGTGGCTAAGGCTGGTTTTAAACCTGTGATCCTCCTGCCTCAGCCTCCCAAGGGATTGTAGCAAGGCACCACCATTCCTGGCACGGGAATAGCATTTTAGAGAGGGAACATCACTTGCTGAAAGGAGTTATGAAATAGAAGGATTGGTTTGGGTTACTCTTCAGTCATTTAGTGTGGTTGGAGATAGGAGATACAATCGGAAAATATGAATGCCTTTGAATGTTTATCTAAAAGTTGTGGAGGATTGTTAAGATTTAGGGAAGTGGCAAAATTTGCATTTCCAGAAGTTTATTCTGTATTATTATAGATGACAGATTGGGTGGAAGAAGCCAAAATGGAGTTAGGGAGATTTTTAAAGCTGTTGGATTGAATAAGGTCAGAACTGAGAACTTGAAATGACAGGAATGTAGAAAGGAAACAATAGGTACAAAAGATAGTAGTGAGATGGAAATCTTTGGAACCTATGTTCTTATTAAATGTGGGTGGTAGGAAGCCATTTACTAAAAGAGAAATTTATAATTGATCTAAGGTTTCTGGCTTAGATTCCCTTCTATTTACTGAGATGAAAATCAGAATGAATTTAAAGCAAAAAGTAAATTGGATTTGGGATGTTAAATGTGAGATATTTATAATATCTCCCAGTGCAAATATTTTGTTTTCTATTTGATAAGAGAGGATTTGGGACTTGGTAGTAAATGAAGTCTTGGATTTGAATCAGAATGCCCAGGCATAGAGCCAGATTTCTTTGTTACCCCTATTTTTAAAATCTCCCCCTTGCTTAATGTAGATTTCCTCAGAAACCAGGATATCCATGGTCCTTTGAGTCATATTACTGGTCCTTTTAGTCAATTCCAAACCTGAGTCCTCACTGAAAATATGTCTTCTCCACAAAGTCTGCCTTAAAGATCCATAGGACATGTAATATCAAAATATTATTCTCAAAACTAAGCAAAACTTAAAATATCTTTTATTATGTTAAAGCTATATTACCAATCTAATTCAAATATGTTTTTAACCAAATAGAGTCATAGTAGTAGCAGTCAATATTTTTGTTTTTCTAATGTGGAGTTGTTATTTAGTTATCAAATGCTATTTATTAGTTTGTGTTCATGAAGATTATATGATAATGTAATAATTTCAGCTTATTGTGGTAGCTTACTTGAAAACTTCCTGTTGGTATTTAACTGAAGATAAGTAGTTTAATGTATTTACTTGGTTAGCATTATTGGGAACTTTACCTTTTCTCAAACCATAATCTTAAATTACATAGTTCCTGCCTATTCCACCTTCTCTATCCTTTGTCCTGCCCGGTTATTGTCCTTGAGGAGTTGTAAGCATTGTGCTTTAACTTTTCTCCATTCAGCAGTGTAAACTGGCTTCTTCAGGTTTTCTGGCTTAAACATCCAGTTTTAAGTGTCATAACTGGGCTGCCTCTTGTCTTCAGGAGGCCAGGTAGGGTGTGGAGGTAGAGCTTGCGAGGACTGCAAGGGCTACTGGGCATGACTCCTACAATAGCTTCTACATGTCTGCTATTAGAATAGTAATTGCCCTTCATATATGGGTCCTGCATAATTCAAAGGGTGCTCCTAGGTGCTTGTAATTTGTAGACATACTCAGACATTTTTTATGACTGCACCTAAGTATGAAGGAGGAGAAAGATATTGAATTGATTCTTAGAAACATGTCAAAGGAGTGTAGTTAAAAATGCCAATAGTAATCTGGCTAAAGATAATGAAAAATCTGCCCTTCTTTAAAAGAACACTTGATCACAGTGCCTTGTTAAAATTTTTATTTTGTTTTAACAGGTAGTTGTTCATTGGGACCTGCAAATATCAACCTCAGTGCCTTTTATAATCATTTCAAGGGTGCTCACAAATATCTGAGAACATCTATGAGTTTGAATGTAAATATACAGTTTGAGATACAGTAAAATGTCAGTGCAGAAAGTATTCTAAAATAAGGTTAAAACTTTTTAGTTATTTATTGAACAGTGATGTTTTAGTGATAGAGTAGTATTTTGCTTTTTATGTTTTTACAGCAAAGAGAAAAGGGTAATTCCTGATGCTTAGATTGTAAACCTTTACAGAAATTCATATGCTGGCAGGTAATACTATTTTCAAATTTTTGATTTCTATTTTAGCATAGCTGTTCTCCCAATTGCTTTGATTGTAATTTGTGGAAAGTCTTACCAGAGGGCAAGTGTCTGCATTATTTTCCCCTTGCCCCTGACATTCAGCTCTGATATTTAGCCATTCTTTCAGTTAAAATGAGAAATGCATGGGTGCAATTAGCTTGCCTTCACTCGCACAAATGCCTCAGCTCCACATCTAATCATGATTCATGCCTTATGCCAGACTCTTGCAGCCATCCCAGCATCAGCAGATGGTGGAGCTAGACCCCTGGGGCAGCTTGACCCAGTGTTGCAGGTGATACATTCTCTGGTAGTAGTGGTCAGAAAAGGAAGGATTTTTTAAACATGGCAAGTTGAGTTCAGTTATTTTTGACTTCTTGCTTTAAAAAAATTAATTAATGAATGTTAGGTGTTAGATTTTTCAAGTGGTAACTTAAAAACTTATTAGTCTAAGATATAAAAGCATATACTGGTAGTGATATGTTATTTTCACACAGATCTCAGGCACTAGAGAAGTGCTTGAGATAGCAGCTTTTAATTTTTTATTCAGAACTCATAATTAGAAATACATTTTATATTATATGTGTGTGTATAAATATATATATATATATTTATACACACACACATACATACAGTCACATTTGCATGTGTGTATACATAACAACCCAAAATTTCATTGTTTTAACTTACAGTATGCAGTTATTTTCCTACTTTTTTGTTGCTGGTGGTATTAATTCTCTCTTTTTAAGAAATTGCTGATAATCATTCACCAAATAAAATTTCAGAGCTCACTAATGAATCGGGATCCACAGTTTGAAAAATGCTGTACTAAAAGTTGGCACTTACTATAAAAATATATTTTTATGGGCTTTCTCAAATTATCCTATTAAAAATGGTTTCCTGCTCTTTTGAATCATATTAGCCTTCATTTACTTTACAAGAATTTTGTAGTGTTTTCCATTATTTGTATGTATATCCAAAGATCTAAAGGTACACTTCCTGTTGGTATTTAACTGAAGACAGTTATTTTAATGAAACAAATTTAAATTGAATGCTCTAATGAATATTATCTTTAAACACATACCATTTCTCTATATTGTTTATAAAGAGTAAATTTATTTCCTTGAACTTTTATTTCCATCATCATTCCTGTTATCTTTTATTTTAATAGACCCTTTTTTCAAAGACAGATACATGAAATAGCTTGGTTTCATAGGCTTTTTAAGGAAAGAAGTTGGAAACCTCCTGACTTTCTGTATCACCAAATAGAATTCTGAATGTTATGGATTTTACTGTTTACTATTTCCTTTCTTTATTAGTGGTGGTTAGAATGAGTTATATGAAAAAACATAGTAGTCATATGGAACTATGTCCACTATCACTCATTCATTCTATATAAAATGATATGAAGTAGGGAGTTTGTTCATTATTATTTCCAACTTTTTAAAATTTATTGCAGTGCTGAAGATTAAACCTAGGGCCTTGCACATGCTAAGCAATTGCTCTCTCACTGAGTTACATCTCCAGTCCTGTAATTCCAATTTTTTAAGTTGCAATATCATTATAAGGAACCATAGAGTTTATATAAAATAATATCCTGTTATAGCTGTAAAAATTCAAAAGAGACACGGAGAAAGCATCCTGTTCTAAATAGACAGGGTTGAAACCAACATTAAAAGTAAGTTTTCTATGCACATGATATTTTCAGAAAGAATTCTTTTAATAGTCTGATTGTAGATAGACAAAATATTGTAAAGTGTTTTGTGTGATTAAAACTTAAGATCAAAGCAGTTCATGGCATAGAAGATAATTTATATAAATAAACATTTGAATATATGTTGAAACTATATTATGAATAGGAAGATTCTTAAAGAATTTATTATAGATTAAGTTGTCAGTGTTTGTATTAATGATTTTCTTTGTATTATTTCTTTCAGATATGGAAACAAGTGAAAAAATGCAAGGAAGTGGAATACTTCAAGTGTTTGCAAGTCTTTTGACTCCACAGTCTTCCTGTACAGCCAAAGTAGCTAACATCATAGCAGAAGTAGCCAAAAATGGTGAGGTTTTCCTCAAGAACTTTTCAGCTGGGAACATCTTCAGTTTTACACTTTACTTGTCAGTATGTTTATATGTTTTAATTTTATAGATTAGATTTTTTTCTATTCTTCTTTCTTTGACATTTTTTCATGTAATTGTTTGAAATGACTACAGTTCTAGTCATTTAATTCATACATTTCTCATTTGCTGTTTCATTCCTTCAGAGAAGAACTAAGGGAAAGAACTGCTAGTCTTACCTATATTTGCATAATTTATTACTTTGCATATATGATTCTTGAGCTTGTCAGTAAGTCATTCATCTTCATTGTCGTAGGAGAGGTTACCTTTTCTGTTGATTTGTGTTATAGCCAGATTGGCTTGCTTTTTTTTTTCTTCCCCAGTCTTGCCTATCCTTCTGACATTGGCATTTGACATCAATAATGCAGTTGGAATGTATGTTCTGTTTCCTGCACTTGATTTCCTGGAAAACATCGACTTTTTAAAAAAAAAATTCCTGTAAGAATACCTTGGAAAAGTAACAACAGCAAAGTTAGATTTTATAATACTTAATTCATTGTTTATGGAACCTCCAGTGAGAGATTTTTAGAAGAATTACAGCAGAAATGTTTGCATATGATTTTAATTCAGTCAGTTTGAGAAAACTGAATTTTTTAAAAATATTTTTTTAGTTGTAGATGTACACAATACCTTTATTTTTATGTTGTGCTGAGAATTGAAATCAGTGCCTCACATCTGCAAGGCAAGTGCTCTACCACTGAGCCACAACCCCAGCCTTAGCCCCCCAAAACACTGAATTCTTTTTTTTTCCCCATAAATATGTATAATTTTATTTCAACTAAAAATGGAAATTTTTATTTTATTTTTTATTTTTTTTAATTTTTTATTGGTTGTTCACAACATTACAAAGCTCTTGACATATCAAAACACTGAATTCTTAAAGTACTTTTTTAAGCATGAGGGAAAGCCATAGTAAATGTAATAATACTTTAGTGTGCCTCAATTTGTCAAAGTTTGATATTATTTTTAGGTCTTTTATTTTAGTTTGTTGCACACTTTATTATGTTGCATTTTATGCTTTAAAGAAAAAAATTTTAAATGCTGGATTCTTTTGTTTAATCATTATGCCAGGTGGCTTTGTAAAGTACTACTATGTATTGCTTGTGACTGTAAAAACATGTTCTTATGTGTGTTCTTGGAAAGAAAATAGCCACATAACTTTTTTATTTAAAGGTTATCACCATGCCTTTAGGCTTCAGTTACACTGTATATTTTGTTGTTGTTACTTGAATGTCACATCTGAGAGTCAAATTTAGATGTGATTTGCCTAGATGGAACCTCTCTAGGCATTGTTTATAGCCTAGACCAACCCTATCAAAATCTTCTTAGATACAAAGCATGTTGTTTTTTAAGATAGGTAGTTAAATTTTAGCCTTATTAGAATCATACTGTAGATTTTCAGAAATTGAGGTAGAGGTACAATTTTTATGTTAAAACACTCTTTCTTAAAAATGGGCACAAATACTGTTGTATAAATTCAGAAATTTTATGCTCTTAATATCATTGCTCATAATGCTTTGTCACGGTTTCATGACAACTCTGCTACTAGAGATTCTTTAAGTAATGCTCTAAAAGACATGAGTGTGTTCTAAAGACAATACAATTTTTAGCATGCATAGTTTAAATCAAAGGCTAATGAAAAGGGCGTATTGTTAGCCTCTACTAGTTAAAAATAAAGGGTATACATTTGGATGTTTATTGCTTAATGACCATGACACTTTTTTTGAAGTGACCAACTGAGAAAGTAGATCAGAATCTTTTTTAACACAAATACATATCTTCAGAAATTCAACGTGATACAACAGAGTATATTAATTATACTTGTATTTATTCTTGTTAGAAACTTTACAATGAACAAACATTGTATGAACCAGAGAAAAATGAGGTTGGAAGTTTATTTGTTTATCTTACAGTTATTATGTAATACACAGGAGAAAATTAGCATATACTTCATAGTTTCAGAATAAACAAAGTCTGTTTAAATGTTTGCATACAAAAAGAAGCTCTAAAAATTAACAAAGCTGACTGTACTGACATTAACACTTCAGAGGAATAATAAGATATCACATGCACAAGTGGGAGGATAGCTATGACCATAAATCATAGTAAAAGATTTTTAGACTTTTTAAAATAAATTATTCCCTTTTATAAATAACTTAAGACTCATATGGGGCAGTGGAATAATAAACAAGATAGGAAGACTCTATGAATACTTCTTCCTTTTCAGAATTGGATTCTGAAGGTAACTAATAATAATTTTTAATACTACTATAATGTGCCTTCATTGTGCCAAGTATTATGTACATAATTTCAAATTCTTTAATAATCTGTTTTCTTAATAGGAATCAACTTTGTTATTAAACTTTATTGTCATTATGGTAGTATGATGCCTATTCCTTAAAACCTATGAATTGGATTTCTGCATTGAAGTTCACACATTATGCAAAAAATAAAAAAGAATTCTGTGTCACATAGATATACATACATACAAAAATTTAAGGATTTCTGCTTTCTGTAGCCTAATGGCTTCACTGACTTTGATATCTATTCATTATTAATCTGTATGCATTTTTATTTTAGCCTCCCCTTAGAATACTCCCCAGCCTTTCCTTTCCCAAGAAGTTTTTTTTTCAGTTCTCTGGAGTTCAAATTGCCAAGAGTGAGAATTTGATTTTTCTTTAGTTCATCACCATTGCTCTGTTTAGCAGATCTTGAAGCGTAAACCATCTTTTTAGGCTATTGACTAGCCCTACATAGGCTGATGTGAGTTAGAATCCAGCTAGCTGTGATGAGGGAGCAGACTCATTGTTGGGAACACAGGCACGTATACAACAATAACCCCTTTGAGTAAGGATGACTGTCACAGCCATTCTGAAGCCTCTCAATATGATATAGTATTTTAAACGTATTCTGATAATCTAATATATTTTTAAAAATATATCTATCTGAAGCATGGTTTTTAAACTAGCTAAGGAGGGCTGCTGCTCTTAGTTAAAAAATTGTTTTTAAAGGATGTTACTTTCTTCAGAGGCTGGCAGTGTTGCCTTTACATTGACTGTAAGGCTGAGGACTGTCATAGCCTTGTTCTATCTTTTTATGTTTCTGAATAAAATTCAGTTGAGCAGTTTTATTTGATGCCATGGTTTTCCTATATTATTTAACTTAAATAATTTTAAGAATACCTGAAGCTTTTGTTTGTGGAATCAGTTTTGAGAAATTGGTATATAGGTAATTAGAACATAATAGCAAAGGATAGTAATACCTCTATGTTTCCTTTACTTGGGGAATAGTAACAAAACAAATAAAATAATGTGTAACAATAGGTTCTGTTTATGAAATGAGTGCAAATCATATTATTGCTAAATTTCTTAAGAGTTGTCAATGAAATGAGATGATCTTAACTGTTGGAGCTAGGTATAGCTTGGTGAAGAGGATAATGAACATCAGTCTTTAATTTGAGTTGGTGACACATTAATTTACATTTGAAATCTATAAAAATTTGTAAAGTAACAGTTAATGTAAGAGGTAGATAAGTAAATTAATGTGTCATTTCCTATAGATGATCACAGAATTTATGGCCATGTGTAGCATAATTTGTTTTTCTGACAAGTGGTAGGTTTTTAACATCTGCAAGGTTTTTAACATCTCACTTGATAGATACAATTGTTAAGCTTTCTTATTATTGATGTTTTAATATCAGTGATAAACTTAAAGGTTTAACTTAAGGTTATTTTTAAAATAGGAATTAATTTTAATATTGGAATTTTAAATCACAGAAAGTTTTCAGTGATAAAAGAAAGGATAGGAATGAAATCCATTGCTTTTTGATAGAGTGGAATACCTTATTTTAGGGGGACAGGAAGATTTTTTGGTTAGGTTTTCAGTATTGGGATTGAACCCAGAGCCTCAGGCATGCTAGGCAAACACTGTACTGCTGAGCCACATCTCCACTACCCCCAATAAGAAGATGTTTAGAGGTGACAGTTCACATCACAGCTCTCTCTGTTATGCTCTAATTTGAAAATGAAGGAAGAGGGGGATTATTGCTTAAAAGAACACAGGTGAAACAAAAACAAAGGAGTGGATCTCCTTGAAAGTGAGAGTGAGAAGATAGTTATTTTTTTAGTAGTAAAAATTATAGGTTTAGGTTAAGAAATTAGCTCTGTGTTGATGAACTTTATTGACCAGAACATCCTGTTGGTAAGTTTTGATGTCCAAAATGACTATTCTGATATGGTTATTGGAGAACTTTTTTCAATTGCATATCTTCATTATCCTTAAATTTTGTTGTGGCCCATCATGAAGCACTATAAAATAGTTATTTCCAATCATGACCATGGTGGTACGATTGGGAGCCAATTAGTAGAAAATGATATACTATAAAGATAAGGGGAAAATGAGGTTGCAGTATAAGAAAACCTAACATTTGGTGCTTTAGACCTATAAGTGCTTGGGTACAGCAGCAGTTATAAGGGATCCATAAAAATGGATTTTTAATAAAGAATAAGAATGCAGAAATGGAATACATGATTTCACTAGGACTTACCAATTGAAAAGGACTATTATTTATAATGATTCACTGGAGTGCTTTTTAAATAAATTTGTTATTTTGGCTGGTTAGAGATCATATAATGAAGAATTAGGCCATGTGATGGATTAGTTTATAACTGTGGTACTTTAATTACCAGGCTCATAGAAAGAACATTGCCATCATTACATGCTGTTTCCAAAGCACATCCAGCTATTCTAAGAAGATAGTGATAAATTAGTTGTAATGGAAGTTAATTAAAAATCCTTTTGGTTTATGGCAGAAATTATCAACAAAGAAAACTATGACCCTCTCATTTTTGTGTACTTATTTCATGAACTGTTTAGTAGGGTCATAACAGAGCATTTTTGAACAGAAATGTACTTTTCAAATAGTAAGTCCCCTTAAAAAAATTAATAGTAGATACTTATTTTACTATGGGAATTGTTTATGTAAATTGTAGAATTTTAATTAAATATGCTTTTTATTTTCAGAATTCATGCGAATTCCATGTGTGGATGCTGGATTGATTTCACCACTGGTACAGCTGCTAAATAGCAAAGACCAGGAAGTGCTGCTGCAAACTGGCAGGGCTCTAGGAAACATATGTTATGATAGCCGTAAGTGTTGAGTTGTCAGTAATACATTTGTAAATGTTTAAGAATTGTGATTTTCAGATTAATTGCATTTTCGTGTTAGGAGTGGCTTTTCTAGAATGACCAATACATTAACATGGGGTAGCATGATTTATCTCTGCTCATGTAGCAGAACAACTGTGGCCTACAAGCCATCATGCTCATAACTAAGAAGTGACAGGAAATTAATTATCTTCCTCTGTTACCACAGGAGATATTTTCTGACAAAAAATAAGCATGTTTCTAAAAATTAGGGCTTTTAAATTAAGCAAGAATACATACGTTAACCTTACAGTTTATTGAAGATGTGTGTCAAATGAGAATGCTTATGGACAGTTTTTAAAGTTTCTGAGTCTGTCCAAATAAAATTTTAATTGCTTTGTATTTAGTGAAAATATTCAGAAAACCCTGAGAATATTCAGAAAACCCATTATCTTCTCAAAAGCTAGATTGGCATTCACATTGACTCCATTGCTACTTGTCATTATGCCATTGTCATCTTCAACACCTTCTATAACGCATTGTTCTGGACAAAGAGAAACAAGAATTTGGGTATGTGTGTATTGCAAAAGCGTTATGATTTCTATTGTTCCTTCCTTTATATAAACAAAGTACAGAAAACCCTCAGTTGTAACCAATTTAATTAGGCTTAACCTGATTTTCCTTAGAATTTTCTAAGCCCAAACCACATATTTATCATTCACTTTTAAAGCCTCCTGGAAAATATAGTCTTATTTATGTAACTAGTATAACTTTTAATGCTTAAATTCCTTGTTGGGTTAATATCTCAAGTGAGTTTTTATTACAAACACAAAATGTGTGACCCTTTTATCAGTGCTTAAAAAAGTGATTCATGCTTAAGAGCAGGTGGAAAGTAAGAGTATGAACATTAATTTATGATAAAAGAAAGAGAAGAAAAAATGAAACTCTAGTTATTATAATAGACTGGTAAGGCTAGCCTCATTTGTTCTCCTCTCCTTCTGTTTTCTGTAATGTGTTATGAACCTTAAGCTTGAAATATCAGTAACATGTCCAAGGATGTGAAGGTCTTTACATCAATTTTAACTTACAGTTTCTAGTCTCCAGTGCTGCCTATAAATTTACCTATCTGCTTCTTTGCTCCTGTTTGTTTTATCTTAGAGCATTAGCTTTATTCATAAAATGCTAGTGCTTTATGTTTATAATTTTGTATTTTCATGTTTGTGATTTTTATTAAACACTCTACCTTATAATCACAACTTTCAAGAATGAACCATTATACATTTTATGATTTATTTTTAGCAATATAATGTTAAAAAGACCTCTGCACAGTAATAAGTAAGGATTAATGATATGTAGTTGGAGAGTATTGACTATTACTGTTTTTATTTTTATCCTATTTTTTCCTAGAAGTTAAGGCTACCCAAAGAATTCTTTAAGCCTTGTTCAGCATAGTTATTCTTGAATTGTACATTGTTTAAACATAGGGAGTATTATCTGTTTTGAGGACATTTGTCCTGGAATTTTACTTAGTATCGGCAAAATAGAAAACCAGTGAGTGACCTTTCATCTAATACTGCAGTATATTTTGTGGACACAGAGTAATTTATTTCCTGTGTACTCTAAGAAGACTTGAAGTTAGAGTAATAAGTTTCCAGTTAATAAGACTATCATTTTGGTGAAGCTGAAATCTTATTATTATCGTGCTTACCAAATCCATTTTTTATATCTTATGAGAAATACAGTGTAAAGTTTTGTGGATATTCTTTAAGTTATGAAGTTAATTTTTTTTGTTTCACTTATTTATAACTACTTCATCCTCATTTAGTTCAATGGAAATTCTGCTTAAATGAGTAATTAAGAATAGTGAATACAATCATAGTTTTATGCTTTTAGGCCTTGGTTAAGGAAAATGAAGTTGGCTTTCTTAAAATGAGTATATATAAGAACTGATTTATTGCTGTAAGTCATATGATGAGAATGTGTTCATCATGCTGTGCTGTCTTACGCATATAATTTCTATAAGACTGCATGCTTTCTTATTACCTTTTAATTTTAAATTAAGTTTTTGTGGACTTAATGATTTCTTCAGAATTATTATAGTAACATAAGAGTCTATATTCAAATTTTAAGAATGATATAAAAGTCTGTAAGTGTGATGCTTGTATGGTTACTTATGAATTTACCTGAAATGTGTTTCTTATTTGTTTTCTTTTAAGAAACCTAAAAGATAAGTTTCTCTTTTTTAAGTTTTTAATGGCTTTCATTCTAATTAATTCATCAACCTTCTTCCCTCTCAAAAAGGTAATGCTTCATTTTTGAAGAAAAATAGAAAACTATATGTGAGAGCCTCGTAAATACATGGAAGTTTTTTCTTCCAAATATAGTATGTTTTAAAATTCACATTTACATTTCATCAAACTTACTTGTCAAGTTAAGTGGTTGACTTAACATTTTACTTATTTACTCCAAATGAACAACTTTTTAGTGTGATTTTATTCAGAATGATAGTAGGTTGCAGAAGATACTAGAGCTGATGTATACAGAAAGTACTGTAAGCAATTCACTATTGGAGGAAAAAAAATCAAGAAATTTGCGTGTGTGTTATAGGTTTTTATTTTGACACCTACAAAATAAAGCATATGCTGACACCTTACAGTTAATATAGTTTATCTGAAAGGAGGAAAAGCTCCCTCTGTAGAAAGAAATATCATAAAATTCATGGAAATCTTTAGAAAACAAGTAGGTCAGATTTCAGTTTTAACAGCTTTGACAGCTCCCATTTTAGGAACTCTTCCTAATGGAAGAAAACTGTCTTATATAATCTTAACAGCAAGTAACAGGCTGACATAACTACTAAATGGGACAGAGTAAGGCTTTGTTGCTGATGAACTTTTTGAATCCCAATCCCCCTCTTACATATAGAGATGAAAGAATCAGTGATTGGGAACATTTTTCATTTAAAATGCCTGCTTAATTTTTTTTTTCTCCCAAATAGCTTCTAAGAACCTTCATTTATGAGTTTCTCTTTCGAAGTATCCAAATAGACTTTGAGATAAACAACATTTTAAAACTTTTGCTCTTTAACTTTGTCAAAATAACTCTTTTTATGAGAGGTTTGACATCTTTCAGATGAAAGAGGAGAGAAAAATTGTATTTCAATTTAGAAAGGAAATGCTCAGGAATGTGGTTTTAAATAAAGAGAAACAGTATCATATTTCAGAAATACATTGTTTGGCCTATTAATCACACATTCTTCTCAGAGGTGATATTAAAAAAATGAGTGTTGCTTTCTTCCTATATGGCCATCTTTGTGGCATTCAATTCTTTCATTGATTTATTTTATACATCTGTGCACATTTTAAATTGATATAGTTAAATGGTCTTGTAATTTTGAAAAGCCTCAAGTTCCCATCCTGTATTTATAATTTCAGGGAATAATTTGGTGTCTGGAGATTGAGTTTTCCATGTTTGTGAATATTTTTGCCTGAGGTCAGGAAATAACTGAGTGTTTGATGCATTAGTTAAAAAAAAAATATTAGTAGAGGCAGGAGAAAATGCTTACATAAAATTAAATATTTGTCTTTTTTATTCAAAAGGAAAAATCACATGAACATTTTAAAATTAAATATTCCTCTTTACAGAAATAAAATTAATATTATATAATTAGTTCCATGTTTGGAAACATATGTACACTTAAGGCAGACATAAATGGATATGATTTCCAGCTCTGCACTTACTAAATTTTTTATTTACTCTTTCTGATTTTAGTTTTCTCATTGGTAAACTGGGTTTATTATGTGGATTAAATAAGGTTTATATATAAAAGTATCATACAGATCATGAATTACTATGAAAGCAAATACTGTGATGATTGTTTCTAAAAAATGTGCTGTAGCCTAATGTAATATGTACATAAACACACACAAAAAAATATTTACAATGAAGACATGAAAGCCAGAAAAGGAGGCAAAGATAAATCTGGGAGGAATAAGGGATAATATACTTAACTATATGTAAGATACGTAATTACAGAGAAAGCTTGAGCTTCTTGGTAGCCAAAGTGAAAAATTGATTTCCTGTGTAATTTTTATCTCATGCTGAAAAGAAATATTCTATTTTTTTAAATAAACAGACAAAATGCTAGAAGGAATTTATCAATAGGATATCCTTAGTTTACCAGTGATTCTTTGTATGTACTTAGTTAAAACTTGTAAAGGATATTGACTGGTATAGAGTGTTCAAAAATAGTTCTGCAAATCTTGCCCAAGTGTTCTCCAAGTGATTGTTTCTTGTATTAATCTTCAATAGAATCTAAGAAATAATGATTTGTTAGTGAGAACAGTTTTATTTGTGAAACATAGCCCAAACATGTTAGCTTTGGATGGTTTGAACTTGGTTCAGGCATACAACCTTAAAATTTGAAGAAGTTTTGATTTGAATGTGTTGCATAGTTGAGCGAGAAGTCAAAATAGAATTCTACTTTTCATTTGTTATCTCTGGTCATTTTCTTCCTTTCATAAAACATATACAAGTTGTATTATCTAAGATGAAAAAATGTGTTTATCTTTGTTGTTAAGTGTATTGTCAGTTTGATGAAAGTCCAGTTTGCATGAAAGTGTTTAAAATACCACACTGCTAACATTATATCAGCCTATACCTATAATAAGATTGCTTAGAACCATACATGTTCACACACATACACTAGTGCCTTTAAACACTGATGAAATCTGAATAGGGTCTGTAGATGTTACCAACCAGTTTCCTGGTTGGGCTATTGTCCTTGAGTTTGTTTGATGTTACCATTGTAGGAATCTGAATGAAATATATACAAGATCTTTCTTTTCTTTCTTTCCTCTATCTCTTTCTTTTCCTTTGTGGTACTGAGGGGTTGAACCCAGGGCTCTCACCATTGAGCTATATCCCCAGCCCTTTTGTATTTTGATAGTGTCTCACCAAGTTTCCAGACTGGCCTGGAACTTGAAATTCTCTTGCCTCATCCTCCCTACTCATAGAAATAAAGGCCTACTCTACCATGCACAACTACACATGACCTTGTGCTTTTGGGATCGTTTTTGGTTTGTTTTTTCTTCTTTGGTAACTTCTCTGAGCCACTAATTATTTCAAAATAAAAATTTCCAAGACTCCCTATATCCAGGATTTATACATATAAAATAAACTTGTTTCTGTTATCCTTTCTTGGGGAGGGGAATGGTGTGTACCTCCCTCCCCCCCCAAAAAAAAACCCCACAATTTTAAAGCATAATCCAAAATATGCTTTCTTTTGTTTTTACTGAATTTGTAAAGTTAAAGTAAAGCGTAAAGTTGCCTGTACTATTATTTCCTCCCCTCCAAAAATTAGGAAAAAAAATAATTTAAAAAGTCAACCCCAAAATAAGATTTAGTTTGAGAAAATTCATATTATTGGGATAGGATCCATTGGACAAGGACAAAGTGAATTTCTGACAGAAGGTATAATTGGAATGAGAACAAGAAGGTGCCTTTTTTTTCTTCCTGAATGGAAAGTGAAGGTAGATGAATTTTAGCTGTTTAGGTGTTTTATCAGTTAAGATTAACATGAAGACAGAAAATATTGCTTAATTAAAGATACTGTGGTATTTAAAATTTTTTATTTGTTCTCCACCTTTATTGATGTATACTTGACAAACAAAATTGTATATATTTAAGGTGTACAATTGATGATGTGATACACATACGTTGTGAAATAATCGCCACAATCGAGTTAAAACATTTTCATTTCACATAGTTACCAATGTGTATATATGCATGTAGTAAGAACACATAAAAGCGATCCTTTTTGTAAATTTTAAATATTCACTGCATTGTCATTAAATGTAACCTCCATTCTGTACATAAATTCCCAGAATGTATTCATATTATAATTGAAAGTTTATACCCTTTGACTAATATCTCTACATTTCCCCCATTCACCAGCTACCAACCTCTGACAACCACAATTCTACTCTGTTTTTCAATCAGTCTGACTAGTTAAGAGTCCACATGTAAGAGTATTTTTCTTTCTGTATCTGGCTTGTTTCATTTAGCATAATGTCCTTCAAACTCATCAGTATTATTGCAAATGGCAGAATTTCCTTTATCATGTCTGAATGCTATTTCAGTATGTGTATGTATGGGTGTATAAATGGTCATGGTATCTTGGTCTACTTGCCCATTGGTGGACACTTAGGTTGTTTTCATTTCTTGACAATTGTAAATAATATTACACCGAATATGGGTTTGGAGATATTTCTTGGATATCCTGATTTCGTTTCCTCTAGAGAGAAGTGGGATTGTGGATTATATTATAGTTCTGTATTTTAATTCACTGGTAACATCTGACTTTTTTCTCAATGGCTATCCAGTTTACATTTATACAAACTGTACAAGGGCTCTTTTTTTAATATACCTTTGCCAATACTTGTGTTTTTGATAGCCATCATAATGGGTATAAAGTGATATCTCTTTGTGGTTTTGATTTGCATTTTTCTGATGATTAATGATATTAATTAACTTTTTATGGACCTGTTGCTATTTTTATATTTTAGGAAAAAATCTATTCATGTTTTTATTCATTTTTAACAGAGCTAAAGAGCTTCTTTGCTCCTATCTTACATGCATATCTTATATATTTGGAATATTAACCCTTCTTGGATCCATGATTTGCAAGTATTTTCTCCATTCCAAAAATTGACTCTTCGTCTTGTGAATTTTTTTTCTTTTTAAAATTTTTACAAAATTTATATATCACAGTAGAATTCATTATTATATAATTATACAAACATGGAATTTTATCTTTTTTTAAAAAATATTTATTTTTTAGTTATTGGCGGACACAACATTGTTGTTTGTATGTGGTGCTGAGGATCGAACCCGGGCCGCACGCACGCCAGACGAGCGCGCTACCACTTGAGCCACATTCCCAGCCCGAATTTTATCTTATTCTAATTAGAACCCCCTTCTTGTGTTTGTACACGATAGTGGGATTCACTTAGCTATTTTTATATATGTATATATATGTTGAGTTCATTCTGCTGTTCTATTCATATCCCTCCTCACTTCCCTTTACTCTCCTTTGACTAATCCACTGAACTTCTCCCCTTCTCCCCCTATTGTGGCTTATCTTTCACAGATCAGAGAAAACATTCGACCTTTGATTTTTTTGGAATTGGCTTATTTCACTTAGCATGGTATTCTCTGGTTCCATCCATTTACTGGCAAATACCGTCAAGTTATTCTTCTTTATGGCTGAATAATATTCCATTGTATCTATGTACCACAATTTCTTCATCCATTCATCTGTTGATGGGCACCTAGGTTGGCTCAATAGCTTAGCTATTGTAAATTGTGCTGCTGTAAACATTGATGTGACTGTATTACTGTAGTATGCTGATTCTAAGTCCTTTGGATAGGTGCTGAGAAGTAGGATAACTGGGTCAAAGAATAGTTTCATTCCTGGGTTTTTGAGGAATCTCCATACTGCTTTCCAGAGTGGTTGCACCAATTTGCAGTTCCACCAGCAATATATGAGCATACTCTTTCCCCCCATATCCTCGCCAACATTTGTTGTTAATTATACTCTTGATAATTGCCATTCTGACTGGAGTGAGATGAAATCTGCATAGTGATTTTGGTACTCTGGCCACTGACAATATCACTTGTACAATATCAATATCAAAGAACATGAGAGAGGTCTTTGCATTTTCTTAGGTCTTCCTCAATTTCTTTAGTGTTCTGTAGTTTTCATTGTAGAGGTCCTTTACCTCTTTTGTTAGATTGATTTCTAAGTATTTTATTTTATTTTTGAGGCTATTGTGAATGGGATGGTTTTCCTAATTTCTCTTTTAGCTGACTCATTATTGGATTATAGGAATACAATTGAATTATGGGTGTTGATTTTGTATTCTGCTACTTGATGAATTTGTTGATGAGTTCTAGAAGCTTGGAGTTTTGGGGTCTTTTAAATATAGAATCATGTCATTGACAAAAATAGATAGTTTGAGCTCTTCTTTTCCTGTTCGTATCCCTTTCATTTCTTTCTTTTGCCTAATTGCTCTGACTAGAGTTTCAAAGACTATTGAATGAAAGTGGTGAAAGTGGGCATTCCTGTTTTGTTTCTGTTTTTAGAGGGAATAGTTTAATTTTTCTCTGTTTAGAATAATGTTGGCTTTGGTTTTATTGTACATAGCTCTTAGAATGTTGAGGTATATTCCATCTATTCTTAGTTTTTCCAGTGTTCTGAACGTGAATGAATTCTGTATTTTGTCAAATGTTTTTTCTCCATCTATCAAGATAATCATGTGATTCTAGTCTTTAAGTTTATTTATGTGATATATTTATTGACTTCTGTATGTTGAACCAACCTTGCATCCCTGGGATGAACCCCACTTGATCATGGTACACTATATCTTTTTATCATGTTTTAATATGTAATTTGCTAGTATTTTATTAAGAATTTTTGGGTTGTAGCTCAGTGGAAGAGCACTTGCCTAGCATTTGTGAGTCACTGGGTTCAATTCACACACCACATATAAATAAATAGATAGATAAATGAATGGCTAAATAAATAAAGGTCCATCAACAACTGAAAAAATAATTAAAAAAAAATTTTTGCACACATGTTCTTTAAGATTGGTCTGAAGTTTTCTTTCTCTGATGTATCTTTGTTTGGTTTTGGTATCAGGGTGATATTAGCTTCGTAGAATGTGTTTGGAAGAGTTCCCTCCTTCTATTTTGAGGGCTAATTTGAGGGTGATTGGTATTCGTTCTTCTTTAAAGGCCTAGTAGAATTTGGCTGAGAATCCCTCTGGCCCTGGATTTTTCTTTGTTGGTATGCTTTTGATTCTTCTTTAATTTCATTATTTGAAATTGATCTGTTTAAATTTTCTATATCCTGTTTCAAATTGGGTAGGTCATATGTACCTAAAAATTTGTTGATATCTTCAAGATTTTCTTGTTTATTGAAGTGTAAATCTTCAAAGTAGTTTCTGATTATCTTCTGTATTTCAGTAGTGCTGCCACTACATTTCCATTTCCATCACGGATTTTAACTATTTGAGGCTTTCCTCTCTTTCTTTTGGTTAACTTGTCTAAGGGTTTATCAATCTTGTTTATTCTTTCAAAACACCAATTTCTGTTTCATTGATTTAGAAAAATTTTTTTAATCTCAATTTCATTGAGTTCTGCTCTGATTTTAATTAATTCCTGTCTTCTGTTGATTTTTGTGTTGATTGATTGATTGATTTCCAGTGTCTTGAGATATCATGTTCGATTATTTGTTTGATATCTTTCTACTCTTTTAATGAATGAGCTCAATGCTATGAACTTTCCTCCTAGGACTGCCTTCACAGTGTCCCAGAGATTTTGATGTTGTATTCTCATTTACTTCTAAGTATTTTTTTTTAATTTCACCCCTGATTTCTTCTGCTTTCCATTCATCATTCAGTAGTTAATTAATTAGTCTCCAAGTGTTAGAGTAGTTTGTACTTTTTGTCTTATCATTGATTTCTAATTTCAATCCATTATGGTCTGATAGAATACAGGGTGTTATCTCTCTTTGTTTGTATTTGCTAAGACTTGGTTTTTCGTCTATTTTAGAGAAGGATCCCATGTACTGCTAAGAAGAAAGTGTGTTCAGGCGTTGATTGATGGAATATTCTATATGCTGTTAAGTCTAGATTATTAATTGTATTTTTTAGTTCTGTAGCTTCTTTATTTAGTTTTTATTTGAATGATCTATCTAGTTTTGAGGGAGGTGTGTTAAAGTCACCTAGTATTACTGTATTGTGATCTATTTGATTCTTGATTTTGGAGGAGGGTTTGTGTGATGTACATGGGTGGTCCAGTATCTGCAGCATAAATATTTATGACAGTTATTTCTTGTTGTTTGATTCCCTTAAGCAGTATGAAATGGCCTTCATTGTCTCTTGTGATTAACTTTGGTTTGAAGTCCACTTTATCTGATTTCAGAGTAGAAACCCCTGCCTGTTTTGAGCTCCATGTGAGCGATGTTTTTTCCCATCCAGAAAGGACATTTCTGCCTTAGAGAAAAATGAGAGAAGAGATGTGAGGGTATTTTTACAAATTAAACTAGTAAAGAGGGCAGTGATTGTAGTGTTCCTGGCATGGCCTTTACCCTCCCGGTAAATGAGAAATTAAGCTCATAATAGTATTAAGGTGATAGTTTGAAATTTGGGGTGTATGGCAAGGTGGGGAGAGTTCAGAATTTGGGATGTGTGGGACATGTTATAAATAGTCATGAACATATGATTTTTGGGGTCTTTTAAATATAGAATAGAAAAACAAACAAATGGTAATGTGTGGGCCTTCCGTGGTTAGAAATGTTGATTTTACGTCCATTTACTAATGTGTGTTAACAATTTAAAATGTGTGTAGGATAAGCTAAGGAACTATTTTGTATTTTGATGTGTGGACAGGAAAGAGCTACTAAAAGTAACAGAAATTGATAGTTTCAGTTTTGTACCATCATATAGTTTACATTGAAATGGGAAGAGATGTGAGGCAGAGATATCAGGAAGTTTTTATAGTAGGCCAGGTGTGATGTAGTAAATACTATAGTGGGCCAGGTATAATGAGGCAAGAAAATGAAATTAAAATCTGAAGTGAGAGATAGTCCTCAGATTGAGTTGTTTATTACCAGTTTAGTTGTTTCTTGTTTAGTCCTGCACCAGCTTTAAGCAATGTTAAATACTTAGGTAACCCATAGGATAGTTTACATTTTGATGAACTATGATCTTTCCATTTTTGTATTTGATATCAAGTTTGTTTATTATTAAAGTGGATTTAAGAAATTTAAGATTTTATAAATTTTTATATTAAATAATTGTAGACAAAGAATAAATTATATCACTTTTTCTCCAATGATTGATTAGTTTCTTAGTAGTACTATATTATTAGAAAGGTAACACCTTAGGGAAAACATACATAGAGTATTGCTCTTTTAGTAATTGTTATTAATTTTATAGCTATGAGAGTGGAAGTAACATGTGAGAATGTTGTACAGGACAAAAATAGATGGTATTTCTTGAGTTCAATAAGAAATCATGTATGTTCACTACATTAATTATTTTTGTATCTGAGATACCCAGTTACTTCCTGAATGACTGTTGGAATTTTCCTTCCTGATTAACAAGTCTTAGCTAGGTAGGAAAAGTCTAATTCATAAAGCTCTGCAAGAAAAGGTGTTTGTTTTTGTTGTGAGTGTGGTTTAAATCTGTTTTCTTTTACCACCCTGTTTCACCTGTTAAAGGTGAAGTTTGGAGTTAGAAAACAGAAAATTTCTAGTCTGCCTGTTGAAACTCTAATGGTACATATTGTCCTCTGTTCTTTTAAATAATGTTTTATTTTTTCTCTTCTGTTTTTCTTTTAACCAAACTGAACTACTGAAAACATTCTCTGCTTTTGATCAGAGTTGTCTCTTCCTCAAGTTGCAAGCATTTCCCTTGGCTAAGAGGGAATATAAAAAATAATACTATGTAAAGGTGAATAATTTACATTTTTCCCACTGAGTAACATTTGTCACTTTTGAGAAATAGAACTATCATCAACTCAGGTTAAATTCTTGAGTTTAACAAAATGACTATGAATAGATAGTGATTTACTAATAAAATAATATAGACATAAAAATACAGGGAGCAAAGAAACATGAGTAATATCTTTAGCAAATGTTGTACCATTAATGGACCTTCTATTATATAAGAGATTTCTGGAAAAAAATAGAATTATCAAACAGTTTTAAGTGATGTGAGAAATCTATTGGAGAACAGAAATTAATACTAATTTCAGCAAGCACAGCTTACGTGGGTCCACCAAGTGCTTTGTCATGACTTAATTTTAAACTGCATCTGTGACACTGATGCTTTGGGAAATGAGTTTGTTTCTTTTCTTCTTGTGGTCTGGTCTTACACAAGTAAATACATAAATACTTAAAAATGTCCCCGTATAGAAGCAACATTTAAATCTGAATATAGTATTATGTCACAAAATTGCAAATGTTGTGCTTTTTTTGATACATGAGTATTTAATAATTATAATGACTTTTTCCTCATGACTCATTTGGGTAATTTCACTGATGTAATATTTATAGCTTCTGATTTGTATCTAGTTTTTTTTTTGTGTGTGGATTTTACCTGCACTTGGAACATAAAAAAAATTCCAAAAGATGTTGATAGGTTTAGGTTTTTCATTTGAAAGCTTAAAATATATTTGAATGTGTCTTTAAGCACACAGTAAAAATTCACTGTTTTGGCTAAATGATAGGATGAAATATAATCATCAGAAATTAATTTTCTTCCCTAATAGAATTCATAAATATCTTTTGATTTTATCTTTAAAAATGTTATAGGTGTGTTACCATTACTCTGCTCCAGAAAAATAGTATTTTGTTTTGTAGTTGACAATATTAAATTGTAGTATATTTGAGAGTAACAGAAAAAAACTCCTATATAAGCAATCATACAGGTCAAAATAGCCAATATATCTGAATTACAAAATATGGAATTACTTGTATATTTAGGTCATTGGCTGCCAACCTCTGGATATGAAAGCCCCCTTTTTGACATCAAATTTTTGTTCTCTTTCCCTCTTTGAGGATATTGGTCACATAACAATAATGATTGTACTTATAAAATTTATGTATTGAGAAAATTCATTAATACTGTGTAGATTCAGTGACTAGAATTTCTCTATTGGAAGATAGTCCTTTGTTGTTTGTAAAATATTTAACTTAAGTCTAACCATAGAATTATGCTGAGGAATGCAACTCAAGATCAGAAGAGAGATGCTACCATAGTAGAAAAATAAACAAAGATTTAACCTTTTAAATCTTTCTCTTTTTAGGAAGCCTTCTGTATGACATAGGAAAAAAATGCATCACTAGATATATCCATCAAGTGCTGTGCCATGACCTAATTTTAAACTGCATTTATGGTACTAGTGCTTTGGGAAATGAGTTTGTTTCTTCTCTTCTTCTCTTGATTTGGCATTACATATGTAAATATGTAAATTCTTAAAAATTTCCTATATAAATCTGAATATAGTATTATGTGACAAAATTGAGATTAAAATTAAAAACACACCTTTTATTATTGAAGACATCTCTTTGTGTTCCTGCCTATAGAACATCTTGTGATCTGTACCATGGGTCATATAATGATGAATAAATGCCAGGAAATTCTTACTTTATACCTTTTTGTCCTTTGATGTATATACCAAATTGTTTAGCCCACAAAAGTTGATTGAACCCACTGTATTCAAGACACTGTGCCAAGTTATGAGGATCACAGGAGAAAGTACAAGCAAGAAATCCGTATTCTTGTGAGTCTTACATAGAAGATAGATAATAAAACTAAAAATTACAAAAAGAGGGCACTTGCAGATTGTGATCGTTGATATCAAGGTAATTAATAAGGTGAGATAATGGAGAGCATCTGAGAGTGAAGAAAGTTCTGAGGATGTTATTTAAGCTGAGATTTGAAAAATGAAAATAACTGAGTTATTGATAGAGAAGGGGAAGAATATTGCATATAAAAATGTAGCTGTTGCAAAGCTGAAAGGAGAAAACAAAAAAGAGACCAGGTTATCTGGTATGCAGTGAACAGGGAGAATATTGTGCTGTAAGATTCAATAAATAAAGAAGACTTAGGGTCATGGGAAGCCTGGTAAATAATCCTGAAATAATAAGTTAGGGGATGCAAGGGAGTGACATGATCTGATTTTAAAACATCACCCTTGCAGCTGCATGGAAGTTAGGTTGAGAAGAATGGAAGTTAAGAGTTCAGGACAGAATTATGGAAGACCAATGGGAAGACCTTTTGTAGTCCAGGCAAGACAAAGTGGTGGCTTGGATTAAGTTTATGGTAGTGAGGAATAGAGAGAATCAGAAGAATTTGAAAAGTAAGGGAAAGAGAAATCCAGAGTGATTCATCAAGGGCAAGTTGTTACAAAGCATCTTGTTCCCCTGCTTGCATCCACTCGGCACTTTTCCTCTGTTGTTATAGATCTCTTTGAATGTGTCTACCTGCTTTTCTGCTTTCCACCATGCACAGAGCTGCATGCATCCTTCACCAGACCCCAAGCAGATGTTGGTATCATGCTCTTTGGACTTCCAGAACCATGTGCTAAAATCAGCTCCTTATAGATTACCCAGTTTCAGGAATTCTCTTACAGCAGTAGAAAATAAACTAAGGCAGTGACATTATGGAAAAATCTTGAAATCATTAGACTGAAAGAAACCGGACATACATAATTCATTTATATAAAAGGCAAACATCTATAGTGACAGAATACTGTGGTTAACCAAGCCCAGAGGCAGAGGAAGATGACCTGCAAAGGAACATGCGGGAATTTTTGGTTGTGATAAAAATGTTCAATATCTTGATTGTGACCTTTGGTTTCTAGGGTATTTGCAACTATTAAAACCCGTCAGTTTTATATGTTGCCTCTACATAATTTATCCTGTAATTTTATTCAGCAGAGTTAATAAAAAAGGGAAGGAGTCCTATCAGAATATAAAAAAACACAATATAACAATTTAATAAATTACATTAAAGACTTTAATGACATTTTGAGAAACATGACCATGAATCTCTCTGACCCCTCCAATTCATTTCCTTATTTGTGCTTCCATTATACTATGAACCCTTTTGTTTCACAGCATCAGTTTTATGCTCACGTTTTTGCTCCCTACTTCTTCCCCTTACTCAAATAATACTGCAAATTAGTTATACTTGTATTCCCATCTTATTTAGTGTATGAAACATAGCACATTTTCCAAAAAATATTTAGTAAATGAAGGAGAATGAATATTAATTTGGACACAGATTTGGAGATACCTTCAATAAACTGACTATGCAATATATATTGGCAGTCAGTACTTTAAACAAGGAAATAATACTCCTATTAAGTAGTATTTAACTTAGATTATAGGTGAGCTTGAGGAAACACTTTAATTTAACTTGTTATTAGTATTCATTATTTATAAATATTAGGCAATATATTTATGTTATGAACATTTTACTTCTGTAAAATTTTATGTAAAACTCCTTTTTCCTTTTTTTTAATCCAGAAAAGATTTGTATTTTTTTTCTCTGCTTCTATGACACTCTATAAAAAAAATGTTTTGAAGCTTTTATTGTTTACTATTGTCTTCCTTGTTAGAATAGAAAGCAAAGCCTTTTTATGTTCTTGTTTATGTCTGTTGTACCTGACTCGAGGGTTAATATTTAATAAGCACCTATTATATATTGTTGATATGTCAATTTCTTCTGAATTTTGTCAGGTTTTGTTTCATATATATTTTTTAATTTTTAAAATTTGCTTCAATTTATGCACTTTGATATACATCATTGAGATATAATTTCTCATTTTTGTGAGTATACATGTTACAGAATCATATTGGTCATATAGTCACATATATACATACAGTAATAATGTCTGTTTCATTCTACTATCTTTCCTATCCCCACATCCCCTCCCCTCCCATCACTTCCCTCTACCTAATCTAATCTAAGCTAATGCTATTCTTCCCTAGTGCCCCACTCCTTATTGTGAATTAGCATCCACATATTAAGAGAAAACATTTGGCCTTTGGTTTATGGAATTGGCTTATTTTTCTTAGCATGATATTCTCCAACTCCAACCATTTACTGGCAAATGCCATAATTTCACTCTTCTTTAAACTGAGTAATAGTCCATTGAGTATATATACCACATATTCTTTATCCATCTATTGAGGGACACCTAGGTTGGTTCCATAGTCAGCTATTGTGAATTGAACTGCTGTAAACATTGATGTGGCTGCGTCACTATAGTATGCTGATTTTAAGTCCTTTGGGTATAAACCTAGAGTGGGATAGCTAGGTCAAATGGTGGTTTCATTCCCAATTTTCTGAGGGGAATCTCCATACTGCTTTCCATAGTAGCTGCCCCAATTTGCAGTCCTACCAGCAGTGTATGAGTGTACATTTTTCACTACATCCTCGCCAACATTTATCGGTGCCTGTATTCTTGATGATTGCTATTCTGACAGGAGTGAGATAAACTCTTAGAGTAGTTGTTTTGTTTTGTTTTTAACCTTTATTTTGTTTATTTATTTTTATGTGGTGCTGAAGATTGAACCCAGGGCCTTGCACATGCTAGGCTAACGGTCTGCCACTGAGCTACAACCCCAGCCCTCTTAGAGTAGTTTTGATTTGCATTTCTCTAATTGCTAGAGATGGCGAACACTTTTTCATATTTGTTGATCAATTGTATTTCTTCTTCTGTGAAGTGTCTGTTCAGTTCCTTAGTTCATTTATTGATTGGGTTATTTGTTTTTTGGTGTTAAGTTTTTTGAGTTCTTTATATATACTAGAGATTAATGCTTTATCAGAGGTGCATTATTAATTGTTTCCTTTGCTGAGAAGAAGCTTTTTAATTTGAATCCATCCCATTTATTGATTCTTGATTTTACTTCTTGTGCTTTAGGAGTCTTGTTAAGGAAGTCTTCAAAGTATTTCATGAAATAGAAAAGGAGGGAACCCTTCTAAACTCATTCTATGAGGCTAATATCACCCTAATATCAAAACCAGACAAAGACACATCAAGGAAAGAAAACTTCAGACCAATAGCTCTAATGAACATAGATGCAAAAATTCTCAATAAAATTCTGGCAAATCGCCTACAAAAATGTATTAAAAAGATAGTGCTCCATGATCAAGTGGATTCATTCCAGGGATGCAGGGTTGGTTCAACATATGGAAATCAATAAACATAATTCATTGTATTAATAGACTTAAAAACAAGAATCATATGATCATCTCAATAGATGTAGACAAAGCATTTGACAAAATACAGCACACCTTCATGTTCAAAACACTAGAAAAACTAGGAATAGTAGGAACATACCTCAACATTGTAAAAGTTATGTATGCTAAACCCAAGACCAGCATCATTCTAAATGGAGAAAAATTGATAGCATTCTGGCTAAAAACTGGAACAAGAAAAGGATGTCCTCTTTTATCATTTCTATTCAACATCATCCTTGAAACTCTAGCCAAAGCAATTAGACAAAAGAAAGAAATTAAAGGGATATAAATAGGTAAAGAACTCAAACTATCACTATTTTCTGATGACATGATTCTGTATCTAGAAGATCCAAAAAATTCCACTGGAAAACTTCTAAAACTAATAAGTGAATTCAGCAAGTAGCAGGATATAAGATCAGCACCCATAAATCAAACGCATTTCTATACATAAGCAATGAATCCACTGAAAGAGAAATTAGGAAAAATGCTCCATTCACAATAGCCTCAAAAACATAAAATACCAGGGAATCAATCTAACAAAGGAGGTAAAAGACCTCTACAATGAAAACTATAGAATGCTAAAGAAAGAAATTGGAAAAAAAAAAAACCTCAGAAGATAGAAAGATCTCTCATGCTCCTATGCTCCTAGACAGGCAGAATTAATATTGTCAAAATGGCCACACTACCAAAAGCACTATATAGATTTAATGCAATTTCTATTAAAATCCCAATGACATTCTAAACAGAAATAGAAAAAGCAATCATGAAATATATTTGGAAAAATAAGAGACCAGAATAGCTAAAGCAATCCTTAACAAGAAAAGTGAAGCAGGAGGCATCACAATACCAGACCTTAAACTATACTCTAGAGCTATAGTAACAAAAATGGCACCAAAATTGGCACAAAAATAGACTTGTAGGCCAGTGTACAGAAAGAGGACACAGAGACAAACCCAAATAAATATGGTTATCTCTTACCAGACAAGGGTGCCAAAAACATTCACTGGAGAAAAGATAGCCTATTCAACAAATGGTGCTGGCAAATCTAGAAATCCATCTGAAGAAAACAATAGGCCCAAATCTTCACCACGTCAGCCTAGGATCTGTTTCATATATTTTGTATTTATGGATGAATATACATTTAGAATTGTCATATTCTTTTCCTAAATTAACCGCATATTATGTGTAAAGTCACTCTTATCCCTAGTAATATTGCCGGTTCTGATAACTACTACGTCTGACAATACAGATATACCAATTTTCCTTTGATTTGAGTTTGCGTGATACATCTTTTTACTTTTGCATGATATGTCCTTTTACTTTTAATATGGACAGCATGATTGGATCCTTTTTTTGTAAAATCCTATCTGAATATTGCTACCCTTTTCCCCCCTTTCTTTGATTTTCTATCTTTACCTCTTAAGAGAGAGGTTTAGATTTGAAATCCACCACCTTCTTGTTGTTTCCTGGTAGTCAAAACTACTCTTTGTTTCTTTCCCCCTCTTTTTCTGTCTTCTTTTGGATTTTTTTCCCTATTTATCTCCATTATTGGCTTATTAAACTCCTTCTAATTTTGTACTGGTTTCTGTGTGGTTCACAAAATATATCTTTAAATTATTTCAGCTTATCATCAAATATTGTCACATCACATGTAGTTTAAAAACCTTATAACTGTAATTCCAGTTCTACTCTCCCATGCTTTGTGTTGTTATTTTCATATATATTAGAAACCTAATACATTGATATTTTTACTTTATATATTCTTTAAGAGAAAAACTCTTTATAGTTATTTTCATTTTAATTATTTTCAGTGCATTTTTAGTCTTTGGGTAGATCCACATTTTTTGTCTAATATTGTAAGTCTTCTGCCTGAAAAACTTACATTAATAAATTATACATAATAAGTTTATCAGCAATGACTTCTCTCAGCTTTTTTGTAGTTGAAAAGTTTTTACTTCAAGCCAGGCATAGTTGTGTACACCTGTAATCCCAGTGGCTCTGGAGGGTGAGGTAGGAGGATCACAAGTTCAAAGTCATCCTCAGCAAGTTAGCAAGGCCCTATTTCAAAATAAAAAGGACTGAGAATGCACACCTAGGTTCAATCCTAGTGCTAATTGAAGATGAAAGTGGGGTAGGTGAAAGAGAAAGAAAGTTTTACTTCATCTTATTTATTTAAAGATTTTTCCCCCAACTGGGTATATAATTCTGGGTTGTAAGTTACATGCTATTCCATTAACTTCAATCTTGTATAATTCCATATGAGACATCTACTGTATTTCTTGTTTTTGTTCTTCTATAATAAATGTTTCTTTTTTCCTGTGGTTTGCCTTCAAGAAATTCTCCTTTTGGTTTTTAGCACCTTGGCTGTGATATGTGTAGATATGTCTAATTGTCTTATTGGCTTTTCTTGGGGTTCTCTGGATGATGTCTTTCACTGTATTTGAAAATTTTCAGTGGTTAAATCTGCATATATTTCTTCTATCCCCAATCACTTCTGCAGTCTCATTTATGTCTACATTATTCACTATGTTCCTTCATCTCATGGGTGCTCTAGGTCCCCTTGCCCATTGTGTTTGTGTCTTCATGTTTTAGCTTTTATAATCGATCTATCTCTCTCCCCCTCCAATCCCCACTCTCAGAGATTAAATTTAGTGCCTTGCACATGCTAGACAAGTCCTATACACTGAGCTATATCCCCAGCCCATTTTATTTTATCTTAAGACAGAGTCTCACTGAGTTGCTGAGTTTGGACTTGAACTTGTGATTCTCCTGCCTTACACTACCAAGTAGCTGGGATTACAGGCCTGTACCACTGTGCCCAGTGAATTATTTCTCTTATTCTACAAATTCATTGATTCTTTCCTTGGTTTTTCTGACCCTCCCATTCAGCCCATTGGAGTAATTCTTTATCTTTGATATTGTGTTTTTTGCAAATATTTCCATTTAACTCTGACAGAATCTCCATTTTTCTCTAAAATCCAACATCTGTTTGTGGATGTTATTCACTTCTCCTACTAGATTCTTAAATATATTGATTATAAAGCCCTGTCTGATAATTTTAACATATGGCTCACTTTTGAATTTGGTTTTGTTAGTTGTTTCATCTTTTGACTCTGGGATTTTACCTTCTCTTTTAAAAACAAACCTCAACTTCTTATTGGATGCTGAATACTCTATGTAGAAAATCAATATAGATTTAGATTAACTGTATATAACCTCTGGAAATGATCACCATTCTTTTGATGTTTGGCTCTTTATGTGGGGTAGAGGTCAAGCCAATCTAGTCAAGAGTTGAGTTTGAGACAGCCATAGTGGCACACACCTGTAATCCCAGCAATTTGGGAGGCTGAGGCAAGAGGATCGCAAGTTTGTGGCCAACCTCAGCAATTTAGCAAGACCCTGTCTCAAAATAAAAAATTAAATAGGGCTGGGTATGCAGCTCAGTGGTAAAACACCCCAAGTTTCAAACTTGAGCACTGGTTTAAGAATAAAAATACTTAATACACATTTTGTTGTAATTAACTCTACATCAGTGTGGTATCTTCTTCAAATTCCTTTGCTACAGGGCCACTCTTACCTTGTACTTAGGTCCTCTTTCTTAATATTCCTGCTTTCCCTTCAGCAGTTAGCCATTCATGCACGCCTGCAACCACAGGTGCTCCTTTGTTTTTGCTCCTTTCCCATTGGTGGACTGCTCTTTACAAGAACCATGCAGATATAATCAAGACATCATAAATGATGTGAAAATAAAAACAAACACAGAATACATTGAATGGAGTTTCAAATCTGAAGACACAGATTCAGATGGAAAAGAAACAAATGTTCCATCAAGGGTCAGAAGGACTGGGTTTTTCAAGGGAAAAAAAGAGACAATGGAGTGAGGTGAAGTAACTTGTTTTAAATAATTTTTGGTTGGTTCTGTTTATCACAGAGTTTGGAATGGATGTAGTTTGGTGCTGAAGGTCTGTTCGTACTTTAAACTACACATCATTGATTGTAGGAGGCTGTCCCCAGGGGGTTGTCAATAAGCAGTGAGTCTTCAGAAGTCACAAGTAAGCAGATAGCCCAGGATAGACAGCTGTCACAATGTGAGGTCTTGTAAGCACAGTTTTTTTTTTTTTTTTTCCAAACAACATTCTTTTTCTGAAGTTAGATTGAGGAATTTGAATCTGTGAAGTAAACTGTACCCTGTCAAATGTGATTTCTGAGGCTTGGAGAAGTGGTTTTGTTCTCTGTCTCTTGACTAAACTGCAGCCATCTTATTTTTTATTTCTATACAGAGCATCCATCACTATTCCTGTGAACCTGCAGAGTAAAAAAAAATGATTTCTAAACAATACGTTTTTAAAAAATGTGAAGTTTGAATATTTCATGTTGTTTATATAGAGCACTATTAGTTTCCTAGGGCTCCTGTATTTAACCAAGTACTACAAATTGATTGGCTTAAAACAGGAGAAATGTATTGTTTTACAAGCACCAGAGGCAATAAGTCCAAAATCCAGATGTTATCAGAATCTTGTTCCCTCTGAAACCTGTAGAAGAGGCTTTTTTCCCTGGTCTTAGTTTCTCATGGCCACAGGTGTTCCTTGGCTTATGGAAGCATGACCCTAGTCTCTGCCTGATCTCTGCCTCTGTCACACGGGCTTCCTTTTGCATCTTTCTCCTCTTGTTACAAGGACATCAATCATATTGGATTAAGGACCTACCCTACTCGAGTATGACCTCATCTTAAATTATTACATCTGTAGTAACCTTGTGTCCAAATTATATCACATTCTAAGGAGGTACTAGCAGGTAGGACTTAAAAATATACTCTTGAGCAACACAGTTTGATCTATAAGGAGTAGGAATGATGTCTGTCCCATATTAGTAGCAATATCTTATATAGATAAAAATATTAAAGTACCAAATCTAAAAAGTCATGTTAAGAAGATATACTCATGAATAAATCTCTGTGTTGTACATTTTTATTTTAATGTTTTAGGAAGAATTTAGATAATTGATTCCTTTTTAATTCAGGTAAATTTAAAGATAGCAACTAATAGTCTAAATTTAAAATCACATTTTAAGGAAAACATTTACGAATCCCATCTCATTTGCCTCTTATTTGGAATATTTGGCACACAGAATTTTGGTGAAATTAAATAATTTAACCATTCTCTTAAATCATGATGGCATAGTTTGGGGATTTTTAAATAATATTTTTTATTTAGCTTGACCTCTGAATTTTGTAACGTGGCTGCTGTGCGCTGAGAACTAATAGACTCTTTGAAGTTAAAAATCTAGGATTCCAATCTCAGTTTTAAAAATTGACTGGTATTGACTTTTAAAAACTAAGTAGTATTTGTGTCCTTCTATTGAAAATGAGTATAATTTGTGTCTATTATTTTGAAGTTCTTGTCTAGTATATATATTATACATGTTTAAAATCTGTCAAAATAAACTATTCTTAGAGGTTAAAAAGTGGCACACCAATGGAGTCTGAAGGCAAAGCATGAGGAACTCAATTAAAATAAATTTTATGGCATCTTTATAGTGTCCATCACTTTTAAAATCTAATACTAGTAGATGATTAGGACATAAATTGTAACACTTTGACTTTAAGCATGTATTCTTACTAAGAAAGAATACTTCAGGGCTTGGGACATGGCTCAGTGGTGGAATATTTGTCCACTGGAATGCACAAGGCCCTGGGCTCCATTCCTAGCATCATAAAAAAAATTAAAAATTAAATGTCAGGGTTTTTTTAAAGATAACAAAGAACACATAAAAATTATTCTGGACAGTATAATTTTTCATGACTCGCCACCTACTAGCTTACCTTGAAGAAAGATTTCTGCTTACTTTGCCACAAGACCTTATGGTTTCTAGTAATAATTGGAAAAAAATAAAAATAAGTATAAATTATAATGATTAATAATAGGGAAGCTTAAATACCAATATTTGAAGGTTTCCACTAAAGCAAACCACTGGCTATATATAGTAAATATTTTCTGTATGCACAAAATGGTATCAGACAGAAGACAGATATGAGAGCCGTAGAGCTAAAAAAAAAAAAAAAAAAAACCTCATCAGTCAACTGCTTCTGCTTCCCCCTTTCCCAGATCAGGAAATTGAAAAATATTAAAAGGTTTTTTATAGTCTAACTTGTCAAAATCCAGAAGTTAGAGACCTTATCGTTATTTTATAAGTCATTACTTCAATGGCATAACAACTTTACTAATATTAAAAATTTCTACCTTACTGATATTTTTTAGTTAATATTTCAAATCTTAGATAGCAAAGAAATTAAAATTCCTTTGGACATCTAGGACTCGTCCCAGAATTACATCAAGTACTCTTTCCACTCAGTTTCTTACAAACCTTAGCCTATGAATGTGTACAGGTTTCTTTACTTGAAAAGTCTTGCCAAGCACAGTGACACATGCCTATAATCTCAGTGACTTGGGAACTAAGACAGGAGGATCACAAGTTTAAGGCCAGCTTCAGCAATTTAGTAAGACCCTGCCTCAAAGAAAAGACTGGGGATGTCGCTCAGTAGTAAATTACCACTGAGTTCAATCCCTCATATTAAGAAAAAAAAATCTAAGTTGAAAGTTTTGCCTTTTCTTTAAAGTAAATCAGTTCACTTTCTGTTTTTTTTTTTTAAAAAGTGGTATCTAAATTGTTTATTTCAACTAGCATGTATTCTGTTCTTTGAACTTCTGTCATTTGATTTTTTTTAAAATAATGAATACAGGTATGTGTATTTTTTGAAAACAGATATTTTTAACCAATTTAAAAAAAGAACAATAAAAATCACACTCATTTTAAAGAAGAAAATAAATGGAATGATGTTGAGGGTGCCTTGACCCAGAATAAACCATGGGTTATTCCTTCTTGCCAATTTTGTTAAAATATTTTTTATTTGTTATAATTAGTTGGGCATGATAGTAGAATGTATTTTGACATATTTTACATACATGGAGTATAAGTTATCATTCTTCCAGTTGTACAAGATATAGATTACATTGGTCATGTAATCATATATGCACACAGGATAGTAATGTCTGGTTCATTCTACTATCTTGCCTATTCCCATTCCCCCTTCCTTCCCTTCATTTCCCTTTGTTTAACCCCAAACACTTCTATTTTTCCACATTCCCAACCCCAACCCATTGTGAGTTAGCATCTGCATATCAGAGAAAACATTCGGCTTTTGGTATTTTGGGGATTGGCTTATTTCATTTAGCATGATAGTCTCCAGTTCCATCCATTTACCAACAAATGCCATATTCATTCTTATTTATGGCTGAGTAATATTCCATCATATGTATATATACCACATTTTCTTTATCCATTCATCTGTTGAAGAGCATCTAGGTTGGTTCTATAGTTTAGCTATTGTGAATTGACCTGCTATAAACATTGATGTGGCTGCATCATAGTAGTATGCTGATTTTAAGTCCTTTGAGTATAAACTGAGGAGTGGAATAACTGGGTCAAATGGTGGTTCCATTCCAAGTTTTCTGAGGAATCTTTTTTTTTTTTTTTTAAAGAGAGAGTGAGAGAGGGGAGAGAGAGAGAGAGAGAGAGAGAGAGAGAGAGAGAGAGAGAGAGAGAGAGAGAGAGAGAGAGAATTTTTAATATTTATTTCTTAGTTCTCGGCGGACACAACATCTTTGTTGGTATGTGGTGCTGAGGATCGAACCCGGGCCGCACGCATGCCAGGCGAGCGCGCTACCGCTTGAGCCACATCCCCAGCCCCTCTGAGGAATCTTCATACTGCTTTCCAGAGTGGTTGCACCAGTGTGCAGTCACACCAGCAGTGTATGAGTGTACCTTCTCCCCCTCATTTTGGCTAACACTTCTTGTTGATTGTATTCTTTATAATTTCCTTTCTGACTGAAGTGGGATGCAATCTCCGTGTAGTTTTGATTTCCATTTCTCTAATTGCTGGAGATGTTGAACATTTTTTTCATTGATTTGTTCATCGTTTGATTGTTCTTCTTTAGTTAATTTCTTTTATCCATTTATTGATTGGATTATTTGCTTTTGGTGGTGAGTTTTTTGAGTTCTTTGTGTATCCTGGAGATTAATGCTCTATCTGAGGTGAATGTAGTAAAGATTTTCTCCTATTCTGAAGGCGCCCTGTTCACATTTTTGATTGTTTCCTTTGCTGTGAAGAAGGTTTTTAATTTGATTCCATTCCATTTATTGCGCTTTAGGAATCTTATTAAGGAAGTTAATTCCTAAGCTGACAGGATGTAGATTTAGGCCTACTTTTTCTTGTTTTAGGCGCAGGGTCTCTAGTCTAATGCCTGCATCCTTGATTGGCTTTGAGTTGAGTTTGCACAGGGTGAGAGGGGTTTAATTTCATTCAGCTACATATGAATTTCCAGTTTGCCCAGCACCATTTGTTGAAGAGGCTATCTTTTCTCCAGTGTATGTTTTTGACACCTTTGTCTAGTATAAGATAACTGTATTTATGTGTGTCTCTGTTTTCTGTCCTGTACCATTGGTCTATGTGTCTGTTTTGGTGCCAATACCATGCTATTTTTGTTACTATAGCTCTGTAGTATAATTTAAGGTTGGTATTGTGACGCCTCCTGGTTTACTTTTCTTGCTAAGGATTATTTTGGCTATTCTGAGTCTTTTTTTTTCAAAATGAATTTCACCACTGCTTTTTCTATTTCTATGAAGAATGTCATTGGGATTTTAATAGGAATTGCATTAAATCTGTATAGTGCTTTTGATAATATGGCCAGTCTGATAATATTAATTTTGCCTATCCATGAGCATGGGAGATCTTTCCATCTTCTAAGGTCTCATTCAATTTCTTTCTTTAGTGCTCTGTAGTTTTCATTGTAGCGGTCTTTCACCTCTTTTGTTAGATTCATTAACAATTTTTTTAGGCTATTGTGAATAAGGTTAATTTCTTTACTGTTAATTAGCAATAACTGAACTAAAGAAATTGTGGAAAATGCATGTGATTCCATGTCTAATAGTGAAGAGAGTGAAAAAGTGAAGAAGATTAAACCTGATATTTTCTGATTTTTCCATGAAGTAGAAAACATGATTTCTATTAAGAATACAGAAGTTGGGAAAGGGAGAGAGCTTTAGAAACCTGTGAGTTTGGATAGACGATGAGTAATGTGACAGGGACGTGTGAATCAACTGTATAGAGCAGTTAAGGGCTTGTTCATGTTTTTAAGCATATAAGTTTATAAAGTTAAAGATTATGTAATTGGTTCATATTTTGCTACATTTCTAAATGTTGTCACTAAAGCATATTCTCTAGGAGTTTTACAGATCTCAATGAATGGATTTATGACTTTCTGTGAGTTTTGATATGTTTGTATTTTGTTTTGAAATAGGGTTTCACTGTTTTATATAGGCTGGTCTCAACTCCTGAGTTCAAGTGATCTTTCTATCTTTTTTTTTTTAAATACACAACAGCAGTGGAAAGCATTACAATTCTTATTACACATAGGGCACAATTTTTAATCTTCCTATCTTAACTTCCTGAGTAACTGAGACTATATGCACATACCACTAGGCCTGGCTATTTACATATGGATATGAAAATTGTGTTGTATTTTACTTCATCAAACCCTGAAATGTTTAGATGTGAAATGCATTCTGTCAGACAACTTCCTTCTGTTGAGTATGCATTTTAGAGAGCTATTGTACGGTATAGATTGGTCTTAATATTGGGTATCCTAAACAGAATTTTTTGAGAAAGGTACCAAAGAATTTTTCAGAAATGAGTCTTTAAAAGTAGATTCTCAGTTAAGGCTCAGAAAGTGTTATTATCATGCTAACTAAATGGAAAAGGCAATAGACCTTTTAAAAAGAATGTTTTTTAAAAATTTTTGTTGTTGTTGATCGACTTTTGTTTTATTTATTTATATGTGGTGCTGAGAATCGAATCCAGTGCTTCACACATGCTAGGCAAGTGCTGTACCACTGAGCCACAACCCCAGCCTGGCAATAAACCTTTTTAAAATAGTGTTTAGATTGAGCAGATTATGTGCATGTATAGGTATGGCATAGTGAATCCCACTATTAGGTATAGTTACAATCGCCAATTTAAAAAAATAAAGATTTTTTTTTTAAAGTGTTCATTGAGGGAGCATTGAGTTAAGTTCAGGCTCTCCACTTCATAGTGCTGATACTTGACTATGATTTCTTTCAGCAAAATCCAAGTTAAAATATAAGAAAAAAAAGTGTATTTTCTAATTTATCTTCTTAACTCCCCAATCACCATGTGGTTACCCCTACACTATATTTCCAATAAAAGTTATTTGTAGGGCTGGGGATGTGGCTCACTGTAAAGCACTTGATTAGCAGGTGCAGGATCTGGGTTCAGACTCTAGTACCGCAAAAAATAATAATAATTAACAGTCTAGCTCCTCAGTGCCTTAGCTTTCATTCTTCTGGCTGTCAGTAACTTTAAAAAGCATTTGTAGCTATGTATTGCCTTTAATTGTGTAGGACACCAAGTGCTTACTGTAGTGTATGTGTGTATATGCACAGGGAGTTTTGTTAACACTTGGAGAGTATTATATGCAGGATACTTTTATAAAATCCAGAGAGAAGGATCCAGTGCACAAAAACAGGGACACTCTAGAATGTTAGAAGTAACATTTCTTTAAAAACAAAAGGTAATTTATTCAGTAGTATCTTCATCCATACAAAATTTTCTCACCTTTCTTCATTTTAATTTTTAACAAAATTTAGATAAAAATTTCTTTTCAGTGTGATCAGCTGTTGCTGTTTCCTAATCTCATGCACTTGTGATTTTCTGTGGTTGTCCGTCATAATCATCACTCCGGTAACTTTTCCTGATGTCAGGAAGGATCCTAACTTCTGGTTGGAAGTAAGTCATTTAAGTGGATATGTGCATAGGAAATCAGGATCCTATTACTGTTTTGTTTTTGTTTTATTTTTTGTTACTGGAGATTGAACTCATTATTATAGCTCTATGACTGAGATATATCCTCAGCCCTTTTTGTTGTATTTTGAGACAGAGTTTCGCTAAGTTGCTGGGCTGCCCTCAGATTTTGTGATCCCCTTCATCATTTTCCTGTGTTGCAGGGATTACAGGAGTTCCCCAACGCATCCATCCCCGTTTATTATACAAATAATTAAAGGGAAGGAAAACTAATATCAGTTGTGTATAGGTATAATGCATTGTTTGTATTTGATGCCAGCCTGAAAATTATATAGATTTTTAAACTATAAAAACATTAATATTCTGAAAAATTAATTTCAGATGAAAATATGCTATTTCAGGTTACAGATTTGTTTTATATCAAAAGCATTCTTCTGGAACTCACTTTCATCTTATTGGTAGACAATTGAGGCAAAAGTGACTGACTTAGACTGAGAGGTGGAAGGGAACTGATAATCCAGTTCTTTCTAAATGCCAAACACTGTATTAGAGCCTTTATGTTTTATCTCATATAAGTCTTACTACACCTCATTTATAACTGAGAAAATAGAAAGTCAGAGACTTTCAGTAGTAATTGTCCAAAGTCACCCAGCTGGGAAGTGGTAGAGCTAAGATTTTCAAAGAGTGCTTCCTCCTCAGTTTTCCTCCTCAGTCTTTCAAAGATTAGAGCCTTCTAATGTCTCTTTTTAGAAAACAATATTGATAGAAATTATAAAACACACAGAGTATTTGCTGATGTAATAGTTTTCTATAAGCATGGGTATTGAAAGTTCCACAGTTATTTCTGTCTAATGATACAAAGACTTGTTAGTCAGTTTCCTCCAGCTACTTGGCTTCCTTTTCATTTTTTTCTTTTGATTTTAATACCTATGTATCTGTATTCCTGTTTATCTCTCTGCCTTCTTCCTCCTCAACTTTTAAACCACTTTTTAAAATATATATGCATATTGTTTACTCTTGACATTAAATTTACTGCCCTATTAAAAATAAAGAATAAGGAACTGACATTCAGTCTTTGCACCTGTATGTTCTGGGCTTGGTTAAACCTTACCCATCAAATTGCCTAAGCTTTAAAAATTCAATAATTAACACTAAGGGGTAGTGAATGGGTGGAGCTACTAGAACTCTCACATTGCTGAAGGAAAAGTACACTTGTCTTTGGAAACTCATTTGTCATTATTCACAATATGGAAGACATACAGACTGTGATCCAACATTACTGTCTGTGCATTGCAAGTAATGGCTCCAATCTAGGAACAACCCAAATAAAAATCTAAAGAACTGACAAATATTGTGCTATATTCATATAGTGAATTTTATTCAACAAGGAAACATTTAAAAAGCAGATGGATTTCACAAACATAATATTGAGTGAAAAAGCTAGGTACAAAACAGTAAATACATGAATCTATTTTATTTCGTTCCATATTTAATTCCATCCATAGAGTTCAGGAAACAAGCAGAGTTAAATATATAGAGAACAAGTGGCACTTAAAGCAGAGTAAAACAAGTAAATGATTTTTATTATTCTTCTTCACCCCTCTGTTTTCTCCTACACACTAATATATACACATGCCCTCAAGATCAGTGGTAAATTAACCAAAATCTAGCCAAATAACCCCATTCATTCAAATAATATCTAATGCCCACTACATGTTAGGCATTTGCTGTCCATGAATAAGGACAGCATATTCAGGGAAGTAAATCCAAAGCAGGATACACTATAACATAAAAGTTATACCCAGTGGTTGCTTTTTAGGACTTTTCCTCACCCTTATTGTATAGTTAGTACCTGATAATAGAATACCAGCTAGTAATACTTTTCCCCTTCATTCATAAGACATAACCTTAATACTTAAATCTTATTGCTTCTCGCTTTTGGTTACAGAAGGATAATGGAAGTGCAGAGTTCTGCTGTTATCTGGTTTGAAAAAAGAGCATACTTATGCTGGAAACTTCTTTCTCTGACAGGTCCTCCCTCTTAAAGAATGTAGCATGACCTGTAGCAGGCTGTTCTTCAATACCTCATAATTATGAAAAATTAAGATGGAAAATGTATTGTTAATAGCCAGCACCACATATAAAAAAATAAAATAAAGGTCCATCAACAACAAAATTTAAAAAATTCTTTTTAAAAGGTCTATTGCTTTTTCCATTTAGTTAGCATGATAATAACACTTTCTGAGCCTTAACTGAGAATCTACTTTTAAAGACTCATTTCTGAAAAATTCTTTGGTACCTTTCTCAAAAAATTCTGTTTAGGATATCCAGTATTAAGATCCATCTATACCATATAGTAGGCTCAAGATGCTTCACAAGTTTGATGTTACTTATTAAAAAGCCAAAAGTGAACCTTCATTCAGGAATATGAAAGTTTATGATAATGAACTTTTCAGAAATTATTTTTAAGTGATCAGTAATAATATGGTAGTATAACTATGGTATATGGAATTACCTTGATTATAGATAACCAGTGTATATGGACCTGTGTAATGACAGTTGTTCTGGTATGTATTTAAAATTCTGTCATGATTTTGGTAAAAGAACACAGCATTATGTATGAATTCCTTTGAATCTTTAGAGTGTATTAATTATTTTACTAAAATCCTCTTTCACTTTATTTCCCTGTTTTGTCAAAAAAGATAATAACCAAGAAACTGTGTAAACATTCCTGCAGTGGTGGTTAATATTTCATGAACTCAGATAACTATTGTAATATGTACTTTGTTTTCTTTTTCTTTTCCAATTTGGTAATAATTTCCCTAATGTAGAGGTTAGACTTATATTGTGTAACCAACTCTCAGTGACTCATGAATAAAGTACTATATTATAGACAGTTCAAACAGGAATGGAAGGAGAAGGGGAGAGGAAAAGCATTGTGACTCTGAAACACAAATAAGCAATTTACCTTCTGATTGTAGTTAGGATCATATTTATTGCGTCACAAATTTGTTGAGTAAATTTGTTTTAAAATTGATTAAATTATTGAATTTTGGAGTATTGACTGCCTTAGTGTTGATAGGAAGCTAGTTTAGCTTTTAAATTTTACATCAAATAGGCTCCACTTTGTTTCTAAACTTTGTTTTAGGTTCACAAAATAATTAGCTATTTTCTGAAATTTCTTCCTAAGCATGTGCAGTTTATATTTTGAAAGCCCATATTTCCTTAGCAATTAGAATCAAACACTATTGGAGCTTGCAGTTTAAGAATGGGAGATAGTGTACATTCATATTATTAAATGTCAAGGGTGTAGATTGGTAATCCCATTCCTGAGACATCATCTATGTCCAAATTGCCTAATAACTTAGATAATTTTATTTATTTTATTGGAAAATGAAACTTTGAAAATCATATTTCTAAGTGAGATTTAAATGACATTTTGGCTGGTTCATTAACTAGTTAGTTACCTTGGCAATATAAGAATTTTCTGTAATCTAATTAGCTAATGAGCATAGGGTCCTGTTCTGCATCTATAGCAGTACAATAAAACTAAGTAGACATGGTATGAAATTGAATAGACAAAACTATTTTGTTTATTATTTTAGGATAATTTCCTTAAAACTTTGCAAAATTATTTCCCTGAGAAATATTAGCATGTGTATACCATAACAAATCATTTATAATTTTGTTGTCTAATTCAGTGATATTCAGCATCACTTATAAAGATATGATCTTAATATTATTCCTTTTATTAGGAAAATGAAAATCTTTTGTTTACTAACTTCATAGTTATAACTACCTTGTGAGCTATTGTACTAATTCTTTTGTTATCTTTCTATAGCTGAGCTGTCCATTATGGTAGCCAGTCATAAAATTTGGCTATTGAGCAACTGAAGTAGTTAGTTTAAATTGAGATCAGAGTAAAATACACATGGATATTGAAGATTTGTTACAAAGAAGAGAATATAAAATATTTCATTAATAATGTATATATTCATTGCATGTTGATATTTTAGATATATCAAATCAAATAAAATTTTATTAATTAATTTCTAACCTTTTTTCTTTTACTCTTAATTTGGCTATTGATAAGTTTAGATTACATATTTGGTTCACTTATTTCTGTTGGACAGCACTGTTCTAGAGACTATCATATTTTATATAAGGAGGTCAGATTTAGAAAGATGACATCTTTCTTTTATCTCTTTCCATTTCAGCGTTCAGTGGTTAGAAGATATTCCAAAGCTATTCATATGTTCTAACAGTTAAATGACATTTGTTCTATGAAATGTAGATGTATACATAATGGAGAATATTTGACCATTGCTTGAACACTAATTGTGATACTGAAATATATTTGGTATGAGCTGTAATAGGGGAAATAAGAGTATTGAAATACAAACCAAGAATGAAAAACAAAGAGAGAGAATATGCTTCTGGACAATAGAAAATGCTATTAAAAAGACCCTGGTACTAAAACTTAGAAATTACATATTGTGATCTTGAATTATACTGTGTCCTATATAATACCACTTATAAGAAGATTTAGTTAATGATTTCCAAGCTGAGAACAAAAACTTCTACCAAAGAACATCACTTAGTTCCTTTTTTTTTCTTACACAGAATTGTCTTTTGTAATGAGGGTGGGGGTGATAAGTTTCACAGCATAAACTTCAGGATAGATGCCTTAAGCTCCTTTATGATGACAATAAGGATAATCTTTTTCTCTTAGAATAAAAAGTGATTGTCTCTTTTTCCCATCCCACCCCCATTTCCATGTGTATTTGTTCTTTTTTTTCCCCAAAAAAAGACATATTTAGTGTCCCACCTATGTTTATTTTCTCCTTACTCACTAAATAAGGAATAACAAACACTGTTATGTTTTGTATTTGAAATTATAAGGTACATTTCTTTTTTTGTTTTATTTTTAATTTAACTCTTTGTTTTACAGATGAGGGCAGAAGTGCAGTTGACCAAGCAGGTGGTGCACAGATTGTAATTGACCATTTAAGGTCACTGTGCAGTATAACAGATCCCGCCAATGAGAAGCTCTTGACTGTCTTTTGTGGCATGCTGATGAACTATAGCAATGAGAATGGTAAACAAAACTGAAAACTTGCTTTATCTCTGGGGGAAAAATTCAAAATCATTTTTATTATAATCACAACAAATATTTTTGAAAAATTATGAACAAAGAATTCATAAGGGCATATAAAATTAATAATTAATTCACATTAAGTTAAATTGTTTGAAAATTACAAAATGGTCTCATTCACCAAATGGCACTAGTATTTGAATGGTGGCTGCTGTTAATCAATCCCAAACCTAAAAAAAAAAAAATGCTGTGGTTGGTTTAAGCTTTCTTGCTGCGAACGTTTTTAAAATAAGCAATATTAAAAAGTTTATTACTTTTATTACTGCCAGAAGTAGCTTTAAGACATAAAATTGTCTTTAGAAGTAAAATTATTTTATTCTAGATAATTATTTCAAAGAAAAAAGAATCTTTAATAAAATCTGGCTTTAGAAAAACAAAGTTCAAAGTAATTACAGTTAGCTCATTTTAGAAATTGGATAAAGTATTTTTAAACAGCAGTTTCTTCTTTGTAAACAAGTTTTAAAAGCTTTTTACCCATTTTAAGATAGCCTATTTGATTAATTAGATGAATATTAAAATGATATTAAAAATTCATAACATTTTTATGTCAAAAATATCATTCATTTTTTATCGTCTTATATGAAATACTGTGTGGCTCAAACGCTCAAATTCTAGTATGTTCCTGGCATGTAAGCCAAATAAGGTCTTTCTGTGGTTGGTTTCATAATGGCATTTTACATTGTTGTCATTCTATAGAGACATTTTATTTGCCTAATGAATGTGTGATACTATACTTTCATGTGTTCTACAAGTACATGGCCCTCAGTATACTTTTCTTTTTTCTTTTTCCTTTTTTTTTTTTAAACTTTTGGTACTTATGGCTCTAAAGAAGTATTCTCAATAACTAAAAAGAAAAAAGTTAAACTTTGAGAAATGACTACTGACATATAACATTAGTTGTTATTGACAGTGAGCTGTGGGGACTGTGGCAGATCGAAGAGCCCTTGTCTTATTTAAAGGGAAAAGCTACTACTATTTAGTTAGCTGTTAATGTGTTACAGTTTAGCCAAATACTGTCAAATATTTTTATTTGGGGAGGAAGGAAGCTGAAAATCTGGATTTTTTATACAACAGATGAATTTTAAATGTTGGGTTTCTTTTTTTTTAATTGTACAGGCTAAATAGAAATTATTATTTAAGTCTCATCCTGCTCAAGGGCAACCAGTTTTAAACCTCTAAATTTTAAAATTATCCATTCTAAAATACAAAATAGTTTTTGTTAATGAAATGGCCACCATATTAAACTTGAACTAATAACATTTGGTGAACTTTATATGGTCAGTTACTTCTATTTTTCTTCCTCTCTGGTGAATCCTTTTTGAAGAGAAAATACCTTAACTGTGAAAGGAGAAACTGAAAGGACAAAGTTCAGGTAATCTACAAAATGAATTGCTAGCTCCTAGGTAAATGAAATTTGACCCTAGTATACAGCTACCTGAATTGCATTAAGAAATCATTGGACAGTCATTCATCTTGCTTTCTTACCTTTTAACTTCATTTGAGCTTGGATACTTGAAAAAGTAGAAAAAGTGCTAAGTGGTAGAATGTCCTATACTAGAATTTCAGTGTATAGGAAAGTGTACTGAGAAGGTGATGATTAACAAAATGCAAAGTATGCAGACTTTGAATAGTGTGTGTGTGTGTGTGTGTGCGTGTGTGTGTATAATTTTTTAAAGAGTTGCCTTTGTTCTAGTGTTCAGGTATTCCCAAGAAATAATCTGGATGTTTTGGAAAGGTATATTAACTTTCCTCATATTATTATGGGGCAAGTGGTGTTTTTGTTACAAGCATTGCACATTGAATTTACCTTTTAAAATTTAGTAGATAAAACAAAAATTATCTTTAGTATTTTTAAGAAACAAACACCAAACTTTTAACTGTTGTCTTCCCTGTCTCCTTTTTCTGTTTTGTCATGAGCTTCTTAGTTTGTGAACTGAATCATTTTCTTTTTAATGCTTTAACTTATGTCCTGTTTAGTTTACTTTACATGACTGCTAAACACCTTTATTGTTGTATTTATTATTTACTTACTTTTTTCACCAAAATTTGTTTTTAAAGACTTAACTTTTAGGCCTTCCTTAGAACATCTGATATTAATCCTGTTCACCTAGGTGAGTCACTGACATACCCCTCCAAAAAATGGAGCTTTATGAATCTCAGGAGGCACTTTTATTAGCACTGGCACATGAAGTTCCTTTTTATGTGATTTACCATTAAATTTTAGTACACAGCCACTGCTATTCATCTGTATATTTTATGAGTGTTAAATACCTCCTTTCTACTACCACAGAAAAATTAACTGTGTCTTTGGGCCCAATAACCTAACCCTTGTCCATAGTTAGGGAGTTTCTAGCTCCGTGGATAAAATTGGTTAAACATACAGATAAGATAGTACTAAACTACTCACAAAGTTTCACTAACATTTTCCCTGAAGAAAACATTTTCAGATAGTTTATTAGTCCTCAAAGTGGACAGATACTTAGAATATTTACAGTGAAACTCTGAATACATCCACTTTTTAAATCCTTTGAATAGAGAGTAAAACAAATTTACTGAAAACAGATAAGGCAGGTATATTATGAAAATACTATTCATTTTTGTACGATTTTATTTTTTATTTTTTTTTTGCACTACTGTGAATTGTCACTTCACAGGGGCACTTCACAACTGAGCTATATCCCCAGCCCTTTTTATTTTATTTGGAGACAGTATGTCACTAAGTTGCTGAGGTGGACCTCAAACTTTTGATCTTCCTGCCTCAGATTCCCTTGGTCCCTGGAATTACAGGGATTAGCCACTGCCCCCAGGAGATATTCAAAAGTTTGAACTATTTTTATTTTGATGTTTTATGATTAAACAAATATTATTCAGTGTCCACTTTGTGCCAAATAAGTAATCTTTACTAATCACACCTCAAAAAGAATGTTTCATGAAGAATTTTTCCTCCTGAAAAGTAGCACTTTGGCAAAGCACCAAATTATTTTATACTTAAGTTTCCTTTTCCATTTTGTCCACACCCAACAGTGATTTTTTTCCTTTGCTTCTACCCACTACTTATCCAGAACTGTTCTATGAAAATTTGTATTTTCTCATAGCCTCACACTGAATTTGTGTATTTTTTAATGATTTTAACCTTTTTTAAAAAAATTAACTGGTGCATAAAAACATTAAAATTGTACATATTTATGAATATGATGTGATGTTTTGATACATATGTACATTGTATAGTATTTAAATCAGGTTAAACATATCTATCCCCTTGTTTATCATTTCTTTATGATGAAAACTTTCAAGCTCCTTTCTTCCAACAATGTGCTTCTTTTTTTTAATTGATTCTTTTTAGTTATATAAAACATTAGGATACATTTTGTCAGAATCACAAAAGTATGGAATATAATTTGCTCTAATTCAGTCCCCAGCACTTCCCTCCTTCTCCTATCATCCCTGCTCCCTTTCTTCTATTCTACTGACCTTTCTGCTACTTATTTATAGTTTTTCTTATTAGTGTCGTGTGTGTGTGTGTGTGTGTGTGTGTGTGTGTATACATACACACTCCTGATGTTGGGATTCACTGTGCTATATTCACACCATCATAAAGCAAAAACAAAACAAAAAACTTCAAGTCCAGCCATCATAAGTTAGGGACTTATCTATATTATACTCTTTTAGAGCATAGTTTGGAAAATATTTCTTGGTTGAATTTTCTGAATACTTAGTGTTGTCTAAAACTTTGATTAACAAAATCAGGGCTTGGAAGAGAAATATGTTATTGGAAAGCAGTTTCTTCATTAAATAAGTTAGAAGCCTTATAAATTCTTTCCCAGTATATTAGAGTTATATTTCCTATCCAGATCCATGCCAGTAGCAGAAAGGAACATTGAAAACAGGTAGCAAGTTCCAAAACTGCAGTAAAAAATTTTACATAGGTGATTCACAAACTTGATAAGTCTACATATGTACACTTGAAATGTGTTAACAGATTTGAGTAGAAACAAGCATGTAATCTTAAGCAGAGCACTTGGAGACCAGAATAATACCTTGTTCTGGTTTCCTCTGTTCATGGTCAAGCATTGTTATATTACAGGTGGCCATGATTAATAATAATGGAAAACTCTGTAATTGATAGTGTAATTTTTTTGTTAATAACAGTTATGCTAGAGACACAAAATAGGAAGAAAGGATTTTATAAATCTAAAGGAAGTTTTAAATGATGATAAACAATAAATACTGAACTTAATTGTTTTACATAAGCTGTACAATAAGAAAAAAGTAGAAGTAGTAAATGTGATATCTCAAAAGAAAAGTGAATCCCTTCTATATTAACATAATATTCATACTCTATGGCTTCTTCGTCTGACTTGTATTTTTATATGTAGGTATATGATATATATATATATATTTATATTTTATACATATTTATGATTTCTACAAGTTGAACTAATTTTTCTCTACTATCTTAACATCCTGTGTTTGAAAAACTAATTTCTATTTTTTTTCCTTTTTTTTTTTGTTGTTTTTATGGTTTCCTGAAATTTCTCTAAGATACCTTCATGGTAGTTCATGGTAGTTTTCACATTTATTCACTGCATGGACTTGTGGTAACAAAAATGTAGTTGAAGGGAAGCCATCTATGTGATGTAGGAAATGTAACTCATGGGGTATGTTATTGAAGGATAACAACTTATATTTAGTATTAAACTTAGTACTTAAACTCAGTTATTTAGGTCTGTGAAGTATCCAATTTAAAGATCATTTAATGCATAGTTGATTTTGACAGCTGTTTCAATAATTTTACATGTTTAATCATACTATTAATGTTCCCAGTGAACCCGGTACAATAACTTGGGTTAATTTAACTTTCTTCATACTTGAAAAATTGAAGGAGTAGAAATGAATAAGAAATTATATTGATTTAAAACTAAAAAGCACTTTGACCTGAACTACACATTTCTCTTTATATTTTTGGTATAGCTTTATTGCAGGTAAGCAGGAACATCTCTAATGTTAGATGTTTAGAAAGATGATTTGATTTGCATGAGTGAGGAACTGTTTCCAAAATTTACTTACTATGAGTACAAGCCAACTGATACTTCATGGATTTCATAAGTATTAGAATTTTTTGTCATACTCTAAGGGGGAAAAATTCGAAATGTAACATTGTATCTTTGCAATCGTCTTTTTTAAATGATATTTTCTAGTATACTGTTTTTAATGGATTTTCTGTTCATCTTTTTTCTGATTATACAGTCATGGGGGATGTACTTAATATTAAGTTCACATCTTTCAGAGCCCAGCTTATCAAATTAAAATACTCTAGTATGTTAAATTACTTAAGTGCATTAAATATTTTACTGTGCACTTAAGTTAGACTTTTTTTTTTATTTACTTTTGTTCTTTATTTACTTTTGTACAAAAAAAGACAAGCTAGTTAATAAATTTCTTAATTTTCACTTTGTCTCCAACAAAGCTTTCTAATCAGTTGACTGAAGCAGGTTGCATTCTTGAAGTTCTGTTATAGTCAAAAAGTAGTTTCACTGAAAGCAGTTACTCTGGTGCCTCTTGCTAATTTTGCCTACTAAGTTTAACCAGTTAGACTAGGTTAGCTTTTAGTCACAACGCTTCTAAACTATTGCTACAACAATACTTTTAAGGGACAGCTTGAGAACATGTTTATTAGCAGAAGTGTATCAAATGCACATTTTGGTATAATTCTACATGTTCAAATATTGGCTTTAATATTCAGCTTTAACTGTTATAGAATAAACTTCTAAATGCAGAAATCTAAAATTTTATCTCATAAAAGTGAAATGGTTATTGTAGTTATTTTGTCAGTACTTTTCGTAGCCTACTACTTAAGTTTGGCCTTACATAATCACAGGAGCAGTACTTTCTTGGCATTGTCATCCTCTAGATTGCTCCTGCAGTGGTAGCACATTTGGCATTGTAGTACTACATAGATGCCGTCTTTAACCCAGGGAAGTGGAGGAGCAAACTATAGTTGGGGTTCCTCATTCTCTAACATGGTTTTCTTTCCTTTACTTGATTTATGTCTGGATTGATGATGATTAATCATAGATGTTATTATTTTAAAGATTTTCCTCATTGTGAAAATTTGAAATAGCAAAGTTGGTTTTCTGATTTTTATTTTTTACTTGACAAAATGTAAAGAGTTTCCAAATTGGACATTTTAATTAAAGACTTATTGTTTGGCTGGAATTTATTTAAAATCAAAACCAGTTCCTAACAATTTATGTTGTAAATTCTGAAGAGAATATTCTATTCTGCTTGATTTGGTTTTTATATTTTATAGTTTATCCATCATTAATTATTGCAGCATTTTAATATTCAAATAATAGACATTTATATTCTATTTGATTTAATAATTTTCAATATATGAAGCACATAGGGAAAATTTTTTCTGTGCATGGAATGCTTACTTTTGTTTGGAAATGAATATTAAGGTAATAACAATAAATCTTAAAGACTAGGTCTTATTTTTATTATTTATGTTGCTATACTAGTTGAAATATGATTATTATCAAGGACATGACCATTGATTATGCACAAATCTCTAGGTTCCAGGAATGGCAGTGAAATAAGTGTTCCGCCATTTGGCCTTTCAAGTACTGAGGCTAAAAGCCAAGGTGAATAATAGATTTTGATCAAATACCAATGCATCTCTAATTAGTACACTTTAATTCTTTTTTTTTTTTTTTTAAAGAGAGAGGAGAGAGAATTTTTTTTAATATTTATTTTTTAGTTCTCGGCGGACACAACATCTTCCTTGGTATGTGGTGCTGAGGATCGAACCCGGGCCGCACGCATGCCAGGCAAGCGCGCTACCGCTTGAGCCACATCCCCAGCCCCTCTAATTAGTACACTTTAAAAGTCCATTCAGAGAGAAACTGAAGCCAGAAAGTTATCATTGTGTAAATGAACTTTATAAAAAATCAGCAATCCAGATTTTTAACAACAAATAAAGTCTAACACTGAACTTCCTATATTGTTTCATTTACTGGAAAAAAAAAGTCGAATACTATTTGAAAAACAAGGATATTGACAGGAAATTTAAAGTTTTTTGGCTATGCACACGTGTCTTCTTAACATAATTCATATATTGTAAATAACAATGTGATTTTATTTTATTTTTTTTTTTTTATTTAAAGAGAGAGTGAGAGAGAGGGGGACAGAACAATGTGATTTTAAAGTGTAAAAACCAAATCATAAAATGGTCCAGAGTCACTAGAATTTTTTATTTTAGAAGCCAATAATCATTTTAAAATTAAGGACTATTTATGTTTTAAAATACATGTTTATAGAATGCATGTTGGGATATAAATTAACCTGGCATTTAGCTTAGTTCACTATACAAAAGTTCAGGTGTATACTTAAACTTGTGTACATTATTTTATCCGTGCCCTATTAGAGCAAACTGGTATTCCTAATAAAAGGTATTTATTTAAGCAACAACTATTAGTAGCCCTTTTGGGAGAATGGAAAAAAGGACTAGTACTGTAAAGACCATTTTCTTCCTGAGGCGAAAGCATTGAGTTTAAAATCAGAGTAGATGTATGTGAAGAAATGTCATTTGCAGCACTATTCATTATAACAAGAGTTGATCTGCAGTAAATAATTTAACCTTGAGTAAGTAGGGGAAAATTACCTACTAAATTAAGACATACTCACTAGGTATCATTTTGGATTGAGAACAGAAAGTGTATTGTGTTAGATCTCCTAAGAAAAATAAAAAAGCATTTTTTACATCTTGTGCTTTGGAGATTTTGGTTGTTGCTGCTATTTTTCATTATTCTCATGCATGTAATTTTGTCATCAGTCTTTTTAGAACTGTTACCAATGGGAAGTTTTGCAGTGCAGAGAGTTTATTTTCAGATTCCAGAAAACATTTTTGAATTTTTAAAAAATTATTTTTTAGGTGTAGTTGGACAATATGCTTTTATTTTATTTATTTATTTTTATATGGTGCTGAGGATCAAACCCAGGGCATCACATGTGCTAGATGAGCCCTCTACCACTGAGCTACAGCCCCAGCCCCTGAATTCTTTTTTTAATGAACTTTTTGAATAAATATGTTGTTTTGAACCTCCAGTGTTCTGAATACTAAAAGATCTTTATTTCCTCCTTTGTTTTCTTTCTTTTTGAAATCTCTGTGTGTGTCTGTGTGAGAATTAAAGGGTAATCTTTGTGCAAAACACATGTGCATGTTTTGTGTAAAAAAGGCTTTATTTGATTTGAAGTTGATTTTGAACACATGTAAATAATCTAATGAGTCTTACATCCTCAACACTAGATTAGAATAAAACTCCACATTCCTGATCAATCAGCTAAAGGATACAGACTATGAAACTGACAATGAAGTCTGTACTTGTACCTGCACATTTGTGTGTGAAGTTTTTAACACTACTCATTCTGTTGGTGGCTGTATGTCAGTTTCCTTTTCATTGTTACAGAGCTGAAACCTGCTTAACATCCAATGTGTCACCTCACTCTTACATCAGTTTTTATCTTCAATTTTTATATGTTGGTTTTGGAAATACAGATGTTCAATTTAGTCAAAGGCAGGCTTTTTTTTTTAAGCCAATTATATTGGAATTTTTCACCAAGACATATTTTCTTGTTTTTACTGTCTCAGCTGTTATGTATAATTCATTGACTATAGAATGAGTTTTTTTAAAGGCTTTATAGATAACAATATCATAACTTTATACTATGAATAATGTACATACTGATGTAGAGACTATATTTTGAATTGTATTTTATTTTGACACAATTTCTTAAGTCCTATTTACCAATAAGTTAAAAATAATATTATGACATTGTCTGTAAGGGCCTTAGGAATAAGGTAAACATGTTATAATCTTTTTAAGAACTTATTTTTAGTAATTGATCAACATAACTTATAGTTGAGTTGCTGGAATTCACAGCATACTTTTCTGGATCTATAACCTAGTCTATACCAATGTTTTAAACATTAAACTTAAAACTCAGGGGGATAAAGGTTCTTCAACTTAAGATCTTCTCTCCAGATCTCCATTCTTTGGAGTTTCCATGAGTGTGACCTGAAGAACTTGGAACCATTGAAATTCAAATGTAGGTAGGTAAGTGTTCACACCAGCGCATGCGTTGATTGCCTTATATCTCTTTGTATATGCATCTGTATTGCACCCCCTCAGTGCCTTTCTTCCTCTTCCCCCCCATAGATCATGTAGGGCCTGTGTCATCTTGATATTATGTAGTTTTGTAAATCTGTATTTTGGTCAATATTTGTGTGTGATGTTTGTCAGGAGCAATTTTTTTAAAAGCCTTCAGACGTTTATGACATTGTGTTGTCTAAAAACTGTCTTTCACACATAAGTGTTTGCTATGTATGGGCCTGGGTTGCATTTTTGTGAATTGCTGTGTTTTTTGAGCTCTGATAAACATTTTCCTGGAGTTGCTGGTGTTTCTTGAGGGATGCAAAAGTTTTAGTCTTGCAATTGTTTCACATACTCCCTCCATTATATCTAGAGAATGTGAATTATTTCTGGTTCTAAGAATTTCTTCTGTTGGTTTTTCAACTAGAAGTCATATTCCTGATTTTATTCATGTTAGTATGGGTGTCAGCAATTATTATTTGAAGAACATTCATAAGCTTTCATTGGACAGGTTTTTAAAAAGTGATCAACTAGTCATTTGCTTCTGTTGATAATTAATAATTAACTTGTCTACACCAATAGGACCCCAGCCCGCCTACGTAATTCAAAACAAAACAAAACCTACTTCATGGTAACATTGTTATAACTGAAATAAGTAAACAGACTAAATCTGGAATATTCTCCTACCCTTAGGTAGACCTCCTGTTCAAATAAACAAGAGAAATTCAAATAAGAAATTCAGGTGCTTTATTAAAGTAATTTCTCTCAAAATATCTAAGCACCAAAATTTGGGATCCTAAATGCTTTAAACTTTTATCCTTTTTTTTTTTTTAATGTTCTTACATCTGCCAGGCACATCTTTGAACTTAAGAATGTCTTTTCCATGTTTTCTTCCCTTCTTCTATTTCTCGTAAAAATTAGCTAATCCTTTTACAGTGGTTCTTAAACGCTTGGTCTCTGGATCCTTTTAAACACCTAAAAATTTTTGAAGCTTTCAAAAAAATTTATATGGGTAATATCTAACAAAATTTACTGCAGTGGAAATTAGAATAGAGAAAATTTAAAGTACTTGTATTATATTTTTAAATAACAATAAGCTCATTATATTAACATACATAATGTTTTATTAAAAACATTTTCAAAAACAAAATTTCTGAGAAAAGCATCTTTTTCTACAGTGTGTCATGGTGAAGAATCTGACAGCTATTTACACAATGAGGTGTAACTGCCTGGGTTCAGGCTAAAGTGCAAGCAGTTTTATCTACCATTCTTTTTATCCTGTCAATGCAAATGTCAACATAGTGAAAAAGGCAATGTCCTGGTAATTTTATAAAAAGAATTTGGACTTTGTGATCCTTTAAGAGGTTTCAGGAGTCCTGCTTTGAGAACCATGTTTTAGGATGCTTTTTTTTTTTTTAACATAAAATGAAAATTTATATAAGCCTGTTTGAGTAAAGGTCTTTTTCTCCCTCTCCTGTGGGTCTTCATTATCCAAGAAGAATTTCTTGAGTGCAGTTTGGACAAATTTTAGAATTATTTGAGTAGAATAATTGTTTTAGTTATCATTATGGAAATAGATATAAAAGAAAGCACCCAGTTGGTCCAAAAAGAGTCTGTCCAATTGGATGACTATGTATATTTTTCCCTTGTGTGTGGTATGTGTGTTGTATGTGAGCATATACTTAATTTAGCTCCTGATTAATTTTAAAATTTCTTTTTCAAGAAGTAATGTGATTTTCATGAATTATGGCAATTCACGTCATTTGCCATTTGACTGTGCTACTTCTCCTGATCTATAATTTCAGATATTACTGGTGCAATTTGTATGCTAAAGACTTTGTTAAGCTCTGCAACATTTCTTAAATTTTGCCCCCCTTTTTCCTGGAACCAAAATTTATAGCATTTTAAAAGCAGTCCAAGAAAGTGATAGAGATGCCAAGTTAGGAAAACATGGAGAACATCATCTTCTAAGTGGCATTCTCCTCTTATCTCCTTCACAAAACGTGTTACTCCTCTGATGTCCCTGGACTGTTGGATTTTTATAGATTGTACCAACAGTACTGAGGGGGTGTGTGATGCTTACATATCTGCAGACATAGAGCAGAGTTTGACTCACACTCAATGCATGCGCTAGTGCTCACGCTTACATACCTGAAATTTTAATAATTCAGCAGCTCTGCAGTATTTGAAAAGCTAGTCAAAATGAATTAAAAAATAAATACACTGCTAAAGAACAAGGATATGCAGAGGTGATCCTCTAATAAAGAACTCTACTGGTAAGTAATCAAAATAATTTCTAACTTGGAAAGCTCCTTGGTGCATGACCATTATAAAATTATAATCATAATGCCAAGTATTCTGCCCATATGACATGGAGGTATAACACTATAACTTATAACATAAGTATTTTGCCTGTAAGTGTTGTGAACCATCTATTGATTGCTGTATTATATATTTAAGGAAAAAATTATATCAAAAGTATAAAAATAAATCATTTAGTTAAGTATATAGCCTTTTTCAATCTCCATTTAGAATAAAATTCATAATTCCATTACAAAATTTAGAATTATTTTATTACATCATTTAAACTTTAAACTTTAACCTTCCCTTTTTCTCAGTTTTATCTTCTATTCTTGCTTTGGTAATAAGCTCCTTTCTAGTATAGATGGGTCCCCACAACCAAACCAGATAATTATCTGTAATTACTACCCACTCATCAGTTTTCAGGGGCAGCAAGCTTCTATTGGCTATCTCTTCATACCTCAGTCTAAAAGCCAGGAAGAATTAACAACAAAGTCCACCAGACAAGTAATCAACTGGCATGTGAGACAGCTCAAACCGGCCTTTGTGTTCTGATAATCACCTACCCCCTTCCTTATCTACAGTTCATAACCCACTTGAATCAATCTGTGAAATATGGTATATTAAGAACTATGTAGTGTTTTGAACAACCAACAATTAAATAAATAAATAAATAAATAAATAAATAAACTATAGAAAATAATAGAGATTAGCAAGCATACCCAATCAAGGATTTGTACTATGAGGAAAATGTGTTTTGTAGAAAACAGTGTTATCTTTAGATTCCAAATAGGTAACTTAAAAAAATGGAGAAAATTATTAGAATGAAAATGGCATGTTATTTTAAAAAGAAAAAGAAAACTTTGAAAGAGTATTACTGTATCTTTGGATGAACCAGTTATTGATGCTAATATAGTGTTTTGCATAAAAACACAAATGTTTGCATATCTCTCTCAGCTTATCCTAAGAGGCAGTACTTTTGCTTTTCATTTTGGCTAATGTACCTTCAAGCTTGCTGCAGGTATTCTGTAAGTCCACAAAGAACTATTGTGGAAATCCAGGGCATGTTTAGTACCTTAAAACCAATTTGCTGCTTAGAAAATGCAGGCAAACTAATGACAAGGTCATATTGACCTGTTTCTCATCACTTCTCAAACCATCTCTTTGACTGAAATGATCTGTTATTATAATTAGATAAAGCTTTGAAAAGAAAAACATTTTTGCCTTGTTAAAACTATATTTCTTCCTAGCAGTCATCAAGGAACATTCTGCTTGCATATACTTAATCATTTATGTATTATATAATTTTCTTTTTTTACTATAAAGAAATACAGTTAAAGGATGCTAAAGGTTTTTTATCTCCTTTCTTGGTCTTTACTAAACTTACTATTTTCCTTAGGATTTTCATATATTCTGTGATTTCCTGTAATGCAAATGTTACTTTGTCTAACCTTTTCATTTAAAAGTCAATGGTAATGTTTACTTATACATCATAAAATCCTGATCATTAAAGGTATAAGACCCTCTTTTTTTAAAAAGTGAATTACATATTCTTTAAATTATTTTCATTTCTAAATTTCTTTTGGTCATTGAAAAGATTAAAAATTCAACCCTTCTATTCTGAACTGGCTTTTAAATGTTCTAGTCAACCATATGAATGGACTTTATTTTCCTTTACTGTAATTGCAATTGCATTGAGTTTAGGGAGAATAACAGGTATTTTCTTCTTACTAATGTTCATTGATATGTGAACAGTTTTCTTCCTTTTTTTTCTTTCTTTTTTCTTTTTTACAGATTCCCTTCAAGCTCAGCTTATCAATATGGGTGTTATCCCTACGTTAGTGAAATTACTGGGCATCCACTGCCACAATGCGGCTCTTACAGAAATGTGTCTTGTTGCATTTGGTAATTTAGCAGAACTTGGTAAGTCCGAGTCATGAACCACAAATGTCATGAACTTATTAATGCAGTTATACATGTTTATTTAAATGTGAAAAGCCACAAATCCATTTAGATTATGTTGTTTTAAGTAGTAGAAATACTTGTTTAAATTTTTTTTTAAAGATCCAATTAGATCATATGATGGATGGTATTGTTTATGTATTTTTTTCCCTCCTTCTTTGTTTGCTTCCTCTCCCTTCCCTTTCTCCTTCCTTCCCACAACTTGGCAAAAAAAAAAAAAAAAAAAAAAAAAAAGACAAATCTTAGTTTGAATTAGCAGCAACACTCTGTTAATTTTTCTAACTCAAAGCTCATGACACTACACATTGAAATCTCCATTTTAGTACTATATCTTTGCTTTGATGTCAAACTTTAAAAAATAGGAATTATTTATCAGAGATTTTTTTAAAATCATTTTTATTCAGTGGTCATATCTGAATATTTATGAATATTTTTTCTTCTCTGTTTTTTTCTTCTTTCTCATATTAGCCTGATTAACACTTTTCCCCCTACCATTCAAATAAGACCAAAAAAGGAAAGAACATTCATTCAGTGTTTCACACTTAATTTGCATCATTTAAATGGATTGTAGGGTGTGTCCAATGTAGTTGGTAGAAATAAATCAGAAATCATGCTGTAATCCCATACCAATAGTGTCTGTCAGTCTTTGTACCAGAAATATAAGTATCTCTCTTAATTTACCTTCAGTTTCATCATATTCAAAGACTGGAGGTCCTTTACTTTTATATTTCAGGATGAGTAGTTTCTAGAATGGCATTGACCTGCATAATAGCCACTAATCTTGCCTATATTCATTTACTTTTTTACTGTGTCTATAAGGAAATTTTAATTTGCATATGTGGTTACACTGGGGGCAGGGCACTGGGGTTTGAACTCAGGGGTACTCAGCCACTGAGCTACATCCCCAGCCCTATTTTGTATTTTATTTAGAGACAGGGTCTCACTTAAGTTACTTAGCGATTGCTGGGGCTGGCTTTGAACTCGAGATCCTCCTGTCTCAGCCTTCCAAAGCCACTAGGATTACAGGTGTGTGCCACTGCACCCAGCCATGTGTGGTTACATTTTAAAAATGGATTATATGTCTATTGGACAGTGATGATATAGAAAATACAACAAAGTCATCCTTCACCCTGTGAAGTTCCCTTTCCTTTTAAGGTTTTAGGAATACGTGGAGGAAAGCAAAGACTGATGAGTTTATCTCTCCTAACCTTAAGAAAAAGTTAGTACCAATTAAGGAAATGATTGCAATCCTTAGATAAATTATATTAGAGCTTATATAATTCTAGTTGCTCACTGAGGATTATTTTATTCTTTTTAGGGTCATGTGTCTGAATTTTGTAAAAGTTTTGACTTCAGGAAATATGCAGACCTCCTGCTTAATCTCATGCGAAGGGAGTTAGGTTATTGGTTCACTATATTCCAATAAACTGTTTTATTCCTGTAAGAGCCAAGAAGAAGCATTTACTGATTACTATATCTCCTCTAGTGAAATGAATATATTACCATGGAAGAGGGTGGGACTTTAGAGTATTCATTGCAAGAGTCCTGCACTTTATATAAAGGAGGGTCCTGAATCTGTATTAAACCTCTTTCTCCTTTATAGTGGCCCTATGAAGTAAATAGGGCCTAATTTTTACAGTTAATTCAACCCAGTGATGTATTTAATATGTGACTTACTAGTAATTAGTCATACTGATTAGTACTATGAATTCATGCTTATATAGTAGAGAACTTCCTTCTGGGAGAGAAATTTTATAAAAGGCAGTTAGTGTTTTTAATTTACTGAAATTACACAAATCTCTTGCATATTTGAACCTTAATCATTCAATATAGAAATATTGATATAGCTCTTCTGTGTTAAGAAATTATAATACAAATATAAAATATTAACATTTCTCCAAAAGCACATCACAGAAATCCATATTGTAAATTGCTTATATTAGGGCAATATTTTTTAGTTTTTGGATTGTGGCCCACAATAAGAAATGCATTTTGTATCACCACTTATTACATAAACACACCTGAAACTAAACAGTACTTAATCTTCACCATATTCCGTGCATTTTGATAGTTTATTTTCTGTTTTTTATTGTATTGGTCCACAAACCTAAATTGATTTTTATAACTTAGTGGATTACAATTTGGCATTTGAAAAATATAACATTCCTATTATGTGAAAATCATTTGAACAACAATTTTTTTTTTTTTTACTCTGGTACTCGAGATGAATAGTCTTTTATATATTTAAAAAAAAACTTGAATTCTCACACAAAGTATCTTTAAGTGACACTTCAAATACTCTCTTCTCCTTTGAATATTTATAATTATTTTTACTATATGTATAATATGTATAGCTTATCTGTTACTGATTTTACTAAAACATTTGCTTTATTTAGGCTGAAAATAATTAGTTATTTAAAATTTAATTGATATGTAAAAAGATTTTTATCAAGTTTAAGAATTTATGAAAATTTTGTTAATACATACTTGCAAGTTGATAGTTTAAAGTTCTATAATCTGTATTATGCCAGCAGCCTGTGTTTTGTAAGCAGTGTTTTTACTGAGCTCTGTGAATTTCAGAGATTGCTACAAAAATGGTATTAGAAGACTAAAAGGAGGGGAATGACTCAGTATTGAATCCAGTCATTCTTTAGAAAAGTGTAAAAGGTTTGCCAAAAGCAAAAAACCCAGAAACAGGCAAAATATTTGCCCCGTATTTCATTTGTTTACCAACGTTTTTAGACATTAATACTGTTTGAGGTAGCCAAAGTTATTGTGTTTTTAATTTTCTATCCACCTCTTATAAATTATTCTTCAGTCTTATTTTGTATACCTTACTGGATAGTGCTTAGCATGTATTATTTATTAACCAAATGATAACATGAATGAGTACATAAATACATTACAATAATGTTAGAAGCAACAGGGGAATGGAAGTTTTGATTGAACAAATTAATAAGGAAAAAATAATCTGGGCTCCCCAAAACAGCACAGGAGCTGGCAATATAGCTTAATGATAGCATGCTTGCCCAGCATGCATTGGGCTGCCCTGGCAGGGGAAGTAACAGGTAAGTAGACACTTCTAAAGACAACTTTGCCTGCCTTGCTCTTGTCCCTACTATACTGGACAAATATATCTAAATCCATGTAAGCGGGTTATGGCCCACTCAACACTTTGCAGTCTCTTATGCTTGCTCCTTCTTTTCCACCAAATCTCTATAAGTACCTGTTCCTTGAGACTTGGTTCTTTGCTTTCTTACATTCCTGGTTCTCACTGACCCTAGACAATCTACTTTCCTTCTGTAGCATCAGACACCATCTCTGATGATGCATTCTTCTTTGTAGGTCCCCAAATGGAAACATCTTTAATCCCACAAAATTTATGAGGCTTAATAAGGCAGAGTTGGATTTTTCTTTTCTCCCTTCAATTGTGAAAAAAATTTCACTTGTCAGCTATTTTTTGTTTTATCTTTAAGCTACTATATATTATTAGTGAGCAAAACCATACAAGTTTCTGTGGTTTATCATTTTTATTAGAAATGTTTTTGACAAAAAGTGACTCTAGCACTTAGGAATGCATGTGAGTTAAGAAATTAGAGGCAATATATGTAGACAATGGTATCAAACTTGTTTGCAAAAGTGAATGAGATTTACTTTTAAAAAATTTTTTATTGGATATAGTTGATGAATAAAGTGAGGGTAGAGGAAAGGAAGTTGTTTTTAATTTTTATATGTGAGGAATTTACATATTTAAATACTGATTGATGGTGAAGCTCCAGAGTAAGGGCTCTAGGTTGGACATACTGGAGAGGGAATGGGGAATGAGATCCCCCTCCCCCAGTACTTGTGAAGAATTGGCCTTTAAGTAGTAGTCATCAAATGCCTTACACGGCATTGCAAGGCCCATTCTCAGCACTGCAAACCTTCCTGCACCGCCAAAGGAAAACAACAAAAAGTTATACTTATGTTAGGACCAGTACAGAAACATACCACTTTAATAACATTAAAGATAAGATGGTGTCATCCTTTATTCTGTGACATATAATCTGTTTTAAACAGTTTTTCTTCAACTAAAAGACTTGACACTGTGAATTTTATAACCTACTAATTTTCTTGTTGTTGTATGACTTATATATCACGCTAGTGAACATTTCTTACAGCCTCAAATATAATTGAGCCAGAATATTTTCTCTAGAGCCTTAGACATTTTTCTTTTTCAAGGGCCTTAGTTTGATTGTTCCTGTATTTGAAGTGTGCTTATATTTAGTAGTAGTACAAAATGACTAAGTATTAACAGGAAACAAATTTCTGGGTTTTACTTTCTTTATTCTAAATTTTTTTTCTTTATTTTTCAGAGTCAAGTAAAGAACAGTTTGCTAGTACCAATATTGCTGAAGAGCTAGTAAAACTCTTCAAGAAACAAATAGAACATGATAAGAGAGAAATGATTTTTGAAGTTCTTGCTCCATTGGCAGAAAATGGTAAGAAAATAAATGTACCTCTTGACTTTTGATCATGTAAAATTTTTCAGGTTTTAGTTACTAGTTCTTTAACTCAAAACCCTTCCCTGTATTATTATTGATATATTATTAAGTTTTATTTTGGTATCTCTAACTTCAGCTACATTTTCTACTCCATAACTATATATGGGTGAAAGCTATTTTCCAAGATCCTTTGATTTTTAAAGAGTAAAGACGCTTCTGTAGCTAACACTTTCTTGTTCCAATTTGGAAAAGGCAGCTGAAAAGCCAAACTCCATATCTGTACCCTTGTATGGCAAAGAGGTTAAAAGTTGAAGTCCCAGGCTGGCCAACAATGAGAATATTAGTAAACCACTCCCTTTTTTGAGCACAAAATATCTTTTGTAATGCACTATAGAAGAAAGAGTGAATCAGAGGAAGCAAACCATGCCTTTAATAACTTTTCAAATACAATGTCTAGCACAAAATCAAAGAGAACCAGGCACATAAGGAGATGGCACTATACACAAGAGCTAACACAAGGAACTGAAAGCAAGCTTAAAAATTTAAAAGAAGGAAACTGGAAAATTAAAAACATGACATGGTAGATTTTAAAAACAAATAAAAATGCTGAATTGAAAAATCCAACCAAAATTAAGAACCTAATTGGTGGTTTTACCAGCAGATTAGATACAGTTGATAGAGAATCATCGAACTAAGGTAGATTAGAAAGGAATTCAGAATGAAATGTAAAGAAAAGCAGATCCTATTTACATAAAAGAGGAGGTGGAGTCTCAGAAGGAGTGTAGAATTTGGGGGTGAGGTGTGCAGAGAGGTAACATTTAAAGAAATTTTGGCAGAAGCTTAATCAGAAATTATGAAAGATATCAAAGACTCAAAAAGCCCAATGAAACTAAGACATGAAAATAATCTTAGTCTGTGGTACTTAATCATAGCAATAGAAAACAAACTGTAATTTATAAAGAATAAGAGTTTATTCAGCTCACAGTTCTGAAGGCTGGAAAGTTCAGGATTGGGCAGATGTATCTGGAGAAGTTGTTGCTAGTGAGAATTTTCTGTAGGGCATCAACACATGGCAAGGAAAAACACTCTTGTTCTTATAAAACCACAGTCCTGTTTGATTATGTCCCCACCCTTATGGCTTTATTTAACCTTAATTACCTCCCAGGGATTCTACCTTCAAATGCCACAGTCAGTTTAAGTCTCTGCTCTCTTAATACCTCACAATAGGGATTAAATTTCAAAAGGAGTTTTGGTGGGGACATTCAAACCAAAGAAACAAAAAAGAATTCACGTCTAGGTTATATCAAACTGAAAATGCAGGGGAAAAAAAGGACAAAATCTTAAACCAGGAAAAAATAAATAAACAGATTACCTTAAAAGGAACAACAGTTTGACAGTTAACTTCTCAACAACAACTGTGCAAGATGACATTGGGACACCATGTTCTATGTAGCAAGAGAACCAACCTAGAATTCTAAATGAAAGTACTCTCCAAAAATGAAGGCAATATAAAGGTGTTCAGATTTTAAAGATTCAGTTTACCAATGTACCCTCATTGAAGAAAATTATAAAGCTGGTCCATTAGATAAAAGGAAAATGATATAGATGCAGGAGAATGAAGACCAAAAATAAAAAGGGGAAAAAAGCAACTAATTTAATTGTGAGGTTTAAAATGGATAGTACTTAATTTAAAATATACCACAGAATGAGCATATAAATCAGGTGAGAAGTAAAAGAAATTAGAATCTAAGACCCATGCATTATGTAGAAGATACTGTTATGACTTTCATTATTCCATGATTTCAGTTTTTAAGGTAACTACCAAAATAGTTTTTAAAAATAATATGTAACTACTTATCTAATAGAAGGATCCATGGGAAGTTCTGTGACCTAAGTGTGTAGGAAGTATCTGCACTAATATTAAGAAGTATACTTTCATTACTTCAGAGGTCAAACAAGAATCATAATAGAAATCAAAAATTTTTCAAATAACGAAAATTAAAATACCATATGTCTCAAATCTGATGTGATGCCCATAAAGCTATTCTTGGAAATTTAAATTAGAAATGTTTTGCATGTTAGATAAGGCTGGGGTTGAGCTCAGTGGTAGAGCACTTGCCTAGCACAGGTGAGGCACTGCATTTGAATCTCAGCACTACATAAAAATAATAAATAAAGGTATTGTGTCCATATAAAACTAAAAAAAATTAATTAAAATAAATAAACAAATGCATGTTAGAAAAGGAGGAAAACTAAAATCAGTGAGCTTACTATCCATTTTATGCTTTTAAAGGAAAATAAACCCAAGATAGCAAAAGGAAGGGAATATAAAGAGCTAAATTTAAAAAATAAGAAAACATGCAATGTACCACAAGCATCAAATTGCCAAAAGTTGAGTCTAGAAAGACTTAATAAATTGGTAAAGCCCTACAGTAAGAGCAGTGAGGAAATAAAGAGAAAGCACAAATAACCAAAATCAAGATTAACCCTAACCCTAACCCTAACCCTAACCCTTTCACCAAATCCCAATAAAGATAATGTAAGAAAAAAATTAAAGGCCAGTCTCATCCTAAATATACATCCAAAATTCTTTTTGAAACTGTAGCAAATCAGAATATATTTAAAAGTTAATCATGCCAAATTGCATTGGTTCTGAAAATGTAAAGCAATTTGATATTCAAAATTCAGTCAGTATAATTCATCAGCTTAATTATAGTGGAGAAATTATATTATCTCCGATTCAAAAGAAAAATTTGCTAACATTATCCCTTCACAATTTTTAAAAACTCTTAACAAACCAGTACTAGCAAAGGACTTCTTCAATCTAAAAAGAATCTCTACAAGAAACTTACGGAAAATATAACACGCAATAGTTAAATAAAAAACATTCCCTTGAGATTGGAAGTAAGGAGGACCAGCCCCACTTCTTCTATTCAATTTTGTGTTGAAGAACTGCCCAATGAAGGAAGAAAGCGAAATAAAACTGTCGTTATTCAAAGATAATATTATGAGTGTTCAATTCAAAAGAATATATTGGTCAATTCTGTAAATCAGAATTTAGATAAGTTTTCTTATCTAAAAAGGAGAAGCCAAAATAAAGTGTATTTCTATATGCCAGAAAAACCCAGAAAATAGAATGTTTAAAATGAACTGTTTATCTTAGTATGAAAAATAAATAAAGCACTTAAGAATGAACTGATCATAGACTTGCCAATATCTCTGGGAGGAAACTGTAAGAAATCATTGAGATAAGTTAAAGAGCTAAATGAGTGGAAAACTGTAACACTTTCATAGATTGGAAGCCTCGGTATTCTAATGATATCATATCTCTCTGTCAATTTGTAAACTCAGTGCGGTTGTAATTAAAATTTCCCAAAGGTCAGGAATAGCCAAGATTACTGGAAGAGAATGTGTTGGCAGAAGTGGTTTTACTAGATAACAATAGCAAAATTTTATTTTAATAAAACTGTATTAAAAATTCCCACAGATCATTAAGAAAAATATAGAAAACTGAGGGAAAATATACCCAAATCTCACAACAATCAGAAAATGCAAAACCAAACCACTGTAAAATACCACTATCTAGCTACTGGAAAGTTTGGTATTCTAGGTATTGGTGAGGGTGTGGAGCAGTGGGATCAACCATTAAGTGCCAGAGAGAGTATAAATGGTGCAATTCAGAATTCATACCTACTGAAGTTGGAGCTATTCATCCCTATGACCCATCAATTCCACTCTTAGAAATAGACCTCTAGGCCAGGTAGGTGGTGCACGCCTGTAATCCCTGCGACTCAGGAGGCTGAGACAGGAGGATCACGAGTTCAAAGCCAGCCTCAGCAAAAACGAGGTGCTAAGCAACTCAGTGAGACTCTGTCTCTAAGTAAAATACAAAATAGGGTTGGGGATGTGGCTCAGTAGTGGAGTGCCCCTGAGTTCAATCCTCAGTATACCCCCGCCAAAAAAGAAATACACCAAGAAACCTGTGCATATACGCACCAGGATGTTCAAGGCAGCATTATTTATAATAACAAAATAATTGGAACCAACACATATCCATTAAAGGTAGAATGATCGGTAAAACATGGTATATTCAAATAATGGAAAAATCATTATGAAAAGGAATAAAGATAGCTAGAACCATTAATGTATATGAATCTCATAATACTGAAAGGCGAAAACCAATGCTGAAAAAGTACTATTTGGCTTATGTGAAATTCAACATAAGGTGCAACAAAACCAGTTTTCAGAAATGATTCTTTATTTGGTAAACCAGTAAAAATATAGAAGTGATTACAATATCAACCCAGGTAGTGCTTTGAGAAGAATGAAGGGAGGTGCTCATGATCAGTAAGGGAAAAGTGCAAAGGGGTTTCCTGGATTGTTGGCAATTAATTTCTTGATTTAGATGATAGATACATGGTAATTCTCTTTCTAATGATTTATTATGCTTAACATTTACATTTTCTGCACTCTTATGCATTTATGGGTTTTTTCACAATTTAAAAAGTCATTTAATACACATATATACATATGATACATATATGTATGTATGTATGCATTTATATATATATAAGCAAACGGGTATTCTTGGACAGAATGGTAATGATAAATATGCTGGCTTTTTACTTTGCCAGAATGCCCTGCTAGTCCTAATTAATTTAGTTTAAGCCTCCTAAATATATTCATGATTACAGTCAAACTGTAAGAATAAAGATCTATGATCTTTAATCTTGACATATTTTACATTTTCTAATTGCCTTAGATCTTTTTCTTTAGGAACAAATTTGTTTTTTATCTCATTTGATGGTTCTAGAAAGTGAAAACATAATCATGATCTTTTTGTTTGTTTGCTGGCACCAGGGAGCCACATTCCCAGTCCTTTTCATTTTTTATTTTGAGACAGGGTTCCTGAATTGCTTAAGGCCTTGCTTGGTTGCTGAGGCTAGTCTTGAACTTGAAATCTTCCTGAACTTGAAATCCTTCTAAATTGCTGGGATTACAGAAAACTATAGGTAATTCTCTGGCATAAAACTGAGTGAAGGCCAGGAATAGTCAATTTTATACCAGAGAATTACCTGTTATTTTCCTTGCAGTATTTGAGAATGACAATATTTTTATTTTTTTAGTAGATTTTTATGGTTTTACATAGTAGTTGGTTTCATCCTGACAAACTTGGACATGCATAGGAATCAGAGGGTTTTGTTTGTTTGTTTCCTTCTCTACCTCTACCTCCACTCCAGTGGGTGAAGGGATAGCTTTGAAAACTCGTTTCTGGATAAACCTTTGCATATCATTGTGGTTTTCTTGGTATAAAAAGAAGAGTAATTTTATGTCGGAATTTATATAGTTCAAGGTATGTAGTATTTTTAAATATTTTTTTATGATGGTTTTCAATTCTGTTTGCTACACATTTCTAACCCTAGCACTGTGTAACCAAGGAAACGCCCTACTTTTTCCAAGGCACAGTACAAGTATACCTTTATAAAAGTATTCCAGGATGCATATTCTGTGTATTCTGAGACAATATTCAAGAGAGAATTGATCTTCCTGGTAATAGTAAAAAGCTATATTTTTATACTTTAAAATTGCCTAGCAATCAAAGTCTTAAGTATATGTGTCTTAAGTATCCAATATATGTTTATGTCTTTGTTTCTTCCAAATGAGAATCTGAAACTATGATTGCTGTATATGTGTGCATATACAGCTTAGGGAAATCAATGATCAAAAAATAAAATTTAAAGTTAAAACTCTTTATAAATGTATTTCTTAATTCATTTTGTCCCATTGTCCTAGATGTGCAACACCTATAAAAACTTAAATTGATATTGTTTGAGGGTTTCTGAGGGTTTGGGGGTGTGGAGGGTTTGGGGGTGTGGTTGGTTGTTTTTTGGATTTGGATTTTTTATTGGTGGGTTTGTTTTTTTTTTGATTTTGTTGTTTTGTTTTGTTTTTTGTTACTGGGGATTGAACCTAGGGGCTGTGTACAACTGGGCTTCATCCTCAACCCTTTATATTTTTTTGAGACAGGTTCTTGCTCAGCTGACCAAGCTAGCCTCAAACTTGCGATCATCCTGCCTCAGCCTCCCAAGTAGCTGGGATTATTACAGGCATGCACTAACAGGCCCAGCTAAAACTTAAATTGAACAAGAAATATACCAACTAGTGATAACTTTAATATTTGAAATTTTATTATATTTGCAGAATTTAAAACTTGGGATTTGAAGGGTTAAGTGTCAAATTCAAATCATTTAGATAAGCCAGTTTAGGTTAAAAATAAAGATTAATAAGCTGTATCTGTTCTTAACAGGAGATGGATATGGATCCAAATAAAAAATCTTTAATGAAGTAAAAATGCTATAAGGAAAGGATATTTGAAGCATTAGGGATGTAAAAAGTTTACATACTATAGGGATAGAGCCATCTCAATGTTTATAGCAGCACAATTCACAAGAGCTGAATTATGAATCAACCCCTATGCTCATCAATAGACAGCATTAAGAAATCCATTCAGATTAAGAAATTATGGTATACAATGGAGTTCTACTCAGCCATAAAAAAGAATGAAATTATGGCATTTGCTGGTAAATGGATGGAAATGGAGAACGTCATGCTAAGTGAAATTATTCAAACTCAGAAACTCAAAGGTCAAATTTTTTCCTCTTATGCAGAATATATAATAAAATAAAGGAAATGCAGAATATATAATAAAATAAAGGAAATGAGGAGAGAAGGGCAGGACATTATGAAGAACCAGTCAAATATAAAAGAAGAGAAAAAGGAAATCAAGGAGAGGAAGGAGAATGGAAGAAGGGAGAAAAAAGTGGGGAACATGAACTGAAATCGTTCTCCATGTATGTATGAATTTGTCAGGACAAACCCAACTTCTGTGTACGATTATAAGATCTAAAGAAAAGAAAAAAAATAACAGGAATGTAAAAATTTTGATTTTTCTATGAAGAATTTTTTAGTGTAATTAGTATATAGTTCTAAAATATTTTTTTGGTTAACCATTAGAGAGCTTCAAAGTTATATTTTTTTTAACTTTTATTATGAACATTTTAAAATACATTCTGAAATAAAATTTAGTATAATGAATCACCATATATTTATGACCCAAAAAAGCTTTAAATTAATGAAAATCTTTTTTTTTTTTTGGTGAATTTCTTTTTAGTTTCTTTTTTTTTATTGATTATTTAAAGCATTACATAGCTCATGATATATCATCTTTCATACATTTGACTCAAATTGTGTTTTGAACTCCCATTTTCACCCCAAATACAGATTGCAGAATCACATATGTTACATATTCACATTTTTACATAATGCCATATTAGTGACTGTTGTATTCTGCTACCTTTCCTATCCCCTACTATCCCCCCTCCCCTCCCCTCCCCTCCCATCTTCCCTCTCTACCTCCCCTGCTGTTGTTCAAATCTCTCCCTTTTTTTTCCCCTCCCCCTTGCCCCTCATAACCTCTTAGAATTTTATGTATCATTGAAGGTCTCCTACCATTTCCATATGCTTTCCCTTCTCTCTCCGTTTCTCTCCCCCCATTCGTCTTTGTTTACTGTAGTCTTTTCCTCATGCTCTTCTTTCCTGTTCTGTTCTTAGTTGCTGTCTTTATATCAAAGCAGACATTTGGCATTTGTTTTTTAGGGCTTGGCTAGCTTCGCTTAGCATTATCTGCTCTAATGCCATCCATTTCCCTGCAAATTCTATGATTTTGTCATTTCTTAGTGCTGCATAATATCCAGAATGTACAAAGAACTCAAAAAATTAAACAATAAGATAACAAACAACCCAATCACAGGTCCTTCTCAGAGGAGGACATACAATCAATCAACAAGTACATGAAAAAAATGCTCACCATCTCTAGCAATCAGAGAAATGCAAATCAAAACCACCCTAAGATACCATCTCACTCCAGTAAGATTGGCAGCCATTATGAAGTCAAACAACAATAAGTGTTGGCGGGGATGTGGGGAAAAGGGTACACTTGTACACTGCTGGTGGGGCTGCAAAATGGTGAGGCCAATTTGGAAAGCAGTATGGAGATTCCTGGGAAAGCTGGGAATGGATCCACCATTTGACCCAGCTATCGCACTTCTCGGACTATTCCCTGAGGACCTTAAAAGAGCGCACTATAGGGATACGGCTGCATCAATGATTATAGCGGCACAATTCACAATAGCTAGACTGTGGAACCAACCTAGATGCCCCTCAATAGATGAATGGATAAAAAAATGTGACATCTATACATAATGAAAATCTTAAGTCCTTTTAAAAATATGACTTTACATCCCTAATGCTTTAAATATCCTTTCCTTATAGCATTTTTACTTCATTAAAGTCATTAAAATATAGATTGATTGCCCTAGAAATATACAAACAGGAAATATACTTGTTACATAGGTTAAAATTTATTAATATTTCTTTATTTTTCAATAGCTTTGTTTTAACATTCCATTGGTGAAGGTATTTTAAGTTTATATAACAGGTGTGTGTATATAGGCATATGTAATATGTAACTTATAGTGTCGCCTTTTAAAATATAATATCTAAAATAATAGTAGAGTGATATTGCCTTCAGAGCTGAGAATTGATTCATTTAGGTGCTGGGAGACATTGTGAAAGGATAAACAATTTCAAATAGAAAAATGAGGTAAAGTTTTTGTGTAATTAAACTGTATTTTCAAGTGTTTCATTGTGAAACTCAAATCTGAAAAGGTGTTTTATCTAAATTCTGCATTTCCCTGGGTTGCTACAGTTCTTTATAATGGATCGCCTGTAGTAGAGCTCTATTTCTTCTAAAATTGTGGTGGCTTTGTTCTCATTGTTCTTTAGATGCTATTAAACTACAACTGGTCGAAGCAGGCCTTGTTGAGTGCCTCCTAGAGATTGTGCAGCAGAAGGTGGATAGTGACAAGGAGGATGACATTGCTGAGCTCAAGACTGCTTCAGATCTAATGGTGTTATTACTTCTTGGAGGTGAGTTATAATTTATGTCAAAGAATATGGTTGTCAGAATTTTTAAATATATTAAGTTTTTTCTGTAGATATAATTATTAGGCATTTCCTCATTTTCTTATCTCACTTCCTGTTGAAGTGATGATTTTGAAACCTAATACCTCATGGAAAGTACTAGAGATGATGAACCAGAAAAAGAGGAATCTTTGTCATGTTCCAGTATATGAAAAGCTGTCATAAAGAAGAGATAGCTGTGGCACCAAAGAAATGAAAGTTTATGGCTACAAAATTTACTCTAGGAAAATTCTATCTAACCCCTACTAAAAGCTTATTAAAAATAGACACTGCTTTTTCCATTATGAATTTAATAGTTCATGAGGTATGTAATGTTGCAATTACATATTTACTTAGGGATATGGATTTGTTACTCCTAATTATATTTCTCTTTTTTAACTATTTATTTTACTTATGCCCAGATGAATCCATGCAGAAACTATTTGAAGGAGGAAAAGGCAACGTGTTCCAAAGGGTGCTTTCTTGGATTCCATCGAATAACCACCAGCTACAGCTTGCTGGAGCATTGGCAATTGCAAATTTTGCCAGAAATGGTAAACATATTAGTTCTTCCTTTGTAAATCAGATGTTCTGCATTTTTTTTACTTATGAAAAAATGTTTACTTTTATTCATTTAAATTTTTTTATTCTTTTTAGTTAAAAAACACATATACAGTGGTGTGAGGGGGGAAGGGAAGAAAAAAAGAGAGAGAGAGATAAGTGTCACAGTAGAATGGGCAGAGAATAGTGATGGGAGGGGAGGGGGGGATAGGGAGGGCAGCAGAATACAACTGACACTAGGATTGCTGTATGTATACACATGGAGGTATAACCACTGTGATCCTGCAATCTGTACAAGTGGAAAAATGAGAATTCATACCCTATTTGAATCAAATGTATGATATGTCAAGATTATTGTATTGTCTTGAGCAACTAATAAAAAAAATGACAGTACAATGTATTTTGACATACATACGTGGAATATAACTTGCCATTTTTGTGGTTGTATATGATAATGGAGTTACATGTCATGTATTCATATAAGAACATAGGAAAGTTATCTCTAGTTCATTTTACTGTCTTTCCTATTCCCCACCCTCTACTTATTGTGAGTTAGCATACACGTATCAGAGAATATTCAGCCTTTGCTCTTTTAGGACTGGCTTATTTCACCTAGCATGGTATTGTCCAGTTCCATCCATTTACTGGCAAATGCCATCATTTCATTGGTCTTTATGGATGAATGATATTCCATTGTGTATATATACCATATTTTCTGTATTCATTCATCTGAAGGGCACTTAGGTTGGTTCCATAGCTTGGCTGTTGTGAATTGAGCTGCTGTGCTATAAACATTGATATGGCTGCATCACTGTAATATGCAGGTTTTAAGTCCTTTGGGTATAAACCAAGGAGTGAAATAGCTGTGTTATATAGTGGTTCCATTCCAAGTTTTCTGAGGAATCTCCATACTTTTTTCCAGAGTGGTTGCACCAATTTGCAGTCCCACCAGCAATGTACCTTTTTCCCCACATCCTCACCAACATTTAGTGTTAGTTGAATTCTTCATAATTGCCATTCTGACTAGAGTGAGATGAAATCTTAGTGTAGTTTTAATTTGCATTTCTATAATTGCTAGAGATGTTGAGATGTTCTACATTTTTAAAATTTTTGCTGAACTGTCACTTGCACTAAAACTAAGAGCTCAGAAATTTGTGTGTTGCTTTCTTAATTCTTCAGAAATCAAATACTTATAGTGACTTTCATAAAAAAATTACATATTTTATGTAATTCAACTAATTTCTAATAGTTAAAATATCACAAACAATAATCATGCAGTGCTTCTTTTGAATACTTTGTCAGAGATTAGTAAACTTGAGTCCCATTCTGGTGTACATCTGATATGCATTTGTGCCTGGTGATTTTATTTTGGGCTGAGTATTCATCCTAGGGTTATTGGGCCCTAATTTATACTCTTAGGCCCATAAAACTTTAGTATGAATTATCCTGATTTAGTGTAGAATATTTATTTTACTGTTCATTCATTCTAGAAACTTGCACTTTGTCTAGGAAATGCTGATTTTTAGTTTGATTTTATTCCAGTGTGAACTATTATTATACAATACAGGTTGAGTATCCGGTATCCAAAGTGTTTCATATTTTGGATTTTTTCAGATTTTTGAATATTGCATATGTAATGACATATCTTGATGACAGGGCTCAAGTCTAAACATGAAATTTATATTTCCTACATACCTTATACACATAGCCTAAAAGAAATTTCATAACATTATTTTTAATGCATTTGCGTTTTGACTGTGATCTATCACCTGAGGTCTATGTAGAATTTTGCATTCTACAATAATGTTATGATAGTACCCCCAAACTTGGTTTTTGGAGCAGTTCCGATTTTGAATTTTTGAATGGGGGAATACCATGTTAGTATAGTGGCAGACATCTTATTATTTATTCTTGTTTTTGAGAATGACTCTTTAATGATGGAGTTAAGAAGATTGGCAAAAATATTGATAAGTATTAAAGCTAAATGTGTGGGCTGGGGATGTGGCTCAAGCGGTAGCATGCTCGCCTGGCATGCGTGCGGCCCGGGTTCGATCCTCAGCACCACATACCAACAAAGATGTTGTGTCCGCCGAGAACTGAAAAATAAATATTAAAAAAAAAAATTCTCTCTCTCTCTCTCTTCCCTCTCTCACTCTCTCTTTATTTTTTTAATAATTCTATTTATTTTTATTTATTTATTTGTTTTAAAGAGAGAGTGAGAGAGGGGAGAGAGAGAGAGAGAGAAATTTTTTAATATTTATTTTTTAGTTCTCGGCGGACACAACATCTTTGTTGGTATGTGGTGCTGAGGATCGAACCCGGGCCGCACGCATGCCAGGCGAGCGCGCTACCGCTTGAGCCACAACCCCAGCCAATCTCACTCTCTCTTTAAAAAAAAAAAAAAAAAAGCTAAATGTGGAAAATTTGAAAAATTCACTAAAAAATAATGTAAGTATCAGCCATGATAAAAGTTGACTGCTAAAACTAACACAAAAATTATTAGTGGATGGGATGATTTGAGCATATATAGGTAAATTATAAGATTCTAAAATAGGGATTTTTCTGATTTAAAAAAAAAATTAAGCATCTTTATAATCAGACATCTCATTCTAGAAATAGAAAAATCTATAAATCTGATGGGGAAAAAATTGGAATTCATTTTGTTGTAGCCTCATTTTCTCTAAAGTAGGTAATGAGCAGGCAACAGCATCTCAAAATATTCATAAACTTTTTTTTAATGGTGCTGGGGATTAAACCCAGAGCCTTGTGCATGGAAGGCAAGCACTCTACCCAACTGAGCTATGTCCCCAGCCCTCATAAACATTTTTTAAAGGAAGAAAATTGCTTTCATTTTTACCAGATGGAAATTGTATTCATATGGTAGACAATGGAATTGTAGAAAAACTTATGGATTTACTGGACAGACATGTAGAAGATGGAAATGTCACTGTACAGCATGCAGCACTAAGTGCCCTCAGAAATCTGGCTATTCCAGGTAAGACTTAAAAATAGGAGACAGCTATGTAGAAAATAAAATACATCATTTTTGAAAGACTTTTACTGTGTGTGATTTGTGGATCTTCCCTGACCGAGAAAAGAAAAATAGTCTTCAAATTGTTGACATTTTTGTTACTAATAAATGAAAATCATGTTAAATAAGTTTTCTGAGACAAAACAAAAATATTTGCTTTTAAGATCAGAGATTCTATTACCTTTTGTGAACTCTTACATTTTCATTATATTTGTACAGTTAAGCTTTTTAACGTATCTTCTGTTGAAGTTAAAATAATGACATCAATTAACAAAGTCTCCTGAAGAAAGACTTAGTCAGGTTTTTGTCTTTTCCTACAAGCAGACATGTAATTTTTTAAAAATAGCCTTACTGTGTCTTTGGATTAGGAACTGTTGGGCCATGAAATAATACAGAAAATAATTAAAATTATTATTTTATTTTATTTTCCAAAAGTAAATTTCTGGTAAGGTAAAGTTGTGTGGTTCTTTGAAGATCTAATCCATATGCATTTGGTTTTGTTCACATGTACTTACTAGTTTATTTTAATATACTGTAATGTTGATCACTTATTAATAATTGGGTCAAAGACAAACACTAGAGATTGGGCTTAAAAAACCAGTATGTTTTGTATTGTTTTGTTCCTATAAACAGGATACTTACACACACCATTCTTAAAATTTATGGACAGGATTTTTTCTAAATAGAAAAATATAACCTGGGGCCTTAAAGCTAAAGGAAAGAGCTCAATAAATGTTATTGAATTGAATATTTATTATTAAGAATGCTACACCATTTTAACCATACTCTCTATTTTTCAGTGGTAAATAAAGCAAAGATGTTATCAGCTGGAGTCACAGAGACAGTTTTGAAATTCCTTAAATCTGAAATGCCCCCAGTTCAGTTCAAACTTCTGGGAACATTAAGAATGTTAATAGATGCACAAGGTAAGAGAAATGCTATCCCAAGCATTACATTTTAGTGTGCCCCTCATTGAAAAATGACTTTTTTTTAGCTTTCACTATTATATTATCATAAAAGCAAATAGCAAATAAAAAGTTAAGAAGAGATTGGTTTAGAAATCTCATTTATTAATTTTCATGCTTATTATAGCTGACTTTAAATGGAAATTACATTATTTTTCTTTATTTATATAACCCTGGTTTTATGTTGGATATCAGTTCCTGAGGTGTTTTGACATTTCATACCTTTTACTTTGTCTTCAAAATCAAACTTTTTAAATTTTTCTTTTGCAAACAGGGAGAGAATTTTTCTATTTGCAAAAACAGTAATGAAAACCACTCCTAAGAATGAATTATGTTTATTTACTTATTTTTAAATTCTAAGCCCTTCTCTATATTAATTGCATAGAGAAAACCCTTTATTACAGTCTACCACACAACCAAGCTTAACCGAAAAGGTGTGAAGTCATTTATTTTTGTGTTTTGTTATAAAAGTTCACAATTTATAGAAAGTTTATAGAAATTTATAGAAAAAAACCCATCAGGTGAGGAGTATTTGTAGTTCTTAAAGTTTATTGAGCTGTGTTTTTAGACATATAATTTTCCTTCAAGCTCACATCTTTTTTAAAAAAAGAAATATATTTTTAGTTGAAGATGGATACAATACCTTTATTCTATTTATTTATCTGTAGTACTGAGAATCTAACCCAGTTTGTCACATGTGCTACGCAAGCACTCTACCACTGAGTTACAACCCCAGCCCACACTCTTATATCTTTTCCAGTTATTTCAGCTGATTGCCCTTCAGTGATTCTTTCCTTTTGGGTTTGTCTTCTTTCCTATAGCAGAAGCTGCTGAACAACTGGGAAGAAATGTTAAGCTAGTGGAACGTTTGGTAGAATGGTGTGAAGCCAAAGATCATGCTGGTGTGATGGGAGAGTCGAACAGACTGCTCTCTGCCCTCATACGCCACAGTAAATCAAAAGTAAGTTCTAGAGAATACAGTTCACCTAAAAAATGTTAGAGTGGCCTTTTAGGAAACCACCATTGTAGATCCTATATCATGAACTTGTATTTTTATGCATTTTACGTTAAGTATACTTACGTAAATGTATATTTACGTATACATTTATGTAAGTATACTAGAGAAAATGAAGATAGAGTTTTTTTATCTATCCAAATAGAAGGAGTTTTTATCTCTTTCATTTAAATAATCAAGTTTCTTCACATCTAGGTATTTCATAAAAACTGAGATAATACCCATCTAAAACTGTTGTAAGGATTATGCATACAAAGAACCCAACTTATACCTGAGACATAGGAAGTACCCAGTAAATAGAGGTTGCTGTTGCTTCTGTCATTGTTACTATTATTTTTACCATCACCAGCATCGGTGTTGAATATCTTCTGTGTAGTGGGCACTGACCTAAGCCAGCTACTAATACTGAGAAATTAATGGATATCTAGATGGTATATGATGCCCAGTCTATACTTATGGCAGTGTCCAACCTAGTAGCTATATGACTGAAAAAATGAACTAATTTAAAGGTCACAATGATGGGAACCCAGTCTAGCAATGTAGTGGCTGCTTTAATATCTTTTTAAATATTCTTTTCTAAGGTGAGCCTTTTTTTTCATGATACAACTGCAATAGTGGCTATGTATGAGAAGAAAGATAGTTTAGAATTCAAATTCACTAGCCATTTCCATTTATTTATAGTACACACAGAAAACTATAAGAGAAAAAAATAAATATATCCTTTCATTTTTGGAAGTCTCTTTCACATAAATAGACTTCACCCTCACGCAGGAGTGTTTCCCATCAGGTGTGACATATGGAGACAGCCTAGGGAAAGACACGTTAGCCAGGGCCTTCCTGTTACCTCTTCCCAGACCAGCCAGGAGTTCATTCATTGTCATTGCTACCAACACAGGACTAAGTAGATGGAAAGTGTAAAGAACTAATGGGAAAATGGCCTCCTTTGATACCCGCTTCATCCTGCTCCATCATACTGTCTCTTAGACCTGTTGAACAGATAGTATCTGAATGCTTGCATTGTTGTAAAATGTAATTGTTACTTTAAGGGAGTAAACTGTCTAGTGAGGTACAGATCTGAAAACAACTGAGTACATCATAAAGCTGCACACTCCATTCAGTGAGGAAAGAACAGCCACAGCTGTTTGGTCTAGGGTGGTATCACAGAAGGAATGGTGTTTTACAGTTTACTGGGAATCTCTCAGGAGAAAGGAAAAAGAAGGTAAGGGAGCGACTTTTCAGGCATAGAATACAGTACAAAAGGGGAGTTGTAAAATGGCATAGTTTTAGAAGAAAACTGCAAATGCAGTATTGCTGGAGTATGGACTGTATAGAGAAAGTGGCTAGAAAGGATGAGAATCAGGAATTAAGATGAATTATAGGCCAAATTAAAGTGTATGAGTTTGATTTCCCTAGAGAATAGGGAGCTCTTAACCAGAAGTTCCATTTGGTTTTCCTTTAGAAAGATGAGTGTAAGATTTAATGGAGGCAGGAAGAACAGTTTAAAAGTTACTACAAAAATATATATATGAGAGATAATAAAGACCTGAATGAAGGTTTGGGGTGGAACAGTTTGAAATTGCTAATGAATCATTTTTGTCACAAAGAAAAAAATGTAATTGTTTCATTTAATGGTTCATCTGACTAGTATTAGTAAAGGTGGAAAAGAAAAGGACTTGAGAAAATGTGAGAAGTAAAAGTGGTTACAGGAAGAGGGTTTTTTTTTTAATTTGTTGTTTTTAGATATACATGACAGTAGGGTGGATTTTGACATATTATACATACATGGATTGCAGCCAATTCCAATTAGGATTCCATTCTTATGGTTGAACATGATGTGGAATTTCACCTGTTGTGTATTCATATATGAGCATAGGGAAGCTATGTCCAATTCATTCTACTGTCTCCTATTCTCATGCCCCCTGGATTCCCTTCATTCCCTTTTGTCTAATCCAATGAACTTCTGTACTTCCCACTTCCCTTGTTATGAGTTAACATCCACATATCAGAGAGAACATTCAGCCTTTTGTCTTTTGGGACTGGCTTATTTCACTTAGCAGGGTATTCTCCAGTTCCATTCATTTAATGGCAAATGCCATTATTTCATTGTTCTTTATGGCTTAATGATATTCCATTGTATATATATACCATATTTTCTTTATTCATTCATCTGTTGAAGGGCACCTAGGTTGGTTCCATAGCTTGGCTATTGTGAATTCAGCTGCTATAAATATTGATGTGGCTGCCTCACTGTAATATGCTGATTTTAAGTCCTTTGGGTATAAACCAAGGAGTGAAATAGCTGTGTCGAATGGTGGTTCCATTCCAAGTTTTCTAGGAATTTCCATACTTCTTTCCAGAGTGGTTGCACCAATTTGCAGTCCCACCAGTAATGTACCTTTTCCCCACATCCTCACCAACATTTAGTGTTAGTTGAATTCTTGATAATTGCCATTCTGACTGGAGTGAGATGAAATCTTAGTGTAGTTTTAATTTGCATTTCTATAATTGCTAGAGATGTTGAACATTTGTTTTTACATATTTGTTGACCAATCATATTTCTTCTTCTGTGCCTGTTCAGTTCCTTTGCCCATTTGTTGATTGGGTTGTTTTTTGAGTTCTTTGTATATCCTGGATATTAACACTCTGTCAGAGGTGCAGGTGGCAAAGATTTTCTCCCATTCTGTAGGCTCTCTCATACATTGCTGTGAAGAAGCTTTTTAGTTTGATGCTGTCCTACTTATTGATCCTTGATTTTTTTTTTCTTGCACTTTAGAAGTATTATTGAGGAAGTCTATTCCTGAGCTGACGTGGTGGAGAGTTGGGCCTGTTTTTTTCTTCTAGTAGGCACAGGATCTCTGGTCTAATGCCCAGGTCCTTGATCAACTTTGAGTTGAGTTTTGCATAGGGTTAGAGATAAGGGTTTAATTTCATTCAGCTACATATGATTTCCAGGTTTCCCAGCACCATTTGTTGAAGAGGCTATCTTTTCTCCAATGTATGTTTATGGTGTCTTTGCCTAGTATAAGATAACTGTATTTATTTGGGGTTTGTCTCTGTGTCTTCTATTCTGTATCATTGGTCTTCATATCTGTCTTGGTATTAATACCATGTTGTTTTTGTTGCTGTGTAGTATAATTTAAGGTCTGGTATTGTGATACCTCCTACATTACTTTTCTTGCTAAGTATTGTTTTGTTTATTCTGGGTCTCTTATTTTTCCAAGTGAATTTCATGACTGCCTTTTTTATTTCTATGAACAACGTCATTGGAATTTTAATGGGAATTGCATTTAAAAAATCTGCATAGTGCTTTTGGTAGTATGGCCATTTTGACAATATTAATTCTGCCTATCCAAGAGCATGGGAGATCTTTCCGTTTTTTAGGTCTTCAGTTTGGAAAAGGTGGTTTTAAAGGTACTTCCATGTTTGGGGTTTGGTACCAGCTAGGTTGTGCTATTCATCAAAAGTCACAAAAAGAAGAGGTCCAGATAACACTCCCTCACTTGCTTATTCCCAACCCACTTTCCTGTACTTGGAGAGTTTACCATTTATCCTCTGCTTCATTCCATGAGAATTCTTATTAATAGTTTAGTGTAAGGCAAACTACCATTCTGTTAAGTAGATTAAGCAACAGAGACATGTTTCCTGTATCTGAATTTAGAACACTGAGACAGATGTTTTGGTTGCCTCTTTCCAGTAGTGACCTGAGAAAGAGCTACACAGTGTGCCTTTGACTATAACTGGACCTGGGTAACCTCCTGGTGGGGCAGGTGGAGGGAGGCTCCATGCTGGTGGAGATAAGGGAGCAGAGCCCAATATGCAGTATTATGCAGGCAGAACCTGGTGTTAATAGGAACATTTTCAGCACTCTTTTGGTGATTGTCATCCTTATGGCATTTTGTGTTTATAAGCCCATTCATGTTGGTAACAGCCAAAGTTGATTTAGAATGCCCTGGTTGCATCCACTGTGAGGATCTTAGTGACCTGAGGCCTGTGACTCCTCACCTACATCTGAATCTGCACTTGGATGACCCACTGAAGTCAGAGTCACTTCAGGTACATAGAAGATTTTTTTTTTCCCCAAATGAACACAATGCCTTTATTTATCTACTTGTAAGTGGTGCTGAGGATCAAACCCAGTGCCTCTCACATGCCAGGCAAGTGCTGTACCACTGAGCCACCCCAGCCCTACATAGAAAGTATTTTTAATGTTTAATGGGTCTCATTGTGTTGCCCAGCCTGTCCACAAACTGCTGAACTAAGCAACCTCACTCAGCCTCATGACAAAAAGTACCAGAATAAAAAAGAAAAAATAAATAAATAAACTCTTAGATAAATTCCTGTTACATGAAATAGAAAGGCCAACAAAGCCACTATTAATTCATAATGAACCATCAGTTCAGTATGAAACAATAGTATTAATACAACCAGAACATGGGTGGACAAAAAATTTATCTCAACTCTTAAACAGCCATATTTAGGAGCCTAAATGATTCAAATGCTTATAATACTAAGTTGAAATTTGAGAATTTTAAGGTACTTCTCTGAATTTCATTTATCACAGATTTCCCTTTCCCTCATCTGACCTCTCACTTTCCCCAGCCCCTTTTGGGTCATTGACCAACCAACATAATACAGTAATTTAACCATCCATTTAACCATTCCATTAGTGGGAATGGATTTAAAGTCACAGTTCAGACCTGGAAGGTATTATAACGTTCTCATCCAAATTATTACACAGATAAGGAAATGGAAGGGTAAAGTGCCTCATACAAAGGCCCATAGTCAGTCTGGATGTCAGGTTGCAAGCTAACTGACATAATGGAATTGTGTTGTCCTATGGCAGCTTCCATCTGCAAGAAGCTTCCACCTCACAAGCCAGGGCACCTGGCCAGATTTATTTTACATAACATTATGACTTTGTCAGAATACTACTTTGAATCCTTGCGTCACTACTTAACAGCAATGTGATGTGCATCTTGAACCTTTTGTGTTATTTTAGTTATTCAAATTTTTATGAAGTATAGCATGATAATTCAATACATGTAGAGTACATAATGATCAAATCAGGATAAACAAAACATTTCCATCTCTTTTAAACATTTAAAATATTGTATTAATAATCACACATATTTATGGGGTACAGTGTGATATTTCAATACATGAGTACAATATGTACTGTTCAAACGAGGGTAATTAGTGTTTTCATCTTATCGTTACTTTGTGTTTGGAGCCTTCAACCTCCTCACTTATATATAATAGGTTATTATAAGCTATAATTCCCCCCACTGTGCCATAAGAACACCAGGACTTGGTATTTCTATCTCTGTGTTTGGGTACTTTATTTTCCAACCTCCCCAAGTTCTTCCTATGCCCCCACCTCACTCTTCCCAGTCTCTAGTAATCACTAGTATACATTCTGATTGACCTTTTTGTCATCCTCACATGGTAGAAGACATTGCAGTATTTGTCTTTCTATGTCTGACTTATTTCACTAACATAATGATCTTCAGTTCCATCCATTTTGCTACAAATAACAGGATATCATTATTTTCATGATAGAACAGTAATCTATTGTAATTATACATACATATACACACATTTTTTTTCATACTAGTAATTGAACACAGGGGCACTTGATTATCACTGAGCACCATCCCCAGTCCTTTTTCTTTCTTCTTTTTATCATTTAAAAAACATTTTTTATAGTTATAAATGAACAAAATGCCTTTATTTGTTTATTTTTATGTGGTGCTGAGGATCGAACCCAGTGCCTCACAAATGCTAGGCAAGCGCTCTGCCTCTGAGCTACAGCCCCAACCCCCTTTTTCTTTTTTCACATAGTGTCTTATTAAGTTGCCCAGGCTGGTCTCAAACTAGGGATCCTCCTGTTTCAGCCTTCTGAGTAGCTGGGATTACAGGCATGTGCTACCACACCCAGCCACTACATATTCTTTATCATCTAAGGTCTATTTCATATCTTGCTTTTGTCAGTAGTGCAGCAACAAACAAGGGTATATAGGGGTCTCTTTGATATGCTGATATTATTTCCTTTGTATATGTATATATCCAGAAGTGAGATATCTGGATCATTTGGTAGATCTGTTTTTTAAGAAACCCCCATACTGTTCTTCATATATGACTGTATGAATTTATATTTCTATAAGTGATATATTTAGAGTTCCCTTTTTTCTATATTCCTGCCAGCATTTATTATTTTTGTCTCTTTAATGTTAGCCATTCAAACTGGGGTGAGGTGATACCTTATTGTAGTTTTGACATGCATGTCCCTGTGGCTAATGAAATTAAGCTTTTTTTCCCCCCACAAATGTATTGGACATTTGAATTTCTTTTGAAATGTGTCTATTTATATCTTTTTTCCATTTTTAAATTAGATTATTTTGGGTTTTGTTTGTTTAAGTTCCTTATATATTCTGAATAATAATCTTTTTTGACAATTTTTTCCATTCCGTAGATTCTCTACTCTTTTCCCTTTGTTATGCAGATGCATCTTAGTTTGATATAGTCTCTTTTGTGTATTTTTGCTTGTTTCTTATGCTTTTTAGGGTCTTGACGGGGAAAATATTGTCTATCCCAGTGTTTTAAAAGTGTTTCCCCATATTTTCTTCTAGTAGTTCATACTTTGTTATATTTATGTTTGAATCCATTTTAATTTGACTTTTGTATAGGGAAAGATGGGGGTCAAGGTCAGTCTTCTACATGTGGATATCTGGTCTTCCCAACACTGTTTATTGAAGGGACTGTCCGTTCGCTAGTGTATGTTTTTGGCACCTTTGTGAAGTGTATTTTTAATGAGGGTAGTGTGGCACTTCCAGCTCTGTTCTTTTTTGCTCGACATTGCTTTGGGGTCTCCTGTGCTTCCATATTAATTTCTAGTTCTGTGAAGAAACCAGTCTCTGCTCAAAGGCTGTGTCTATAATAATGTGACCCACTTCCTTGGTCTCTACTGTCCTCCTCCACATCAGAGGTATTGAGCATGTGTCTAGTTACATGAGTTCCTTGGGTGGGGCTCACTGCTACTGATTTGTGATGAGGATTTAGTCTTCCTACTGACAGAATTTTCATAGATTGGACAAACCAGTACTGCTTGGAATAGTTATTTTATTGGATGGGTGACTGCTACTGACTTGTGACAAGGATTTAGTCTTCCTACTGACAGAATTTAATTGGCCAAGGCCTTAAAGAACAGTGGATTTCCATTAAAAGACTCTTGTTTGTACTGGATCTTGTACCCAGGGGCATGCCTTAACCACTAAACTACATCCCTATCCCTTTTTTTATATTTTATTTTGAGACAGGGTCTCACTAAGTTGCTTAGGGCCTTACTAGATTGCTGAGGCTGGCTTTAAACTCGCAATCCTCCTGACTCGGCCTTCTAAACAACCGGAATTCCAGGTGTAGGCCACCATACCTAGTGAGACTCCCCTCTTTTGTTGTTTTCAACTTCATACCTATTAGCTAAAACTTGAGAATACTTGATGTGCAATTCAAGAAGTGTCTCATTGCAATCACTGGTACATACCAGTACCATTTGGACAAAAAGGATATTCCTTCTCCCCCTCTCCAAAGTCCTTTGTAGTCTCATCTATTTGGGGGCCTAGCCAGTTCATCAGACCAACTGTGGACTGCCAAACCAGTTGGTGAGCATTGGAATAATTCAATCTTTCCATGACTGTGGACACTGATACCTTCCTCCTAAGAATAGGAGTCCCCTTTGTTGACCACCTCATTCTCAAGTGGAAAATGGTGCAGTTCTTTTTGAAGGTGGTCTACAAAATACTGGATGAGTAACCTGTCTGGAGTTCCACTTCAACATCTGCTTTTTCCCCACCTCTTTGTAGTATCTAATGGCATTTAAACTGTGGTAGAATCACTGTATTGTGGGTATTGTATAAAAGAAATATCCCTTTCTAGTCCATCTCTCTTCATCTCTTCAGATGTCTCTTCTGTTAAAGGATGAGCCTATCAGAATCCAGTTTAGTATTTGTGAAGGGACTATGTGGGGAAACAACTATTCCAGCAACTTCACTATGCCTTCAAGAACTTGCCTCGGAGTCCAAATCTTAAGGAATCCACCTCTAATCCTGTAGTACTGCCCTTGAACTTCAGGGTTTTGGCATTTGGTGATGAATGTTGCTAGTTTATTCTAAATAGGAAATATCATGATATTATGGGTCCAAAAGGAACCTTGGGAAGTTATGAATTTCTCTAAGGATTTTAGATTCCTATGTTTAGCATTAATATTCCAGTTTTGGGGTTCTTCTTTTCCAGTTGAACTTGTGGATTTTTATTTTTGACAAATTGGACTTTTCCTGTGTGAACTGCCACTGCTGTTGTGTTCAACTTGCATTTCCATGACTGAGAAGCCTTTGAGTTGCCAAGTACTAACCCACTGCAAAGCAGGACACCATGTCTCACAAGACATCAGCCATGTGTGTGCTGACCTGTGTGTTTAATTCTAAACTTTGAAGATTATACTTTCTTTCAAGTAACCCTGAATTCTTAAAAATTTAGTCTTCCAAAAGTCTGTACTAACTCATCTGAGCCATATGCAATGTATTTTTGTGCTTATGCCCATAGGTAAGTTCACACCTTCACTTGAAAGAGTGTCTTATACTAGAGCTCCTAACCAACTAGCTAGACCTTCCAACTGCAGATATTTTAAAACAGGAAAAGAAACACAGTTGGCCTTTACACTTGCTGAGGCTGGCTTTGAACTCGCAATCCTATAAAATCTCCTGCCTATTGAAGTAGTCACTTTTTTTTTAACCCTTTGAGAGCTCAACATTCATCAGTTATTAAGCTATAAACCTGTTTAAATAAATGTATTTAGTCATTTGATCATTCATCAAAAAAACACTTATTTAAATCCCATACTGAGAAGGCTTTGACAGTATGATGTAGAAAAAGAAAATTTTTGTTAAGTGACTCAGTGGTTACACCAACCTGCAATCTTATTAAATGATGATCTCAAATCTAAACTTATCTAACAATACTCTGTTAGAATCAATTTTTTTATACAGTTTTCCCCAAAGTCTTGAATTTAAGTTTGTTTCAATAATCAAAGGCAGTCGGATGCAGTGGCACATGCCTGTAATCTCAGCAGTACGGGATGCTGAGGTAGTACAATCTTGAGTTCAAAGCCAGCCGCAGCAAAAGCAAGGTGCTAAGCAACTCAGTGATACCCTATCTAAATAAAATACAAGACAGGGCTGGGGATGTGGCTCAGTGGCCAAGTACCCCTTGAGTTCAATCCCTGGTATCCCCTAGCAAAAAAATAATAAAGAAAAGAGACTATAAATGCTAATACGAAGGTGAAATTGTTAGCGTAGCCCATATGGCTTAGTTTTCAATAAGAAATCTTGAGAAATCAAACGATAAAATAAAACAAAACTTTGTTTCAAACTCCACAAAACCCTTCCAGAATTTCTAGAGACTTTTTTCAGAGACATCTAGAGCTTACTCAGAAGGACTCCCTAGGGAACTGTTTCATTTTATATATATAATTTACTTTTTACAAATGAAACAGTTTGATAATTTCTGGATTCATTTTTGAGGTTTGTCGTTTAAAATATGGGTCATTCTCCAGAGGAACCTTCTTGCTCTTGTGAAGTTTTGCTAATCTTCCCTTTTGGAAAAATATCTTGAAATTAAAATGTAACTTTAAAATACCTTCATAGAGCCTTTTCAAATCACATTAAGTGACCATCTCTGTGTGGTACTATGAATTTACTATATATATTTATGCATTTTTGGCCATGAGTGGATAAGAACGAGAATCTGCCAACCAAACTCTGGATTCAAGCCTGGGCTGTATCAGAAATCACTGTCTAACCTTGGGCAAACATTATAACTTTTTTTTTTTATTGGTTGTTCAAAACATTACAAAGCTCGTGATATATCATCTTTCATACATTTGACTCAATTGGGTTATGAACTCCCATTTTTACCCCAAATACAAATTGCAGAATCACATCGGTTAAACACTCACATTTTTACATACTGGCATATTAGTGACTATTGTATTCTGCTACCGTTTCTATCCCCCCTCCCCTCCCCTCCCATCTTCCCTCTCTACCTCCTCTGCTGTTGTTCAATTCTCTCCCTTGTTTCCCTCCCCCTTTCCCCTCACAACCTCTTATATGTAATTTTGTGTGACATTGAGGATCTCCTACCATTTCCATATGCTTTCCCTTCTCTCTCCCTTTCTCTCCCCCCACTCGTCTTTGTTTAATGTTAATCTTTTCCTCATGCTCTTCCTCCCTGTTCTGTTCTTAGTTGCTCTCTTTATATCAAAGAAGACATTTGGCATTTGTTTTTTAAGGATTGGCTAGCTTCGCTTAGCATAATCTGCTCTAATGCCATCCATTTCCCTGCAAATTCTATGATTTTGTCATTTTTTAGTGCTGCGTAATACTCCATTGTGTATAGATGCCACATTTTTTTTTACCCATTCATCTATTGAAGGGCATCTAGGTTGGTTCCACAGTCTAGCTATTGTGAATTGTGCCGCTATGATCATTGATGTGGCAGTATCCCTATAGTACGCTCTTTTAAGATCCTCAGGGAATAGTCCGAGAAGGGCGGTAGCTGAGTCAAATGGTGGATCCATTCCCAGCTTTCCCAGGAATCTCCATACTGCTTTCCAAATTGGCCTCACCAATTTGCAGTCCCACCAGCAGTGTACAAGTGTACCCTTTTCCCCACATCCTCGCCAACACTTATTGTTGTTTGACTTCATAATGGCTGCCAATCTTACTGGAGTGAGATGATATCTTAGGGTGGTTTTGATTTGCATTTCTCTGACTGCTAGAGATGGTGAGCATTTTTTCATGTACTTGTTGATTGATTGTATGTCCTTCTCTGTGAAGTGTCTGTTCAGGTCCTTGGCCCGTTTGTTGACTGGGTTATTTGTTATCTTATTGTTTAATTTTTTTAGTTCTTTGTATATTCTGGATATTAGGGCTCTATCTGAAGTGTGAGGGGTAAAAATTTGTTCCCAGGATGTACGCTCTCTACTTACTTCTCTTACTGTTTCTCTTGCTGAGAAAAAACTTTTTAATTTAAGTAAGTCCCATTTGTTTATTCTTGTTATTAACTCTTGGGCTATGGGTGTCCTATTAAGGAATTTGGAGCCTGACCCCACAGTATGTAGATCGTAGCCAACTTTTTCTTCTATCAGACGCAGTGTCTCTGATTTGATATCTAGCTCCTTGATCCATTTTGAGTTAACTTTTGTGCATGGCGAGAGAAAGGGATTCAGTTTCATTTTGTTGCATATGGATTTCCAATTTTCCCAGCACCATTTGTTGAAGATGCTATCCTTCCTCCATTGCATGTTTTTAGCCCCTTTATCAAATATAAGAAAGTTGTAATTTTATGGATTGGTTTCTGTGTCCTCTATTCTGTACCATTGGTCCACCTGCCTGTTTTGGTACCAGTACCACGCTGTTTTTGTTACCCTTGCTTTGTAGTACAGTTTGAACTCTGGTATCGCTGTACCTCCAGATTCACACTTCCTGCTTAGAATTGCTTTTGCTATTCTGGGTCTTTTGTTTTTCCACATGAATTTCATGATTGCTTTATCTATTTCTACAAGAAATGCCATTGGGATTTTGATTGGCATCACATTAAACCTGTAGAGAACTTTGGGTCGCCATTTTGATGATGTTAGTTCTGCCTATCCATGAACAGGGTACATTTTTCCATCTTCTGAGATCTTCTCTCTCTTTAGGGTTCTGTAGTTTTCATTGTATAAATCTTTCACCTCTTTTGTTAGGTTGATTCCCAAGTATCTTATTGTCTTTGAGGATATTGTGAATGGAGTGGCTTTCCTCATTTCCATTTCAGAAGTTTTGTTTCTGATATACAGGAATGCCTTTGATTTATGCGTGTTGATTTTATATCCTGCCACTTTGCTGAATTCATTTATTAACTCTGGCAGTTTCTTTGTAGACCCTTTTGGGTCTGTTAAATATATTATCATGTCATCCGCAAATAGTGATAATTTAAGTTCTTCTTTTCCTATTTTTATGCCTTTAATTTCTTTTGTCTGTCTAATTGCTCTGGCTAGTATTTCAAGAACTAAATTGAATAGAAGTGGTGATAGAGGGCATCCCTGTCTTATTCCAGATTTTAGAGGGAATGGCTTCAGTTTTTCTCCATTTAGGATGATGCTAACCTGAGGATTAGCATAGATAGCTTTTACAATGTTGAGGTAAGTTCCTGTTATCCCTAGTTTTTCTAGTGTTTTGAATATAAAGGGATGCTGTACTTTGTCAAATGCTTTTTCTGCATCTATTGAGATGATCATATGGTTCTTATCTTTAAGTCTATTGATGTGGTGAATAGCATTTATTGATTTCCGTATATTGAACCAGCCTTGCATCCCAGGGATGACTCCTACTTGATCATGGTGCACAATTTTTTTGATATGCTTTTGTATTCAATTCGCCAGGATTTTATTGAGAATTTTTGCATCCAAGTTCATTAGAGATACTGGTCTGTAGTTTTCTTTCTTTGAAGTGTCTTTGTCTGGTTTCGGGATCAGGTTGATGTTGGCCTCATAGAATAAATTTGGAAGACCTCCTTCTTTTTCTATTTCTTGAAATAGCTTGAAAAGTATTGGTATTAATTCTTCTTTGAAGGTTTTGTAGAACTCCGCTGTATACCCATCCGGTCCAGGGCTTTTTTTGGTTGGTAGTCTTTTGATGGCTTCTTCTATTTCTTCCTTTGTCATTGGTCTGTTTAAATTGTGTGCATCTTCCTGACTCAATCTGGGCAGATCGTATGACTTAAGAAATTTATCAATATCTTCACTATCTTCTATTTTATTGGCATATAGGGTTTCAAAATACTTTCTAATTATCTTCTGTATTTTTGTAGTGTCTGTTGTGATATTGCCTTTTTCATCCCGTATGTTAGTAATTTGAGTTCTCTCTCTTCTTCTCTTCGTTAGCATGGCTAAGGGCCTGTCGATCTTATTTATTTTTTCAAAGAACCAACTTTTAGTTTTATCAGTTTTTTTCAATGGTTTTTTTTTTTTTGTTTCAATTTCGTTGATTTCTGCTCTAATTTTAATTATTTCTTGTCTTCTACTACATTTGCTGTTGTTTTGCTCTTCCTTTTCTAGGTTTTTGAGGTGTAGTGTGAGTTCATTTATTTGTTGGTTTTTTTATTTTTTTGAGGAAAGAACTCCAAGAAATGAATTTCCCTCTTAAAACTTCTTTCATTGTGTCCCATAGATTCTGGTATGTTTGTGTCTGTATTGTCATTTGTCTCTAATAATTTTTTTATCTCCTCCTTTATGTCTTCTGTAACCCATTGATCATTCAGTAACATATTGTTCATTTTCCATGTGATGTAGGATTTTTCCTTCCTTCTTTTATCATTGGATTTCCAGTTTCATTCCATTATGATCAGATATGGTACATGGTATTATCTCCACGCCTTTATATTTACTAAGAGTTGCCCTATGGCATAATATATGGTCTATCTTTGAGTAGGATCCATGTGCTGCTGAGAAGAACATGTATCCACTTGATGATGGTTGATATATTCTATATATGTCGGTTAAGTCTAGGTTATTGATTGTGCTGTTGAGTTCTATAGTTTCTTTATTCAGCTTTTTTCTAGAGGATCTGTCTAATGGCGAGAGCGGTGTGTTGAAGTCCCCCATGATTATTGTGTTGTGGTCTATTTGACTCTTGAACTTAAGGAGAGTTTGTTTTATGAACGTTGCAGCTCCATTGTTTGGTGCATACAAATTGATAATTGTTATGTCTTGTTGGTGGATGGTTCCTTTTAACAGTATTTAGTGTCCTTCTTTATCCCTTTTGATTAACTTAGGTTTGAAGTTGATTTTATTCGATATGAGTATGGCCACTCCTGCTTGCTTTCGAGGGCCATGTGAGTGGTATGATTATTCCCAACCTTTTCCCTTCAGCCTGTGTATGTCTTTTCCTATCATATGAGTCTCCTGAAGGCAGCATATTGTTGGATTTGTTTTTTTGATCCAGGTTACTAGCCTATGTCTCTTGATTGGTGAGTTTAGGCCATTAACATTTAAGGTTACAATTGAAATATGATTTGTACTTCCAGTCATGTTTATTTATTTATTTATTTTAGTTTGGCTAGTTTTTACTTTTTGGTTATTTTCCTCCCACTTTACTGAGATACCTCCCGCTGTTAGGTTTGGGCACTATTTTTCAATTCCTCTTCTTGTAGTATTTTGCTCAAAATGCTTTGCAGTGCTGGTTTTCTGGCTGCGAATTCTTTTAGCTTTTGTTTATCATGAAAGATTTTAATTTCATTGTCAAATCTGAAGCTTAATTTTTCTGGATACAGTATTTTTGGTTGGAATCCATTATTTTTCAGCGTTTGAAATACATTGTTCCAGGATCTTCTCACTTTCAAAGTCTGTGATGAGAAATCAGTCGTTAACTTAATTGGTTTACCCCTGAATGTGATCTGCCTCCTTTCTCTCGTAGCTTTTAATATTCTCTCCTTGTTCTGTATGTTGGCTGTCTTCATAATTATATGTCTTGGAGTTGGTCTATTACGGTTTTGAATGTTTGGGGTCCTGTAGGTTTCCAGGATTTGGCAATCCATTCCATCTTTCATCTCTGGGAAGTTTTCTAGAATTATTTAATTTGTTGTCCATTCCTTTGGTTTGAATCTGTATGCCTTCTTCTATCCCGAGGACTCTCATCTCTTGAATAGATTGCTCGTGGGATTTAAGCATCTTTTCTGTGTTGACTATATTCTTTTCAAGTTGATAAACTTTGTCTTCATTATCTGATGTTCTGACTTCTACTTGATCTAGTCTATTTGTAATATTCTCGTTAGAGTTTTTAATTTGGTTTATAGTTTCCTGCATTTCTAGGATTACTGTTTGATTTTTTTTAAGATCTCTATCTCCTGGTAAAGCTCGTTCTTTGCCATTTGAATTTGTTTGTTTAATTCATTTTCAAAATATACTTTTATTGCTTGGACTTGCTGTCTCATGTCTTCTCTAATATTCCTTTCCATCTGAGTTAGGTATGCCTCGAGTTCTTTCCCTATCCATGTTTCTGATGCTTCTAGGTCCTCCTGTAGAATTAAGTTGTCCTACATTGTTTGTACTCCTTTTTTCCCTTGTTTTTTCATGATTTTCACATTACTTTCCAGCTCTATTTTATTGCTGTGTTTCTGCTCTCTTCTATAGATTTGTTTTGGTTTTGTATATCTCTGTTGTCTCTCCTTTGTGTTGGTAGACTATGCCTGCTAAAGTGGATTCCGCTGGGAAGGAATTCCGACGGCCGAGCTCCAGTGACGGTACCTCTCTACTATGGCGGGCCCCAGGCTCCTTGCCGGGGTGTCCGAATGGGGGGGTGGGACTGGACTGTCTCTGGCTGGTTTCAGCTCCCGGTCGCCGGCGATCGGGCGGACTCCAGCCGCCCAGTTGTGTGGGCAGCCGGCGGGCCGTCTGTTGCCGGTGGGCGGGCGGTCTCCAGCCGCCCAGTCGAGCAGGCAGCGGGCGGATGATTGGTCGCCGGCAGGCGTGCAGTCTTCAGCCGCCCAGTGGCACAGGCAGCGTGCCAGCTGTTGCCGGCGGGCGGGCAATCTCTAGTTGCGCAGTCAGTCGCCGGTGGGCGGGCCGGCTGTTGCCGGCGGGCGGGCGTTCTCCAGCCGCCCAGTCACGAGGGCCTGGCCTCTAGTCCCCTGGTTTCTCCTGCTAGACCAGATTTCCCCTGAGTGATGCCTCTCGTCAGTTCAAACTGTACTCTGGGCCTGCCGTTTGTTGGGTGTGGAGGGTGGCTATTGGGATCCCCGGCACTCTGTTGTTTTGATTTTTTCCACTTGCGCCTCCCCCAGCGCTGGCTAGACAGGTTTCGTTTTCGCTGCTTTTGAGAGGGGGAGTTGAAGGTCAGGTTTCTCTTGTTTTCCCCGAGTCTTTATGCAGGCTCGCTCTGATAATCCCTCCCCAGGAAAGCCTAGGAGAGATTTTATTCGAATTCCCCACTGTATGGGAGATGAGCTGAGTAACACACACCTGTTTTATTGTTGCATCTGTCAGAGAGTGGCGGTGGTTACTTCAGCTCTCCAAGATGGTGGAGTTTCCTTTGTGGGGGATAGAACTGTAACGCTTCCTTCCCCATCTGAAATCCCGAACTCAGCCTGGGGGTCAGTGAGGGCTCAACTGGCAGGATTCCACAGAATCCACAGAGCCGTTTCTCCCTGCTTGCTGGTCGCTTCTCGGTGGTGCCCCGCCGTCTGTAGCCGCACGGATCAGTCAGCCCGCCAAACATTATAACTTAATCTGAGCTTCAATTTCTTCATGTGTAAGCTGGAGATAATATGTAATTCATGGAATTTTCTGCAGGATAGAAAGGAACTATTATCCATAAGCTACTCACTTAAGTTTCCAGCATAAAATCATTGCTCCAAAAGATTAGCCATCAATTTTACTGTCTTTTCTGTCATATAACTCAAGTACAATGCCTTATTTCTTTTATCCCACATTCTATCAGGCAAAGCAACCCCACGGAGTAGCTAGTCAATAAACATTTGTTAAAGTAGTTAGAGATAAGGCAGGCATTTTAAAAGGAAATAGCTTTTACTTGTGGAAAAGATGAAGTAGCACCTGTATTTGAACTTAAGGAAAGTTTATGCATCAGAAATGAATAGCCCTCCCTTGTTTATTCCCTGCTCTTCTACCACTGCAGACTTTTCAGGGTGACTCGAAAAATAGAGGATGAAATGACAGTCCAAGGACCTTCCTGAGGTGACTGCATATGTATCTATGAATGTTTTGTGCTCTTTAATCAGTCAGCTTCTGTGTGAAACTTATAAAATTTTATAAAATTCATAAATATTTTTGTAAAATACTAATTTTAAGAATTATGTATCAGATTCAAATAAACTGTCACCAAGTAAGCAGTAAATTGGAAGGTTAGAAAAGACTTTAAAGGGTAGTTTCTTGCTTTTCTAAAAGAAGTTAATAGGATAAGACTTACAGGATGCCAGAATATAGATAGCTACCATAAAAATTCATTTCTTAGACTTCATTGATGGTAGAATGTTTTATCACTAAACAAGTTTAGGCACAGAACAAAGATATTTTTGATAAATAGTTGTCTTACAATTTTAAAATAAGATGGAAGGATAAAGGAAACCTTATTTAAGCAATTTGAAATAAATATCTGTAATTAAATTTAGTTTTATAACACTGAAGCTAACTTTGACAGTTTACTTTTTTAAAATATACAAAGCTTACTTCATATTACTAAAAATAGTGAAAACTAGCAAAGAAAGCAACTTTTGAAATATTCTAAAATTGACACTTCCCACTAAATCATATTTAGTCTAAGAATTCTAGAACAAAACCCTCACTGGAATGAAGACTAAATGGTTACTAGAAATAAGTGTGATTATTTTTTTTCCATCTGATTTTTGCCAGATATCCTTATATGTGTTTTCATGTTATAACTTTGTAATTATTACAAAATTGTGTGAGAGATACACTTATCATCCCAGCATCATAAGATGAAGTCTCTGGGATGGGAGAGGCTTGGTAGTTGGCTCAGACTCAGTGTTGGCACTGGGATTTATTAAATCCAGAGCTCACTGCTTCCTCTCCCTTGTAGAAGGGCAGAGCTCTAGGCCCCATGAGAAATGAGGGCAGAAAGAATTTTGATTAAAGTTCTGTTCAGTCCTTTGGCATGTCATTCAGTTCTCATATTCCATCAGATTGAGTCAAGGGGTAAAAGGTACTTTAAAAAAAATGTTTTCATATAAAAGCTTTACCTAGAGCCAAGAGAGCCACTACCTGGCACTATCATAAAAATTTAAAAAGGAGAAGTTTTATTTTGTTTTTTAATTCCAAGTTTTATTTCTCTTTTGTTGATCCTAAGGTAGTTCAACATTTGGGGACATTAGAGCTTTTATTTCTTTGACTTTGATGGCTTCTAGGCCTCTATTCCATCATATGAAGTGCAATGGTCTTTTTCTCTCAAGCAGTTTGTCATCTTTTGATGAATTTATTTAAAGCTAAAAGCTTTTTCCTTTTCTTCCATGAAGGAAAAAAATTATGGTTAAAATGTAATGATTCATACAGGACTCTGTCAAAAAACCACTCAACAATGAATCTGAATTAACTGATTGTAACATGATTGTTTTTTATGTTTAGAATTAAAGTTTATAATTCTATTTATTTATTTTTAGGATGTAATTAAAGCCATTGTACAGAGTGGTGGCATCAAGCATCTAGTTACCATGGCAACTAGTGAACATGTAATAATGCAGAATGAAGCCCTTGTTGCTTTGGCATTAATAGCAGCTTTAGAATTGGGTAAGTACCTCAGTGACAAACTTATTTTCTTCTATTTTTAACTTGGATAAAAGGAAGTACAGGAGTGGAATAAAAGTCACATAAAACCTTAATCAGAAGCATTTTGCCAGTGTGTATGTGTCCTTGTATCTGAGTAAATGAAATCATATTACATAGTTTGTTTCCATAGCTGTTTCCTTTGGTTGTGTTTTTGTTAACATTTTTAGGGAAATGCTTTAAGTTTAACTTTTAGGTTATATCTCAGTTTATAGCCACTTAGAGAATATAGAAAACATTTTTGGTAGGCTTTACATAAAAATGAAATAATGCTTAGAATACCACAGCAAGTGAAGAATCTGTCATTCTTCTTGTGACCCAGAGATTCTCTTCCATCCCTTCTGATTCTATTAGAGTTCTCTCTTGCTCATCTTCTCTATCACCATGGTTTCCATTGTTTTGTAGCATTGCCTTCTCTAAATTCTTATCTTCTGTCACTCTACTGCATATTTTGTGTTCAAAACTTCCAAAAAGCAGTCCAAATTATTCCATTAGTTTCTCCATCATCCCTGTGGGCAGTATTCCACCCAAGCTAACTCATGCACACCTAACATATGGGAAGCAACCTTTGGCTCAGGAACCAATGGACTGATACAGTTATTCATGGACTGTGTATCAATGTCATACAGCCTGTGATTAAGGCCTAAGGCTGCTTTACATGAAGAACTATACACTGGTAGGCATGTCCTGTCCAGTTCTAAGCCATATGTGTAAACACTATTAACGCATCTCTCATTCCTACTGATAATGTACATCCATAATTCTCACACAGAGGCAAGTAGACCCATCAACTTGAGAAGGCAAAAGCAGAAGAGAAATATGGCATATCTTCCTCTAGTGTAAGATTTACTAGATTTATAAATAAGATGTGAATTTTTGTCATCTTAATTTAAATAATTATAAAACTTATACGTATACTATAAGTAGAATGTAAAAATGCTTCAATTTGAAAGATAAAAAGACTGAGAATGACTTTGGCGGATGGTTAGAGATGCTTTGGAGGTCCTTGCTTAGCCTCCCACTGTTTAGGTAGATTATAAGAGTCTCTCTAGAAGTCCACACACTCTAAGTGCGGAGGCCTTGAGAATCAAGACGTGGTATCAAACCATCTTCGCTGGTCTAATTTTAAATGGTTCAGGAAGGGAGCAATTAAAGAATATTTTGATCTCCCAGCCTAAGGTGAAGCTGGTTTTATGTCCTACATATATTGTATCTTCCAAACAAGGTAGTTTCATGAACTTCCTGATAGCTGATAATTTGTTTCTGAGTCTGGTCACCTTATATAGAACTATATAAAATGACAATACAGATGCATATTTTTATTGAAACCTAGTGTTTCCTAGGCTTCTTAAGCCTAAAATACAAAAATAAGGTCATTCTACCTTTTTGATGTATAACATGCTTTGGAAAGCATATTTCTCCAGTCTTATGTCATTATAGAATATCTTATGTTAAGGAATTATCACTATAAATTTTTATATAATAGGAATAATAGAATTTTAAGAATCTTCATCTCTTTTTTAAAGATAATTATATTCACATATATCGCAAATAGTAATAGAGTGAATCATTTATAACAGTACCTATAAAGATTATGAACATCCATAATTCTCACACAGAGGCAAGTAGACCCTTGCCTCTGTATTCACATATATTGCAAGTAGTAATATAGAGTGAATCATTTATAACAGTACCTATTTTCTTATCATCCACCTTGTCCCTAACCCCTTGAAAACTATCTTTCATTTCTATACCTATCATTTCAAAATGTTACATAATCATTTCAAAATGTTACATAAATTAGATCATAAAGTATGTCATTCTGGGGGCTTGGCTTCTTTTGTCTGTTTGTTTGCTTAGCATAATTCCTAAGACTCATTTGTTATCAATGGTACATGTTCATGTTCATGCTTTTGTACTGCTGAATAGAATTCCATGGTATGTATGTACCAGCTTGTTTACCCAGTTCTCTGTTAAGGATATTTAGGCTGATTCCAGCTTGTGGCTTTAAAAAATAAAGCTGCTATAAATATATTTACATACAGATTTTTGTATGAACGTAAGTTTTCATTTTTCCAGATAAATGTCTCTGAGTACACTGCTGGGTTATATGGTAGCTTCATGTTTAGTTTTTAAAGAAACTTTGAAACTCTTTTCTAAAGTGGCTGTCCCACCTTACATTCTCAATAGCACTACATAAGTGATCTAATTCTCTCTGAATCTTCACCAGCATTTGATCTCATCACTATTTTTTTTTATTTTAGCCATGCTGACAGCTATATTGTGATATCTCTAGTTTTAATTACTATTTCCTTAATAGTTAACAATACTGAACATCTTTTCATGTCTTTATTTGCCATCTTTATATTCTTCGGTGAAATCCGTATTTTATTTCTTTTGCCCATTTCTAATATTTTTCACCTATGGAAGTTTGAAAGTTCTTTATTCTAAAAGATTCATGGTTTTCGTTTCACGTGTAAGCCTGTGCTCCATGTTGAGTTAATATATGTATAAGGTAAGAGGTTTAGTTCAGAGTTGTTTGTTGTACCTCAAATTGCTGTCCCACCATTGAGAAAACTTTCCTCCACTGAATTGATTTTGTACCACTGTCAAGTACCAATTGATAATATATGTGTGGGAACCCAGAGCGTCCTCTATTCAGCTCCTTTGATCTGTGTATCTGTCTATCCCTTCATCAATCACTCCACCTGTTTTGATACTGTAGCTACACTATATGCCTTAATATCATAAATAATAATAATATAGGAGAAATTCTTCTACATCAAGTTGTTTTAGTTATTCTAGGGCCTATGGTTTTTCCATGTAAATTTTAGTATAAGCATGTTTGTCTTATTTTCTAAATTGCCTTTTATTAAGAGGAATGTTTTAATGATGAATCATAAGCCAAAACTCCTGAAATCTAGTATTGTTTACTATTTTCACAAGGTCTGAATTTAATATTTTCCCTTTTGGAAAGGTTCACATGGTTAGTTTCTAGAAACAGCAGCAGTGGTTAGCTAAGGGTACTTGGTTCATACACAGTGGATATAACTTACATTTTAATTGTTTGCTATTCTAGGAACTGCTGAAAAAGATCTAGAAAGTGCTAAGCTTGTACAGATTTTACACAGACTGCTAGCAGATGAGAGAAGTGCTCCTGAAATCATATATAATTCAATGGTCTTGATCTGTGCTCTCATGGGATCTGGTAAATATTTCTTCTATGGTTGACATCAAATATAAAGTATAAATGCTGACTTTGTGTATAAATAGCATTAGAAATTAGTTTATGGAGATTATAGGTTTCTTTTACACTGAAAATTCTCCCAAAAGATTTTTTATAATGAAAAGTATCATATAATAAATAAAAGCAAAAAACAAGTTAATTATATAAAATAACATTTTAGGGTCAATGAAACTTATAAAAAAAGAAGTTCTGATTTCGTATGCTAAGCTACTCCCTAAGGAATTGTTCAAGGAATCTTTGGTATTTGTACCATGGACACTTGAAAAGAATGTGTATTCTACTGTTGTTGGGTAGAGTGTTCTACTCTAAATTCCAATTAGATCCTGTGGGCTGGTTATGGTGTTGAGTATCCTATATTCTTGCTGGGTTTCTAATTATTCTATCAATTGTTGAGAGAAGAGTGTGGAAATCTTCAAATGTAATTTTTTTTTTTTTTTTTTGTTTTTTTTTGTTTTTTGTTTTTTTGGTGCTGGGAATTGAACCCATGGCCTTGTCCACCATGTGAGGCAAGCACTCTACCACCTGAGCTATATGCCCAGCCCCCAAGTTCTGTCAGTTTTTCCTTCCTATATTTTTTAACTCTATTTGTGTGGATTTAAGATTGCTGTGCCTTTATAGATTGACTCTTTTGTAACTATGTAATATACCTCTCCATTTTTTCTTGCACTGAATTCTACTTTATCTGACAGTAACATAGCTGCTCCTACTTTTTTTTTCTTAAAAAAAAAATATATATATATATAAAATTTTAGTTGTCAATGGACCTTTATTTTATTTATTGATATGTGGTACTGAGAATCAAACCCAGTGCCTCATACATGCTAGGCAAGCACTCTGTCACTGAGCCATAGCCTCAGCCCTGCTCCTGCTTTCTTTTGAATTATATTCATATTATCTCCCTCCACCTTTCCAATTTCCATTTGTATCGTTAATATTTGAAGTGTCTTGTAGATAATTTAGTGGAGTCATGCTTTATAATCCACTCTGCCAATGCCTTTTGATTGGTATGAATATTTACATTTAATGTAACGACTGATATCTTTTATTGTGTGTGGTGCTGGGGATTGAATGCAGGGCCTTGTGCATGCGAGGCAAGCAGCACCTGAGCTATATCCTCAGCCCATGACCAATCTCTTATGGTTTAAGTGTACAATTCCATTTTTCTTTTTTTTTTTTTTTCAGACCTTCTGTAGGTTGCTTGGACAAGTTCTAGTTCCTGTACTCTTCGTATTTATAATTTGTCATTAATATTTTCTCTATATACATTTAAAACTAGACTCTCGTAATTTTTGCTTCACTAATTGAATGTGATACAAAAAAATTCTTAGGGAAAATCTACTGTATTTACCCTTGTATTTAACCCCTGCCCTCACCTTTTCTTAATCATTTCCTTTGAATCAGAAAACTCCCTTAACCATTTTTTTTTAGGTTAAGTAATCTACTAACAGCTTATAGTTTTTCCTTCCTATTTCTCCTTCATTCCTAAAAAGTGTCTTCTCTGGATAGACTATTCTGGGTTCCTAGTTTTGTTTTTTGTACTTGAACAAATGCTATGCCACTTTCTTCTAGACTCTTCTGGTATCCATGGCTTCTGATGAGACAGCCATTGTACGTCATTTCGGTCTCCCAAATGTTTTCATTTTAGACATATCATTTATGACATGGGTTTATCATATGTGAAGTTTGTTTATCTTTTTGCATCTATAGGTCATGTCTTTTACCACTATTTATTCAAGTATTTATGTAGCTCTGACCTGTTGTCTCATTCCAGGTATCTGATGAGAGATTTAGTTATAGTGTTAAAGCTCCTGAGAATTTAGTTTTTCTCTTTTTTTTTTCTTCTGGTGTTTAAAGTGAGCAATTTTTGTTTTGTTTAGTGGTACTGGGGATTGAAACCTGGAATGCTTTGCCACTGAGCTACATCCCTAGTAAATTGCTGAGGCTGGCCCCAAACCTACCCTCCTCCTGCCTCAGCCTCTCCTGGAATTATAGGTGTGTGCCACTGTGCCCAGCTTCTTCTGTTCTGTCTTAAAGTTCACTGATTATTTCTTCTGTTCCCTACATTCCAGTGTTAATCCTGTCAGGTTTTTTTTTTTTTAGTTATGGTTCTAAAAATCATACTAAAATCATACCATTTGCTTATTCTTTATATCTTCTATTTCCTTGATAAGACTTTTTTAAAAATTTGTTTTAAGCATGTTCATAATTATTGAGCTACTTTTTAATTGCAGTAAAATATACAAAATTCTATTTTAACCATTTCTAAGTACATAGTGGCATTAAATACATTAAGTATAGTTAAAGCTGTGTACCATTCATCTCCATACCATCTTCCATCCTCCCAAAGTGAAACTCTGTACACATTAAACCACAGCTCCCCATGTACTCCTACTGTCTGCCTTTATGAATTTCACTGCTCTTAACACCTCATATAAGTGAAATGATAAGACGCAAAATGACAGATATTTTATTTAACTTAGCATACATCTTTAAGGCTCATCAATGTTGTAGCACATATCAGAATTTCATTCCTTTTTAAGGTTGAAATTTTTTTGTCTATCCCTCTATTAATGGACATTTATATTATTTCCATCTTTGGCTCTTGTGAATAATGCTGCTGAGAAGATAAATATAAAATTATCTCTATGAATCCTTATTTTCAGTTCTTTTTGGTGTATATGCAGAAGTGGAATTGCTGGTAATTCTGTTTAATTTTTTAAGAAGCTGCCATAACTGTTTTCCATAGTGGCTGGGCCATTTAACTTTTCCCCAGGTAAAACATATGGACTCCAGTTTCCCAATATCCTCACCAATATTTATTTTCTCTTGTTTCTGTAATAGCCATTTTAATGTGTGTGTGGTGCTATCTTTTTTTGTGATTTTGATTTGCATTTCCCTAATGAGTAGGGATGTTGGAGATCTTTTCATGTGCTCGTTTATAAATCTTCTTTGGAAAAATGTCTATTCAAGTCCCTTGTCTATTTTTAAAATTGTTTTGTGTGTTGAGTTGTAAGAGTTCTTTATGTTCTGGATATTAATCTCTTATTAGATATGATTTACAAATGTTCTCCCATTCTGTGGGTTGCTTTTTTACTTCATGATAATGTCCTTTGTTGCGCAAAGGGTTTATTTTGATGAAATCCAGTTCATCTATTTTTTTTCTTTTGTTGCCTGTATTTTTGATGTCATATCCAAGTACTCATTTCTAAATCCAAGGTCATGGAGTTTTTTCATTGTTTTCTTCTAAACACTAAGTTTTAGCTCTTTACTATATACAAAAATAAGCTCAAAATAGAGCAAAGATTCAACTTCATTTTTTGGTATGTGGTATCCAGTTTCTTCAGCACCATTCATTGAGAAGACTGTCCTTTTCTCATTAAATTGTCTTAGCACCTTTGCCAAAAATCATTTGACCACATATGTGAGGGTTTATTTCTGAGCTCCTTTCTATTAGTCTGTTATGTGTGTCTGTGTACCAGCACCATGATGCTTTGATTATTGTGGCTTTATATCAAGTTTTGAAGTGGTGACCTCCAATTTTGTCCTTTTTCAGGATTGTTTTGTAGATTTTTTCCTTGAATCATTTCCATTTTTACTAAAAATACTGATTCTAGTATTAGATGTCAGTCCTATCAAAATAAATATATGAACTTTAGAAGTGTTGATTTAATTTATCAGGTTTCCCCCTTCCATAGTAGATTCTCAGTCTTAAAAGGAATCTGATATTTTCCTATAATTAAGGTTAAACAGAGCCAGAAACACGAGGACAGGAAATCTGAAAGGGAGCCCGGTGTCACAGAAATTTGTTGGAATGATGTGAAGTATAAACTTCATTTGCTACCAGATTAATTTGAAACAGATTCTAAGGGTTTCATTATTAAATCATTGGACTTCATGTTTGAACTGGTGAATAGGGTTCAGTTATAACTAAACTTTGAGATCATACAATGAACTGTATTTAATTATAACTCATTATCCTAATTGACCTTAGACTATAGACCTTGGCATGATTTCTTTATAAAAATGTTTCAAATATAGTTTCTGATTTATTACATTTCTATGCCTAGAATTGTTCCTAGTTTATATAGTGATATTAAAACTACCTAACACAACTACATCTGCCATCTTGTTTTTGCCTTCCAGAATCTCTACACAAGGAAGTGCAGGATTTGGCCTTTCTAGATGTTGTATCCAAACTTCGCAGTCATGAGAACAAAAGTGTTGCCCAACAGGCCTCCCTAACAGAGCAGAGACTCACAGTGGAAAGCTGAGAACTGCCTCTCCCTGACACGCGGCACCATCCCATCTAATTTCCCCTTTGTCCTCCATCCAGCTGCCTCTTCCACTTCATTCTCTACCACATCACTTGTGCATGCGTGTAATGTTCCAATATCAATTGAAGAACTGCTGTAGGTACCTGCCTAATAAGATTTCTAAACCCATAGTTAGTGTGAACATGACTGTCAAAACAAGTCTCCACCCATAACTGTTCTCTTGTATTCCTGTTGCTTGAGCTACATTAAGTAGAATGTGCATGTTGTAGTCCTATGATGATGTAAACTTGGTACAACATAATGACTTGCTCCTCACATGCAGTAAACCACATAATAACGTACTGGTAAATTAGAAACAAAGAATGCAGCAGGATCTGTCTAGCTTGAAGATGAAATTGAATAGTAAAAAAAGTAGCTCCATTTCTCTTTTTTTTTTTTTTTTGGGGGGGGGGGGTACTTGGAAAGCACAATGACCAAAACAAATTGTATGGCTGCTCCTTCATTAGTCCTACCTACTAATGTCAATCCCATGGTACCTAGAGTTAAATAAAATTCCAGTGCTCACTCTTTATCCTATGATTTTTCCTGTTCCTAACTGTGTAGACTACTGAAAACTGCCAAAACCTTGGCAAGACTTCTGAGGTTTCTGATTGATACCATATTTAATTGACGGTCATCAATAGCCTAATATTGAAAACAGTTGTAGTTTTCAGTGTGGTTAGCACTAAGAGGTTAAAGAATCCCTTTTTTAAGTTTTTGCCTGTGGAACCTTAGATTCTGATATATGTGTAGTTTCATCTCAGAACTCCTTCCATCACTTAATTGGCATTGTTAACATTTGTCTTTAAAAGCCATTGGCATTTGTTTTCAACTGAGGAAAATTGAGTATAGCACATTTAAGAATGTATTTTTTCTGTCTTTCATTATTCAGGTTGAAAGCAAGAAGTTCATCTTTCATAGTCCTTTTTAAGCCTTATAGTGAGACATAGGAGGAAAGATGAAGAAAATAAGCTTGTCTAGACTAAAGAAAGGAAGGCAGGTTATAAAAGCCATAGTAGTCAGTCCAGTACATCCTGCAGGTGGCCTCATATACTAATCACTATTCGGGTTTCCCACTCCACTTTCCCACTGAGAACTACAGTAATCTTATAGGCTGTAAGAAAGCCAAGACTTGAGAAGAACCCCTTGGCAAAATATAGTGTACTCTTCACTGCCAATACACTATGGGTTTTTAGAGCTTTGACACACGATCTTTGTAAATTAATCAGAATGTCCCTGTGACCCATCTGCCTTCTCCCCATACCCAGGTTTGACCACTACTGGCCTACAAGGGAGGCTGGGCTTCACTCCAGGACTGCAAGGCAGCAGAAAAGGGCTGCCAAGGAGGGGACAGGAGTTCCTTCCTCTCTACCTGAGAAGCCCATCTCTGTGTGATCTAAGTTGGACTTTTGACTCATACAGCTGTAATTCAAGAATGTTAAAACCCTAATGAAGAACCTTTTGATTGTTCCCTTTGATATCTAACTCTAAGGGACTATTGTGAGTGCTTATGCTACACTTTCTGTAAGAATGATCTTGTATTTATTGTTGTTCTCCTGGGCTGGATAGTGGACTCTATTTTGTTAGGTTTTGAAAGACATCTGTAATGTTACATAATAGACTATCCATATTAATAACTTAATAAATAGTGTATCAAACTATAATAGTATCATTCGGTTTATTTGTGTATTTTACATGTATTTGCTCATTGTGGGTACTCAATAAGTATTGGTGAAATGAATGAATTCCTACTTATGAAGTTTCCAGAATGCCTGAATTCATTCCAGATAGACTTGATTGATAAGTGATCTGTCCTTATTGAAAAGCATTATAAGGCAAGCCTCAAAACAGAAACATCCTAAAATCATAGAATTGAGAGAAGTCACCATTTGGGCTAGCTGCCAACAATCAATTCACTAATAACTCTAGTGCCCCAGCTCCAGCAAAACCAAGTGCAGGTCAAATCACCAATTCTACAGGAGGACCAGAAGGCTGTGCCATAGGATGACAGGGTCAGCAGTTAGTACACTAAACCACAGCAGTTTCTGGGAGAACACAGACTGTTCCATTCCTCATCTGCTATTACTAATTTTAGTTTAAAGGCCACTGTTAAAACCAAGGGAGAGAACTGGAAGAGCAGCACAACAAAGCTTGTCCTGTCATCTTGTGACAGGTCTAGAGCACAGATGAAAAGCAGAACAGCCAAGAATCCCAGCATAGAAGATGCCTGAATGCAATGCACTAGAATGGTCCACCTTTCCCTCTGCCCCAATAGCAATTTGGAATCTTGCTAATCATCTACCCAGATTGTAATTAGCTCAACAGTTGATCAAACGCTAGTTCAGAGTCCAGCGGTTCCCTTGATAAAACAATTTGAGCATGCTATAAGAATGGAGATGTGAAACAAAAGTTTTTCAGTTCTAAAGTAGTTTCCTCTCAAATGGAACAGACTGTAATTCTGGATGCAAACATTAGTGTGGAGTGGTCTGAGAAATACTGCATGTGAAGAATTCAGAAAGATGCTCCTCGGTGCCATTAGAAGGCTCATCTAATTCCATTGAACATACAAAGTGAAGATGTCTGAATGTTAAGACATTTACTTAGGGTGAGCATTACCCTTTTGTGTCCAGCTGTTAACAGAATCAGTAAGTTTAAAAGCCCCTCAGCTCCACACAAATTCTAATATAAAAACACTTGGAAGAATGCACACTACCTGTCCCACTTCCTAAGCAAACCAGAGGATCAGGCTGGTGTTATGAGCAGTGCCATCTCCTCACAGGTAGCTCAGATAGTTACTCTGCTCCCCAGTATTACCAGTGCAGCTTTTAAGGAGTAAAAATGGAACAAGTTGGATACTAAGTCATTAAAGTTAGGGCTTAGGTAGAATTGAAGTTTATACCCATGACCACCCCAAAGCCAAATTTGCTTTTTCTTTTATGTCTAACCTCTCATCACATACTTGGAACTTAACTATGACCCAGAAATACATGGTTTTCCTGGTAAACGTGTGTACAATCTTTCTTTAACATGCTTAGCCACACAGTTAAAACCTCATTCAGTATGTGCAAGAACTTCATGGTATTTGTCACAAAGGGCATACATATAGAGAGAGAAAGAGGCAAATTTTTTTCTGTTTTGGGATTCAGTTAAAATAGCTAGTAGTAGTTGTTTTATTTATTTTAAGGAAGTATAAAGCCTAATTCTATCATTATTTGAAGTCCTTTCGTTTCAAGTTTGGGATTTTTAAATGCTATAATTTTGAAGGTTTTATTGTTCTTTGTTTTAGTTTTGCTTTTCATCACTGTGATCAAAATACCCAATAAAAACACCTTAGAGGAGGAGAAATTTATTGGGGGCTCATAGTTTCAGAGGTCTCAAGCCACAGGCAGCTAGTTCCACTGCTCTGTATCCAAGGTGAGGCAGAACATCATAGGGGAAGGGCCCAGTGGAGGTAAGCTTAAACTGCTCAGCTCATGGTAGGGTCAGGAAGCAGAGAGAACTCCACTTACCAGGGACAAAATACAAACCCCAGTGACCTACTTCCTCTAGCCACACCCTACCAGCCTACAGTTACCCCCCAGTTAATTCATATTGGGGGATTAATATGCTGATGAGCTTAACCATTTTATCACTGAACGTTCTTGCATCATCTCACATGTGAGCCTTTGGGGGGACATCTCATATCTAAACCATAATATCTTAAAGTAGAAACTTTTAAAGCCTTATCCAGGCTTCCAGTATATATACTTTAACAGTATATCTTTTTTTAAAAAACATAATTTATTTTCAAGTATAATTGTGAGACATTACTATTAGTCCACTAGTTACTGTGTCATTTACTGATTTCCAGGAAGGAATCCTTATGAAGAAAAGAGAATCTAGTTTACCATCAGCTTACTGACAAAAATTAACTCCTACATGTGTGTTTATTTTGCATTTATAACCACATCCACTTTAACATGGACCTCACTTCTGGCCAGATGTCTTTATTTTTCCCTTTGGAAAGGGAGTGCCCTATAAAGAATAGAGCCAAGCCTAGTGGGAATGGAAAGAGGCCAAAACTGTCTACTGGTGAGTGGGTACACCCCTCCCTGCAGGGTGTCCATGTATTCACATGAAAAACCTCCTTAAGGGACTTTCACAGTATTTGTCCTGTTACCATCCTCCCATCACCAGAGGTCAGGGCCTCTGTCCTTGACTTCTTCAGGGAGATTCAGATTCTCTGCTTTCCTCTGTGTCAAGTATAGGAACATCAGACAAACACTAAACTCACTTAGAATAACTGAATGAGGAAGGTTAAACAGTATTCTAAGATAATAGAAAGGCTTGGAGATCACAACCCAAAACAGAAAAAAGATGCAATATCAGGTGAAGAATGAGAAAGAAATATTTGAACCAGAGTAACCCTAACTTCAGGCTCATCTTTACAGGAACCCAAAATAACTAATTTGAACTGCAGCCAACCATCAGACAACTCCCTTTACCCCACCCCCCCCCTTTTTTTTTTTTAAGTTTCCAGAACGCAATCCAGGCTACCACACCTCTCCTATAGTGACGTGTAGGGGAGGAGTCCTGAGTGAATCATGTTCTATTCTTTTACCCTCACAATCTCATCTTCTAGTGCCCACCAAAGTTAGAGAAAGGGACACAGCAGAGTGACCACTTCATAATATATTAAGGTAATCACTATTAAATCTCTGCTTCCCCCTCTCCCACCTCTTGCCCTCTTATTTCCCTTTCAGATAACAGAAATACAGGGACTTCCTCTGAAGCACAGGAAGTGAGAGCAAGATATGCACTGACCTAAGAAGAGCATCTGATGAAAATTCATTTTCTTTCTATACAAGGAGGGACTAACCATGTGTTTGGATATTTTATAATCAAATTGGAGAGTCAGTCTATGAAAAGCATGCTTTGTCATACCTGTGGCTACCATCAGACACAAAGTTCCAGAATGATATTCTGGCATTCTTCACCACAGCAACTGCCCAGTGGGAGAATTTTAAGAGCATTTTCTGAACTAAAAACTACTTTCTGCCCCCTATCCTAAATCAATAATAGCACCATTTCTTTCTTCCTCAAGGATCCTTATCCATTTCTCAATGTGGAAGAGTTTCCTCAGCCTCTTGTCATCCTTCCTGGATACTCTGCTCCTTTTGTGGACCTCCAGGCACTTTTGTCACCTCCTGGACACTGTTCTGGCCAAGCCCTCCCACTCTCCTGAGGGTCCAAGACAGTGCCATCCTCTGGGGCAGCCAGGCGTTGTATCACTTATACCCCGTCATTTATCGCCACCTCCACTCCTCCCAAATATCACATGGGTCCCCAAAAAGAGAGGGGCAACACCTCACATCTCTAAACACCCTTGCAGCTGGTGTTCAGCTGCCTAATTGGAGTCTGCCTCTCAGCACTGTCATCAATAGCTCCCAGCACTTTTGCACCTCGTACCAAGCCTGTGAACCAACTGCTCTGATTTGTTCCAAGCAGATAAACACTCTGCAGGCACTGCTCACATGGAGAGGGGCCAGAAGAGGGTGGAGAGCCTCTTCTTCATAAGAATCAGCAGGTATCAAACACTCCATGATTCTCTGCCCTGGCCAAACTGTTTCTTTCCCTATAAACGGAGATAGCATGTGTTTTATATGGTCTGTATCTTTTTTTTTTTTTTCCGAAAAAGGAAAAGGAAAGGGTGAAATGGGTAGCATTAAACATTTAAAATATAAATCATTTTGCATAAAAGTCTAGCTTCTGATTTGTCTTTAAAAATAGGAAGATCTAGGAGCTGAATCTCAGTGGAAAAGCCCGTGCTTAGGCATATAGCTCAGTGTAGAGCATGTGCTTAGTGTTTGTGAAGCCCTGGGTTCAGTTCTCTGCAACATCAACAACTAGTAAAGTCTAGCAATCAGGGACTCAATGTTGCCTGAAGGAACATTTGGCTGTGGCCCATGCTGGACAAGGCATACCTCTCCAGTCCCCACCTGGTCCACATCCTGCGTTCACCTTAACTCCATAGCCCTGGAAACCCATGCAAATGTAACTCTGTGAAGACCTCAGGTGCAAGGTCATCTGCTCCCAGAGCAGGAGCAAGGTGAACAGACTTTTTTGATGGTGGGGGGGAGTTCTTGAGCAAAATAAAAAATCCACCATTCTGGGGAAAATCCATGTGTAAAAGAGGTCCAAATATTTGACCCAAGGGCATTTCTATGACCTATGCAAAAATGCATTTTTTTAATCCTCTCAGAGAGAAGACTTGACATTCTGAAGGCCAGTGACAGCTGCAGTCTGACTGGCAAGTGGCAGGAACATGGGAACAGACAGCTGCAAGCTGTGCCCAACCCTGTGCCCACCCTATCCTGCTAAAAGGAGAGAGCCAGTGTTGACCTTGCCATCCCATAGCAGGGATGGCAGCATCCTATGGTGACTGCAGGAATTTAGAAAGTCCCTTCTTAGCCCAGTTAGGAATGCAGCCCTTCTTCTGAGGCCAAAGACTTCCAGATGATCGTCTTTATCCCATGAGCCAGGACTCCTTAAGCAATGCAACACCCTGCTAACCCATGCTCACTGGCCTCTGTGAGGCCTTTTTTTTTTTTTGGAGAATTCAAAGACTGCACCTGCCAACCTCCCAGGATAACCCAAACAACCACAATTGCCTCTTCATAGCCAACACCACAGAAATAAGTCTCCGCATTTAAAAAAGCTCACACAAATGGAAGTGTGGCTCCATTCCCAGCCAAGACCCCAGTGAAGAGGCACAAGCTGGTGCTAAATTTTTCAGTGACATCATGTACCAGAGGATGCTCAGGGAAAGCCAGGTAATTTTCCATGCCTTGGGCCACCAAGGATTGCCTCAAGAGGGAATGAAAATAAAGCCGTAGCACAAGAGCAGTTCCCAACCTTGCTTCCTCTAAAGATGGTCAACACAGGACCCCCAAAATGCCAGAACTCATCTCCCTGCCATATATGAAAAGGAATTCAGTGTCGATAAGAGAACTGAAACTGGTTTTGTGGCAGATATTGAAAGTTACTTTTTCAATATCCTGTCCCTCTATCTTCCTTATTAACTAAACCCCAATGTGACAAGCTTCAAAGATCTAATTTCCCAAATTTCCAAGCTTGTGCCACAGCTTCATAGAAATCTCTAGAAGGTCTTCACGGGTGCAAAGAACTTAGATCCTCAGTAGCATTAATGATCTGGGGCCCAGCTCAGCACTGAGGACCCTCCCACTGACGAGGTGAGACACACTGCTGCCTGTGGAAACCCTGAGAGCTGCATTTTCTGTTATTTAGCAGATTGAAATCTTGACCCACAAGGCTAGTCATCAAAGCATCAAGATCTACCCAGGACAACATGTTCTGCTCAGAGGCCATGGCCACAGAACTCATGAGAACAAAGCCCAAAGGATTAAAACAACTAGAGCTGCCAGTTTTAACTCCAAGTTAAAAAAAAAAACCCTAACAGCCTGACCTTCTGACCCAATAGCTTTTCTTCCTCACAACACGGAAATTAACTGGACATTTACTGAATACATCAGGTACTATGTTGGGGGAAGATGAGAAATTTATGACTATTAAGCAAATAAGGGCTTTAACTTAGATGTAAACAGAGTTCTAGGGTTCTGTAGAGAGATGATTTGGGGCTCTCTGGGCATCCCAGGCCAGAGAGTGCACATGAAAGAAGGGTAGAAGTGAAAGATATGGTTGGAAAAAACAGTGGATTAGATGGGGAGAGGAGCTTAGATATTTTAGTATTTTGTTATATAACAGAAGCAACACAGATTTTAAAGCAGCAGATTGGTATATTTGCTTTATGTTTGGTTCTAGGACAAAAACTATTACCAATGGCAGTGTATGTGGGGGTACAGTAGACCAAGAGAGAAAGACACGCACATCCTATCAGCAGGGAGACAAATAGGTAATTGGGATTAATAGGCATACCTAACAATTCTCTCTGGGTATCTCCTGTTTCTTCACATCTGTGAAAACACAGCTTTTATCTGAAACACTTAAAATATTTATACAACCAACAGCCTGTGTGAGAGACAGGGTGTCCCTCTGGGGAAGAGAGGTGATTTTTGTTTTGTTTGTGTGTTTTTACTGCACAGGAGAATAAGGATAATGTCTCCCATGGGGAAAAAGCTTGGCCAGGATTGATTGCTGATGTCTTCATAATATTGGGTTTCTGAAGCTCGTAGTTCCTCAGGGCACAAACCCATTGTGTGTGTAGTATTCATCAGGGCCACTGTTCCCCATGGAACTTGGGGGTCAAGAAAAACTGCTACAAACGTGAAACTCATGCTACTTGCAATGCTTTGAGCAACAGAGTCCTTTGTTTTTAATCCAAGAGTCTCATGCCTTCTCTCTGAATCTCTGAAACTGTGGTAGTCCAACTACCAAAGTTAGCTGCAAATAGGGTAAAACTCTCAGATGCTTCACAATTTTTTAATTAATTAATTAAATTTAATTTTTAAACATATTTTTAGTTGTATATGGACACAGTATCTTTATTTTTATTTATTTATTTTTATGTGGTGCTAAGAATCGAACCCAGGGCTTCATGTGTATGAGGCAAGCACTCTACCACTGAAAGGTACTGGGGTTTGAACCCAGGGGCCACTGAACTACATCCCCAGTCTTTATTTATTTAGGTAGGATCTCACTAAGTTTCTGAGGCTGGCCTTGAACTTGTCATCCTCCTGCTTTGGCCTTCTGTGGACTGGGATTACAGGCATGCGCCACCACACCCAGCTACTTATTAATTAATTTATTTTGCAATGCTGGGGATTGAACCTAGGGCCTTAAAGCTTAAGCTAGGACTGGTAAAGTTCTGGGATACACTTATAAAGTAACGACTGGAACCAAAGATGACTATGAGGTTTCTGAGTTGGATGACTGGGCAGAAGAGAGTAATACCACCCAGGAGGAGGAACACAGGAAGGAAAGAGGTTCCTGAGGAAAGATGGTAGCTGGTTTTAAACACTTGAGCTGTGCAGAGAGTCTTGAAGAGGAGCTGTCCAGCAGAACCCTGACTACAGGGGATGCTCTATAAACAAATTGAACCTCTCAGCAGCTCCTTATACTTCCTAAATTCACACACCTCTGTGCTACATTACAGTCCTCTAGAAGATGTCAACAACAGCTGCCCCTTAGGGGGGAAAAAAGTAGCTGGGCATGGGAGGCTGAGGCAGGAGGCTCTCAAGTTCAAAGCCAGCCTCAGCAACTTAGTGAGGCCCTAAACAACTCAGTGAGACCCTGTTTCTAAATAAAATATTTTTAAAGGCTGAAAATGTGGCTCAGTGGTTAAGTACCCCTGGGTTCAATCCCCAGTACCCCCCCAAATTTTTAAAAACAACAACAACAACAACAAGGTGTGCTTTGTCTAACACTCAGGGAGTCAAATCCCTGAAGGTGAGCCTAGGTGTCTGAATTTTTCTTTTAAAGCTCTGAAGGTGATTTCAATCTACAGGGAGTGGAAAAGTAGTAGCCTATTAGAACCAAAGGCAATCACACTTTCCTTGAGAGCCTAAGAGCCTGACCTGGCAGCAAAAGGGCCATCTTATTTGGACAGGCAGGTGACCTCTTACTACATCAGTACATCAGGACTATTATCCAACCTCTTTCCTTTTTAGGGTCCCCAAGTTTTCACTTAAGGACCAATAATCATTTACCAAGGAAACCACTGCACATAAGAATGAGCAGACTTATGAACCTCCAGCTCCAGATGTTGGACTAAGTAGATGTTATCTCTCAGAATAGTTCAGAGATCTTTTTGCCCCCATAAACTACCTTCCAGTGAAATCATCTGGACACCTTATTCTAATCTTACCAGGCACAGTCCAGACACAACCATCATCCTCATGCAAAGCCAACTTCACTCAGACATCAGAAGCCCTGGAGGATCATGTGGGGTATGTCCCTTAACTCAGTGTTCCTCTATTAGCTTTCCATGTGGGCCTCACAGCCTTTCCAAGGGTCTTGAAAAGTTCAGTCTCCCCTTACCCTTGGGACACCTACAGGGTAGCTGTGTAGTATAGCACATATATTTTTACTATTGTTTGAGCCTCAGTTCTATCTGATGATGCCACAAGAAATTTCTCAGCTTAGCCCCAAATTCATCTCCTTAAACAAAATTTTCTAAAAAGTGGTTTACTGAGAAATCCTTCAAGACTAGGAGGAACTCACAATTTATTAGCAAAGTAATTTCTTTAAAGGCTGAATCCCATCCATATTAACCTTTCCTGTTGGATGCTTAAACAGGATTAGTCGGGTGGAGGAATACAGAGGCACCCTGGGATGGTTAGAGACTTGAGGTACTCAAGACAAAGGCCTGGGCTCATCCAGGGTTGACTAACATTTCCAAGATCAGTTCATCTTTGGGAAAAAAAAAAAAAAAACAAAGCAAAAGTAAAACCCAACACTTCCAGGAAGTATAGGTAGCTCTGTTTTTCAGAATGAAAGTCCATGCTTTAGGAGAGAATGTGCTGTCCATCCACAAACAAGTCACTCTTATCCACTGCACCATGCTCAAAGAAATAGTCTAACTGCAGTTATTAGAGCAAATTACCATAGACTGGTGACTTTATAAGTAACAGATTTCTTTTTCATCATTCTCTTCAAGAGGCCCCTGATCCTGGTTATGTCCTTCCTTGGTGGGTTCATGGAGAGAGAGACAGAGAAGAAGAACGGACATCTTAACTCTCTTTTTTTATAAGGGCATTATTGCTATCATGGGGGCTTCAACCTCATGACTCATTTAAACCTAGTTACCTAAATGTCCCATCTCCAAATACCACAGCATTTGAGATTCAGGTTTCCATGTGTAAACTGGGGATGGGGGCACAAATACTAACTTTGTCATACTAGAGCACATCTTATGCTAGAAACATCAAGATTAGCAACACAGGCCAATTCTATTAAGCATGTATGCCTTTAGAAAAGACACGATTCACACCTGTTCAAGTAAGATAAATCCTTCAAAAGAGGAAGCTGCAGAATTCCATCTTGGTGTGTGTAAAGGGGCTAACTCACTGAGACAGGTCTTCTTTGGGAAATCCATTTCACATGAGGTCTGAGGCATGGATAAGATTAAGGAGGAAAGAGCATTTGAACTCTTCATCCCATAAGGTACTATAGGTACAGCTTATTAAGGAAGAGCACTGAGAAGGGGTGAGAGAAAATAATAGATCTAAGACTACAAGCTATAGCCTGTGTGGCACATGGATAGTCAGAGACACCACGCATAAGTTTCCTTTTTTCTTCAAAGTAAACCAAAGAGTTTTCTCACTGTGTCAAGGTTATACAATATACTGCAGGGGTGGTGAGTGAATGCACTCTAAGAATCGTTCTGGAGCCTCACTATAGCACACCTTCAAATGTAATTCATTGGTTCTCTTTCCATGACAGATTTGATAATGGAATCAACATCTTTAAGACTTTTCTCTGTCCCATAGGAGTAAGCCCCATCTTATTCTTGTTTTAATGCTTTCCTGACCCTACATTCCTCCCTAGAACTTAGCAGAATGTCTTATATACCTGAGGCTCAAAACACTATGTTGAGACTCAAAATTTCAAAATATTCAATCAAGGAAGCAGAGTAATGAAAACATTAACAGAAATTAATTGAGAAGGCTAAGGTTGTAGCTCAGTGGTAGAGCACTTGCCTAGCATGTGTGAGGCACTGGGTTCAACTTTCAGCATCACATATAAAAAAATGAATAAAATAAAGGTTCGTCAACAACTCAAAATATATACATTTTAAAAAAGAAATTAATTGAGGACTAAATAGGTGTGAAATACTCTTGAGAGTCATTTTCTTATACTCTAACCAAGGGACTAGGGAGGGGAGCATTGAGGGGGCACTTCTCTGCACTCTTATCTCTCAGTGGTGATTAAATCCAGCTAGCCTTCCATATCTAGGGATTCCTCATCTTTGGATTTCACTAATTATAGATTGGAAATTGCATATCAATAGATAGTCTGTAGTGATCATTACAGACTTTTTTCTTGTCATTATTCCCTAAGCAGTGAAGTATAACTATTTACATTGTATTAGTTATGATAAGTTTTCTAGAGATGGTATTTAAATATATAGGAGGATGTATGTAAGATATACGCAAAAACTGTACTACTTCATATAAGAGACTTGCTTATTGATTTTGGCATCTACAGTGGTACCAGAGTTAATCCCTTATGGATACTGAAGGGCAACCATACCTCTCTCATAATAGATTTCAGTTTCTTGTATAGCTGGTATCCTAATATTTTATTAGTTAACAGAAATGCTATTCTAGGGCTGGGTGGGCTGTAGCTAAGTAATAGAGCATTTGTTTTACGTGCACAAGACCCTGGGTTCCAATCCCAACTCTGGAGGAAAAAAAAAAAGTAAAAGCAAATAAAGGAGGAGCCGAGAAATGGTATGATATTAGTAAGGCTCCCTCCTCCCTAGCGATTTGCTTTTTGCACATAACTCTAGTTATAATGTAAAGTGTAAGAAACATAAGAAACCCCACTACAACTGCATTTAATTGGGAAAGGCCTATAATTCTAGTAGAGATGGATTGGCTAGTTGAACTATGGTTTATCTGTACTAGTAGTTCTCAAACTTTTTGGATTCAAGACCCCTTTATGTTTTTAAAAATGGCTGCAGGCCCTGAGGAGCTTCTGCTTATGTGATTTATTTTGATGTCTATTTACCATATAAGAATTAAAAGAGAAATACATAAGTACAGATTGCTTTTGCCACATCATGTAGTTTGAGGAACCCCAGGACACCCATAATGAGGACCAAATGTCTAAGCATTATGAAATAGTTTCGGCCTGTGAGCCTTTGGCCTCTGAGGAACTGCAAGAAGTCCATGGACCAAATTTGAGGACCCTTGATCTCTATAATAGAATACCATGTGACAAAAGTATTTTTATTGTATAAAATATTCACTGACATTGAAAGTATTTTAAAGAAAACCAACCACAAAATAGTATGGACATTATTGTACAATTTGAAGCATATAAAAAGTTAATATTCTAATATATTGCAAGTATAGATCTTTAGATGATGAAAATACAAGTTTTTCTTTTTTTTTTGTTTTGTTTTCTGCATTGAGTTTTTAAAATGTAACCAGATGTACACACATTTAGCAAACATATACATATTGATTATTGGTAGTCACCTATATTGGTCCTTCCCAGACCACAAAATTTCAGCTTAGCATTTTTAGGAAAGATATCACCAAAACAAATTACCAATGATAAAGTATTAGTATTTTTCTTTATTTCTTGGTGGTGGGGATGGAACCCAGGGATTTTGCCCACTGCATTCTACCATTGAGCTACTCTCCCAGCCACAATAAGGTACTGGTTCTGCACAGCTTTAAGCGTCCTTGCCTCCCAGAGACAATAGAAGTACCCCTAGGGAGCTTGCTAGAACCATGGACTCCCCAGTCCCACTCAAGACCTCCTTAATCAGAGCCTGCCTTGAGACCAGGTGATTTGTGTGCATAGCAGGTTTGAGAAACCCTGGCAGCACATTAGAATGACCTGGGAATTTTTTTAAAAAATGTGGGAGGGGAGGAGGCATTGAGAAGGCTGCATTTTCTTTTATTACTTTCAGGTGATTCTTATCTGCATTTAGGACTGAGAAATGCTGCTCTAACACCAGGGCCTGGCTTCAACCTTGAAAAAAGAGCAAGGCTGTCACCTCCAAACTCTACCCTGCTTTGATGCAGTGCCCCCACCCTCCACCTCTGCAACATGTGGGGACCTCCTACCCAAGTTCCAGATCCCAGAAATTTCACAGGGACAGATGAACTGAATGGAGGAAAACAGCTGCCATCTTAGTCCATTCAAACAAAATAGCACAGACCACGTAATTTATAAACCGAAATACATGGCTCACGATTCTGAAGTCTGGGAAGTCCATGATCAAGGCACCTGCAGTTTGGGTGTCTGGTGAGGGCCTGTTCTTCAGGAAGAGAGCCTTCCATGAGACTTCCTCCTCCCTTGGTGGAAGGGGCAAACAAAGTCTCTTATACCCATACTTATCCCACCCTCAAGAAGGCTCCGCCCTTATGACCTCATCACTGCCCCAGAAGCCCCGCCTCTTAATACTATCACATTGAGGATTCAACCTATGTCAAATTCTAAAAAAGCAAGTCTCCAGTGCCTTCAAAATCAAGTTTGCAAATTCTTAGCTCAAAGGAAACTCTTATTGACCAACATTGGTGTTTTTAGAGGAATATGTTACGTTCCATTTGGTGTTTGAGGAGAGGCTTATGCTGAGGACTGAGATACGAATCAGGACTCCGGGGTCTTGGTTAACAGACCCTTTCTTTCCAGTGGAGCAGGTGTGACCCAGGAGGGGTGTGCAAACTGCTGTGCTAACACACTGACAGGTGACTTGAGGACACAGTGCCCCCTGTCTGGCAGATGAGCAGCTTTAGGCCATCACCACTGACTTCTAGAAACTGCATTTGAGTCTTGGGTCTTGGGGGGGGGGGGGTAAGGCCCAGCTTCCACCTGAACTGCATACACTTGCTGTGATGCCCCTGATGAAATTCCAGCAGCAAGATTAGAATGTCATTATTAATGAGAGCAAACTGCTCTGTCCCTTAATGTTCCAAACCAAGCCATGCTGTTTTCGGGAATGTGAAAAGTGGCAAAACACCCACCTGTCCTAAGCTACAGACTCTTAAATTTCTCCAAAGTGCACACACCTCTGGAGACTTGCTGTCCTGTTTTCTTTTTTTTTTAATTTCTTTCATATTCTTTTTTTTTATTGGTTGTTCACAACATTACAAAGCTCTTGACATATCATATTTCATACATTAGATTGAAGTGGGTTATGAACTCCCAATTTTACTCCAAATGCAGATTGCAGAATCACGTCGGTTACACATCCACAATTTTACATAATGCCCTATTAGTAATTGTTGTATTCTGCTACCTTTCCTATCCCCTACTATCCCCCCTCCCCTCCCCTCCCATCTTCTCTCTCTACCCCATCTACTGTAATTCATTTCTCTCCTTGTTTATTTTCCCATTCCCCTCACAACCTCTTATATGTAATTTTGTATAGCAATGAGGGTCTCCCTTCATTTCCATGCAAATAGGCTGGGGATGTAGCTCAGTTGGTAAAGTGCTTGCGTTGCATGCACAAGGCCCTGGGTTTGATTCCCAGCAAAAAGAAAAAAAAAGTTGTCTGCTGTCCTGTTTTCATCCCTAAGCAATCTCTCTTCCAACTCCAGCCAGGTGCAGTTTTACATGGTCGACACTAGAGGGCGAGCCACCAAAACATTTCTGTTCCAATCCGTTGCTCTGCCAAAACAAAAAAGTTCACTCTAGATTTAAAAGACAGCTTTCTCCCTGGCTTTGCCCAAGTCTAATGCCAGCAGCATTCATTGAAAAGCAACAGCGAAGCACTTTTTTTTTCCTTTTTGGCATCTTGGGGATTGAACCCACACCACTTGCAAGCTAGGCAAGTGCTCTGCCACTGAGCTAGGTCCCTGGCCATTTAGTTGCCATCTTGTTTACACACTACCATTTCTTTTCCAAATCCATTTAACACAGTGTAAAGCCATGAGCTAGCCTGCTCCTCCTTTAGATCTATGTTAGTTGGTGTCTTAGATGTGGGGGAATAAATTGCACTGACCCCTGTCAATCATAAGGGGTATACTAAGAGGGGCCTAATCAGGTGTCCTCTCATTGGTAGCAAGTTTACAAGAGATTCACTCAACTTGAACACTGCGGAGAAAACTGGAGTTAGTTCCTCAAACCAAAAACACCCTAAAAACTGTAGTTTTTATAAACTCCACCCTTGTAGCAAACTGTTCCAAGAAAAGAGAAAACCTGGGGAGTGTAAAGATGTTCAGAGTTTGGCTTCTCTCTTCCCTACTGCCCAACACAGGAACATCTGACTGCCTGATCCGTTGTCATACATTTTCCATAGTTTTACTGTGTCATCCTGATAAAGCCAATACTGGTTATTTCCTGGCAAATGTTGCGTCTCCTCCCTGCTCAAACATTGGGCTCCCCCTTGCTGAGAGGTGGCACCTAGAAACAGCCCCATGGCCACAGTAGAGTGTGCTGGCCACCAAATTCTGTTGGCCAGGGTTTATGGAGAGCTTCCAGCTCTTCCTTGGAGGTCTGAACAGTATTTCCCTAGAGAAGGAGGGCTTCGCAGAATAAATGACAAAGATTGCCCGGGAGGGCCTGCCAGGTCACTGGGCTCCAGTTCCTCATTGTTCAGCCCACCGGCTTCCCAGGGCTCTTGTCCAAGTGAGCCGGAAACAGACACAAGAAGCCCCACAAAACTGCAAAATTATTCCATTCCTGCCCACACAAACACGGGGGCACCAGTGAGTATACATTCTGCATAATAAGAAAATGCCAAGAGACACTTTTAAGAACCCCCTTGAGTGAAGAATGCCTGGGACCTTTGGCAGGACAAAGTTGAAAGTTGAGGTCTCTTCCCTCGGAGAAGAGTTTTTCAAGTACTTTGTGATGCAAAGTTCTAGTTTTAAATTCCTCAATCTCTTTTTTCAAAACCTAATCTTTTTATTTTACAGAAGCAGTAATGTTTGTCATAACCCAAAAATAGCAAAGAGAAATTTAGTAATCTTCCTGAAGTCTACCATCTACACACTGAAGAAATTTCCTACCAGTTTTTGATTTTTGTAGACAAAGCATCCTTTGACTTCTGAGCCATAATCCTTCTCTTTTGTTGGCCAGTTTGCAAGGAGCGAGGGCCATGGCCTCACATAGATGATCAGCAATGTCAAGGAACAGGGAGGGTCTTCTCCAGTCACCACTGAGAAGTTTCATTAAAATCAAAACACTTGTTTCAAATGTCTGGGGAAGTGAGACAAAATGTTTCTCGAACAAGTCTTGGAACCTACCGTCAGGATCTGAGAGTAAGATAAGAACCTTACAATTTTATTCCCATTTGATTTTTGAAAGTCAGCAGGGGAAAACAGTATTTCAATGTTATACCTGCCCTTTTTTTTTTTTTTTTTTTTTTGTTTAACAAGAAATTTCTTGAATTGGAAAGCATCTTATACTTCCATTTAAAAATAAAAAGTAATTACAATGACTTGGCCATTATACATTTTCATATGTAGACTGATGGCAACAATAGTTTAAAATCAAGCACTTAGTTTAACAAAAAAAAATGTACAACAGTTTTAAAAACAAGTTTTGCCAATGTTACTGGCAGACATGAAGAATGTATTTTTTTTCTTATTATGATAAAGTACTGCAGAGTAAACTTTGTTTTGTAACAACAACAAGAACGTCTTTCAAGGGTCTTAAAAACCCAGTGTTCTCTTGCCGTGATAATTTATAATGAAAAGAGAAGTTGATGTTTCTCAAATGGGTCAAGATTCCTGTTTCAAGGGGCTGTGAGCAATTATTTTCTTACAAAAAGATTAAAAATTTATCAGGTCCCTAAATGCTAAGTTCTACTGTGCATTAAATGTTCACGGGAACTTTTAAAAACACACACACATATTCCAGAACCGCTAAGGGCAAGGCCTGGGGATCTGTGTTTTACATGGTCCCCAGGAGACAACCTCAGGGACGGGAGAGCTCTCCTATTTACTGGGCTCTGCATCTGTCTCACATCAGATTGCATTTAGCAGCATGAAGGGACAGTTCCCTCCACAACCACAAAATTATTCCTCTCCCCTTCCCATCTAGAGACTGGCTCTGAGCAGAGCTTCTCAAAATCAAAGTGTGGTTCCCAGATAATAGCATCACTTGGGAAATTGTCAGAAATGCAAATACTAGAGTCCCATCCTGGGCCTACTATAAAAGAAAATTTGGGGAAGAGGTGAACACAGTCCTCTGTAGGTTTTTTGGTTTGGGGGGGGGGGGATGGACCCCGGGCCTTATGCCTGTGAGCTGCACCCTGAGCTCCACCCACAGCCCAGTCCTCTGTTTTGGTGAACCCTTCTGTTATTTTTGCTGCAAAGCAGAATCTGTGAACCCCTGGATTAGAGAATTTCACAGTTTTAAGAAAGAAATAATGAAGACATAATTCTACGTCAGGTAGAACCAAGTTTATTAATGACAGCCTTTATTACAATCACTCTCAAGTGTAAAAAATAAAGGGTGATTAATTAAAATTTAAAACTCACTTGGACTTGCTGTTTGGCCTTTCACTGGCTGTGCCAAAAGGGTGGGGATCTTGCCTGATTCTGAATAACTGGTCAGATGGAGTTCACTGGAGAATGAGGTAATAAAAAAGACAAAAGTGCCAATTGGAGAGCTCAAGTCTTCTCCATGTTGGAAGGACATTACAAAATGACAACCGTGGGATGGGCGAGAATGAAATAAGATACTCTTACATCCAGAATACGGACTGAACATCTCTACCTATACAGAGACACAGACACACACACATGCAGAGTCATACACACATCCAAATTGTGGAGACAAGATTTTAGAAGAATCTGTCCTTTCTCTAAGCAGACTGACACATTCATCAGCCACCACAATGCCACATGGGGCTCAAGTGGAAAACTGTGCTAAATTTCCACAAAGTATGCTAGCTGGCAGCCCATCTATGAGCTGACAAATGTGTCGCCATGGTAAAATAGGCTTGTGGTTTTCCCAGTGCTCCAACAGACCAAAGAACAACATCCGGGGGACACCAGCTGGATTAAAATCTGGGGGAGCAAAACTTGCCCTCCCATCTGAAGTGGAGGGTAGGGGTGGCAGCACCTGGAAGTGGTTTTCCTCTTTGTATCAAAGAACACTTGCCCTCTTCAATGCACTCCCCCTCCAAAGTATTTTTGTGCTTTTGTTACCATTTTGATGGTGAGAAAGCAAAAAGGACAGAGGAGCTCTGGCCATGCACTAACTTTTTAATCAAACTAAACTGCAAGGAGGAAGAAGGAAAAAAAAACCATTAGAAGCTTTTTGATTGTGACAACACTGTTTTGGAATTGGGTTTAATTCCACTCAGAGAGAAAGAAGCAGAAAGGTGCAGAGGATGGGGCACCAAAATTGGCAATGGAAGAGATGGTGGAGTCCATGAGCTTTGTGATGGCACAGCCCATCTCTTCCCAGTCGGGCTGGGACAACATGCCATGATCTCCCAACGCAGGGAACCTATGGCCTATTCTGAAATAAATGTGACCAATATTTTAAAAGGTCAGTAGGAAAGATGGCAGGAACAGGAGATGGATTTAGAATCACAGGTCATGCAGGTTAAGATCATACAAACAAAATTAATATTTGAGCCAAGTTAAAAAAAAACCACTTTAAAATTTAAGAGGGACTATATCATAGCCTTCACCTTTGGGAGACCAAGAAAAAAAAAAACAAGAATAATAACAAAAATCAAAACAAAACAACATAACCCAGAATATTCCAGAGTTTCCAAAGAATCCAACCACTAATTTGGTAGGGTGGGGTGAGGGAGTGTTTAATTAACACCTCTCATTAACCTCATTTTCTCCTTGGATGTCACTGATAAATAAAGCTCAGGCCTACTTAGAAAAAAGAGTGGTCCTGCTAAAATACGGCATTATGAAGTCTCCAAGGCTTGCTCGGTGCACACGGAATATACAACTTTCTTTATAAGAGATGCTCCAGGACGGACCACGAGTACCACCCACATTACCTGCTCAACTCGATCACAAACCCTCAACCCAAAGGCAAGCTGTCTTCCTCTTCAGACGACAGTGGCAACAGTTCCCTGAAATGTACACGGAGGGATGCCAAAACACCACTGCCCTCCAGGTAAGAAAGAGGCTGAGTTTGAGCAAAGATGTACTTCATTAGGCCATGGAACACAAGGCAGTCTCTCCAAGGTGGGACGAAAAGCAAGACTCTCTCTCTCAGTCCTCCAGTGACTGAAGTGGAGGACAGGGCTGTGTTCTCCACCGATTCATGTACCTCTGGGTACCCCACCCTGCCTTGATTTCCTTTTTGGTAAGCATCCATCCATCCATAAATTCATGGCTACAGTAGAGATTCACGGCGCAATGACTTTCGTTCTGGCTATCTTATAAAAAAAAAAAAATTTTTTTTTCTGTCAGTGAGCAGCATTATCCAGTTTTACACCCCCAACAAAAGAAACAAGTTCTTGGCAGCTCCATTAGGTGGGATTGCAGGATGCCTGTGTGACGAAGTGCACACAGCTTGCATATCAGTTCGGCACGCGGGAGGGTGATGAAGGCTGGGTCAGTCCAGTGTCTTGCAGCAGCTGTTGCAGGGGCTCTACCAGCTAGCCCTGACAGCTTCAATATCACTAACCAAATTCTGGGCCAGGCATATCCCAAAAATCTGAGGGAAAAAAAAAAAGCAAGTCAAACAGTGAAATTCTTAAATTCATTAAGCATTTCCTTGGCCCTGTGTTCATTTTTTCTTTTCTTTTTTCTTTTTTTTTTTTTTTTTTTTTTGTAATCTGATTGTTAAAAATTGATGCAAGGATGGTTCAATATACAGAAATCAATAAATGTTATCCACCACATCAACAGACTTAAAGATAAGAACCATATGATCATCTCAATAGACGCAGAAAAAGCATTCGACAAAGTACAGCATCCCTTTATGTTCAAAACATTAGAAAAACTAGGGATAACAGGAACTTACCTCAACATTGTAAAAGCTATCTATGCTAAGCCTCAGGCTAGCATCATTCTGAATGGAGAAAAATTGAAGGCATTCCCTCTAAAATCTGGAACAAGACAGGGATGCCCCCTATCACCACTTCTATTCAATATAGTTCTCGAAACACTGGCCAGAGCAATTAGACAGACGAAAGAAATTAAAGGCATAAAAATTGGAAAAGAAGAACTTAAATTATCACTATTTGCGGATGATATGATAATATATCTAACAGACTACAAAGGTCTAACAGGTATATCTAACAGGTCTACAAAGAAACTACTAGAACTAATAAATGAATTCAGCAAAGTGGCAGGATATAAAATCAACATGCATAAATCAAAGGCATTTCTGTATATCAGCGACAAAACTTCTGAAATGGAAATGAGGAAAAACACTCCATTCACAATATCCTCAAAAAAAAAAAAATAAAATACTTGGGAATCAACCTAACAAAAGAGGTGAAAGATTTATACAATGAAAACTACAGAACCCTAAAGAGAGAAGTAGAAGAAGATCTTAGAAGATGGAAAAATATACCTTGTTCATGGATAGGCAGAACTAACATCATCAAAATGGCGATATTACCAAAAGTTCTCTATAGGTTTAATGCAATGCCAATCAAAATCCCAATGGCACTTCTTGTAGAAATAGATAAAGCAATTATGAAATTCATATGGAAAAATAAAAGACCCAGAATAGCAAAAGCAATTCTAAGCAGGAAGTGTGAATCAGGCGGTATTGCGATACCAGACTTCAAACTATATTACAGAGCAATAGTAACAAAAACAGCATGGTACTGGTACCAAAACAGGCGGGTGGACCAATGGTATAGAATAGAGGACACAGAGACTAATCCACAAAGTTACAACTATCTTATATTTGATAAAGGGGCTAAAAGCATGCAATGGAGGAAGGATAGCATCTTCAACAAATGGTGCTGGGAAAACTGGAAATCCATATGCAATAAAACGAAACTAAATCCTCTCCTCTCACCATGCACAAAAGTTAACTCAAAATGGATCAAAGACCTTGATATCAAATCAGAGACTCTGCGTCTGATAGAAGAAAAAGTTGGCCCCGATCTACATATTGTAGGGTCGGGCTCCAAATTCCTTAATAGGACACCCATAGCTCAAGAGTTAATAACAAGAATCAACAATTGGGACTTACTTAAACTAAAAAGTTTTTTCACAGCAAGAGGAACAATAAGAGAGGTAAATAGGGAGCCTACATCCTGGGAACAAATTTTTACTCCTCACACTTCAGATAGAGCCCTAATATCCAGAATGTACAAAGAACTCAAAAAATTAGACAACAAGATAACAAATAACCCAATCAACAAATGGGCCAAGGACCTAAACAGACACTTCTCAGAGGAGGACATACAATCAATCAACAAGTACATGAAAAAATGCTCACCATCTCTAGCAGTCAGAGAAATGCAAATCAAAACCACCCTAAGATACCATCTCACTCCAGTAAGATTGGCAGCCATTATGAAGTCAAACAACAACAAATGCTGGAGAGGATGTGGGGAAAAGGGTACTCTTGTACATTGCTGGTGGGACTGCAAATTGGTTCGGCCACTTTGGAAAGCAGTATGGAGATTCCTGGGAAAGCTGGGAATGGATCCACAATTTGACCTAGCTATTGCCCTTCTCGGACTATTCCCTGAAGACCTTAAAAGAGCGTACTACAGGGATACTGCCACATCGATGTTCACAGCAGCACAATTCACAATAGCTAGACTGTGGAACCAACCCAGATGCCCTTCAATGGATGAATGGATTAAAAAAATGTGGCATCTATACACCATGGAGTATTACACAGCACTAAAAAATGACAAAATCATGGAATTCGCAGGGAAATGGATGGCACTAGAGCAGATTATGCTTAGTGAAGCTAGCCAATCCCTAAAAAACAAATACCAAATGTCTTCTTTGATATAATGAGAGCAACTAAGAATAGAGCAGGGAGGAAGAGCAGGAAGAAAAGATTAACATTAAACAGAGACATGAAGGGGGAGGGAAAGGGAGAGAAAAGGGGAATTGCATGGAAATGGAGGGAGACCCTCATTGTTATACAAAATTACATATAAGAGGCTGTGAGGGGAATGGGAAAATAAACAAGGAGAGAAATGAATTACAGTAGATGGGGTAGAGAGAGAAGATGGGAGGGGAGGGGAGGGGGATAGTATAGGATAGGAAAGGTAGCAGAATACAAGAGTTACTAGTATGGCATTATGTAAAAATGTGGATGTGTAACTGATATGATTTTGCAATCTGTGTTTGGGGCAAAAATGGGAGTTCATAACTCACTTGAAGCTTATGTATGAAATATGATATGTCAAGAGCTTTGTAATGTTTTGAACAACCAATAAAAAAATAAAAGAAAGAGGAAATCCAGGTACAATAAAAAAAAGAAATTCAATTAATGTACTGTAAAATGCATCCATTTAATGATAATAATTCAGTAGGTTTTAGTTTATTCACTAAGTTATGCAACTGTCACCACTATCTAATTATAGACATTCTTATTACCCCTTGAATAAGCCTTCTTTGCCTAAGCAGTCATTTCTATTCCTCTTCCCATATAGCCCTGGCTGTATTTCTATGTATTAATGAATTTCTATAGATTAGATATTCTGGACATTTCACATACATGGAATCATATAATATGTAGTGTGTCTTTTTACATGTAGCAAAATATTCTCAAGTTTTATCCTCATGTACCAATAGTTCATTGTTTTGTTTTTGTTTTTTGGAGGGGGTGTACTGTTTGGGGGGAAAGGTAATAAATTTATTTGAAGAAATGGTACAATGGTACAAATTAAAAAACTTAAGTTTTGGGTTGTTTTTTTTTTTTTTTTTTTGGTACTGGGGATTGAACTCAGGGGCACTTTACCATTTAGCTCTATCCTCAGCCCTTTTTGTTTTTTACTTTGAGACAAAGCCTTGCTAAGTTACTAGGGTAGGCCTTGAATTTGTGATCCTCCTACCTGAGCCTTCTGAGTCACTGGGATTATAAGGGTGTGCCACCATTCCTGGTTTTAAGGGAATGTTTTGGTACAACTGACAGAGAAGGTAACTCTCTTGCATTACCTTTGAGACCAGGGAAGTCACCCCATGGCCATGGGAAAGTCAGCCTAAGGCTTATCACTTATCACTGTGTGCTGGTCAAAGAGGTCTTCTGCCATGACAGATTCAGGGGCTCCTATCCTGCAGAAGTTGATTACATGGTCACCCAGTTCTCTAAGGAATTTTGCCTGGTCATTCAGGTAATGAGTCTCAATATTAAAGTTACACAGATAGGGTCATTTTGTCAGTAGCCAGTTGCATGTGGCCTGCTCCCCTGTCAAGGTCTGGTTTCTTGATATCCTGCAGGAAGACAGAGCTACCTCATTAGTTCTGGAGTTTCATCAGTTTCCAAGCATGTTCCCTGTCCTTGTGAGATTGGTGAGATTTGGCAAAGTACTTCAAAGTCACATCATCCTGGTCAAAGCAGTAGAAAGATGGGCAGGCAGACAGGGGGAGGTAGAGCTCCAGTTTGACCTGGCTGAGAGGCAGAGGTGGGGACGGCAAAGATCCTGGGGTACCTGAGGGCATGGTGGAGAGGTGGAGAAGGACTGGCTCTGGGGGCCAGTACAGGTGGTGGACAAATGACAGGTTCTTTCCAAATACTGTTGAAGCAGGAAATCACACTGACTCTTACAAAGAATTCTTGGCCAAGCATTCTGGTTGCTGAATGATATTCTATCATATGTCTATACCACATTTTGTTTATCCACTCATCAATTAATGAATATCTGAATTGTTCTTTTATTTGGTAATTATGAATAAAGCTGCTATGAACATTTATGCACAATTTTTTTGGTGAATATATTTTTCAATCCTTTTGGGTACATTCCTAGGACTGAAATTACTGGGCCATATGATACCTTTATTTTTAATTTTCTGAGAGCTGCCAAGTTGTTCTCCAAATAGGCTGCACCCTTTCATGCCTTCCAGCAGCATGTGAGGGTTCCAGTTTCTCCATATCCTCACCAACACTTATTATTGTCTTGTCTTTTTTTATTCCGCCATCCCGCTAAGTGTGAAATGGTATCTCATACCAGTTTTTATTTGCACTTTCTAAAGACTAATGACGTTGGCATCTTTTCCTGTGCATATCAGCCATTTTTTATCTTCTTTGGAGAAATGTCTACTGAGATCCTTTGCTCATCTTAAAACTGGGTCTTTTTATTGTTGGACTGTAAACATTTTTTTCTATATTCTTGATAGACTTTTTTAAAGTCATAAAGTCATTCTTTTTTTTTGTTCTTATTTTTTATAAGTTTATTTTATTTGTTTGTTTTTTATGTGGTGCTGAGGATTGAACCCAGTGCCTCACACATGCTAGGCAAGTGCTCCATCACTGAGCCACAACTCCAGCCCTTGAAAGACCTTTTTAAGACAATTATTTGAAAATATTTTCTCCAACTTTGTGGGTTAACTTTTTATTTTTTCAACAATACCATTTTCAGCATAGAATTTTTAAAATTTTTATGGAGTTCATTTATTTACATTTTCTTGGGTTGCTTGTTGCTGTCATATCTAAGGCAACATTGCTTAATCCAGAAATCACAAATATTTGCATCTGTATTCTTCTAGAGTGTCACAGTTTAGCTCTTATTTGGCTCTCTTTCTTATTTTCCTTTTCATTCTTTTCTTTTTCATTTCTTGGGTCTCTCTACGTTGCCCAAGTTGGTCTCAAACTTCTGCACTTGAGCAATCCTCCTACCTCAGCCCCTTTAGTAGCTGAGACTGCAGGCATGCACCACCATGCCTGGATATATTTAGGTCTTTGATCTATTTTAAGTTAATATTTACATATTATACGAAATAATGGTCTAATATCACTTTTTGGTACACAGATATCCAATATTCCCAGCACTCCTTGTTGAAAAGAGGGTTTATCCCCATTGAATGGTTTTGTTCCCTTGTCAAAAATAAACTGACCATAGACATATGAGGTTATTTCTAGACTTCCAATTCTATTCCTCTGCTCTACAATGGCTAGCCTTATTTGAGTACACACTATCTTGATTAATGATGTGGCTTTGTAGTTGGTTTTGTATTGATAAGTGTGAATTCTGCAAATTTGTTCTTTTTCTAGTTCATTTAGACTATTCTGTATTCCTTACATTCATTTAGACTATTCTGTGTTCCGTATGAATTTTGGGATCAGCTTTTTCATTATGGACACAAAGGCAGTTGGAATTGTGATAAGGACTGCAATGAAGTTGTAAGTCAATTTGAGGAGCAACGACACTTGAAAATATGAAGTCTTGCAATCTGTGAACACAGGATGTCTTTCCATTTATTTGGGTCTTCTCTAACTTCTTTCAACCATGTGCCCTGTTTGTGAATCTCCAAAGAAAATATCATATCAACAACATAAAGAGTCTAGCTCTTGAGACCATTTAGGAGGAAAAGCGGGTGCTCCTTCCCTCACTGTCACTGTGGCAAGCTGGTCCAGACAGCAAAAAGGGACACAGCATCTCTGAAGCTCCCCAACACTCTAATCTCGTAACTGAGATCTATTCTGACTATTCAAGTCTGCCCCAGCTATCGCAATGCAGTATGACTGAGCTCATGGAAACAAGAGAACACTATCAGGCAACTAGTGATCTACTTAATTTCTCCATCTTGAAAATGAAAATATAAATAAGATTTCCTACAGTATTTCAGGATCTAAAATCAGATCTTAAAAAAAAAATTCAAATGGAATAGTTCAGTCTGTTTGCAGCCCTCCAATGTGTTTTTTTTTTTTAAAGAGAGAGTGAGAGAGGAGAGAGAGTGAGAGAGAGAGAGAGAGAGAGAGAGAGAGAGAGAATTTTTTAATATTTATTTTTTAGTTCTCGGCGGACACAACATCTTTGTTGGTATGTGGTGCTGAGGATCGAACCCGGGCCGCACGCATGCCAGGCGAGCGCGCTACCGCTTGAGCCACATCCCCAGCCCATCCAGTGTGTTTTAACAACAATGACACTCAGGTGATTGTGCAAAGCTTCTGTCCTGGTGAGGGCTCTCCTGGGCACTATTTCCCTGTGTTATCCATAAAGGACCTTGTCTTACCTGCAGTAATGCAATGCCTATGAAAATACCAGCCACGATGGTTAAATTGTCCTGCAGCCACTTCTCAAACTGGGGTACACAGCCTTTTGTGTAGATTACAATCTGCTGGTCAACTTCCTTCACAAGGGAAGAGGAGAGCAGAATGTCACAGATACAGCACTGTGCATATGCAAAAGCGCCTCCAAACACCCTGCGTGCTAAGCAGCAAGATGAGATTCCACTTACTGGTTTTTGCCTGGCATCGTAGCCACACTGAGTATTGATGACATCTTCCTGGTAAAGAAAGAAAAAGAAAAGTGAAATTCACTCTTATTAAACAGAAAATCCATCTAGAAATGGGCAGAAGCCCCCCATCAAGTGTCAGTAATAAATGTCTACAGGGGTATACAGATGGTAGAACTATGTTAAACACTTTAGCTATGCTATCCCGTGTAATCATGATAACAATTTTCAGAAATAGGTATGAAAATATGCCCTATTTTATACACGAGGAAAACGGAGGCTAGGGGAGTCTCGAACAGGACAAATCCATTATGTAGGAAGCTCAAGATTCAAAGTGCTGCCGACCCTAAGGAGCTTAAGGGGTGCAGAGAATGGAGGAAGTAGATTAAAACAAAACCTAAAGGACACAGTAAGTACCTTAATTTTTTTTGGTGAGGAGGGAGGTCTCTTATATTTTTGTGTGTGTATATGGGGAGGGGTGCATGTTAAGCACAAACCCAGGGCCTGTGTGTGCCAAGCACATACTCATACATTTTTATCTACAAACTTCTGTATTGTTTAGATGGGTTTTCAACAAGAATGCATTACTTTAATAATTAAAAACAAAACACAATCCTGACTACCTATTACACGGGCAGCCTGACATCTCCCGGGACCTGATCAGAAACTTGGGTTCCACTTTTTTGAGTTAGTTTATTCTTCCCCTCTGTGGAGTATTAGGTAGATTTTCTTAGCTTAGATCTCATAGAATAAAACAGTTTTACTGAAAATCTCTGTAGTTGAAAGGAGAAGCCTAGTGACTCCCAAGAATCTTCTGAATTCTTACGATGGACTATTAATGTTAGACGGGACCTGGAGACAGGGAGCACACAATTCAGGATCTGCTGGCCAGTGGCAAGGCCACCAGAGTGGGCACTTCAAGCCCAGAGATGGGCATTCTCTGCCATAGGAGAGGGATAAACGAGCCAGCAGGAAAGGAATCAGGACCAGAATTGGACAGTTGTTAGTAATTCTCAGTCTCCTTCAGACCAAGAGACACAGCCCAGGCTGAACCCCGAGCTGGTGGAGAAGGCCTGCCCACTGCAACACCAAGACCACAGCCTCTCTTAAAGAGGCCCGTGGCCTCTACCTTACAGGTGAGCAACCCTTGGAACTCATCTATGCTCGACTGGCTCCACTCACTGGGGGCAAGAACAGGCCAGGGGGAGGACACCTGGGGACTGAAGGACTAAGAGAGACACTGGAGTCCAGGAAGGCATGTAGCTTAGGAGCATGCAGGGATGAATGTGGGACAACCTCTCATTTCTAACACCCAATTCTGGCTTTTCATGTATAACAAGGAATTGCATTTTCAGTCATTCTGTTTACCAGGCTGAATCCTTTGACCCCAAGATATAATCAAACCTGTGATATAAGGGAATGGCTTATAAATAGGGTTTTTTAATGGTTTCTTTTTAAAAATTATATGCAAACAGCAATTACTGTAGTTATTATGATACCCAAGAGCCTGGGAGGCTATGGTCTTGCTAAGAAGTAGTGTTTCAAACTGTACCTCTGCTCCTAATACCTTCCTTAGGAACTTGGCTGGGAAGAAGAGGGTTATGAGCCCCCAACTAATGGAGAGCTCTCGTGTGAGCCCAACCTTCTCATAAAGAAGGAATGACAAGCGATATGGGCAGGCTGCTTGTGCCTGGTGCTTGGTTCCATCACTGGCAGAAGAGTGAGCCTGAGAAAGTGACTGACACTCCATGTGCCTTGGTTTCTTCACCTGAAAAGGCAGGGTAATGGTGGCATCTGCTGGTAGAAATGTTCTGAACTTAAATGAGCCAATGCGCATTAACACCTTGGCCTGGGAACCAGCATAGACTGCTACATTAATGCCAGGGATGATTGCTCCTACCAGAATATCACAGCACTCTACCCCCTACAGGAGTTCCAATTAGACAAAGGCAGGTAAGAAGAGGTTTCATGACAAAATCGCTCTACCATCCCTCACACCCTCGCTGTGGCGCACAGAGCAGGCCAACAGTTTGCTGGCAGTCACTCACCGCCGGGTCTTTAGTACAGCAGGAGAACGGCACGCCGCAGCGCTCTCGACTTGCATTGGAATCTGTGCAATTGAAGTAAATATTTAGGTTCCAATCATCAGCTCCAAAAGCCCCACAGCACTGCCACTAGAGCAAACAGGAGACAATTAGAACATCTTGACTTGGAGGCGATCAGGCGCCTACACTCACACCCGCCAGAATGACACCCAGCCTCTGCCAGCTCTAACCTCTTTAAATTTTCCAGCCAAACAGAACCTAAATGGCCCCTGTAAAAGCTTCCAGAGTAATTAAGGCTGAAGGTTTACAAAGATGTGTTGGCATGTGATTTAAATGATCAATGAAACCCATGGTGTTGGTAGATATGAGTGTTGTACAGCAAGAGCTCACTAAGAACAGGATCAGTTTGGCTTCGAAATCTTCTAGAAGGATCTGTAAGAATATTCTAGAAGGATCATTAATAAGATGGCAGCATCTGAAGGAGGCAACTGGCCTGTAGGTGGGCTTAAAGTTTTGATCTCCATATTTTAATGGTTTTTACTGACATACAGTAAACTGCACATTTTGTAATAATATACCAACTATATAATTTGGTGTGACATAGCATTGTGAAACTATCACCATAATCAAAATAGTGAACATCAGGGGACATAACTTAGTGGTAGAGTGCTTGTCTAGCATGCCCAAGGCCCTATAAGTCCAGAAAAAAAAATGTTAGTGAACATATTCATATCCTAAAAGTCATACAGGGTTGCTTTCATTACACTTGTTTCTGTTCTGAATTTTTAAAAACAAGAATATACATTTACATTTTCAACTTTAAAAAGTCCGTTACCTAATTAAAATATAATATACTGAATATGTCTTAAGTGGAGCTATATTCAAGGGCTATTCCATAAGACCCCTACTAACCCTCTGTGCTAGACTATCTCTACTTCTTTGAATTAAATTAATACAAAGTTTTGACCACTGTAAGGCTTTCAGGACCAACAGCTACTTCAAAATACTAAACTACATGATATAAAAATAAAATCACATGAAACAATAGTATTTCCAAACAAAGCAGACAGCACTTCAGGACACTGTGTGCACACATGTTCTTCAAGCTCAGCTGGGCCTCCGAGGGCTTGGGCTGTGCATCTCAAGGTCTGTCCCAAAGCTTCATCAGGTTTGTCATGCAAACTAGTCATGAAAAGTACTGGGGGAGTGTGAGCTCACATCCACTATGACCTAACAGAACATGAAGTCTGCCGAGGAGATGAAATGGGGCTCGGTTACACACCCCACCTATAGCTTGCTCTGGACAACTGCTGGTGCGCCATTAGAAACACACAGCTCACAGCCTAGGGCTGATGCCCAGTGAGGAAGGGTGGTTTCTCTCACAACCAGTGCCCGTGCAGTCGTGTCCTCTCTTTATCCACAATGACCCTGGCTTGTTCTGGAAAATGTTCCAACCTGCATCAGGCCACTGGCCCACTGGGCTTCCGTCTGCCCTCCAGTCCTGCCATATTCATTAATGCCAGGGATGCTGCTGTCTGAGCTTACCCAATCTTTCACTGCAGGCATATAAAGACCTGCTAGTCTGTAGGATACAAACACCTCAGGCTGAATATAAAACCATGTATATCTCATTAGAATCATAATGGCACTGTAAGTTAGATAGTAGTTATTAATATTTATATTTTTTTCTATTAAGGAAATAGGGCAAGATTTTGTTAGTCCAGGTCCCTGAGACCTTGTGTTTCTGGGCCCTTCTTTTGCACCATTTTGATTGAAAAGAGGCTTCTTTACATGCATTGAGTTAGCTGTCACACAGTCAAGTTCACACACCTGAGGGATGGGTGGGACTCTTGTGTACAGATTCCCCACTGGCTGGAAGGCTATGGAGCAGGAGAACTCCTAGGGTTAGGAGCTTCTAAATTTTTAGTTTTAACTGCTGCACATGCTATAATAATATACGAATAGGCATATTTTAGGAACTTTGCTGACAATATTCTATGAAGTACATCATGACAAATTGGAAAGTAGGGAGGGTTACCAAAAAGGGGGTCAAGGAACAAGAAAGAATCCATATTTAATAACCAAATAAAACTTTAAACCCATAGGAGAACAATGTTCTTCAAAGGCTGATAGGGAAGGACCACTATGATTATAACCTTTTTGCTCAAGTTTTCTTCTTTATTCCTCTGAAATTGACACAAGTGAAAATAGAACATTTCCATTTTAGACTTAAATCCTATAAGTCATAGAGTGAAAAAATAATATACAAGCGGACAAAGAAAAAAATATGCAGAAAAGTCAGAGACGTTTCTGGCTGGCAGAGATGCAGAAACTAGAAGAGTATTGTGGGGGTCATCCTTTTGAGAAGACTTTCAACTTTAAAATAAACCAAATTTGAACTTACATATTCCTGGGTGAAGTCTATAAGGTTTTGCAAATCAATGTCATCCCTGTACGCTCTGATGTTGTTGTTTATAAAGAAATACAGCTGGTCTTTGATCCAGTCTTTGAAAACAAATGCCAAAACCCCAGCAGTGAGCTCCAGGAAGAAAATAATTCCCAGGAACACAGAAAACTAGACGAAAGACACATACACAGAACACAGTTAAAAGGGCTGTCTTGATCTGATGTAGTTAAATAGTTACTCTCTGAAAAGGTTTGTAATTACAGTTGATTGTTACACATCTCCAAACCACATAATCTTCAGTTTCTTAAGATTTAGTAATAGAATATTACACTCCAAGAAAGAATTTTTAAAAATTAAAAATCAATTCCTAATCACATTTTAGAGTCTCTGGAGTTCCACTTGATAATTAACCAACAAAGCCCATAAGCAAACATGAGTCACAGGAATTTCTCATTAGACCCACATTAATGCCTAATGAATTTCTCGTGATTAATGTACTGCCAGACATCTGAACAATGACCCGCCTCTACCTCTAGTCAGCTTTTTTCTAACTTTAAAGATAGATGATCCCAATATTTTACAATCATCTGTCATTCGTACGGTGGCCTTGATTCTTTATGCAATATATCCTTTTTATGGATTCGGACACAGTTTTAATTCCTCTTTGCACCTGCTGTACAGCATGAAATAACAGATTGGTTCATCTTGGACAAAGAAGTCAAAGAGGAAGTGGGGGGAGGTGTGAATGTGACATGAAAATAATTTCCAATTGTCAAAACAGAATGAGCCCCTGGGTTAAGGGCTTTCTGGAGAATGCTAGCTGTACTTGGCTTCCTCTGGGAAGCACCAAGCTCAGGAAACGTTTTAAATAACATCAAAATGCAGCCAAAGGGAGACTTGTGGCTCATGTAGATAAGAAGAGTTTAGGGCTAGAGACCATAAAGCAATGTGGAAATTGCTCTTAACTCTGGAGAAATCTCCCTTCCTTCTAGAATCCTCAGAAGAGCCTTCACTTATTCATTTACTGACTCTTGTTCACACCCACCGTTCTTTCCACCTCAATCACTCCCACATCCTTACCCTTCTCAATTTTTTTTAAACTAAAATAGATTATGAGAAATGGGGCTATGAAGGAGCAGAGGGCACATTATAGACAAACTCTTGGGTGAGAACAGCAGAGGGTGACACTGGGACCACACCTGCTGGGCAGATGTCCTCCAGGCTGCAGAACAGTGAGTAGCTAAGGAGGCACTGGAGACTCAGTGGTCTGTGGTTTCTATCTTCAACAAGCAGACACCAAGCTGCCAGCCAAGAGAGAATGTGTAGAGGGAGGAGTTCAAAAACATTTATTCACTCAGCAACCGTCAACTGAATGACCATAATGCCCCTGTGGTAAGGCATGATCTGCAGAAGCAAAGGATGAGTAAGACCATAAACCTGTCTTCAAAGTAATCTGGGGGTAGAGAATGGGGTGGGAAAGGGCAGTGGGAAGGAGTCTCACATCACTATAGCTGAGTGCTTATCTAGAGTGCCAGGTGTGGCTCTGTGAGGAAGGATGTGGCCGGAGGGCTAGAAGGAGGAAATCAAGTATCTGCCAAAATCTAGGACCCCAAGGTTTAGACCCCAATTCTAGACCCTCCAACTCAGTTCTTCAGGTTCCCAGAGAATTCCTGGTTATCGTTCCTTGATGACTTCACTGGAAATAAAATTTAAACAGTTCTTAAATTATCATCAATGATTTCAAATTAAGCTCCCTTAATCTGGAAAAAAGAAAAAAAATCATACCACTTTTGCTCAGTGCCTACCTCCTTTCCTTAACTGAGTACCACCTCAAACATGTAAATGCGATAGTTCTATGCTACAGAGATGATAAAATCATAACTAGCATGCCCGTTGTGCACACACACAAAACAGCAAGACAGAAGTCACGCAAAGATTTTAATGAGATTTTTGGTTCTCATCTCTGTAAAGGTTAGGGAGGCTCATTTTCCAGTTCCCCTGATACATTTTCTCAGGTTACATAATATACATATCAAATATCAAGTCCAAGTTTAATTGATTTCAAATATTTGGAAACCTACATGCCCCAGGCCTTGTGAGCTAACTTCTCCTATTTCCAGAAGGGCAGAAACGAACTCACAGGCTTCATCCTAGGGCCTCAGTCAACCAGGAAGCTCCACATTTACTTCACAATCCCTTCACTGTAGGATTTTCCCTCAGCAACGGTCCTGGTCTTAAGACATCTAAGTCTGTGTAAAGGCATGCTGACATTTATTTCCTACTTATCTTGTAGCTCCTTCCTGATAAACATTCTCAGCCAATTTTCATAGTTTGGACTGAAGAGAGAGGCCCTTAAAAATATTCTCCAAGAATTAAAAAAAAAAGCCAAAAATTAACACAATATTTTTTATTTTCTACATGGGGTTTTATAAACTGACTACTATTTTTAATGAAACTATATTTAAGTAAATCACATTAATGGGGATCTTGTATTTGGGGACATGGAGGCTTAAATGGATAAAACAGTGACAACAGGTAAGAATGATAGGGTCTAAACAGACTATGGAAAGGTTGAGCAAGCTGAGCATTCAGAGTGCCTTGTGCCCAGAAGGCTGGTGGACTGGCAGGTCAGGGTCGGGGCAAACCTCTCCTGGAGGCTCCACAGGTCTGGCAAGGCAAGAATGAACCCTATGTGTGTGCAAAGTTGAATCTGTAAGATAAAGCAGTTAGAGTCTTGGGAAACTAGCTACTCCTACTATAGCCCCATATATAGAGAACCAGCTGCTCATTAAACTGTACCTGCAACCAAATACTTCTGAGTTTTCTGATAGCATAAGTCACATGAACTTTCAGGATAACAGCCTCCTTCTCACAGTCAGAGCTGCCTAAATTCAAAATGGATCAGGCTGGGTGGGGTGCAGTAAATGCCTTCTTAGTCATGTTGGAGAAAAGTTGTCAGAAATGTTGGGGAAGAGAACCGCAGGCCACACGGCTGTTGGGACGGGTTCTAGGATAAGCTCTAGTTTTAAATGAAAATGATCCTACATGATGTCATGTCAACAAAGATTGGAAAGGATTTTAGTTATGCAAACATGGTTCTCTGAAGCTGGGCATGGTGGCGCATGCTTATAATCCCAGCTACTCGGGAAGTTGAGGCAAGAGGATGGTGAGTTCAAGGCCAGCCTTAGCACCTTAGCAAAGCTTAAGATTAAAAAAAAAAAGAGCTGGGGATGTGATTAGTGGTTAAGCATCCCTAGGTTCAGCACCCCTAGGTTCAGTCCCCAGTAACAAAGAAAAAAAAAAAAAAGGTTCTTTGGAAATCCCTACCATCTTCCCCTGCCATAAAAGGGATCATCATTTAATCACTTCCCTGTTCCTGGAGAGGGGAATAGATGCTTTGTAACAGGACCCACCAGAATGCCAAGTTCCACATCCACAGGCACACTGGCTACCTTTACCAATTCTATTTCAGATACAAATATACAGCATATGCCATTTGTACTTCTTTACATACAATCTCCAAAGAGAAGGCTTCACTTTTCATTCTTTACTTTTCCTTTTAATCCTGGTAAAAGCTCTCCTCTGCAAATATTCATGCTAATAGCAATCACACAAACACTCTGTAAAGGAACTAAAAATTATGCTGGTCATACCAAGGAGAACTTTGTACTGGCCAAGCACAAAGGAGATCTACCTTTTTACTGTTTCTCTATGTTTACTAAAACCAGATTTAACCTGACAGGCCACTGTCACTGTGGTTAAGCCTAGTTCCTACAGCCCAATACACAGCTTTCTATTTACCATTTGCATAAAAAATGGAGGAAATCACTTAAAAGAAGAAATATATATATACTCATCTTTGTCCTAAATCTACTTTAGGGATTAGACTACATTTGTGATACACATGTATAAAATCTCTAAGGATAGCCGGGTGTGCACACCTGTAATTCCAGCAGCTTAGGAGGCTGAGGCAGGAAGATTTCGAGTTCAAGCCAGCCTCAGCAATGGTGAGGTGCTAAGCAACTCAGGGAGACCCTGTCTCTAAATAAAATACAAAAAAAAAAGGTTGGGGATGTGGCTCAGTGGTTGAGTGCCCTGAATTCAATCCCTGTTAGCCCCCTGCCCCCCAAAAAATTCTTTAAGGATAGCATGGTGGATGAAATTTACATTATTCAGGAGGGATGACCAGAGTAGGGGTTGAGGTTTCTTACAGGCTAGAAACCACTCCTGAAAGACAAACAGCACCTGGGCCATGTTTTTTATCATTGTCTTTGGTATAGCTCACCATCTTGCCTGAAACCAGGGTGACCTCTTGATATACGAGTTTGGCTTTGAAATCTGCAAGCAGAAAGTGTGATACTTACAAATTTGAGAAGGAAAGTGTTTTCCCTTAGTGCTCCTATGCACCCTGCAAATCCCAAAATGAACATCACTCCTCCGACCACAAGGAAGAGCCACACTGGGTCAAAGCCACCAAGATCGGTGATGGACGAGATGTTGGACAGAACTCCCTGGGGTGGAAAAGAACACAAAAGGTACCAGGATGTGAGGCTAGTTTGTTCACATGTGAGGGTTCCAGCACTTGTCCCCACCCTCACCCTCCAGAGCAACCCTTCAGAGGTCAGCTGAATTCTCAGGCATGGTTAGTATTCCAGAGACACTGCCAAGAAAGCAAAGAAGGGTGCATAGGGAAGGGGTAAAGGGAAAGGGGAAGGGATGGAGGGAGGAGAAAAGCAGAAAAAAGAAGAGGAAAAGAATCTGCTTTTTTTTTGAGATCCAAATTTACTTAAGTTTTTGGCAAAAAAAAAAAAAAAACAGCAAAAAAATTAAAGCAAGAAACCAAAATGACTGTCGTCAGAGTCTACAAGGAGAAAACATATTACGGTGGCTTCTGTGTCCCCAGATAAAAGTGGTAATGAGTCCCCAAAACAGTGTAAGAAAAACACATTCTCTGATACCCTAAAAGGAATGGGGGTCATCTTAAAGTCCCCTGGGCCTGGAGATGTTAGACAATGGCCTACTTCAAAGCCCCTGTTATTTCTCAGGAGACAGGGTGAAAGCTAGAAGCTAAAAATGAACACAGCATCCAGTTCTGACCACAAGTTCCTATAAAGTTTCTCAGGGAAAAACTGCATGTCAGGATCCACCCTGAGCTTCATGGAGACCCTTTCAGGCTCAGAGCCCCAGAGCGCTCTTATGCGGTTTGTGCTGACGGATGTTCTGTTTGGTAGTTAAAAGAAGGTATTAATACCTTCTTTTAAGAGCTGGGATTAAAAAAAAAATATATCAAAGACTCCATCACTTTCAACCCTTTGATTCGCCTATCCCAAGACTAACCCAGAGTGGTTTTATTTCTCCACAAACAATGTCACTTCTTTCTGAAATCCTCTCTCTTGAGTATGAGACCACATCAAATACCACTCAGAACCTATGTTAGAAATTATGAGATTTTTTTTCTCCAAAATGTAATGTCATACTTACTGTTCATCTAAAGACCAGAGACTATTGTTTTGAAACTGTGAGTCTTAAACATCCAACATCACCAATACTTTATTTTATTATTGTTTTGAACTCCAAAGTCAAAATACCTCCAGAGTATTAGGGCTATGGTTTGCTGTGTGGTTTGCTGTAAAGTCCTAATATTAAATATTTTTATTTTCAAAGCACTTATAACAACCTAGAACAGGAAGAATTCATCTGTTTTTATATGTGAGGAAAATGGAAACCAGAGCAGTTTGGGAATGGGCTTAAATCATACAATGATTTTTGGGAATCAAAACAGACTATCTCAGTACTGGTTCCCTATCATGTTGGTTGCAGTCATGTACTCGATTCCCAGTATGTTCTAATCAACACCTGAGTTCAGGAGTTTTAAGCTTCAAGCCTTTTTAAGTTTTCAGAAACATGTAGAGAAGAGGACTTGTTAGGTTTTTCTTTTTAGAGTGGTGTCAATCTAAGAACCCCAATAGTATATTAGTAACAGAAAATATGAGGAATAGCCATAAGGCTTAACCGAAGCAGAAAAGGTCAGGGGTTTAAGTGAAGTTTCAGACAAGGGCTGGGAGATCAGAGAAGCTTTGGGAATAAAGGGTGTATCCACCACCTTCAGCAGTGACATCATAGGAGGCAGCCACACCCTTCTCCAGAAGACAACTTGTTTCTTAGGTTTCCAAGGTCTGAACTAGAATAGTCAGTCCAGGAGGAGAATGGGTGAAAGAAAAACACAAAAATACTGAAAACAATTCTCCACCTATACAAATGATGCCAAGAAAAAACTTGCCAGAAAAGTCGGACAATATCCAGGAACCAGTGTTAAGGGTCCAGAGTGGGAAGGAAACCAATCTCTCCTCCTTACACAGGTGTTAAAAGGCTGAATGTTCTGCACCTGTTCAGCCATGGGAAGAAAGGGCTTTGTGGGTACATACTATTCTTAAAATATAAAAAGCTAAAACTTCATTATGGGAGAAGACTTAGACTTTATTAATTTGGCACCTGAAAGAGGAGGTAGCTGAGATGGAAATGACAAAGGCATTGGCTCCATCTTAAGGAGGCATTTCAAAAACCACCGGGACTCTAGCAATGAAGAGTGAAGGTTGCCCTTAGGGTTACAGGTTTCCCTCCATGGGCAGCTGAGGCTGGGGACCTCTCAACTGTGTTCTAGGAAGGATTCGTAGAGTGGACCGGAAGTTGGGACTTAATGACCTTTAGGCTCCTTCCAACTTAAGACTGTGCTATTATTTCATCCATTTTTTAATGGGCTTTTTGTGACTCACACTCAAGTCTGAGCAAAGATCAGATTGTTCCCAAACACTCTTCCATGATTCTGGGTTGTACACAAAGAGCTCTGTGGACAACAGAGACAATTATCTGGGCGGTTTTGCAAAGCAAGCAAACAAACATCCATGTGCCCTAAAATATCAAGAAAAAAATTCCTCCCCAAAAGGCAAAAAATTATGATCCCAACGATCAGTAGATTCCTAGATCATTTGTCCTCTGGGGGTTTAATTTGGAGGATGAGAATTTGGCTTCTCAGACAAACTCATTTTAATAACTTACTCTCTCTAGCCTGCAGGGGCAATTTTAATTGAGAGGCCTTCAACTGTTTCCATGGTAACGACAATCATTTGGGGGCCTAGCTGGACTGCGGATTCTACTCATTTAATTCTAAATTCCAGCAAAAGATGGGGCTGGAGACAGATACTATGAAGAGCTTGGGGAACTATAATTCTGAGAAGCATAAGATAGACTACCAAGAACTTTATTTTTATTGGATTCAGGATATACCCAGGTAGATATCAGTTGTAAACTAATTAAAATCTTTTTTTTTGATGGAAAGAAGATATATTTTATTTATTTAAAACATTTTAATTGACAAGCAAAATTTTATGTACTTACCCTGCAAAATGTTTTAAAGTCTGTATGTGCACACACACACACACACACACACACACACACACACACACAGTAGAATGACTAAATCTAGCTAACATGCATTTCCTCACAGTTATCGTTTTTGTGGTAAGAATCCATTACATCCACTCTCAGCATTTTGCAAGAATTCGGTATATAATTAACTCAAGTCTTGAAGCACATAGTGTCGAAGTTGATGCCCAATGACAGTTTTCTCTCCCTTGGAATTGGGCTTACTACCTAAATGAAGAGGGAGAGAAGACCAGCTCTTTCATCTGTGCAAAGTGTCCAAAGCCTCACTGCGGAGCAGCAGATTACACAGAGATTCAGGTGAGCCGAACATCATCTAACAGCAATGACTCTGGATTACGAAAATGATGGGGAGAAGACAGGTCCGCCTTCCGTGTCTTCAAGAGGGGTCTCTCAATGTACATTGTAATTTTGTTAAGCTCAATTTGACAAATGAGAAAGAAGTGCTCGTACATGCTTGTGGAAGAATAATTATAATTAAAGCTTGTAGTTGACAAGAAGCTGGAAGAAAAAAAAATCTAAGATTACAGTTGAGTCTGCCAAGTGATTTAAAATAGGCCGTTGGATTTGTGGTAAATCCTCAGGAATGTGCAAGAACAACACCGGCAGACACCTAGTCTTGGGGAAACCTGCAACACCTCCTCCTCCTCCTCCTGGAAGGATGTCTTCCCCCTCAATCCACTCCACAGCCCCCTCGGAGATGTCCTTCCTCACATGAGCCCACTGCCCCCATGAGAGCTGAGAAGCCTTGAGTCCCCTTATTGGGATGCCAGGATTTACAAGAGGCTGAAACTGTAAAATGCCAAACTCTGGAGCCATGTGCAGAATGTCATGTTTTTTTTACCACTTGGAGAAAGTTAGCCTACAGTGAGAAACAGAAAGCCAGAGCTTAGGAATGAACAAAGAAAGAGTAGGGAGGGAAAATTCCTGATGGCAGAATAAATCCCAGCCAGGGCCTAGAGGTTGGAGGCCTGTCCTAGAGTCCTGAGTGTCACTCTGGGAACCCTCAGAAGACACCCCTTGATTGCTTAAGAGGGTTCTATGTGGGTCTTCCGTTTGCATCTGAGTTCTACCCAACACAATAGCTTTGAACAAACCATGCTTCAGCAAACGTGCATGTGTGGGGCAGGGAAACATCAGGGGAGTAGCACACACACAAATGGCCCTAACCAGAGACCACAGGGAAGAGAAGTGCTCTGGGGGCCAGGAGCACACAATGGTGGAAGGAAGTGCTGGATTTAGAATGGTCAATTTACCCAGCTGGCTGATATGTCAAGTCAACACAGCAACTAAACCAGCATTAATAGTCTTCGTTCATGTTAACTCCCTCTCAGTCTAGTATCATCAGTGAAATTAGCAGTTCAGGTACTTTGTTACTGACGTAATATGTACTTCCTTTAACTATTTGTTTTCATTGACACAGAAGTGGGGTTCTGAACAGGAACAGCAGAGACAGAATAAGAGCCAGAGATCAAGACTGCAGATTACAAGAAAAATATGTTCAAAGGAGTACAGATTCGTAATATAGGAGGAATTACTAAATATATAATAAAGATATTAATAAGGAATGAAAGAAATGAACATATTCATAAGCACTCTTGATATTCAAACGGTATGTTTGAATATCACTGCTCTTAGTTCCCTTGGTCTTCTCTCCCACCTGTAGCCTACAGCTGTTGGTACAACAGGCAGCACAGGTAAAAACAAACTGACCAGAACCTATGGCACCGCTATAAAGAAGAAATGAACAGCAGTCAGTTTAAAAGTTGAAAGAAACGAATATACTCAACATCTTGGCCATTCCACAAATTGGCTTTATCAACTTACAGCCCTAAAGAAATGATGCCCCAGTGAAAACAGGAGATTCCCACTATCCATGAGGTATTCAACAGTATCCCTCAGCAGAGACCAATATGTGTCTAAACAGAAATAAGACATATTAATGGAACATGGCGGAGGCAATCATCATTATAACAGAAGTAAAGCAGCCAGCAAACAAAAAGGTATCCATCTGTGTCCATTATGGAACAAGGGAGACTGATATTTCATTCATTTAGACAGGCTGCTTCAGAGTGGGGCAAAGAGCATTCCAGAGTCTTCAACCTGCACAAATCATCCTGTACAGCACTCCAGCTCCTGGGGCTCTTTTGCAGTTTCCTCCAAGATTCTAAATGTAGCAAGCAGGGTAGCTCAGACAAGGTTAAGAGTGGCGCAGACCAACAGGACACTACAATAGTGACTATATTGTCTTTTTTCAAGTTTACATTTAAAAATGAAAACACAAAGACATAAAAACTGCACGTACTTATGAGGTAGCATGACATGTTTTGATATGAGTATATACTGTACAATGTTAAATCAAGGTAAACATCTACTCAAACATTTCTTTGTGGTGTCCACACTCAAAATCTTCTTTTTAAAACATGCAGTGCATTATCATTACCTATAGTCACCCTGTTGTGCAAAAGCACATCAGAGATGCTTATTCCTATCTAACTGTAACTGGATGCCCAACCTTTCCTCGCCCCACTTTCACCCCTACTCTCCCTGGCCCCCAGATACCACACTCTACTCTCTGCTTCTGTGAGTTTGCTTTTTTTAGATTCCACATATAAGTGAGACCATGTAGAATTTGTTTTTCTGTGCCTGGCTCATTTTGCAACATAATGTCATATAAATGATGGAATTTTTTTAAAAGGCTAAACAGTATTCTTTATGTATACATACCACATTTTCTTTACCCAATCATCCAGTGATGGGTGCTTAGGTTGTTTCTGTTTCTTGGCTATTTTGAACAGCCACTGCAATGAATCTGGGACTGTGGAACTCTCTTCAGTATATTGACTTCATTTCCTTTGGGTATATACCCAGAAGTGGGATAGCTGGATTACATGGTAGCTCTCTTTTTAGTTTTTTGAAGAACCTCATGCTGCCAGGGGGCTGTTCTCCATAATGGCTGCACTAATTTTTACATTTCCACCAACACTGTGCAAGGGTCCCCTTTACTCCACATCCAAGCAGGCACTTTTTATCTGACTACCTTAGTTTGAATCCCCATTCCTCCTCTTATTATCTATGTGATCTTGGACACATTACCTCATCTGCCTAAGTCTCATTTTCCACATAAGTAAAATGGTACCCTATGTCATAAGACTATTATAAGGATGAAGTAAATACTCCAAGTAAATCCAAACATCAAATTCTTAGCACATGGTAAGAACTCAATAAAAATTTATCACTATTTTATTAGAACAGGAGGAAGTCATTGGGTGCTACAAAGGCATCCAAGACAAATTTTAATCCAACTGTGTTGAAGAATCTATTTTGATGTGAGCACTTCTTCTCTCTGAGTCCCTTCTAAGGAAAGGCACAGCTATATCTGATGATCATTCCTAATGGAGGTGACAGTGACTAGGGAATGCTCATCAGATTTTTGGGAGAGGAACTGGGAATAATCTAAGACATGCAGAGAAAGGCAGAAGGAGGAAGCCACGAATAAGCAAAATCCAGGAGCAGGCAGAAGCCACAAGACAGTGGAAGCTAAGAGCACATAGACGTTGTGTTGCAGAGAAGAAAGAGAAGTCAGTGTCTGCAGTAGGCAGGTGGGTACAGTCAACAAGCAGGTACTGTGGTAGTGCATAGAACCAGGAGCAAGGACACCTCTGCTGCCAGGGGGCTGGCTGGACATACTAGGTGTTGGAGTCACTACTCTTGAATGATTCAGCTGCTGAACCACATCCTGTGCCCTGTGAGATCTGGCTGTCCCATGGTTTGATGAACATAGTATGCCTTAGAAAGAATGTGAAAAATCATCCAACCTCGCCATTTATGTCCATCTCCTCATCAGTACTTTAATCATTCAGCAAGGAATTTAAGCAGCTTCTCCCTATGGTTCTGCAATAAAGGAATATGTTCTCAGTAACGATTTCTTCTTGACAGAGGTTTCTAGGCATGGGCATAAATGGAAAAGGCAAACAAAACTCCAGAGGGTTCCAAACCAATAAACTTCAGGAGTGTCTGTGTTTTTTGTTTTTTTTTTTCACCACCAGCACAGAGTAGCCTCTGTGTGCCACCTGGCAAGTTTCAGCTTCTTCTCTGTCAACCCACACAGAAAAGAAATACAAAAATAGCACTAATACACCCTGAGGTCTGGGACTCTTCTGCTTTTGCATATACAAGCACATTCCTTTCAACTGCTGGATGAGAAACAGAGAGGCAGGCATATGAAATGTGTATGCAAAGTCAGGCCAGATGGACCCCTTGGAGATTTATGAGACAGGGTCCTGATTCACACAGCCCTCCATAAATCAGGCCTTCCTGGGGTGGCACTGACAACACTTTCCCCAGAATAAGAGGGAGATAAGCATTTTCTTCTTAAGAAAGGGAGACTAGGTCTGGCATTTCAAAGAAAATGCAGTGACTCAGGGGTGGTCCTGGAGAACTGGAATTGTGGTTTCAAACAATGTCCACACAAAGACCAAGTAGGGGCCAGAGGACCAGAGAGAAGCCTTCCCCTACAGAAATTTATCAAACACCCTCAAAGAAAGTTACTTGGCCAAGCCACTCTGCAAAACCCCAAACCTTTACCTATCTAAGAAACTGATGCAGAGGCCACAGGAAGGACTAGGGATGAGAAGAAAGCTTGTTAGACCTGAAGAGTCCTAGACATCAGGGAACAAGAGCAGCTTGGCTCATGGCCTGACAAAGAGGCAAGTCTTCAGGAAGACTGGCATCTTCAAAGGCATGTGGTTCCTTCTCAGTTTATCTTATCAAGGAAGGTGATTGTGGTGATTGCTGAATGTGGTGACGCATGCTTGTAATCCCAGCTTCTTGGGAGGCTGAGGAGGGAGGAGCATAAATTGGAGCCACAAAGAGCCTATCTCAAAAAAAAAAATTCTATTTTTAAATAAAAAAGGTAAGAAAAAGAAAAACAAAAAGGTTATCAGTGAGACTCAGTAATCTTTTCTTGCAGATAAGAATGGCCATGACCTGCCTTTCAGAAGGAATGATGATAATCTTTTTAGGTGATCTACATAAAATCCCACAACCAAGTAGCTGCTCCAGAGGCAGCTGCACCAAGTCCCATCAGCTGGTTGTCCACAGGCAGGGAAACCTCTCTCCCAGCATGCACTGGTGTGACTACTGTACAAACACGGGAATAGTCACATGCCAAAGTGCCACCTTTCAGAAGTTCTGCATGGTTTTCTAGCCATTCCTCAGAATGTTCATGTGCACATTCTGAAAAGGGAAGATGTACCTAGGAACATTCCAGGCTAGCATAAAGTTTAAACTGAATAATAATAGAGACTGCTATTATTATTCAAATTCATAGGTTAAAGCCCTAACCCTTAGTGTGATAGTAGATGGGGCCTCTGGTAGGTGATTAGCTTTGGGAGGCTCTTGAGGATGGGAACCCCATGATGAGTTAAGTGTCTTTAAAAGAAGAGGAAGAGACAGAACCCACCCTCTCTTGCTCTGCCACATGAGCATCCATTTGCCAACCAAGAGAGCCCTCCCCAGGAACTGAACTGGTCAACACCTTAATCTTGGACTTAAAGACTCTGGAACTGTGAGAAAGACATGCCTGTGGTGAAAGCTCCCCAGTCTATTGTATTTTTGTCACAAGAGCCTGAGCAGACTAAGACAGGCTTTGATCCTGGTGCTCCAAAACTAAAGTAGAAAAAAAAAAAAAAAAGCAAGGTCTAGTCTAGTGGCCGTGATCATCTATTCTGAAGCCATAGAGGTGTACAACTCATTTGATTGCTGAGTTCACACTCCAATAGGATCGCCTTTGGGGGCCAGGTGTTGTGTTAATCACGGGCACTTAGAGTAAATGACACAGTGACTCCCTAGGGGAGCTGGGTCTAGAGGGGAGAAACCGAAACAGAGTGTGCTGCACAGAGGACCTGGCACCGTGTGTCATGGGGGGCAGATGGAGGGGCAGGTTGTATCAGCAAGTATAAAGACAAGGTGACAGGTGTTGGCCCAACATGGTATCTATGTGTGAGTGTGACAAGTGGCGAGAGGAAAAGAGGCTGGCAGGGTGAGGCTGGATTTGCATCTACCGTATTTTGAGGAGAGAAAGGCCCAACCACTTGCACATGTAGAAAGTGCCCAGGCAGCAGTTAGGGGACATGCAAGCACCTAAGGGGCTGTGGCAATCCAGGTGAAAGCTGCTGGGAGCCCGAGCCAAAGCAGTGACCAAAGAGTCACACTGCTGAGCACTGACTCAGCCGGACGCAGAGCTCTCTGCTTTGCTTCACCATCACAACAAACCCCACAGCTGGGCACAGGCATCCCCATGAGGAAACACACAAGCTCACCCAGGCAAGAGAGTGGCAGAGCAAGAATTTTTTTTAAGAGAGAGAGAAAGAGAGAATTTTAATATTTATTTTTTAGTTTTCGGCGGACACAACATCTTTGTTTGTATGTGGTGCTGAGGATCGAACCCGGGCCGCACGCATGCCAGGCGAGCGCGCTACCACTTGAGCCACATCCTCAGCCCAGAGCAAGAATTTGAGCCCAAGCCACCTGACCTCTGAACAGTGTGCTATAACCACCCACTATGCTCTACTGCGTGAAAACAGCGGGCAGCAGTGGGGAAGGAGAGTCTTATCTCCAACCTAATAGCATGTATCTGTTTCCAAGATTTTAAGAAAAGTACATCAGATTTCACTGATCACCAGGAAGATCAAAGTGAGTAGGAGCTAATAAGCCGTCCCGCCTTCCACACTCTACCTCTACTCCTTTCTCTCACAGACCCCAGTGAAATCAGGCAAACACAAGTGTGAGGGGATGAGACTTCTCTGGAGAAAGCAGCTGCTGTGCTGAGTGATACCACTCTCAGGGGTGAGGGCAGGGTGGGGACACCTTCCTTCTGACTCTAACTCTAGTGAGGATATTCAAGGGGACCCTTGGAGCTCTGAATTGGGAGTCTGCAGTTGGGACACATGAAAATTAGGGTCTGACTGCCTGGGAAGGGCCCTGGGGTGTGTGGGCTGGCTCTTGCCCTGGGAATCCAGGGAGAGGAGCTGGCTGATGCTCTGGCGTCGGGCAGAGGTGCATGTGGAGGGGTACAGGTGGGGTGGGATGACCTCATTCACAGATGGTTGTGTCCAAGAGGAAACATGAGGGCAACATAGAAGAGGCAGCTTGGGGTTGTCCTGATGCTCCTGTCAGACAGGGCTGCCCACAGGGTAAGAAGAGACCTCTGAAGGCAGAGCTCAGAGGTGCACTGGCTGAGGAAGAGACCAGGTCTGAGAGGAGGCTGCCAGGTGGCCAACCACCCAGACACTACCAAGCTCAGAGGAACCACCAGGCAGAGGAACTCAGCAGGGAAGTTTCAAAAAGACCAAGACATCACCCCCACTTTAACATCTGCCAGGCCCAGAAAGCAAACCCCCATCCCAGTCTGCCAGGGCAGGAAATGGGCAGGAGACTCTGGTGAGTCGGGGAGAGGAGAGGGGGAAGAGGGCCCAAGGCCCACATCCCCTCCCCTCCTCCAGGCCAAAGGCAGATGGGCCTGGGCCTGGGCCTGGGCCAGGGAGGACGTTGCTATGCAAAGTGAGGTTGGGCATTTTGATTGTTACCCAGTCCTGTGTAATAACTGAGCCTGGATCTGTGCCTCAAAGTGAGAGGAGGACAGTGACAGATATCTGAGAATAAACCACAAAATCATTGAAATTTGGACCAACCTGAATTTTCTTAGGGAAGTTTCTTTGAATAAAGTTTAAAGGGAGGTACAAAGAGAGAAAAAAAAACTATTTTTTGTGACATGTCATGCACTGTTGACATGCTGATTACAGCAGGTCAGAACACAGGGTAATTTTCCAGGCACTGACCAAGAGCTGTTTGCCATCCAGCTCTTCAGATGCAACAGGGAATGAACTTGAGAGGATTATGTGGATAACTGAGAAGGAAAGATAGAGGCAGACGAACATACTATGCTTCCGTCAATAAAATGAAATCTTTGCAGAAGTCTTTTCAGTATGTCCGAGATATCTCCCCACCACGCCTTGAAAGCGGAGGAGTCCGCTCCCACCCGCTACCTACTCCAGACAAGAACTTGAACTCCTTAAAGCACTGAATCTCACTGTCCCTAATGTCCTTTCCTGGAAAGATGGGAAAGGATTCTCAGGGTGATTCTACTGTGGGACCATGATAGGAAGCAAAGGGAGGGTTCTAGAATGAGACTTACAGTCCCAGGCCGGGGGCTGGAAAAAGCCTCCAGGAGAAAGAGTCTTTCCTATTTGCAGGAAAGCCATGGAGAATAGCAACCGGGGGCTAAGTTCCCATTCTTTTAATTTCTCCCTCCCGAAAGGAGCTCTGAGCACCAGATCTTTCCTTCCCATTCTGCCCTAGGGAACCCAACCAAGGGAGCACAAGGGTGGGCAGGAAGCACTGAAAGAGAACTGGAAGGAAAGATGGCCAGCTTAACATCTCCAGGCCTCCAGTTTCTTCACCTTTGAAACAGAATGTCATCCTTCCCTTTCAGAAGTGAAAATGAAACCCCTTTAGACTGAGCTATTTTTTCCTGTGTAGCATTTTCCAATGTATAAAGCTCTTTTGCATGTTCTCATTCATTTGGTCACAAACATCCTCTGGGTGATCACCGTAAGGCCTAGTGCTAGAGAAAAGGAGACAGGCAGCCAGGCCTGGTTATCCCCTCTGCCCAGTGGCCAGGGCTATGTTCAAGATTGCAGGATGAGCAACGGGAACCCCATCCTCACTAAAGGTCAGGGAAGGCAATTTTCCTATTCCAAAAAGCTCGATTCTCCCCTTCCCTCAACAACTTGACTGGCCCTGTCCTCTCTTGGACCCGATAGTCATGTATGGCTGGCTCTCCCTCCCAGCCCATCCAAGAGCTAAGTCATAGTTGGGCAAAATGGAAAAGAAAAGGCACCTTAGCTTTCTCATGAAGTGAGGGAACCACATTCAGATTTCCACTTCTGTGACAGAAACAAATGGCTATTTTCTTTTCTGATAACTAGAATTTATGAATTTTCCATTTCTTTTTTTAATATATTTTTTTTATTAGTAGATGGACTCACAGGAGTGCTGTCTCAGATGTGTGTTTCAGAAGCCCTTGGGACACTGACGTAGAGACCTCAGGTGTGCCCCTGGGTATGAATCTGAAATTCAGATGAGGTTGGGACCAAAAGTGTAAACTTGGAAGTCAGGCATGATGCCTAGTGTGCAGGCCCCAAGCCTAGCTGGGATCTCTGGAAGAAAGGGAAGACAGAGCAGTGGTCTCAGGCTACAGCCTGGGGCAACTACAGTTTAGAGGTGAGGGAGGTGAGGGAGGTGAGGGCGGTGAGGTAGAAGCAGCAAGGCTGTGTGGGAAGGCACTGCCTGCAGTTGGGAGCAGCAGGAGGAAGCCAAGTGAGGAAAGTGTTTCTAGAAGAGAGTAACAAGGTACCCTGCCTTCATCTCTGCTCTGCTGATAAGGGACCCATGTATCTGGGTGAGTACATGATATGCTCCAGGATCTAGGGTAGACTCGGTGAGACACTGCCAAGTGTCACTAAGTCCTGAGGTTGGTTACTCAGAAAAAGGGAAGGATACCGTCTATCTACAAAGACAGGGTACAGAAAAATAGTCTGATGCAATGGCAAATAGATGGCTTGATTGCCAGGCATGGTGGCACACACCCGTAATCCCAGTGACTCAGGAGATTGAGGCATGTGAATGGCAAGTTTGAGGCTAGCCTCAGCACTTTAGTGAGGCCCTAAGCAACTTGGCAAGACCCTGTCTCAAAATAAGAAATAAAAAGAGTTGGGGATGTGGCTCAGTGGTTAAGTACCCTGGTTATAAGCCCCAATATATATATATATATACACACACATATATATAAAAAAAATAGCTTGACTAATGACACCCAAGAGCAAACCTAAGTGAGTGAATGTCACCTCTGGAGAAAATCCCAGTGACATGTTGTCAGCTATGTCCTTGGCCTGCTCAATATATCAGTGGTTTTTATCAGTGAAAACTAGAGGCTTGTCCCAGGGTCCCCCCCAGACTTATTGAACTGGAATTTCCAGGTGGCATGGGGGCCAGGAACAGGCTACAGGAAGGCCTCATGCAGAAGGAGGAATTAAGGGAGGATGTTGACCACCTTGTGCAGCTGAAGCCAAGCAGAGCGGAAAGGTGACCTGCTGGAGGACTTTCAGGCTTCAGAGCCATCTCAGCAAGTGCAGAGAGTTAGGCTGACATATCAGTGTGTAAACGAGCAATCTTGCATTTGACTTTGAAAACCAGCCAGACACAAGGTGGTAAGGCAGCCAGATCTGTGACCAGCCTGGGACTGTCAGCAAGCTGTGGATTCTGTGATCAACAACAGTGGGTGTCAAGCTTCAAAGACATCTCATGATGTGAGAGGGGGTGTGATGCAGCCTTATTCTCTATGTCCCAAAAGCATCCTGTCCAGAGTACAGACACACTCAGGGAGGCCAGAGGAGCATGACCAAGACGGAAAAGGGACTCCAGCCCAGGCCTGTGAGGATCCCCCAGAGAAGCTGTTTAGTCTGGAAATTCCAAAGGAACCAGACCTCCACCCTGAATTGCCTCAAGGACTAACATGTGGAAGGACTTTTGCTGTAGGATCCAACCGGTAGATCCAGAACCAATGAGTGACATGAGACTAATTTGATGGAAGGAAGCTCTTTCCAATAGTAGGAGCAACCCAAAGAGTCAGAAATGGTGGGTAGTTTGCTGTGAGAATTATTAAATGTATGTATACTCCTAACTAGCATTTATGGTAATGTCTTGTTTTGTGCACATGTATGCATTGTATGCATACACACACACACACACACACACACACCCTTCCTACAATTGGGTAAATTCTCTGAGGACTGAAAACATATTATCTTCATATTCCTAGATCCAGAATAGCCCTGTCACATCTATGTGCTAAATAATCTTATTTGAATGAATGAGTTCATTATGGCTGGATGTTGCCAGAGTGTTGTTATAAAGGTGATTCATGCTGCGCAACTATAATGTTCTTCCAAACAGCAGGTCCTATGATCACTGAAAAATTCCACATAAACCTGCTTTCCCTGGAGACAGGCATCCTTTGCCTATTCACAGACAATTTGGAATTTAGATAAAATGAATTATCTAATAATTATGTCTAATATTCACTCTAGGTTTAAAACTCTGATGATCTTAAAAATTAAGTATGAGTGGTAATAATTTTTGTCACCAAAGTTTCTGTACTCCATGTTAATATGTTTAAAGCCCCATCTAAGCTGAGTGTGGTGGTACACACCTGAAATCCCAGCTACTAAGGAGACTGAGGCAGGAGGATCAAAGTTTAAGGCCAACCTGGACAATTTAGCAGACCCTGTATCAAAATGAAAACTAAAAGGACTGGGGATGTAGCTCAGTGGTACAGTGTCCCTGGGTTCCACCCCTACTACTGCTAAATAAATAAATTAAATTAAATATAAAGCTCCATCTGTTTAGGAAATCTGATCCTTGCAGTGGAAATTGGATCCTTCCATCTGTGACCCAGTTTAACAGCTTTCGCTCCAGGCTACCTTTAAATATCACCACATCTTGGTCTGGGGCATTTACTGTTTCACCCACTGATATTATCAGATTAGCAGGGGCACACTTGCCTGCTGCCCTCAAACTGGTTGAGATTCTCCTCAAAACATCCCAGTGTGGAGGTTAACCCAAAGGAGTTCAAGTTCAATGGTGTGGCCTTTGTAGTTACTAAGGTCATCTATGCACATCACATCCTCCTTAAGAGAACCCCAAATAAATCCAGTCCTCTCTGTTGCATGGGTCTGAGCTTGGAGCTCCTCTAAAATTTGAGGTAGCTTTAGAAACCATCCTCTGCTATTGCCTCCATGCAGGAGCCAACGTGCTGTAGTCAAGCTTCCAAAGGAAAGGGCCATGTCTCCAGGGAGCCTGAACCTGTGCTCACAAGGAGCTTATCGGGTGAGATAAGTGGTCCTATTGCACAAACAAGGAAAGGGCATCTCAGAGAAGTAAACCCAGTTGCCCAAAAGTCACCTGGAGGAGATGGTGAATGGAGGAGCCAGAATTTAAACTCACGTCTATTCAGGCTGCTACAATCAACATCACAGACAGGTGGCTTAAATAACACTATTATTTCTCACAGTTCTGGGGACTAGGAAATCCAAGATGAAGATGCTAACAGCCTTGGTGCGTAGTGATGGTTGATTCCTGGTTATGTACTCTCCTGGCAGTTGTGGGTGGGGATGGAGAGACCCTTCTACCATCTCCTCTGATAAGGACATAATCCTATTCATGAGAGTTCTACCATCAGGATCTATTTGCACTCCACAGTCTCATAACATTGGGGATGAGGGCCTTGACATTTAAATTATATAGGTCACCAACATTCAGTCTGTAGCCAACCCCAAAGCTTGGTTCTTTTCCCACATAGCAACCAAGAGTTAGATGGGGATCCTCCCTTACCAAAATGCCCTGGTGGCTCCTCTCATTCCTAAAATACACCCAAACTGGTCTCTGCCTACCTCTCCAGTCATAGCCCCTATTTCCTGTCCTTGCTCCTTCCTGTCACTCAGTGGAATCACCCAGGCCCTGCCCCAGGACCACTGCACTTGCTATCCCTCTTCTGGAATGCTCTTATCCCATTACTCTGCACAGTTCTCTTACTTTCTCTGGTCTCTGCTCCAATGCCACTTTCTCAGGGAGGCTGTTGCCAAGGACTCCATCTAGAAGAGACTCCAAAAGTAGCCCTCACCCTATACTTAATGTTTCTGAGCCCACAATCCAATTCCAAGCACTCACTGGTACCTAGGTGCATGTTCTTGGCCAATTACCTGCTTCCGGTCAATGTCCCACTAGAATGAAAGCTCATTCCCTGTTGCATCCCCCACGCCCAGGTCACAGACATGCAGCCAGTGCTCACAAAACTGGGTTTTTGTGTGGCTGGACCCCTTCTTTATTCTCTGCTACTCTGATCTGGTCCTTGCTCATGAAGTTCTGCTACACAGTAGCTAGGTGACTTGGCAGGTAACTCCAGACTTCAAGAGAAACACTGTGTCACCCCTTGCTCTGGATTTGTGAGACTAGAAGTTTGTGATTTTATCAGAAAAGAGACATTTAAAAGGCAACAAATGAAATAAAAGATAATTATATTTCATAAAAAACCCTATAAAATGATCAACTGTTTATTGCTAGAATAGGCAATTAGTTCATTTAATACCTCCCAGCAGTTTTTCAAAGCAGACAGAAATGGACACTTATTAAAGGAGTTATAAAAAGCTGTGTTATCTGGCATTTAACGAACCAGAGGGCTTTTAGAAGGGAAATTTCTGTGATTCCACCAATACAAATCCCTAAGCTTAACTGGGATGAGGTGGAAGCTAATCATAATCCAAGAGAAGATTAGTATTCAATGGAAAAGTTTCTGGAGATAAAATTATCTGTTTGGGGAACTTAATTTGTCTTACTTCAGGTATAATCACAGTCCTGCCTCAGAAGCATGCAGGGCAGGTTCACTTTCCAAAAAACGTTTTATATACTACAATGGCATTTTGTAAATAAACCTCTCTCTCTTTTTTGCGGGGGGGAGGGAGGTACCAGGGATAGAACCCAGGGCCTTGCACACACTGTGTAAGTGCTCTCTAGCTCTGAGCTGCACCCCCGCCAATAGCACATTTTCAAAATTCAGTATTTGAGTTTTGTTTTAGGAGGTCTATCTGAAGGTGTATCTGCATGTTGTTTTAGTTGTGGAGATTCCCACTGGCATCTGAAGGTCTTTTGTTTGCTGGAACTTCTGAGTGTTTCTCTCATTTTTATCTACTGATAATGGTCCTTAATACATCTATCACTTCAAAAGAACTTTTGGCTTCAGGCCTGATCAGGCTCCAGGGTGAATACCCAAGAGATGAAGCAATGGTCTTCTGGGAAAAGTTCAGCTCACTCCTTAGTTTACAAGAACTTTTAACTAACCAAACACCCTTGCTCTCTCACCAGGTGGATGACAGCGAGGCTTGACTGTAGCAAATACCAGGACAGATCAAGGCTGCCGGCGCTTTCACTTCCAAACAAGGAAGATTAAAAGGGTTCACATTCATTTTTGAATTCTAGTGGTGGCCTTAGTAGGGGAAGTTGTACAGAAAAATTAAAAGATGCAATGGAAAGTTTAGTGGAGGTGTTAACATGGGTCATCATCCTCACAAGTATGCTGCTTGGAACAGAAACAGGCCCCAGCACGGCACCAGCCCTCTGTAATGCAGAACACACTACTCTGAATTTCCAGATTCCTCCCTTTACTATACTGTACTTGGCAATTGACTTTGAACATTTCTTAATACTTAGAATCAGCGTCCACCTATTTGCATTTTTTAGCATCAATGATGAGTTTATCTGATCTTCAAACATGAATTTTTATCTGGCTTATTTCATAACTCATGCTAATAATTTATCATACAACACACTAAAAAAACATATTTTATGGCTTGAGTCATCTTCTAAAGGGTTTTTAAAAAGTAAAGACAGAGTTGGGAGGATACAGGTTGTTTAGTGATATTTTCAAGCATTACTAAAATTTTTGTGCCTGAGTAAAAAATACTCTACGGGAACATGGATCTCTGGCCAACTGATTAAATTCCAACCACATTCTCTGTTGCACATGAATATTGTTACTTTTGTAATTATTTTGATGCAGTAATCATTTTAGGGTCCATCCCTATAGAGTCTTGGCAAATGTAACATTTATCTTTCAAGAATTCATTCTTTCATCAAAGAGCCATAATTCTTCATACTCTGCGACCGTCGAAGACAAAAAAAAAAAAAAGACATGTCACATACAGACTCTAACCAAAATGTGAGCATTTTCATGATTTCAACTTACTTTTTCATTCCACGCCCACAGTCCAATTCCAAGAAATGCTATTCCCAAAAACTGAAAGAAAGAAAGAAAGCAAGCAATGTCAGTATGAGGGTGAACACTGTAAGTTTGCTAATACAGATAAGACTTCAATCAATTCTTCTGTCACTTCTCCTGATTGGAAAATGGCTTGCTCTAAATCACCTTTACCAGGAAAAGAAATTCCTTAATCTCTCTGCCTAAAATTATTACAACATTAAGAAGGATGCTTAGAAGTCATTCAATGTAAATAATAATACTTAGGTAGAAAGGTAAACCCCTACCCCATACTGGGGATTAAACCCAGCAGCACTTAACCACTGAGCCACATCCCCAGCCCTGTTTATTTTTTTTATTTTGAGACAGAGTCTCACTAAATTGCTTAGGGCCTCACTAAGTTGCAAAGTTTGGCCTCTAACTTGCGATCCTCCTGTCTCAGCCTCCTGAGTCACCAGAATTCCAGGCATACACCCTCACAACATGGCCTCACAACAGGCATTAGGTAGAATCTTGAATGAAATCAGTTATCAACAATGCAGAATGCTACTTCTGGGGATAGGAGAGAAAACAGTGGTATTCCCATGAATCTAAGCCTGACATTCACTGGAAAACAGACAAGCAGCACCTGAAATCAGAGGAGCCACAATCCTCTGCTCTCCATCATAAACGGCAAAGGCATCCAGTTCCCCTGACAATTCTTTATCACTCCTTCAAAGGCAACAAGAATCTGATCAAGTTCAATTCCTATATTCTTTTATTTTTCAGAAACTTAAATTACTTAAATTGTAGGTCAGACAGCTTCCATGCCTCTTCTTGGTCTAAACTCAGTCCTCCAACTCCACGCATCACTTGACGCATCCAGCCCAGCAGAGGCACAGCTCGTACACACCACACATCTCACAGTTCTGCCAATTAGCTGCACTGAGGATAGGAAAGCGGTGACAGGAGGGCAGCAGCTGATAACTGGGAAGACTTTCCACTTTCATTAATTCTCACTGTATCCCATCAGCTCTAAGATGCACATTTGCCTCCCTAAATCTTAACAACTCTGAAACTGGAATATGTCTTAAAGTTGATGGTATCTTAAAGCTTGGTCCCCCCCTCCCCAGGATAGTACATAAAATAATGGGGTGTCTTATCATCGGGATGCCACGGATTGGGTGGTGCACCACTCAGGGCTGCTCACCCACTGGGGCCCTGATTGGAGCTGGTGTAAGTGGCTGTGAGGGAAGATTCACCTCCCTCCTCACCTTCACTGTCAATGGTGACTCTGGATTTCCTTTCCAAACACTTAAGTGAACAGAGAGTGGGAAGGTGACAAGCAGGAGAAGTCTGATGGAGGCAGCACACACTGTTTTATTAACATCTTGATTAAGTTAAATGTCAGGCCAGCTGTCCAAGGAGAGGGTTTTCAGAGAACATGAGAGTGAGAGTGGTTATTCTTTACGGTTTCAGGGAAATCCGAGAACTGTCCACCTGGAGGGGACTTTGCTGCTCACAGCAGAGAGTTACTGACATTTTGGAGGTAATGGCTAATAAATCCAAACCCGGGTGGGAAAATAGCAGGAGTAGAGGAAAGAGGGGACTGAAAGAAGACAATTAACTACTCTGAAATGTGGCCATGTTTTTAAAAGTAGAACTTCCCAAAGCTCCCAACAATTATCTGACAATAAATAAGAGTGTAGGCAATACATACATAAACCCCTATACAGAAAAGCTTCAGCATGTCCTTGATCTGTAAAACCCGAAGACCCTGTTCTTCCAACCTTTGCTCTTATAGAATGTTTAGAAATAATTCTTGTTTTCATCACCCTGGCAGAAAAAACTGTGGTCAGAATGCTATTTCATGTGTCATTTCAGATCCCAAACAGCAAATGTACCCAAATAAAACAACTCAGGATGTTATAGTCATACTCATAGTGTTTTATGGACATACTTATCATGCAAATAGAGGATACACCGACAAGTGAATACACAGCACTCCAAAGGACCTAAACAGCACCTGCGTGCACAGCTGAAGCTCTGACTTCACTCACAATGACATCAAACTCATCCCAATGACATGGCGACTTTTTAATGTGAAAGCTCTTCATGGACAGTTGTTTGGTTATCTGCCCTGATGCAACATATAGTCCCTGCAAGCAATGGGTGGGATCTGGTGGCAAAAGGCATAGTGGTCAATTGTTCCTCTTGATGCTGAAGAGGGCAGAAGGTTACTGGTGAGGGCCCTTATCTAATTGCCAACATTTGTTTGTGTTTCTTAGTTGCCAGGAGCTGTGTTTAGTGTCTTGTTGGCAATACTTCAGAACAATTTCATTTTGAAATAGACACTATTTTTACCCTCTGTTGTAGGAGAGAGGAAAATGAGGCTTAGAGAGTTTGCGTAACTTGTTTAGAGGTACAGAGCCTCTAAGTGGAGGGGCAGGCGTTGATTAAGATGGGCACGGGTACTCACCACTCGTGAGAAGTGCCCATTCCCCCCACATAAAAGTTGCAGCATTTAGGCTAAAATTACATGGGATATGATCAGTACATCATAAATTCCTCCCCCAGCAAGCAGAAGAGGCATTAAAAAGGTAAAAAAGAGGCAAAAAGTCTTGCCTTCACCTAAGAACTGATTGTAGATCAGAAATTCTCTATATTGGTGCCAGCCAAGGAGGGAAGGAGAAGGACAGAGAATTCACTGGGGGATTCGACTCCCTCCCCTTTAAGTAAAATTCTCTTTTCTCTTGGCACTTTGAAAAACAACTTTTTTTCTTTTATGAATCATATAAATAGCGAAGGACCCAATGGTTTTCTACCAAAAGGAGAGAGAAAAAAAATTCAGATTTAAAGAAGACCCACAATTTCCTTTACAATCTTGCTCCAATATTTCCTGCTTTGACTGTGACTTTCCAAACAAGTGTTTAAGAATTTGGAAAAAGAGTACAATCTTGAAGTAAGGGAAAACGCTGGATACCTAAGCAAGCAAGTGGGGCCTCAACTTGATACATACCTTTGGTGCTACATCACTAGCAAACGCCCTCCCAATTACTCTCAGCCCATATGTTTTGTTTTAAAATCAAGTTGTTCCAGCTCCAAATAATTAAACAGAGAAGAGCCAAAAAACCAGAGACAGGCAGGCAGCACTCGAAGCACATGCAGTTTCCCCTTCCCCACCTCCCAAAGAAAAGGCAACCATAAACTACCAAACTGACCTCATTCTGAAACCTAGAGAGGCTGACTTACAGGGAACAGCTGGGAACTCTTCAAGGCAACTCTTTATTCCCTTCAAATGGAATCAGAAATAATTCTGAGACATCTTCTCATTTGGCAATACATGCAAGTGTGCATTATGAATGTTTGTCCACCCAATTTTTGATGTTTCAAAATGAATAACAATAATTTTGCCAACATTGGTTGAATGTTAGTATGAGCTAAAGTACGTGCGGGTAAATGTTGCATGTACGCCAGATTTGAAGCTATAATATGAATAAAAAGAATGTGAAATATCTCATTAGTAGTTGTTTTATTATTGATTACATGATGAAATGATAATATTTTGGATCTCTTGGGTTAAATTAAACATACTATAATTTATCCTGTTTCATATTCGCACTGAGAAATGTAAATGTCATCTGTGGCTTGTGTTATATTTCTATAGAATAGGACAGCACAATAACCCCATGCAGTAGGTACTGTCACCCCATTTTACAGATTACAAAATAAGCTTAGGAATACTAAGTATTTTCCCCAAGATCACACAAGTTGGTGCCTGAGCAGGGTGGCTCGAAAAATCTGACTCCTCCACACTAGCTCAAAACTATCAGAGTCCAGATGAGTATTCCTTATTCAAAATGCTTGGGACCACAACTGTTTCAGATTTCAGAAGTTTGTGTTTTTTGTTTTTTGTTTTGATTTGGGGACATCTGCCTGGACTTTACTGGTAGAATATCCCTATTAGAAAAAATTCTGAATCTTTTGAGCATGATATCATGTTGGTGCTGGGGATGCTCAAGCTGTACTTCCCTAATGTGCATAAAGTATCTAGAGAATAAGCTCAGGGATGGAGAAGTGTAATGACTCTCATGCCCTAAGACCCTAAGTAGCTCCTTTAATGTCCAGGGATCAATGTCCAGAAAGGAGTGAGAATGGCCCTTGGTGAAAACAGAATGGCTTGCTGATGAAAGCCCACCAGGCTTGGCAGACAAGATCCAGCAGGGTTGATCTTTGGAAAAAGCTGGAGAGGAAAACAGGGACAGGATGAGCACATCGGCTCACCTTTCTCTGAGCCTACAAATGGAAGATCTCTTCTCTATCTGTTTTTATCCTGTCAGACCTCCAACATCTTGGATTCCATTTTTGTGCTACATTCCAAGTAGCACAAAAATGAATACTTCAAAAAGCCACTCATCCATCCATCCACAAAAAAACAAGTCCCTACTTTTTCTTTTCTCCCCACCCCCCGCCCCCGCAGTACTCCAATTGAACCCAGAGCACTATACCACTGAATTCGGTCTCCAGTCCTTTTGGTATTTTGAGACAGGATCTTGCTGAATTGCCCTAGATGGCCTCAAACTTGCAGTCCTCCTGCCTCAATCTCCCAAGTCACTGGGATTACAGGTGTTCCTCACCACATATGGTTTCGCTTCCTAATTTGTACTAGATGCTACTTTTCTCTTGAAATAAACAGAGAGAAGAAAACAGATTCAAGCCAGGTATGGTGGCACATGCCAGGTTCAGCAACTTAGTGAGACCACGTCACTGGGGATGTGGCTTAGTGGTTAAATGCCCCTGGGTTCAATCCTTGGTACCAAAAAAAAAAAAAAGAAGAAGAAGAATTAGAAAGAAAACAGATATAGTTCCCACCTACAATGAGCTTACAATCCAGTGAGAGAGAATAATTAAATAATCAAACAGTAAAAGGTAAAATTGTCCATGATGATGCTACAAAGGAGAAGCATTATTTAAGGTCAAGGAAGATTCTTAAGAGGCGAGTAGACCCAGTGAGTGGTCTAGGAAGAGTTCTTGAATGAGGGGTGCACAGACTGGAATCTGAAAGATGAGAACAAGTAAAACAAGGAGGGGAGAGTGTATTTCAGGCAGCAGGAAGAGAATGTGGTAGGCTGGGGGGAGGAGGAGGAGGGGGAGTGCATGCCTATAATTCCAGCAACTCTGAAGGCTGAGGCAGGAGGATTACAAGTTTAAGGCCAGCCTAGGTAACTTTGTGAGACCCTGTCTCAAAACAAAACAAAACAAAAAATCGGTGTAGCTCAATGATAGAGCACTCCTGGCTTCTATCTCCAATATCACCAAAATCCATGTGTTAAGAAAAGCATCACAAATAAACAGATCTGTACAAGGATTAGTGTGACTGGAGCCCAGAGAAAGAGGTGGGGATGGGGGTGACAGGAAATTATGGCAGATTTATAATTAGAGATGTGAGCACAGGCCAGCTCACAGCTATAAAAGGAATCCAGCCATCACCCCAGGAAGGGTAGGAAGCTACTTAAGGGCTGTCTGCGTATGCTGGGCAGGGTAAGCTGAGAAGGTTTAGGCTTTGGAAAAACCCTGATGTGGGGTTGAAGAATAGATTAGCACCCAGAGCAGATCCATGGGAACCAAAAGGAGCTGGTTTTGGAAATGTAGGTAAGACCTGGTCCTATCCAGGAGTGGCAGAGAAGCGACGGAATGGGGAGCTACTGAAAAAAGTAAAACTAAAATCTTCTGTGGTGACTGGAGATGGTGGAGGTATAATACCTATGTTTCTGGCACCTTCCACACGGAGATTATGGCTGTTCTAATTCCAAACTCTATATCCTCTTGAACAAAATAACTCTCAGACAATTAAGCTTGATATAGTGGCACTTCTGGAGGGCAATTTTCTTTTATGGGAATTTTGGCTGCTATTGGGATTCTCTTTGAAGTAAATTTTAGCCTATGTACTTTTTTAAAAAAATTTTCTATTTTTTTATATATATATTTTTTAAAGAGAGAGAGAGAATTTTTAATATTTATTTCTTAGTTTTCGGCGGACACAACATCTTTGTTGGTATGTGGTGCTGAGGATCGAACCCGGGCCACACACCTGCCAGGCGAGCGCGCTACCACTTGAGCCACATCCCCAGCCCAAGAATATGTACTTTGAAAACCTAAATTATTTAAAAATTTCTATACATTTCCACCCCCACTCTTTGTATCCATAAAAAAAAGCAACTATACGTATGGTGCTCATCAAAGTTCATAGGAAGCTCCTAAATGGACACTTTCAATCCTCTTTGCTTAAAAAATAGCAGTTACGTCCATGGCATCTGTCCAGCATCCTGTGAACAGACTCAAAATAACAATGTACAAGGTGAACACTGTCGAGGGAAATCAAAATCAGGTCAATCTTCTCACCTAAACGGGAGCCTCAAAAACATTATCTCAAATAACTAAGGAAGGAAAAAACTAGTTTTCTGTCGAATTTCTAAAGAAAATTTTCATCTGTGCCTGAATAAACAGAAGAGATACCTATGACTGAGGAAGGAAAGAAAGAGAAAATACACCTCTGCTAGAGCTGTAGCACAGGTACGTTTTATTAGATATTTTCGGACACTTTAGTCCGAATGATACCCCAGTTCTGGCAGGTGGGTAGCGAAGACCACACAAGTGTGCTAATAAATACTTAGGCTAACAAAATATATGTCTTTACAGAGCAGGGACTTATTTCAGGAATAAAAAGCCTCTGGGCATCACCCTTGCCATGTCAAAGAAGTCCACGTGGGCTCGTGGAAAATTCAATACACAAAAAGTCAATCCTAGTTTTGCCACTGGGTCCTGATGCCCCAATTCATATGTTCAAACTGTCTGGAATCCTCATGAGAAGATGGCATGATGCATAAGTTCAAATCTGTAAACAGGACATTCCTCATTGGGCTGGAGTCAGTGCCCTAACAACGGCCTTCTCAGCAGGGCCTAAGCCTACCCTGCTTAACTCTGACTCTAGTGCTTCGTACTTCTCTGACCTCTAGAATGGCTCTTCATCCATGGGGAAAATATTTATTGAGCATCTACTATGAGCACAGCAGTCATGCGTGGACCTTGGATAAATCAGGAAATTCAGCAGTGCCATGCTAGTTGGGGTGTGCAGGGAGAGAAAGGCAATAAAAAAGAAACATAGAAGAGTGGACTGCCTAGGATCTGGGAAGATGAGAAGCACTACAGACAGCAGCATAAGGATCTGGGGGTGTGGCAGAAGGCAGAGAGAGCTGTTACCATATGAAAATAGCACACATAAGGTGGGCCTCCATGAAGAAAGTAGTTTCATGTAAGAAAAAAACCTGAAGGAGTCAAGGAGCTGACTGATGGATACAATAGAGCAGTATCCCAGGCGGTGGGCAGTCTGGGCCAAGGCCCATGGCACAGGCATGTGGCTGGGCCAAGAGGCTGGAACACACAGGACAGTGGGCAACAGAAGCCAGGCTGTGCTGGGCCCCCCAGGCCATGGTGAGGACTGTGGTGTCTCTTGAGACAAAAAGAATTCTTGACGGTTTCTTGACGTCCAAAGCCCTGATGTCCTTATCTGTCAAGTGGAGACAACTAATGGCACCTGAAGAACTGCACAAGGCAACTATGGGATCAATGTGATCACATTCAAGAGCCCATCACAGTGCCTGGCATAGTTAGCATTCTGTAAATAGTAGTCCCCTGTTCTTTCCCTTTCCTCATATTTCTGACCTGTCGATCCCTACCATCCACAACTGGTCACTGGGAAATCTAGCTGCCTCTGCCAACATGAGAAAACGGTTGGTGTATGTGATCCCTCTCTTCTGAACTTCTGGCCAGGTGTGCCCTTATTTGACAGATCACACGTATGTGCACAAGCATGCATACACACAGGACTATAAAGGAGCGACATTACCTGGTGCCAGATAGCAGCAATGACAGGGACTGTGTTAACCAGAGAGCATGTTCCCAAATAAAGTGGCAGCAGCAACACCTGACCTTCACTTACTTCTCTTATTCCCACCAGAGTAAAAATTGCTTCAGAATGGAAATTGCTTTTCTCTTTTTTTTTTTTTGAACTGGGGATTGAACCCAAGTATACTTTACCACGGAGTTACATCCCCAGTCCTTTATATATTTTATATTTTGAGGCAGGGGTCTGGTGAGGTGTATGAGAGTCTCACTAAGCCGCGGAGGCTGGCCTTGAACTTGTGATCCTTCTTCTCAACCTTCCAAGTCACTGGGATTACAGGTGTGCAGCCATAGCTGCAAGGTCCTTCCAAGAACACAGTATATGTGTGCATTTAAAAGAAATGAACAAATCTAGTTTGAAATTGTCTCTATTTCCTTTCATAGCAACCTGGTTCATGAATTCTGGGAGAATGGCTACAAAGTCTTAGAAAATCCACTAATTTCAAAATCCCACATTAAAAAAAGATTCTCCCCACCAAAGTTTCTTGGTGACTCTTCCCTCTTTCTAAATTTATCACTCCTTATTTGTGTAGGATAGCCTATGTTAATGGGTTGTTTCATTATACCCCCCCCCTTTTTGTGTGTATGTTGCTGGGGATTGATCCCAGGGCCTTGTGCATGTGAGGCAAGCACTCTACCAACTGAGCTATATCCTCAGCCCACACCCCTTCTTTAGTAGAATCTTTTTGGAAGAATGTGGGATATCAATTATAATCAATACTGTTTCAGATCGTTTCTCATTCTTCATCCTCCTAGGCGGCCCAGGAGGTCAGCAGCTCCCCACTATCCCATCTCCAGACAATGACTCAAAATAGGTCCAACACATGACTGGAAAAGAGCCATTGAGTTCTAGGTTGAGGCACAGTCTCCCTTTCCCACAGGTCTGGTATTGCATGTAGAGATTTCTGGTGGCCTTAGACTCCTTATGCTAGAAGAGACTGCAGGGAGTTTGCTGTGTGCTATCAAGAAAGCATGCAGATGTAGAAAATAAGGAGGAAAAAACGGGTCTTGTGTTCCTGGCTGCCTCTGGCTCCTTATCCCTGGGACTATTGCTGCACATCCTCACGCTGGGCTCTATTCAGAACCCCTGGACTCTGAAAGCTTTCCGTTTCTTTCAACCAATGACATAAATAAGAAACCAGATTAATTTCCTCCATGCTTTGCTCCTATGAAAGCTTGCTGTGAAGGACAAAACATGCAAAGCAGGCCTGAGGTTGTTCTGGGACTCATAATGCTCTGGCAGAGGGTGTTGATTCTTGCCAAATAACTGAGTGGAAACATGAGTTGTTCTGAACTGCTGGACTGTTCCTGCTCCTTGGTGTGTGAGGGAATACATAATTCAGCCACACGTCCACCTGAAGGAAAGAGCTGCCCTGCGCTTGTTGTTAAATTATGGAAGGAGAAAGCTACAGCTCGAATTCAAGGAATGGATCCCAAAGCAATACTTGCAGCAGATCCTGGGGATAGGATGAGGAAGAAGAAGGGAGGGGGCCTCTTTGGGGGTCTCCAAGCAGTGTGGACCTGGGTTCTCTCTTCCATTTTCCCAGACAGGATAAAGGGTTCTTTGCTTTTGAACTTGAGCTCAGCCAGGAGAAGGCGAGAAAGGTCTTGTAGGGAAACTCCTTTGTTAGAGCTTGGAACTTGACATTTTGGCAAGAACAAGTAATCTGAGATGTGAAGGGTGAATAAAGGGAGGGCTATGCAAGCAATAAAACTAGAATTCTTGGGAATTACCCAGGCAAAGCAGGCACATGTAAAAAGAAACATGAGGGATTAGCTATCCACTTTTGGATGGAAACGTAGAGAATGCAAGTTTACAGCCCACTAATCTTTGCTTGTTCCCCGTAAAAGAAGGCGTACCCTGCCTGGACTCTTCCATCTGAACACCCTGATTAGATAAAGCCAAGGCAGAAAACAAAGCAGAGCCATGTTCTAAAGGCTCAGAAGGACTGAGGGATAACTCGAGGATTTCAAGCTACAGATATGAGAAGTAAGTTATCTGTAGGCAAACATCAGCCTTTATAGGAATAAGCTCCTGCTGTTTGCCTTAAACAGCAGAGAGGTGTGGTGCTTACTAATGGCAGCTTTGAAAGTTTAGCATTCTCAGACACACAGCTTTTGTGTTGCAATAATTTGATGTTAAAACAAAACAAAACCACCTTAGGCATGATTTAAGGGTTAATACACATCAAAAATAAGAATGGAATGACTTTTTTTTGAAGCCGCAAGAAGGATTATATCATTCAATTTATTGAGTATCTTTAATACATATCAGGCATCATAGTAGGTGCCAGAAATAGAAAGATGAATAATGTGATCTTTTAAAGAGCTAATTCTTTTGGGGGGGGATGCATAAATAAAACTGTAACTCAAGTACAGGAAAAGGAGCCTTCCTGAGACACAGATGGGTTGCCATAGAAACATACAGGCCAAAGGATCACTGCAGAGGTCAGAGGAAGCTTCCTAGGAAGAGACACTTCAACTGTATTTTAAAGGGAAGGAGAGGAAGACCCTCTCCTGCAGAGGCAACAGCTTACGCAAAAGGATCAAAGCCCCCAACAGCAGTCCCTTCAAGAAACTGCAAGTGGTCTACAAGGCTCCTCACAATGCAGCTCCTGCACCAGAGGCAGAGACACCAGAGAACTTGTTAGAAATGCAAATTCTCAGGCAGCCCCAGGCCTCCTGCTTCAGAAACTCTCTGCAGGGCCCAGCAAGTTCTGTTTTATTCACATGCCCTCCAGGTAACTGTGATCTGTGGTAAAGCTTGAGAGCTTCTGGGCCAGGGGGCTGAGCAGGGGCCCTGATCAGCATACTGTGTATGTTATGGATATCAAGGGATCCCCAAGCCATAGAAAGCCAAGTGAGGATTTTATGCAAAACAGCGACAGGGATCAGCTCTGCATTTTAGCAAATTTATTCCAGTATAGTACAGAAAATGAACAGAGGTGGGGGGGGAGGGAGGGTCAGGCTGCAGCAGTGGGACAAATTGGGAGGCCTCTGCAGCAATCCTGGTGACAATAATGCCAGCTGAAGAAGAGGCAGTGGAAGCAGGATGAAGACAGATTAGAGGAGGAGAGACTCTATGGGCCTTGGTGACTGGAAACCGAAGAGTGTAGGGTTAAAGTTCAAGACCATACTCTTGAATCAGCATATCTGGGTTGGAATCCCAAATACAAGAGCTTTGGCAAGTCACCTGACCTCCCTATTTTTCAGTTTCCAAATCTATGAAATGGGGATATAAATTTCTACAAAAACATAAGCGCCATGGAATCAGGGATTTTTGCCTCTAATTCCTTCTGTATCTCCCAAACAGCAATGCATGTGGCTCATAATAACTCCTAAATACACATTTGTTGAGGGAATGAATATCTCGTGGGCAATGAGGAAAAGGGGAATCTAAGAAAATCCCCCAGGTTTTCAGCTTCAGCAACATGGTAGGTTACTGGTGTTATATAGAAAGACAGGAACACTGGAAGTAGACATTATTTTAGGAGAAAGATTTGTTTTGTTTTAGATATCAGTTTTAGACACATTACCACCAAAATGGATGTCAGACACTGATGTGGCATTGGTCTGGGACATATGTGTGGTGACTAGGAGCTGAACACAAAGGTGGCTCCCCTGTCAAACTTACTTCAAAATCCAGGGTTTGTTTTTTTTTTTTGGAATTTTTTTAATATTTATTTTTCAGTTTTCAGTGGACACAACATCTTTTTTTTATTGTTGGTTGTTCAAAACATTACATAGTTCTTGATATATCATATTTCACAGTTTGATTCAAGTGGGTTATGAACTCCCATTTTTACCCCATATACAGATTGCTGAATCACATCATTTACACTTCCATTGATTTACACATTGCCATTCTAGTGTCTGTTGTACTCTGCTGCCTTTCCTATCCTCTACTATCCCCCCTCCCCTCCCCTCCACTCCCCTCTTCTCTCTCTAACCCCTCTACTGTAAATCTTTTCTTCCACTTGTATTATTCTTCCCTTACCCCTCACTTCCTCTTGTATGTAATTTTGTATAACCCTCAGGATCACCTTCCATTTCCATGCAATTTCCCTTCTCACTCCCTTTCCTTCCCACCTCTCATCCCTGTTTAATGTTAATCTTCTTCTCATGCTCTTCGTCCCTACTCTGTCCTTAGTTACTCCCCTTATATCAGAGAAGACATTTGGCATTTGTTTTTTAGGGATTGGCTAGCTTCACTTAGCATAATCTGCTCTAATGCCATCCATTTCCCTCCAAATTCTATGATTTTGTCATTTTTTAATGCAGAGTAATACTCCATTGTGTATAAATGCCACATTTTTTTTATCCATTCATCTATTGAACGGCATCTAGGTTGGTTCCACAATCTTGCTATCGTGAATTGTGCTGCTATGAACATCGATGTAGCAGTGTCCCTGTAGCATGCTCTTATTAGGTCTTCAGGGAATAGACCAAAAAGGAGAATAGCTGGGTCAAATGGTGGTTCCATTCCCATCTTTCCAAGAAATCTCCATACTGCTTTCCAAATTGGCTGCACCAATTTGGAGTCCCACCAGCAATGTACAAGAGTACCCTTTTCCCCACATCCTCGCCAGCACTTGTTGTTGTTTGACTTCATAATGGCTGCCAATCTTACTGGAGTGAGATGGTGTCTTAGGGTGGTTTTGATTTGCATTTCTCTGACTGCTAGTGATGGTGAGCATTTTTTCATGTACTTATTGATTGATTGTATGTCCTCCTCTGAGAAGTGTCTGTTCAGGTCCTTGGCCCATTTGTTGATTGGGTTATTTGTTATCTTATTGTCTAATATTTTGAGTTCTTTGTATATTCTGGATATTAGGGCTCTATCTGAAGTGTGAGGAGTAAGATTTGTTCCCAGGATGTAGGCTCCCTATTTACCTCTCTTATTGTTTCTTTTGCTGAGAAAAAACTTTTTAGTTTGAGTAAGTCCCATTTGTTGATTCTAGTTATTAACTCTTGTGCTATGGGTGTCCTATTGAGGAATTTGGAGCCCACCCCCACAGTATGTAGATCATAGCCAACTTTTTCTTCTATCAGACGCTGTGTCTCTGATTTGATATCAAGCTCCTTGATCCATTTTGAGTTAACTTTTGTGCATGGCGAGAGAAAGGGATTCAGTTTCATTTTGATGCAAATGGATTTCCAGTTTTCCCAGCACCATTTGTTGAAGATGCTATCCTTCCTCCATTGCATGCTTTTAGCCCCTTTATCAAATATAAGATAGTTGTAGTTTTGTGGATTGGTTTCTGTGTACTCTATTCTGTACCATTGGTCCACCCGCCTGTTTTGGTACCAGTACCATGCTGTTTTTGTTACTATTGCTCTGTAGTATAGTTTGAAGTCTGGTATCGCTATACCGCCTGATTCACACTTCCTGCTTAGCATTGTTTTTGCTATTCTGGGTCTTTTATTTTTCCATATGAATTTCATGATTGCTTTATCTATTTCTACAAGAAATGCCATTGGGATTTTGATTGGCATTGCATTGAACTCATAGAGAACTTTTGGTAATATCGCCATTTTGATGATGTTAGTTCTGCCTATCCATGAACAGGGTATATTATTCCATCTTCTAAGATCTTCTTCTACATCTCTCTTTAGGGTTCTGTAGTTTTCATTGTATAAGTCTTTCACCTTTTTTGTTAGGTTGATTCCCAAGTATTTTATTTTTTTTGAGGATATTGTGAATGGAGTAGTTGTCCTCATTTCCATTTCAGAGGATTTGTCGCTGATATACAGGAATGCCTTTGATTTATGCGTGTTGATTTTATATCCTGCCACTTTGCTGAATTCATTTATTAGCTCTAATAGTTTCTTTGTAGACCCTTTTGGGTCTGCTAGGTATAGAATCATGTCATCTGCAAATAGTGATAATTTAAGTTCTTCTTTTCCTATTTTTATGCCTTTAATTTCTTTCGTCTAATTGCTCTGGCCAGTGTTTCGAGGACTATGTTGAACAAAAGTGGTGAGAGAGGGCATCCCTGTCTTGTTCCAGATTTTAGAGGGAATGCCTTCAATTTTTCTCCATTCAGAATGATGCTAGCCTGTGGCTTAGCATAGATTGCTTTTACAATGTTGAGGTATGATCCTGTTATCCCTAATTTTTCTAGAGTTTTGAACATATAGGGATGCTGTACTTTGTCAAATGCTTTTTCTGCATCTATCGAGATGATCATATGGTTCTTATCTTTAACTCTATTGATGTGGTGAATAACATTTATTGATTTTCGTATATTGAACCAGCCTTGCATCCCAGGGATGAATCCTACTTGATCATGATGTACAATTTTTTTGATATGTTTTTGAATCCGATTCACCAGAATTTTATTGAGGATTTTTGCATCTAGGTTCATTAGAGATATTGGTCTGTATTTTTCTTTCTTTGAAGTGTCTTTGTCTGGTTTAGGCATCAGGGTGATGTTGGCCTCATAGAATGAATTTGGAAGTTCTCCCTCGTTTTCTATTTCCTGAAATAGCTTGTAAAGTATTGGTATTAGTTCCTCTTTAAAGGTTTTGTAAAACTCCGCTGTATACCCATCCGGTCCTGGGCTTTTCTTAGTTGGTAGTCTTTTGATGGTTTCTTCTATTTCCTCAATTGTTATTGGTCTGTTTAGGTTGTCTATATCCTCCTGACTCAATCTGGGCAGATCATATGACTTAAGAAATTTATCGATGCCTTCACTATCTTCTATTTTATTGGAGTATAAGGATTCAAAATAATTTCTGATTATCTTCTGTATTTCTGAAGTGTCTGTTGTGATATTGCCTTTTTCATCCCATATGCTAGTAATTTGGGTTCTCTCTCTTCTTCTCTTCGTTAGCATGGCTAAGGGTCTGTCGATTTTATTTATTTTTTCAAAGAACCAACTTTTAGTTTTGTCAATTTTTTCAATTGTTTCTTTTGTTTTGATTTCATTAATTTCAGCTCTGATTTTAATTATTTCTTGCCTTCTACTTCTTTTGCTGTTGTTTTGCTCTTCTTTTTCTAGGATTTTGAGATGAAGTATGAGATCATTTATTTGTTGGTTTTTTCTTTTTTTAAGGAATGAGCTCCAAGCAATGAATTTTCCTCTTAGAACTGCTTTCAATGTGTCCCATAGATTCCGATATGTTGTGTCTGTGTTTTCATTTAACTCTAAGAATTTTTTAATTTCCTCCTTGATGTCTTCTATGACCCATTGATCATTAAGTAACCTATTGTTCATTCTCCAAGTGATGCATGATTTTTCCTTCCTTCTTTTATCATTCATTTTCAGTTTCATTCCATTATGATCAGATAAGATGCATGGTATTATCTCTACTCCTTTATATTGTCTAAGAGTTGCCCTGTGACATAATATATGATCTATTTTTGAGAAGGATCCATGTGCTGCTGAGAAAAAAGTGTAACTACTTGATGTTGGGTGGTATATTCTATATATGTCAATTAAGTCTAGGTTGTTAATTGTGTTATTGAGTTCTATAGTTTCCTTATTTAACTTTGGTTTGGAAGATTTGTCCAGTGGTGAGAGAGGTGTGTTGAAGTCTCCCATGATTATTGTATGGTGGTCTATTAGACTCTTGAACTTGAGAAGAGTTTGCTTGATGAACATAGCTGCACCATTGTTTGGGGCATATATATTTATGATTGTTATGTCTTGTTGGTGTATGGTTCCCTTGAGCAGTATGTAGTGTCTCTCTTTATCCCTTTTGATTAACTTTGGCTTGAAATCTATTTTATTAGATATGAGTATGGACACTCCTGCTTGTTTCCGCAGTCCATATGAGTGGTATGATTTTTCCCAACCTTTCACCTTCAGTCTATGTATATCTTTTCCTATCAAATGCATCTCCTGTAGGCAGCATATTGTTGGGTCTTGTTTTGTGATCCATTCTACTAGCCTGTGTCTCTTAATTGGTGAGTTTAAGCCATTAACATTTAGGGTTATTATTGAGATATGGTTTGTTCTTCCAGCCATATTTGTTTATTAATGTTACTAAACCTGATTTGTTTTCCTCTTTGATTTCTTTCCCCTCTTTACTGTCCTACCTCCCACTGTTGGTTTTCAATGTTATTTTCCATTTCCTCTTCCTGTAATGTTTTGCCAAGTATTTTTTGAAGAGATGGTTTTCTAGTTGCGAATTCTTTTAACTTTTGTTTATCGTGGAAGGTTTTAATTTCATCTTCCATCCTGAAGTTTAATTTCGTCGAATACACGATTCTTGGTTGGAACCCATTTTCTTTCAGTGTTTGAAATATATTATTCCAGGATCTTCTAGCTTTCAGAGTCTGTGTTGAGAGATCAGCTGTTATCCTGATTGGTTTACCCCTAAATGTAATCTGCTTCCTTTCTCTTGTAGCTTTTAAAATTCTCTCCTTATTCTGTATGTTAGACATCTTCATTATGATGTGTCTAGGTGTGGATCTCTTATGATTTTGCACATTCGGCATCCTGTAGGCTTCTAGGATTTGGGATTCTGTTTCATTCTTCAAGTCTGGGAAGTTTTCTCGTATTATTTCATTGAATAGATTGTTTATTCCTTTGGTTTGGAGCTCTGTGCCTTCCTGTATCCCAATGACTTTTAAGTTTGGTCTTTTAATGTTATCCCATATTTCTTGGATGTTCTGCTCATGGTTTCTTAGCAGACTTGCTGAGCTATGTTCTTTTCAAGTTGAAATACTTTGTCTTCATTGTCTCATGTTCTATCTTCTAAGTGATATACTCTGCTGGTAGTATTCTCAATTGAGTTTTTAAGTTGATTTATTGCTTCCTGCATTTCTAGGATTTCTATTTGTTTGTTTTTTATTACCTCTATCTCCCTGTGAAATTGATCTTTTACTTCCTGGATTTGTTTATGTAGTTCCTTGTCAAAGTGATCTTTCATTGTCTGATTTTGCTGTCTCATGTCTTCCTTGAGACTCCATATCATCTGAAGCATGTATATCCTGAACTCTTTATCTGACATTCCATCTGTTGCAGCTATTACCTCTTCTAAAGTTGAGTTGACCTGCATTGCTTGTGGTCCTTTCTTTCCTTGTCTTTTCATACTGCTCACGTTTCTTTCTGCTTGGTGAAACTGTTGTGTTTTTGAAATTTTCCCCCTATTTATTTATATTGCTCTTGTATAGTTGAAAAATCTCCCTTGCAGGGCGGGTAGTGGCTGTGCTCCTCCTCCAATTGGGGTGATCTGTTTACCTCGCTGGCGGGCCGCTAGGCCTGCTCTGCCGGTCGGTTGCAGGTCTGCCCACCCTGCGGGCGCGGGTAGCGGCTCTGCTCTGCCTCCACTCCAATTGTGGTGACGTGACTACCACGCCCTCGGGTCGTTGGGCCTGATCCGGATGCGGGCGGTGGCTCTGCTCGGCCCCTACTCCAATTGGTGTGACGTGTCTACCACGCTGGCAGGCCTCTGGGCCTATTCCGCCAGTGGGTCGCAGGTCTGCCTACCTTGCGGGCTCGGGCGGCAGCTCTGCTCGGCCCCCACTCCAAATGGGGCTACCTGACTGCCACTCCGGCGGGTCGCTGGGCCTTTTCCGAACACGGGCTGCGGCTCTGCTCCGCCCCCACTCCAACCAGTGTGATGTGTCTGCCTCGCCGGCCGGCCGCTAAGCCCATTCCGCCGGTGGGCTGCCGATCTGCCTACCTTGCAAGCTCGGGCGGCGGCTCTGCTCGTCCCCCACTCCAAATGGGGTGACTTGACTGCCACGCCGGTGAGTCGCTGGACCTTTCCCAGGCACAGGCAGTGGCCCCGCTCAGCCCCCACTCCAATCGGCGCGACATGTCCACCACGCTGGCAGGCCACCGGGCCTGTCCCGCTGGTGGGTCGCAGGTCTGCCTACCTTGCAGGCTCGGGCGGCGGCTCTGCTCGGCCCCTACTCCAAATGGGGTGACTTGACTACCACGCCATCGGGTCGCTGGTCCTATTCCAGACGTGGGCGGCTGCTCTCTTCGGCCCCAGCTGCAGTTGGGGTGACGTGATACCTCGCCAGCGGGTCGCTTGGCCTGTTCCGGGCGCAGGCGGCAGCTCCACTCTGCCCCTCTGGCCCCCACAGCACCCAGCAGGACCCGGACCGAGAACCAGTTTCCGCGGGTTCCCCAGCCCTGGGCCAAAGCAGCTCCGGGAGCCTGAACCCGGCCGCTCCGAGCTCGGTGCACGCTCTGCTAGGAGCCGGCTCCAAGAAGCAGTCTCCACGGGTTCCCCAGTCCTGGGCCTAAGCAGCTCCGGGATCCAGAACCCGGCCGCTCCGAGCTCAGTGCACGCTCTGCTAGGAGCAGGCTCCGAGAATCAGTCTCCGCGGGTTCCCCAGCCCTGGGCCAAAGCAGCTCCGGGAGCCAGAACCCGGCCGCTCCGAGCCCGGTGCACGCTCCGCTAGGAGCAGGCTCCAAGAAGCAGTCTCCTCGGGTTCCCCAGCCCTGGGCCAAAACAGTTCCAGGAGTCAGCACACGGCCGCTCCGAGCTCGGTGCACGGTCCGCTAGGAGCAGGCTCCAAGAAGCAGTCTCCGCGGGTTCCCCAGCCCTGGGCCAAAACAGTTCCGGGAGTCAGCACACGGCCGCTCCGAGCTCGGTGCACAGTCCGCTAGGAGCAGGCTCCAAGAAGCAGTCTCCGCGGGTTCCCCAGCCCTGGGCGAAAGCAGCTCTGGGAGCCAGAACCCGGCCGCTCAGAGCTCGGTGCACAGTCCGCTAGGAGCAAGCTCCAAGAAGCAGTCTCCGCGGGTTCTCTAGCCCTGAGCCTGAGCAATCTGTCTGCGAGACGCAGGCAAATAACAGCCTGAATTCACCTGTTCCGTAGCTGAATGAGCTGAGATCAGTAGAAAACAGGGATGATTACGTCAGCTCTTCAAGATGGCGGCCGCTGGCCTCCTCCGTGGTCCGACCGGTGTGGAGAACCGAACTGGACCGCTCCTCTCCTCTGTCTCAAACCCAGAATTCAGCACTGAGCACAGCCATTGCACCGCTGGCAGGAGCCCACAGAATCCGCAGCGCTGTACCTCCTTGCCGCCACCTCGACGCTTCCCAGCACGCGCCGCAGACTCCAGCCGCGGGGTGATCAGCCGAACAAGCAGTGCGACCCTCCGTGCGGAGAAATCGCCCGCGACCGAGCCCCCGCAGCCAATCCTCGTGCGATGAAAATCCCTCCACTAGATTCTAGAGCACCTCAATTTCGCTGGAAATTCCCAACAAGACAGCCCTCAGCTGTTTTAACTCGTCATTCTCCCGCACAGTGACGCGGCACACGGGGGTGATGCACTCCCTTCGCCGCCATCTTCTTCTCCCAAAATTCAGGTTTTACCACTTATCAGCTGTGTGATCTTGGACAAGTAATTTAACCTGTTAGTTCTCTATTTCTTATAAAGTGTGGAGAACAGTGGTATCTATTTTATAGGTTCTGCTACGGTTTGAATATGGGAGGAATCACCCAAAACTCTCTGTGTTAAAAGTTTAGTCCCCAAGGTGGTACTCTTGGGTGGTGTGGTGGGTAGGTGAACCTTTAGGAGGGCTTAATGGCGAGTTTTTTTTTTTTTTAAAGAGAGAGTGAGAGAGGGGAGAGAGAGAGAGAGAGAATTTTTAATATTTATTTATTTTTTTTTTTTAGTTCTCGGCGGACACAACATCTTTGTTGGTATGTGGTGCTGAGGATCGAACCCCGGCAGCACGCATGCCAGGCGAGCGCGCTACCGCTTGAGCCACATCCCCAGCCCCTTAATGGCAAGTTTTTAGGAAACTTGAAAGGGATTATGGGACACTGCCAATTCTTTGCTCTCTTCTTTCTGGTAGATGCGATGGGTAGTTTTGTCCTGTCCTGAAGTGCTGCCCTCATCAGAGGCCCAAAACAATAGAATCATTTGATCTTAAACTGGAACCTCCAAAACCATGAGCCAAAATAACCTTTTTCTCTTTAAAAGTTAATTGCCTCAGGTTTTCCATTGTAGTAATAGAAAGCTGACTAATACAGGGTCATTCAGAAGACTAGATAAGATAACACATACAGTACGCTCGGAAAGGGCCCGGCATATGGAATATACTCAATAAATAATTGCTTTGCGGTGACTGTAAAACCCACATATGGAATCTGTATTGAAGAAGACCAGAGCATCATTCTGGAGAACACTAGAATTAATGGGAAAGTACACAGAGGGAACTGTAAGGGAGACTGGGAAAAAGTAGAATGGGGCAGCAGGAACCCAGAAAGGAAAGTGCCCAGAAAATGACACATGAAGTTCAGGAGACAGAGGGCTAGCTCTGATATGAAAGAGGTTGAAACAGGGGAGAATGCTTGCATCTGATTAAATTGAAATTAAAACACAGAGTGATAAGAATACACTAAAGAAAGTAACTTCCCTTAGTTAGAATTAGTTCCTGATTCCAGCAGGAACTGGCCAAGATCTGAGATTAGTTGAGAGATGACAACTTCAAAAAGGAACACAGCACTGGACTGGGTCACCTCTATAATGGCTGAGACCAAAGGGAGACAGGGTTATACAGTGTGTTTCTAAGACCAACAGACGGCCTAACAGGAAACCCCAGGTGCTGTGCCAATCTGTACATTAACTGGCCATGTGACTTTAAGTCATTGAGTGAGTGTCCTCATGTGTAAATGGTTAATCACAGCACCTACCCCAACTACAAAGCACTGTGATTATAAAATACAAGGGAAATATTTTGAAAAGGATGTGCTAGTGGGTGTGGTGGCACATACTTGTCATGCCTGCTGCTCAAGAGGCTGAGACAGCAGGATTGGAAAGTTTGATGCCAGCTTCAGCAACTTAGCAAAACCCAATCTCAAAATAAAATTTAAAAAGGGCTGGGGATGCAGCTTAGTGGCACGGTACCCCTGGACTCAAAACCCAGTACCTCCCCCACAATAAAAAAAAAAAGGAAAACAGAAAAGAAAATGCAATATAGATACATGACAGTTAAAATATCACATTTTATCTATCTGTTCAAGTAATAAAAGATATATAGCTACCAGCTATGTCATCTGATATATGTTGCCCTTTCCTTTCTTTCTTTCTTTCTTTTTTTTTTTTTTTTTTGGTACCATGGATTGAACTCAGGGCACTGGACCGACCACTAAGCCACATCCCCAGCCCTATTTTGTATTTTTTATTTAGAGACAGGATCTCACTGAACTGCTTATCACCTCAATTTTGCTGAGCTGGCTTTGAACTTGTGATCCTCCAGCCTCAGCCTCTGGAGTCACTGGGATTATACGTGTGCGGCACTGCGCCTGACAACATGTTGCCCTTTAAAAAATCGGTGCAGATCAGTAGTTCAAAGAATTGTGCTCATTTGGGATCTGTTTCCAGAGTACACAAAGTGGGAGACAATTCTCTCACATTTCTATAGTTCTTTTGAGCATGGCGCCGGTCTGAACTATGAGTGAGTCTTTTGTTGTGGATGTCTTTCAAGGATATTTGTACAGCGGATAGCCTTGGAAGACACAGTGTTTCCTTGTGGGGCAAAGGATCAGGCAGGCTTGCTTCCCATCATAAAAGAATTGAGCTCTCGAAGCTCAGAATTGCTTTGCCATAACACAAACCGCTATGCATAAAGGAGTCACCTGGTCCTCTCTGCATCACCCTGTAAGAATTAGGACCCAGGGAAAATGCACCAAAACACTGATGTTCTGGGAATAATGAAGTCTATGTATCTGACCTAGGGGTTTGTTGTTTCCTGCACTGTCCATGTGTCAGGGTAACCTGTTAGTTGGCATGTAGGGTAAAATCTCAGACCCTTCTAGTTTTTGACACTTACCATTATTGTTTTATAGGAGGGGGTTGGTGTTTTCCTCCCACCCAATAGGAACAAGGGATTGTTCTCCAGTAGACATGGCTTGCTCTTGTTTGTTCTAGTGGAAGCCAGCTAGCTAGCTCAGTCAGAGCTTAGAGAGCTGAAGAGATACTAATGTCTGGTACTTTCTAAAAAGAAACCTAATGCAAATGCTCTCTGTACTTATACATCTGTTTTTAATTTTTGTTTTGTATTTTCTTTTGGTTTGTTTTGCCAATGAAATTTTCTTCTCTCTCTCTCTCTCTCTGTCTCTGTGCAGGGCATCAATTCCAGGGCTCTGTACATGCTAGGTCAGCTCTCTATCACTGAACTGCACATGTAGCACCTTTCTTTTCTAAAAAAACATAAAACATTTGCACACTTACGGGGGGAAAATGACTCTATTACTAAACAGATTGTAAAATTGATTCTTTCATTCAAAAATGTTCTCACTTTATTAATTGGGCATGGCGGCACATACCTATAATCCTAGCAACCCATAAGGCTGAGGCAGGAAGATTGCAAGTTTGAAGCCAGTCTCAGTGATTTAGCAAGATTATACCTCAAAATAAACAATAAAAAGGGTTGAAGATATACAGTTCAGTGGTAGTGTACCCCTGGGTTCAATCACTGTACCCAGAAAAAAGTTCTCATTTTAAGTATTAATAACTCCTGAGAAATAACTGCATGTTTCTGGTAAATTCAAAGAGAACATAATTTCAATTCTTCAGACTATATAGAATAATAAGCTAAATGGCCTAACCTATGGGCCCCCCTGGCCCCTTTTCTGTTAGACACACTCCAACACATACATGCACACATGTGTACCCCACAAAGCTATTACAGAAAAATATATTCAGAATACTTGGATTTTTAGTTAGAATTCAGAATACTCTTTAAAATGAACTCTGATAACATTAGTAATAAGGCACCAAGAACTCATCTTTAAGAACCTCAAGTTCATATTAAAATGGGAAGTGAATTTTCTCCCAGTGGGCCTTTTGAAATGCTAAATCTTAGAAAAACATGCTGCTTCCTAGAAATGCCACTAACCTTTTTAATAGTTATCACAACTTATCATTCTGATCAAATTAAACAATCACACACAAAAAAAGAATCATGGCAGGTGCTTTCATTCCAAGCTCTTTTATACGTTTCTTTACTCACATTTAAAAATCCCCTTAATATTCTATCAGATTGACGTCATTTTTCTGATCCTTTATATATTCAATCAAAACCTAAAACATCTTGAGAGTTGAATGAAGTATACATGGAGCACACCCAGGAGATCAAATTCATTGATTATCATGTGAAAGAAGGCCCAGAAGCAATTAGTTCTTTGTTGTGGATGACAAACAACCTCCACAAAAAAATACTCCATCCACTGAGGCATCTTTGATCCATATAACTGGCTCAGTGACTCACAAAGGAGGGGGGAGGAGGGGATATCTGCACAAAAAAAGGGCAGCCTGATGGCACGGTTTAGTTATTTATTCTGTATGTTCAGCTCAGTTTTTCCTCTTTCCAAGTTTTTGTGGCACTATAAAAAGAAATGGAATGGATTCTTTCCAGCCAAGAACATCAGCCCTGCATACTAAGAAGAAAAGTATGGCTTCACCCAGAACCCACAGAAGCCACCAAATACCAACCTGCTCTCTACTTAGGTATGGGGAGATGAGTTTTGACAAATCAGTCTTCCATGTTCTTTTTTTTTTTTTTTTTTACAGGGTTGGGGTACTGGGGATTGATTCTCAGGGGCACTCAACCACTGAGCCACACCCCCAGCCCTATTTTGTGTTTTGTTTAGAGACAGGGTCTCACTGAGTTGCTTAGTACCTTCCCATTGCTGAGGCTGGCTTTGAACTTGTGATCTTCCTGTGTCAGCCTCCCAAGCCGCTGGGATTACAGGCGAGTGCCATGGTGCTGGGCATTCTACATGTTCTTTTACATAAAAATTTATTGCAGGCACTTGGAAATTGATTTGCATAAAGGACAAACTGTAGTCATACCATTTGCAGCTTTAAGATGGAAGCCCGAGTTCTCCACCGGCACCCCCTTGGAAACCGTCCATGTGTTCACATTCTAGAATTTCTTCCCTATTGGAATTGTTTGGAAGACCAGCATGAGGGAGATGAACAAGCTGCATTTATTTCCTCTGGTTCAAAGATGTCTATAACTTTTTGTTCTCTGAATAAAAGCAGCATGATATTAAAGCGATCTGAAGATATACGACAATGTGCTAGGGATCAACATGCTTCTAAAAATGACTTTTAATTCAGATCAATGTAAAAAAAAAAAGTGGAAACAGGATAATATCATTAAAAAATAAGACCACTGAACATTTCCTCAAGATAAAAGGGAAAGTAAAAAGAGGCTGTATGAGTTATAAATAGCAACAACAGCCAAATAAGCATAACCTTGAGTGACAAACCTTGGTTCAAATCTAGACCCAGCATTTACTAGCTGTGTGACCCTGAGCAAATTGACAGACTCATTTTCTCACCTGTAAATGTAGGCAGTAATAGCATTCACATAAGGCTGATACGAGAACGGCTGGGTTAAGGTATATGTTTTATGTATAGCAGGCACTTAATAAACACACTATTATTGCAATTAAAATGTGATAGAAAAAGTCTCTAAAGCATAACATAAGGTCACTTTTCAGATAACAGAAAGAAACTATCTTGTCATCTATGTCTTCTTCAATTAATCTAGAAGAGTTTTATCAGAACCCAAAGAGTATGCACTGTGGGGAAAAAAGATTACAAAGAGGATTTTAAATCTTTCTTTTCTCCTTTTGCAAAAAAACTTCTTTTCATTCTCAATATAAGATTTCATTTAAAGATGTTTAACCAGAGTGGGTCGCCATGGGAAAGTAAACCGCTGACAGAATATATTAGGTTCACATTAATTTATGGCGGTAGCATAATGCTTATGAAAAATAAGCTGGCTGGAAGCCCACGGTTTGCCCTTGAGCCTCAGCCAGCAGGGAAGGTTCCTGCAATGTGATTAGTGAATGGGGAGACCCTGGGTGATTAATTAGTGCTCTGTGTCAATCCTATCAGATGGGCTTTCTGCCAGTAACGTAAATAAGCCACCTGATTTTAACTTCCTCATCTCAAAACTGGCTTCCCTGTGAACATGACTTTGTCAAGCACTTTAAATATTGAAGGAAGATTTTCTCCAAATCTCCTTTAAGACAAATCCTGCTCTCTTTGACACATATTTTAGCTCTGGTAAATGGCAGGCCGGATGGGAAAGAATCTAAATAAGGAAGCTTGTCTGCAAATTCTCCAAATACTGAATTAAACTAAACTCATTTCAAAGTCCCTATCAGTGTTTGATGCTCAGAAGAGAAAAATTTGCCTACGGATGAACAGCTTTACTGTATAAACCTAGAGGTCCATCAGTCTTTAAAATCATCTAAAAAAACTGCACCAGTATCTTCTCCCAGATTTTACTATCCAGTTTTCAGTGTATGTTTTTAATCCTTTAACTGTTTGCTCCAGTAAATGTTTGGTAATCTATAATTTCTAGATATTTCTAGCATGTATTTTATCCAGGTATTGTCCCAAGATAGATGCTGCTATGGTTAGATTTGTCAGTTTATACAGCTTAAACGGGCAGTTTTCTGGTATCTATTACAATTTCAGTCAAGCTTCTTAAATTTGATTAAAAAGGGAAAGAAAAACCTTTCCTAAATTAAATCAGTTCCTTTAAATGAGGTCGACCTTTGGGTAGATAATTTGTGTAAGCATAAAATGGGTCCTGCTCTTCTCTAAATCACCTCATTAGTCAGGATCTCAAAACTAGGCTCCAAGGGTGAGAAACAGTGTATAATTAAGATATAAATATTTTATTCCTGTCCACATATTATTTTCATTGTAGATGAAAGCCTCCATATGAATTAGTAAAACACTGTATACACATATGCTTTCCCACAGAGGACCTCTGGATCGTGGTGTCCACCACAGAAATAGATCTAAAAGACCTATAAAATGCAGGCTTCATAGCCTAAAGCCATTATCTGTTACAGGCTGCAAAGGTCCAGGGTTTAAAGAGATGGGGCTGGGCTGAATCAGAGAGGAGGCTGGTTTATACTCAGACACTGCCAAAGTAGAAAGGAGCCTCTGAGACCTAGCAAAGCCATGTCAGGGAACAGGAAATTGAGAATCTCCATTTAGAAGCTAGAATCCCAGTCCCAACCTAATATCGGTCTTTTTCAGATACATAAGGAATCCAAGGCAGCCCAACAGATGAAAATGTGTAATCTAGGCAGCAGTTATGGCAAGAAGCAACCTGCTCCCAGAGGTATAGACACACACTCTAATTTTCTGGCTTTCAAATGTCAGCACAAAGGTAGGGAAGCATCCAGGACACGGTGCAATTTCTTAACAAATATCTCTGAGGGCAGGTGGGCAGGATGCCCTGCTGTGCACATAGGCTGATAAAGGAGGGCACCTCAGAGTTCATGCCCTTATGGTACTTACCAACTTGCTAAAGAGATGTTATAAATCAATAATTAACATCAGTGCCAATTTGCAGTAAACACCATAAATGAGATTGAGAAAAAGTGGTAAGTTCAGAGAAGACCATGAGAAGACCAGGATGAAGGAAAATTTTATGGAGGAGTATGGGTCTCAAAGGAGGGGTAGAATATCAAGAAACAGGGAAGGAGGGTCTTCTAGACCACTGTTTTTCAAATAGCACACCACAACCTGCTTGACACCAGTTTAATGGGTCAGGAACAGCATTTTCTCCCTCAATGAAATGGAACAGCATTGCACATGGCAAGATGAAGTACTTTCAAGAAGCTTTTGTTTTAGCTGTAAAATGATTTTCATCCTGAAAGTCTTGACCAAAAAGTTTCATCTTTTTTTAAAGAAGATGAATAATGAAATTATCAATTCGACTAGAAAACAAGAACTCAGTTAGGAGGTCACTCTAGACCATGATCTAGAAAATAGCATCAATTCATATTTGACACTGTAGCAACAAAGAGGTCATTTTAAGTTTTTAATCGTTTACCTTTTTAAGTTTTATTGACCTCTGCTGTGCTTAGCCTCTTATACACAATTAATTGCTGCAACAACCCTTTGTGGTGGGCACCACACTCTCCACTATGAAGAAGCAAAGTGAACAGTCAGACTATATACGACCAGCCCAGGAAAAGAATCCAAAGCTCATAACTACTAAAAAGATGCAAAAAAAAATTATGAAATGATCAGAGCTGGCCTTTCAAAATATTAATCTTGTACCTTCAAAGTGCTAAAATGAATAGACATTAGACAACTATATCATTAGAGGGGTTTCTTTTGATCACTACAGTTTCAGAATATATGGCCAATTTTAATACACTTCCAGATCCCAGGCAAAAATTACATCAAAAAAGTAAGAATTAAAACTGTTTTTTTTAAACGACCCAAAAAAGATTCGAACCAAGGTTCTTATTTCTTATTAGCTACATTAGTATATCCCCTTACTTCATTTGGCAGCAATGGCGTTAATGACTGTTATCACTTGAAAATGCTTTGAAGAAAATACGAAAATAGGTCCAAATGCAGAAGCCTGCCTAAAGCAGCAATGCTAACATGAAAGAGTAGCCCACTGCTTTTCCCAGAATCACTAAAGCCTTCCATTCTCACCCCCAGATGCCCTGTCCCATCCTACCTACCTGTGGAATGTCTGTGAGAACTAATACTATAAAGTGTACACAGCACAGAGCTCCATGGAAAAGAAAGTCTGTAGAAAACTCATATATTGCTGCTAGAGATGGCTGAGAATATACCAACAGTCTACATCCTGATATTAAAACATAAGAGAAAAATTACAGTAAATAGAATAATGGTGTATCTAATTTAAAGGGGAAAATAAGAACTGGGAAGTAGCTATGTCTAATGAATAGAATATGTCAGGTTCGGATATTGAGCAATGAAAGAGAATAGTCTTCCCTTTTCGGCTAAAAACACCCCGGTAAGAATGAATCAAAGCAACTCTTCCATGTACATAACAATGGTTTCCAGAATAACCTGATTGTCCAATGGGCAGAGAAACCAGAAGGGTAAAGTGTTCCTCTGTACAATGTAGAAGCAGCAAGAGATGTGCACTGGGCCCCCAGCAAATCAGAAAAACCAGAGTGCAGAGGTTCTGCTCTTCTCTACAGACACTCTGAGTGATCCATTCAGGGGTTCTTGACTAACATATGGCCCTTCATTAAACAAAGAGTCACTACCCTCAATGTTGACTTTAAATTATTTTATTAAATATGCAAAACAGAAACTGGCAAAAAAAATCCCATGTGAATTCAGAAATCAACTACAAAAAACACAATCAAATCGATAGGACTCAAACCAATACCAAGAATTAAAAGCAACAGATGATATTTTTTTTCTTTTCTGTCACTAAAACATTGATGTGGCATCCAGCCTGGTTCTCCGTTTAATCTGTTTTGGTATTTTGACTTTCCCAAATGTTTACATAGAGAACACCTGTTTACATAAGTATGTTGAACAAAACAGCAGAAAACCCCAGAAGCCAGATTGGGATAATAAGACCTTATATTGAACCCAAATCCAGTCAATTATGATGAGGTGTCATAGGATAACTCTCTTATTTGTTGGAACAGAACACTGCAGAGTTACTGAAATCGAACCCATTGCATGGGTGTCTAATCCAATCACTGCTAAAATGAGAAACAGACTTTTTCCCCCCATATATTTACCGGGGACGCTGACTACTAATGAACTATTCTGCAAGGTACCCGTACAAGGGAGGGACTGCCACTATTCTTCTGGAAATGAAAGTATGGTACTGATTTTGTATGCACATATTGCAAATCACTTTCCAGTTATCTCATTCAGGCTTCAAAATTACCCGGGGGAGTGGCAGGAGGTGGAGAGGTATGTTAGTATCCATATTTAATAGATGAGGAAACAGCTGGGCTGTTTAGCCTGCCTAAAGCAGCAATGCTAACATGAAAGAGTAACCCCCTGCTTTTCCAGAATCATTAAAGCCTTCCATTCTCACCCCTAGATGCCCTGTCCCATCCTACCTACCTGGGGAATGTCTGTGAGAACTAATACTAACAATAAAGGACTCACCCAAAGTCACACAGATTGCTAGTGGTAAAGCCAGGATGCAAGACCCAGAAGCCTGCTACAGATCCCAAGCTCTAAACCACAAATGACCCTTGACTGCTCTCGCAGTATGCCGTGATGTCACGTGGTCCCTGTCCACACACCGAGAACACACAAAGGAGCAGCAGTGCCCTCCACCCACACATTCACTCAGTGTGGCTGAACACAAGAGCATTTGCACCTGCCTTCTAGAAATCTCCATTTGGCTTTTCCTCATTCCACTAACAGAGGTGCTCTCAAAGACCAAAGAAATTGGAGACTTTCTCTTCCAACTGGAAGGTCTGATTTAGGATATAAACATGAATATATTTCTTTTTTTTTAAGAGAGAGAGAGAATTTTTTAATATTTATTTTTTAGTTTTCGGTGGACACAACATCTTTATTTTATTTTATGTGGTGCTGAGGATCGAATGCAGCATCCTGTGCATGCCAGGCAAGCTCGCTACTGCTTGAGCCACATCCCCAGCCCCAATGAATATATTTCTTAAGGGTAAAATCTGCCAGAAGTGGTTAGTGAGCTTTAAAAAAATTACATAATTGCTTTAAATAAGAACAGAAGCTAACATTCATTGAGTCCTTACAATGAACCTGTACTAGTTAAGCATTTGAATTGTACTGTCTCATTAAAGTCTCAAAACCACCCTCTAAGGTGAACACCTTACCACCACTTGCCAATTGTGAACATTAGGTTTCAAAAACCTTAAGTGTCCTGCATAAGAGCTGCCACCTAGCTATTGAGTAGGGGAGACCAGATCTACCCCCACCTGAGTCCACCCCTCTATGGTAAGGGTAGGAGAAGATCCATGGGGTATCCTTACCTCTTCTCAGAACTGGGGACCTCTGTCTCCTAAGATTTCTGTAACCAGTTTGATCTTAATTGACTAGTCCTATTTGGTTGGACCAGAGATATTACCCTGCCACAAAATAAGAAGAGTTTGAATAACTCAAACTACTGTGATCTTAAGAAGAATTTCTTACTAAAGACCATTAAAATTTTGAGCATGTCAAGCAAAAAGATCTATGCTTGCCTTGAAGCACAAACCCCAATTTTGGTCAGAAAGCTGGACCACAGTTTCTGTTCCCTCCACCCTAGATTCCAAGGTCCTTTATGCAGGCATCAAATCTTGCACCTGGTATCAGGCAGGAAAAGTATAGCTGAGTGACTATGAGCCTCAGGCAGATGCCCACCCTGCTGCTGTCCACCCAGCCATTCCTAACTAGGAAGGCAGATGTGATAGATGCATGCTGCCGGGAGCTAACAAGGTAACTGAGATCAGAGTGGAAGACACACAGAATAGACAGGGATTCATAAGCACATCATCTGAGATGGCCACAGATGCTCAGGGATGCACAGTCGGCATCACACTGAGAGACAATGATCACAGTTAACCTTTGGTTGCTCACCAGCCTGTGCCAGGAGCTACAGGTGCCTTCTATATATGACTAATTCTTATTACCCTGCAAAGTAGACAATGACATCCCCATGATGTAGATGAGGAAACTGAGGCAACACAGCTCTGGGAAGTGGTCAAGCCACTTCAATCAAGCTGAGCCCAGCGGAGCTTCCTAAAGGCACAGCTATTTCCACTTTCCCAGATACACACTCCACCGCATCTGCACTCCCGCTACAGGGGTTGAGACAGGAGACTGTGGGTATTGGACCAGGGAAAGGTGGGAGGCAGGGGAGAATGCAAGCTAAGCTGAGGTGGAGATATTTAGAACAGAACAAACAAAGACCTTAGAGGTCATCTACTCTAATCTTTTCATGTGCAGAGTAAACTAGAGAGGTTATTAGATTTACATGGGATCACACAGCTTTTGTATCTTTACTAAAATTACTGAACCCTTACTACGTGCCAGAAATTGTGCTAGTATCTCTAAACACTAATTCTCATGACAACCCCATCGGGCAGGCACTGGATTTTAAAGATGAGGAATCCAAGGTGTAAGATTCTAAGGCATCATGAGCTCAACCCATTATATTCCATCGTCCCACTTATGGAACATCCAAAACACTTCAATTGAGCAACAAATATACCATTTGTGATTAATTTTGTAATAAATATTTGTTTGGGGAGTTCTATTCTTTTGAGAAAAGTAACAGATAAATGATTACTGATGTATTCATTGATAGTATTAATGATATCATTAATATTAATGATACTAAATTATATAACAAGCCCCCAATTTCCAACCTATTTTAATGCACCTGTGTCAATTTCATTGAAATACTTGCAGAATTGAAAATGGACTTAATGGGGCGAGTAATGTACTGAAGATCTTTCTGCTGCCAAATCCTGTGCTCTTGACATACACCTTGCCACTCTCCCTGCAAGCTGCTCTACAAATTGGTGCTCAGGCCTCCAGTTCTGTCTTTCCCTACTAGCGGGTGACAAGAACTTGGCACAGAGGTCTGTGACAAGCAGTCAAGTGGTGGCTTCTGTCCATACTCCTCTGCACCTAAATGCATTCATTCTACAATGAAAGGCTGCAGGGTCACCCTGGTTTGGGTCTACTTTATTTGTGCTACTGTCTTGCGAGGTGCTGCTTCCCAAAGACAGGTGGGTCTATCTTTTCCTGTGTTCTTAGCAAGGTGGGCCAGACACCAGCTGAAGGCAAGAGTGACCACCTATGATGAGCTCTGCCCAATGCCCCAAGATCAGGGCCTGGGACCCCCAATGCCTAGAATGCTGGATGGTATCGCCACATGGCACAGCTTTCCCTAGATCAGCAGCAGCATTAGGGGAAAACATGCTCCAGGGAAGGCTCAGGTTCCTCACACTAACACTAGGGGACCAGCATCTGGATCCACCATAGCAAACAGACTATTCCCAGGCCTCAGAGCTCAAGACCTCAAAGGGAGGGTTTGTAAAGGACTGTGGAGGTCAACTGTTGCTTATGAAGTTGTTCCATGGCCAAAGCAAACAAGCAGCTCTGGACACTTCACCTTTCAGGATGCAACCAAGAAGCAAGTGTGGTTCTTTTGTAGGTATGCTCTCATCCTTGGCCATCAATAGATCTGGCCTGGGATGGAGAAATTTGTGGGTCTCCTCTGGCTGCAGGAGAGAGGACCAGGAGGCCAGCAACCATCTGGACACTAGTTCATTGTGTCGACTCCTTAGTCTGCTGGAGGATCCACCCGACAGGCAGACAGGCAGGGGCAAAGGCAGAGGCCGAGGGTTGCTGCCTATGTGGGGTCTAGCCTAGTACAATGACATTTAGAATTTGCATCCATGGGACAACTGCAACCTGCAGGTCAGCCAGTAGAGACATGGTTATAAATATTAGATTGAAGTCACCTTGTGAAAATTCAGGTCTTTTCCCCTGTGGCATGGTACATATATACTATTTGATGAAATATTAGCTTTTATTGAATACATGATATAGAAATTCCTTCAAAATTAATATTTCATATTATACTTTGTATCCCAGTTTATGCTGAAATATTTATCAACATACTGAATGCCTGTGCAGGAATTTATTCAAATTTATTCCATTTTCCTATTCATTTTGTGCTGATTTTTGCTGACAAATTTCCTTTGGCTGTGTGTCCTATAAAAAAAATTCATTCAAATTTATTTGATATTACAATTTGATTTTGTATTATCATTATTCACCAAAATACATGTTTTGGGTTTTTTTTTAAGTTTCTGTGATGAATAAACTATCTTCTATCTATAAATTTGTTACGTTATCTACTGTTTACCCCTAAGTTTCCTGTTATCTGTATGACTTGAGAGTACAAGCTGTAGATTACTTTTATCCAGATGTCATAATTTCCTACTGAATCTCAGTAGAACATATTTACATAAGCAAAAATGCTTCCCCCACCAAAAAAAAACACTTTTAAGTCACTTTTAATACATTTATGTTTGCAGTACTTAAATCTTTTCCCTCAGATAATTATTTGTACAAATAAAGATAAATTTTATAAGTCTCTCCCAGGTTTCAGCCTCAACTGGATCCTCAACTCCTTACACCATCATAGAGGTAGGGACGTTGTGTTTCTCAAAGCACAAATGAGGCCAGGACCAGGGGTTATCCAGATCCTTCTTTTCACTCTATTGCAATGACTGTCTCCCCCACAAACTACACACAACTAAGCACAGAAAGACAACTGCCACAAATCAGTAAGCTCCTCTAGTATGAGAAAGCAAAAACCAGGTTGTTGAGCTCTTCTTTGTTCAACACTGCATCCTCTTCAGTTTCTTTTTATTTTTTTTAATTTGTTTTAATCAGTTACACATGACAGTACAATGATCTTGACATATCATACATTTGAATCTGATGGGGTATAAATTCTCATTTTTCTGAGTGTACAGGTTGCACTCACATTGGTCATGCAGTCACTCATATACTCACAGCAATAATAATGTCTATTTTATTCTGTTGTCCTTCCATTCCCCCCTTCCTCTCCCCTCCTCTCCCATCACTTCTCTCTACCCAATCTAATGTGACCCACTTCTTTTTTTTTCTTTTCCTCATTTAATCATACCTGTATTCTGTATAACGATGAGGGTCTCCTTCCATCTTCCGTGCAATTCCCCTTCTCCCTCCCTTTCCCTCCCACCTCTCTTCCCTATCTAGACGTAATCTTCTTCTCATGCTCTTCCTCCCTACCCCATTTTGAGTCTTCAGTTTTTCTTGATGGTCTTTCATATCTTATAATCTTTAGGGGGGAAAAGGAGAACTGTGGGGGAAAACCAATGTATTTATGCTAAAAATAATCATAATTTAATCTGTGGTAAGCAACCTTCAAGAGGGCCTTCAATGAGCCCCACATCCTCAAATTAATACCCTGTTTTCACCATAATAGATGGCCACCTCCTTCTGTCTGAAGTCTCTTAATTCCTGTGCTGAAAAACCATCCAGCACAGGTTCGATGGGGATGCTCCAGGGTAGATGTGCACATGGATGATGGTGAACTGAACAAAATTCTTCCTCTTAGGTAACACCCACACACTGCCAATCTGCACCCCTTTTTGGCACTCAAACAGGTTGATCTGTTGACTGAGGAATGCAAAAGCATATGTACTTGAATTCAAAAGCCATTTGGGATGCAATTCAGAAAGAACTTCTAGCTAAGGAGACTGTTCATAAACAACCATATAGATGAGCAATTATTGTGGCACAAAGACTACAGACCTCAACTTTAGCAAGACTAGGTTCGTGTCTTAGTTCCACTCCTTTCTTCCTGTGTGATTTTGGATAAATCCCTTTACCTTTCTGAAGCTCAGTTTCCTTACCTGTAAAATAGTGATAATATTGCACCCTCGTTGGTGCTCTGTGGGCTTATTCCCACTTCTCTCTGACAGAGATGGACAAAACGACATCACCAGGTCCTTTCCATGCCTGAGATTTCTCTGGTCCAAGCTTCACTCCAGCTCAAGGAGAAAGATGTTGATTTAATAACAGTGTGTCCTTATCTACCAATCTTCCTATTTTCTTGGCAAACTCTCAGAAATTCTCATTTCCTGAATGTTTCTTTATATTACATATACTGGTGTGCATCATTTTCTTCTAGGGGAAAATGTGGAGTAAATCAGGAAGCGAGGCCCCAAGAAAAATATGCCAATTACTATGTGGGCGCCTAGAAAGCAAATCATTTCACTCCTGTGGGACACAGTTATCCCATCAGAACATGGAGAGGATATGGAGGGGTCATTTTTGTGTCTTAAAGCATGATTTTAGGGAAATACGGAGGAGGAGGTTTCTGAAGTCTTTCATGTCCTGATAGGGCTTTTAAGGGATAGCTATCTCTACAGTGGGTCTGCCTTTTTCTCTTGCTTTTAATTCCCCTCCATGTAATACACTCCCATTCTCCTTGCAAAACACACTGACCAAGGCACAGCAGGCTGCATGGAGGCAGCTGGCCAACCACTTTTAGGCAATCCAAGCTCTGTACATCATTTTCCTCATCCAGGGTCCCATGAAGATTAAATGTGTCAGTGTGCACATCAGTCAGAACACACAGAAAGTCCCCTGTAAGTGTCATAATGTCCACACACCAGCTCACATCTGATTCTACCAACAAAGGAGTGTGTTTAAGCCAGGAGAGCTTTTTGTGCATTTATACTCTCCAAGCATTATAAAAAAGTAATTAAATGTGAATGTCAAAAAATAGTTATTTCTGTAAAAACTAAGCTAAATGCCCTGTAAAGATTTAGTGAAAGACTAGAGATCATTATTTTAAGTGAAGTAAGCCAAGCACAGAAAGACAAGTGCCACAAGATCTCAGTTGTATGGAATCTAAAGAAGTTGCTTTCATAGAATTTGAGAATAGAATAATGGTTACCAGAGGCCAGGGACAGTGGTTGCAAGGTGGGGGTTGGGGTGGAAAGAGGTTAATTAATAGGTAATAAATAACAGTTATACAAGAGCAAGAAGTTCTGGTGTGCTACTGCCAGCTGGGTGACTATAGACAACAATAATGTATTGTACATTTCAAAAAGCTAGAAGAAGAGAGTTTGAAAGTTTTCACCATCAATTATCAATGTTAGAAGAGATAAATGTTTAAACTCATTTCAATGTTATTTAAGGTATACATGTATCAAAACATTACATGGTACTTCATTATTACGTACAATTTTTATGCTTTTATGTATCAGTTAAAAATAAATGTTAAGGGCTGGGATTGTGACTCAGTGGTAGAGTGCTTGCCTAGCATGTCTGAGGCACTGGGTTTGATTCTCAGCACCACATTAAAAAAAATAAATAAATAAAATAAAGATATTTCGTTTATTATAACCAAAAACATTTAATAAATAAATAAATAAATAAATAAATTTTAAGCTGAAAGAGACGGTACACACCTATAATCCCAGTAACTCAGATGGCTGGCTGAGGCAAGAGGATTGAAAGTTCATGACCAGCCTCAGCAACTTAGTGAGGCTCTAAGCAAATTAGTGAGACTCTCAAAATAAAAAGTTAAAAGGCTGGGCATGTGGCTCAGTGGTCAAATGCTTCTAGATTTAATACCTACTACCAATATGTAAATAAGCCAAGAAGGAATCCCATGAATAGTTCACTGCTGAATTAGGTGTGGGAGAGATGGCTAAAAGACTGGGAAAAATCTAGAAACATCTCAATTCAGATTCCTTTGCAAGTATCACTAAGTTCCAGATCCAACTTAATGCAATGTAAATGAAAGTTGTGGCTGATAAATTATGGCTAAAGTTTATCCAAGAAAGACACTCCAGTCCTCTGACATTGATTCAAGGAAAAAGCCTGGGCCTACATCAAAACATTCATGATATTCAAAATTTTACAGTAAGTGCCAAACCTTTAGGAGAAAAATATCTGAGTCTCTGGGTACACAGCACTAGCAGGGAAAAAACAAAATGCCAATCAACCTAGTGATTTAAAATTATATTGTTATTTAAAATAAAATACAGCATGCATCATTTCACATGCAATCCTCATCATTTTAATTGACTCTGAGTTAACTGAAAAATTTCCTGTTGCACTGTGTGTGACAACTAGGCTTCAACTTTGTGTAGAATGAACCTACAGGATGCAAATGTCCTTACATATAACAAAGCTCATCACGTCTGCACCTTACCCAGCATTTATTAATACACCCGTGTAACATGTATGTACACACATAAAACATGTACACATAAGAATTTTGAAACTTTAGAAATTTTAATGTCCTTAAAGAACTTTTTTATCCCCCAAATACATATTTTGAGGCTGCCTGAGTCCATACCTTTTTGTATATGTGAACATCACATTTTATTTATCCATCCTATTCAATTATAAAATATTAGAGTGCAAAATTGGGCTTAAAAAGAAAGGCATGCTTACCTTGTTCCTAATTTAATTAGCAGGCCAAAGGCATTCTGTTCATGACAGATAAAAGGCTGTGGTGTGTGCCCTTAACTTCGCTGGCTGCAGATCCACAATTCCCTGAAACTCCCTGGCAGAGACACTCCACCATCTGGAGTCCCTACTAAAACTACAGTGTCTATTGTCTACTGCCCATCTGTGTGTGTGTGTGTGTGTGTGTGTGTGTGTGTGTGTGTGTGTACAGGAGAAGCCATGAGCTCTCTAAAGCTGAGAGACCCAACTTCATGTAGTCTGGTAACTCAGTGATCCTCGTGCACAGCCAGAGGATAAAAGGACAGCTGCATAATGTGGTTCTGACCTTTGGGTTGGCTAGACCACAAAATGAAAAGCAGAGACTACTGAGGAGGTGGGGCATCGCATCTCTGTGTCTTGTTCATAATGAAAGCAACAAGTACTACAAGCTTGGGAAACCCGAGGGAGGCATGAAATAGGAAAGGATGAATGACTTCTAAGTTGCAACTTCTAAGTTGCAACACAAAGATGTGGTGGCTGGAAAAGAGCCTTTTCAGCAGTGATCAGAAAAGAAGGGCTGACTCGTCTTCCAACATAGCTGCACTATACATTAGGAATGGGAATGACCTGTGGCTTGAAGTAAGAAGTATTAACACCACCTTCAGTCCAAAACAAACACTTACATAACATCCTATGTTCAGAGAAGGGATGGTGCAGGTGTGCAGTAAATGTTTGTTGGGATCCTCCATCTTCCCTTCTGACTGTGTGGATTGATTGTCACTGAGCCCACAGAATGGCTACATGACCCAGGACAACTAGTGCCTCCCTTGGCTCAATGACTAAGGAGGCAGATGGTCAGGAAGGGTGACCTCAGTCAAACTCATCAGAATCCAGGTTCATCAGTTGCAGGACTAAGCTGAAGCAACCAAGGAAAAGGCTTTTTCTTTCTGCGGGGGGACATAAAGCTAGAGCAGCTGGTGGCTGTTTCTTCCTGCTTGGAGCAAGTCTGCCTGGAAATGAAGCCAACAGAAAACAGCAGAGCAAGACATGAAGATAGAGATTTCGGATATCATTGAAGTGGCTGGCTATGGCCAATGCCAAAAGCAATACCCACAGACTTTTCCATTATGGGAATCACAAATTCCTGTTTTTGCATAAGCCGGTTTGGTTAGGGTTTTCTGTTGTTGTAACTGAAAATGTTTTTACTAATTCAAGGTGTAAATGTATGGTTGCAGTATCTTCTTTTGATTTAACCACACTTCCTAGACTCAGTGCTTTGGGACATAGGGTTTATTGCTATACATTAGCTACCTGCTCTTAGGGGGCTCTTGCAGATGCATGTAAATATTAAGATCCAGAATTAATAATTTTAATAGCATACGTTTGCTAAACTTAATAAAGGCACATAGTAATATTTAATCAAAGTTTGATATCAGTATTCTTAATACTATATTTATGTGTTATACATTAATATATTAGTATTGGATTTATATACTGAATCCACATATTAAAATAGAAGTCATAAGAACATTTATCTTAAAACACATAAGAACACCTCCATTTTAAATAAGGGAAAATTTAGCAAGGTTAAGAAACCTTCTCAGTATCAGAGCAGGTGGTGGGATAACAGAGCCAGGACTGAATGAAGTACTCTCACTAGAACATTCACTCTCAGACACGACACTCCTTCAAGAATGTCCCAGGAACTACTGAAAGTGCACAAACTCAATTCCACTGTGCCACATAAAGAGGCTCAGTCACCATGTGGTGCACAGAGCCAACCCTTGCCACAGTGATATGAAAGACCACGTCCCACAGAGCATCCCTGAGGGTTGGTTTTCCCACTATAGGTTGCAAACCAGGAGTGGATCACGAAACTGATTTAATGAATGGAGATCAGCAGAAAATTCCTGTACCAAATAGAAATGATCAGAATATGGTGTATCCTAATTAAGAAAGTAAATATTTCTTTGTGAAACCTTTTTAGTTCTATCTATATACACATGTTTATGTAAATATTAGGTCATGATATATATTTTACTATATCGATCACTTCTCAAAAAATGGCTTAAGGCCTCAGGGGCAGAGAGAAAGGCTATTCGAATGCTGGTGTCAGGTCACCTACACCCTGTGGGTCAGGCAGGAGAGGGGGTAAGTGAAAGCTGAATGGCCTCAGAGGCGAGGGAAATTAGAACTGACCCATACTGTAATACATTTTCATGAGGAAACCCTTTAAGCTAATCCATTTGATTCCCTAAAAGGATCTTTTCCTCAACTAAATATAAGAGACAAAGAACCCTTTCATTAAACCCTCATGTAATAATTCAAAACTGCAAAAGAGTAATGCCAGCAACACAGAGACACAACATGCTAGACACCTAGTGAGGGCCACGTGGCAGACAGCACATGCTAGACAGCTAGTGAGGGCCACATGGCAGACAGCAGCTGAGCCACAGCTCCAGGCCACAGCCCAGGCACAATGAAGTCATGACACAGGGACAATTTGAATGTGGGGGAAGAGGGTCAAAATGCATAAGTGTAACAGTCGCCTCCACTGAGTTAAACAAACACCAGGCTCACTCTCCAGGCTCTTCTTCTGTGGTTACCAGAGTATAGGAAGGCACAGGAGACACTGAGAGGCTTAACATGCAACACCAAACTTAATTCCCACTGAGGCTTCGGGGCTCCCTCTTCTCCGAATAAAAGGATGCTTCTAAAATTTTTATTAAACTGTTGTCATAAATTGCTTATGAAAGTCAAGTAACATTTTATCACTTTCCCTTTCCTTCCAAATGGCAAGGGGTGGCCTGTGCCTGCTGCAAAGCATTGAGCCAAAATCAGCTGGCAGCAGGTTTCCAGTCATTAACTGTGGAGCTGGCAAGGCTGGGGAGGCCCATTTTATTACAGGCTCATCCATAATCTATTTTGCTTGAACCCTGTATGGACTGAATTCATTAACATAAGTTTTAACAATTCATCCTCAAACTCAGGTTCCTTTGTGCTTCTCCTAAGAGGCACTGCTCTTTTAGCCTTTCCCACACACACTAAGTTATTTAACCTCCTCAAGTCAGGAACGTCCCTGTCAGCCCAAGATACTTTTCTATGTGGTTCTGAACCTTTCCTGGGTTAAGGATCCCCCTTTGAGCATCTAATGAAATCCATGGATCCTGTCTCCAGAAAAATGAATACAGGAGTGCAAATGTGTGTGCGTGCACACACACACACAGAACTTCAAGAGGCACATGCATACCCAGAAACCCTTCCATGGTCTCTCAGAAAGTATATGAACCCCCAGTTAAGAGCCAATTCTAGTCCATATCACATTTCATCATGTTAGACATATTTATGGCAAAAATAAAATTTGTCTACTTATGATTTAAGTATTTTCTCTCAAACATACAAAAACAACCAAAACTAGCCAACAAACAAAACAATGATGTGAATATTTCCTGTTGCTCTCTATTATCCTTCAGAAATTGTATTTTTTTATTTTGTTCTTTTTAGTTTTACATGACATTAGAATGAATCTTGGCATATTATACATACATGGAATATAACTTATTCTAATTAGGATCTTATTCTTGGGGTTGTATATGATGGGGCATTACCCTGGGTGTGTATTCAAATACAAGCATAGGAAACTTATGTCTAATTAATCCTACTGTTCTTCCTATTCCCCTCCTCCCTCCCTTCCCTTCATTTCCCTTTGTCTAATCCAATGGACTTCTATTCTTCCCCTCCTCACCTTCCCTTGTTGTGAGTGAACATCCACGTACCAGAGAAAACATCTGGCCTTTAGATTTTGGGGATTGGTTTATTTCACTTATATTCTCCAGTTCCATCCATTTTCTTGCAAACGCCATCATTTCATTCTTCTTTTTGGATGAGTAACATTCCATTGTATATATATATATATAACACATTTTCTTTATCCATTCATTTATTGAAGGATACCTAGGTTGGTTCCACAGCTTAGCTATTGTGAATTGAGCTGCTATAAACATTGATGTGGTTGCATCACTACAGTATGATGATTTTAAGTCCTTTGGGTATATGCCGAGGAGTGGGGCAGCTGGGTCAAATGGTGATGCCATTCCAAGTTTTCTAAGCAATCTCCATACTGCTTTCCAGAGTGGTTGCACCAATTTGCAGTCCCACCAGGAATGTATGAGAGTACCTTTCTCCCCACATTCTCACTGACATTTACTGTTACTTGTATTCTTAATATCGCCATTCTGACTGGAGTGAGATGAAATCTCAGTGTAGTTTTGATTTGCATTCCCTCTAATTGCTAGAGATGTTGAATATTTCTCATACATTTGTTGACCAATCTTATTTCTTCTTCTGTGAAGCGCCTGTTCAGTTCCTTAGCCCATATACTGAATGGGTTATTTGCTGTGTGGGGGGGTTACATTTCTGGAGTTCTTTTATATCCTGAAGATTAATGCTATATCTAGATGCAGGTGGCAAAGATTTTCTCCCATTCTGTAGGCTCTCTGTTCATGTTCTTGATTGTATCCTTTGCTGTGAAGAAAAGTTTGTTACCAACCCATTTTTTGATTCTTGATTGTAATTCTTGAGTTTCAGGAGTCTTATTGAGTAATTCAGTTCCTAAGCTGGCATTATGTAGGGTTGGGCTTACTTTTTCTTCTAGTCAGCCTAGGGTCTCTGGTCCTTGATCCACTTTAAATTGAGTTTTGCACAGGGTGAGATATAGGGGTTCAGTTTCATTTACTACATATGGATTTCCAGTTTTCCCAGCACCATTTGTTAAAGAGGCTGTCTTTTCTCCAATGTATGTTTATGGCGCCTTTGTCTAGTGTGAGGTAACAGTATTTACCTAGGTGTGTCTCTGTGTCTTCTATTCTGTTTCAGTGGTCTTCGTGTCTGTTTTCATGCCAATATAATGCTGTTTTTGTTACTGTGGCATCGTTTAAGGTCTGGTATTGTGATGCTTCTTTCATCACTTTTCTCACTAAGGATTGCTTTGCCTATTCTGAACCTCCTATTTTTCCAAATGAACAAAAACGGTAAGTATTAAGGGTCTGATTATTTAGGATTATGTGCAGTGCTGACATGGATATAAAAGTCCCAATCTTCTACCATAACAAAACTGATGGAATGAAGTAGCAATAGTGGAGGAGAAAAATCAATACACAGTTAGATGCTCAATTATATGGTGTATGGTATAACAGGAATGCAGACTTCATTCTTCACTGATATTGTCACTGGACACCAGGGGTTTTTCTGGGCGCTTTGAGTCTGTTGCCCTACTTTCTCACACTTTGGTATTTCTTTGGGCAGTATACTGCTGCTCCAGGTAAGACTGCAGGGACAGGACCCAGTCCTGGCACCCATGACATTCCACCTACCCTGCCACAGCAATTTAATAGCAAGCAATCAAAGCTTGTCTAATCCCCAAACTTCTATTCAAGTATTTGGAAACAAAAACTCTCATTTGTTAAAGTTATTAAACTATAAGGAAAGATGCCAAGAGCTGCTAGTGGACCCCTCAAAGTCACATGGGAATACCCGGAGAAAGCAAAGCCAAGTAATGAACAGATTGCTGTGACACAGCTTTATCATTGGAAATGGTGTGTTCAAGTACATGAGCCAGTGACCTCAACCTCCCAGCATGCATGGACCACCACGCCAAGTTCAGGCTCTGTACATCTCTGCCTGTTCTCTCTAACTAGTTCACCTCAATAGGAGCATCTGGAACTTATGAAGTTGTCACATAAAGTTAAAGATTTAAAATAATGAACGGCCCATTTACTTTTACTTTCCTTGATGCCACTACAACGCTACTCAATAAACAATAGTCTTTATTTAAGAACACATTTGCTATATTTTATTCAGTAAGTATTTAAGTTAAAGGCTGTTTTGTGAACTAACATCTTAAAATGGAACATCAAGCAAAATATATTGCTAGAATAACACCACCAGTAAAAAATAGTACCTAATTTGCTATCTAAAAGTATTAAAGCAAATTAAATGAAAGCTGAAACAATGATAGCATTTTAGCATCATCCTAAATCTCCAAGAAGGAAAAAAAAATAGAGTCTGAGGCCAAAACCATAAAATGCAACTTTAAAGAAAGTGAAAATAATATATTAAATACTAGATGGTTTAGAAATTATTATCTCTAGGTGGCAGTATTACAGAAAATTAGAACCAAAAAATACATACATACCCCAAATTATTCATCTAAATCTTATTATCTTGATCATTGAAAACAATTGAGCTTTTAGAAACAAAGTCAAAGTGATGACACAGACTGAAAACAATTATATGCTTTCCCTTTCAAACATTTTAAGAATGGACTCACTCCATAAAAAGAATTCATATACTTCTACTGAGAGAAACTTCAAATGGTGAAACAGGAATTTACATGTCTTAAGATTGTTTCCAGAATGTTTCTTAGGATCACAAGATCAGAAGGTCACACCAAACCAAATCAGAATTTAGCTAGTTCTCCAGAAATCTACCAAAGAAAATGTCAAAAGCATTCCTGGTGGTATGTTAAAGCCTAACATAATCTTGTGATCAACAATTTTTTTCTCAAACTGTAACTTCAATTCCATTTTATACTTGATCTTTTCAAAATAAAATTTTCCTTGCAGTGTAAAAAGAAACATCTTGTCTCAACTCCCCAAAAGGATATAGAATGTCTAGTTATACAACTGTCTTTTGTTAAGTTTTTAGCACTGTTATTAAAAATTTGAAACTCATCTTGACTTGAAACATGAGTCTACTGATTCCAAAACTCTGCTGTGGTTCAGTGAACCTCAGGGCCTCATACTTTGTTGATAGTGTGAACCATTATAGAGAAAGCTTATTTTAAAAGTTCTCATTTGACACTACTAATCCACGATCTAACATACTAATCATACTCATTTAGTTGCTGTTCATCCATAAATGCCATTGTACACAATAATCATCATTAAGATTCACTATGGAATAATAACTTAAAAAATCTCATCTTGAACACAAAGCTATTTGGAATTATGATATCAGCTCTAACTTATTTCTAGTTTAAATTTGGTTAGATGGCCCTGAGGGCATCTAAATGAATAAATGAGGCAACAAAGTCTGAAGTATTCTATAATCACAGAAAAATATAAAGTTTGGTAAAATATGCATAAATTCTGAATGAAAACAAAAGTTTCAGCTTAGACCCAAAGCTCAGATCCACAAATATTCTGAGAAAGAACTCTCTGAAAGGACAGGTCTTGCTTTCTGAAGAATAGAATGTGTATCAAACAAATGGGGAAAACAAATTTATATATGTCTTATTTGCCAAATAATTCCAGGTACACGTTGAGCTGAGGGTTGGAGGGAAGAAGCGGCATTATTTTGAAATTCTAAGAAAAATACCCTGTATTCATCTTTCCCCGTAGCAAGACCCTGAAATGGAGTGGATCATAGACACCAGGGACTGACAGTGGGGTGACTGTTCCTCAACCTCCCACCCTGCCAGGGTACTAGAGATGTTCAGTTTCATGACCCAGGGGCTGGCTATATGGGAACATTCAGTTTGTGAAACTGTCAATGTTTAGTTTTCTGGGGCACAGAACACCCTCTGGGTCTCTGTGCTGTCCTTCTAAAAAGACTGGAAAAATCACTCTCCAATTTCATGTTGGCTCACTCTGTCCAGTCCTCCGGGCCTCAGTTTCCATTCCTTGACCACCCCAAGCCATTTCCTATCCCCAACCTTCCTGCTAAATGAATTAGGATAGGTTATTCTTTTGCCTCGGGGCTCATTTCAGAGGATATCTCAGAGCAATGTATTCTGGTCATCTTTGCTAGTTTATTCCCCCTTACTATCACTTGCTACTTTCTGAAATTATCCCTTTTAATTATACTTGTAATTGTTTCTCAGCTAACTTCCCCAGGAGGCTGTATGTTTGATAAGAATGGAGACCATGTCCACCTTATCCAGCTATGTTTTCCCAGCATAGGGCCTTGTACATAGGTGTTGGGGGAGAAGGAGGGACGGGGAAGCTAAATGAATGACACTGCAAACCCAAATATAAATAAATAAATATATTATATTATAGATAAATTACAGACTGCTATTCCATACCTTTCTTCCATCACCCCGCCACCCACCAGCAACATCACAGTGTTAGATGACAAGCAATAAATAGTTGGGTGCAACAGCACAGGCCTGTTGTCCCAGCTACCTCCAAGCTGAGGTGGACCACCAGAGCCTGTGAGTTTGAGATCAGCTTGGGCAAAAGAGAGTTGCCTATATCAAACAAAACAAAACCGAAAAACCCCAACAAACTAACAGCCTCTTGGAAATCTGGCCCACTTTCTTAAATAGAAAAGTCCTACCATGCTGTTAGGATGCTATTAGAAAAAGGCAGGTCTATCTTTCCATTCTTTTCTTCCTCTTATAAAAAAAATGGAAAGTCACTCCAGGAGTGTGCACTCATGCACACCCTGGGAAGAAGGGTTCTCCAGCGCCAGCCTGACAGCTCCACCTACAACTCAACCCACTGGAGACTTCAGGATCCTGAGACACAGTCTTGGCCGGAGCTGCAGAGAAATTTTATGCCAAATTTGTGGGTGGGAAAGTCAATTCTATCCTTCCTGTAGAAGGATAGAGAGATGATGATTACATAGCTTTAGGATGGCCCACTTCTTCCTGTCTCAGGAAGCTCCCAGAGGCTCCCTAATTGCATCTTACTTATCCATGCAAAGGGTTTCCAACGGTGCTCGGATGATGGAGCACCTGGAGGCAGTGCAACCCATTGAGGAAAAACACAAAACACTACTTTGTTTCTTCTTATGCTAACAGGAACATTTTTTCATGGAGAAATGGCAATATCTGAATGTCATGCAAAACCACAATCTAAACTCCTTTGTTCTCAGCAAAATAATAGAGTTACTCAACTAACTGGCTGCCTCTGAATTTTTCTACTAATATTCTTTGGCTACTTATTCATTCATTGTCTAATACTCACCAATAAGCATGCAGTAGCCAATGCCAAAGGCTTAAGGAAAGTTGACAACAAAAAAAACCTTGAAACTGCAAAAACTATTTCTATTAACCCATTTGTTTCTTTTTCTTTGGTGCTGAAATAGGTCATTATACATTTTCAGCAGTGAGTCAGAGTTGCTTCTATAAAATAATGCTGTAAGGGAAGTCTGCTGACATCCACTCACTATCATTTTTTGCTCAAGATTCTTTGGGAAGTACATACATGCAACCTCTGGTTTGGAAAAATTCTAATTTTCACCAATTAGGTATTCATCAAAAAAAAAAAGTGAGAATGGTTATTTTAAAATAATAAATTAGTTTAAAATTATGCCAAATTTTGAGGGAACCCAAAAAACCAAACAACCCCTATAACCGCACTGTCCTATCATAAGCATAATGTTAAATATAAAGTAATTGTAAAGTTTACACACAAAAAAATCTTCAATTATATATTCTTATCAAGATTGTCTTAAAATCAAAACCAATTCATAGATACAAAAAGATGTCTTTGATAGTATTGCCCTTAAAATACTCACAGAAGTGAAAATAGTATTTTTATCATACTAGTATTTTCCCAAATGGGTTCCATGCTCCTTAGTAATATATACAGTACAAATAGGCCCGTGGTCTCCACAAATGGCACTAAACCCATGGAAGCAGATGAAAATACACAAACAGTATCAAATCTTGACACAAAAAGAGAGGGCAGCATCTGGCACTGCTGGCACGCTGCAAAGAACAAACCCTGGCAGAGTCACAGATTTGACAGTCTCTGATCAAGCCTAGGGTGGCTATAATTGGAGAAGCTGTTTTTCTCCTCAGTTGGAATAAAATGTCCGTCAGACCAAGTTTGCAAGTAACTATAATGAATCTGACAGTTACCATTCTACCATCCAAGTGGTCTCTCAGGTCACACGCTTAGAATACAACTGAGCATCTCCAACAGTTTACACAGATTCCCTGCCTGGCAATGGGAGGGGGGAAAAACCCCTCTCCTTAAGTGTGGGTGTGCACAGTGATTTCCTTCCAGAGTGCCGTGTAAAAAGGAGGGAGGAAGAGAAAAAAGGGGATTTACAGTGGGAAAACCTAGCAGACCTTCTCTCAGCCAGGTGGTCAAGATCACATTCACATGATCACATGGACAGGATGGACCCTTGACAGGACAAAAATGGTATTCTATAACTGAGGTCTTCCTCTGGCCCAATGGTGAAAAATAGATCAGACAAATCCCGAGAGACATGTTGAGTGTTGTAAAGACATTCCACAAAATACCTCAATGGGGTTCTTCAAAACCACTCACCAAACACAAAGTCTGAGAAACTATCCCAGCCAAAAGCAGCCTAAGAAGTTGTGACAATTAAGTGCAATGACGCATTTTGGATAAGATCCTGGAACAGAAACGGATATTAGGTAAAAACAGGAAATCCAGGGCTGAAGGTATAGAGAGGCAGAGCCCCTGCATAGCATGCAAGGTCCTGGGTTCTACCTGCAGCACCCTACAACATGCTCTCCCACAAAACCATTAAGAATTCTGGATCAAGTATGGGCTTTAGTTAATTGTAATGTATCAATACTGGTTCATTAATTGTAACAAACATACACTATTCACATGTAAGGTGTTAATAACTGGGGGCAAAGTAAATGGGAATTCTGTTATCTTTTCAATTTTTCTGTAAATGTAAAATTTCTTAAAAAAAGTTTATTTAACAAGAAATGACTGGGTTTGATGTTTCAGTTTCCATATTCACAGACAAGGTACAAATATATCAACAAAAGCTCTGCCCATCTTCAAAATGTGTTTTCATAGTTGTATAGATGGTGACTATTCTAGACTGAATTAAAATAAAAAAGGTATCTTAACAAAACAAACCAAAAAGGAACTAAGATGAACTCATTCATCTCTCCTCTTCCCATAGGGACCAACAGCACTTCTTATACTATAAAATATGACCAGCACCTCCTTATTTCCTATACACTCTAGATCCGGAGCCCTCAGAAACTCCTGACTGTCTTGTGTCGACAGAAAGGAGTCAGAGTGCTGATGCATGCTGCGAGCAAGTTCTATGGTCACAATCTCAGGTCAAGTTTTGTAAAGTCAAGGTAAAATGAGTTCCTTTCCTGAATATGGAAACTTCTCCAGACCTTTCATGCAAATGTACTCAGTGAAGAGGATATTTTGCATCATTCCTTAAACTTCTTTGACACAATTTTTTTTTTTTTTTTTTTTTGGTCAAGGGGCAAGCAGAGACCTCTACAAGGTTGAGGCTTCAAAGTAGTAACATCCAGAGGCAGGGGAGGTGCCAGCCCCCTACAGCCCATCACTGGCAACCTGCGTGCCCTACCGCACCAGGGCCACGCAGGGCCATCAGCCTCTGTGCCTACATGACTATCAGCACCACAGAGACAATCAGTCTCCACTACGCACTATCTATATCTATTGATGCACAATGCAGATGGACCTCTATCTCCGTTGTCCACTCATCTAACAGTGCACAGTTAAAAAGGTGGTGGGGGTTGTTATAATTGATATTGTCATCTGGAAGAACCAAAGGCTCACAGAAAACATTTTCTCACTGCCATGCCCCACCTGCAGCTGTGATTGTGGACTTGAATTTGTAAGAAAGAGCTATCATACTTTGGGGCTATTTCCTCAGGAATTGCGGATCCTGACAGTCAGAGCAGCTAATAGAAATCCTCAGCAAACTCTCAGGAACCACAGTTCCTTTCTGCTGATCCCCTGGGGATTGGATCAGGACAGCTAAAGAGGTATCAACAAGCACATGCTGAAAACTAAATGTTTCTACTTAAATTTTTTCATTCTTCTTTACTTCATTTCTTTAAAAGAATGACTTTGAATACTCAAATAAGCATGTGCCCAGTTGCAAGGTGTGCACAGGAATCATACCTTCCCTGGCATTCTAGTTATAAAGTTTTCTTAACACTGTAAAATGTCAATCATCAGATGTGGTCCAAGAAGGAGGGTTTTATTTAACAAAAACTTTTCAGCTAACTAAATCCCCAAATAAGGCACAGGGACCTACCTTAGAATCCTCTTGATTAGACTATTTTGTTAATTATTCAAATACCTATTTTTAAACACAACAGTTTAAAAGAAGGCTAACAAAAATAGAAGTATGCTAGTCTCAGAGAATTGAGCATTACAAATCTAAATGAATGAATATAATTTTTTTCCTATGTCAGGCATGGTGGTACAAATCTATAATCACAGCTGCACAGGATGCTGAGGCAGGAGGACAAGAAGCTTAGGGCCAGCCCGTGCAACTTAGGGAGAACTTGTCTCAAAATAAAATTTAAAGAAAGTCGGGGTGGGGCTGGGATGTAGCTGAGTAACCGAGCGCTTAGTAGCTAGCATGCACAAGACCCTGGGTTCAATCCTCAATATATCAAAAATGTCTTTTCTCTCTAAAATATTATAATCTTTAACAAGTCATTGAAAAAAGCATTTCAAATATTTCTAGAACGTAAGGCTAGAAAATGAGAGAGCTTAGAAAAATATGAGGTTGGAAAAGGTAATGTTTAAAGAAATTAGTGATTAAAACCCAAGTCTTACATTGTCCCTGGATCTCAGATGATGAACGACCTCAGAACAGAGAGTATCAGGCAGAGAGTCTGGAAAGTTGCTGAGAAGTGAGGGTAGATGGCTTGCACACCACAGTCTGCTAACACCCATGGTGCCCACAGGGGATTCTGAGGATGTGGACCTTTACAGATATGTGTGCCACATTTGAGCTGCTTTTGAGGCTCTGTATTAACATATACAGGGTGCCAAAGAGCCTTTGAAGCTTGCTTTCTTCCTGCATCTCCATATCCAGAATGCAGTCTCTGCATTCTAATACTCTGTCTGGGCTTCCGGGCCCCTCCTCCAGCCTTCCACATGGGTGCTACCTATACACAGGAAGCCTCCAAGCACAGTGCAGGTGCTTGAAAGTGTGTGGGTAAGGGGATCCCACAGTGAGCAGGGCAGAATCTAACCCAGACAGCCAGATTTCTTAGACTGCCACTCAGACAACAAATTGAAAATGTTAATTTCTTTTCTGTAGCAGCAGGGCATAACCTAGGCCAGGCCTCACTGTGTTTTCTCATTGGATCCCTCAGCACCCTATGGTGTAGGTACTATAAATATTCCCACTTAACTAACAAAAGTACAGGATAAGCAAGGAGAAAGGACCCCTCAAACTGGCACAGCAGAATCCTAACCTGCCTGTGCCCCAAACCTGCAATCTTTCCAGCATACACGTTCCCTTCCTTGAATATGATGGGGACAGTACAGATGGCAACATGACCTTCAAGAATACAAACAGCTCAGCTGGGTGTGGTGGAGTATGCCTCTAATCCCAGTGGTGCAGGAGGCTGAGGCAGGAGGATTGGAAGTTGAAGGCCAGCCTCAGCAACTTAGAGAAGCCTTAAGCAACTCAGGAAGACCCTACCTCTAAACAAAATATTAAAAAGTGCTTGCAGTGTGGCTCAGTGGTTAAGTTTCCCTAGATTCAATCCCCAGTACCAAAAAAAAAAAAAAAAAAAAAAAAAAATCTGAACTGAAAAGCCTAAGATATGTCCCTCTTATAACTACAGCAAATTGGCAGTGATAAGGCTAAGCCATTAGCCTTTCCAACCTTTCATATCTGAAAACCAGAAAGGCAGATATTCAAAATGAATGTTACTGGCATTTGCAGTCTAGTGAGGTGATGTTATGATGAGGGGAAAAATTAATACCTGGCCTTATTTATCTCTGTCTTACATAGAAAGGAAAGGAAGTTTATAAACATAAGTAAAACGTAGGGCCATAAATTGGTGAGTAGGAGTTCACAAGAGGATTTAATCCTTCATGTATGCTACAATATTATATATACACTCTATTTTTTGAACACTAATTTAAGGTAGCTTTTTTACTATCATTTTGCTTGAATTACTTTAATAACCACTAGTTGGACATACCTCACAACATGATAAAGTAGACTCCAAAAGCTTTCATGCATTTGCAAGAACTGTAAACACCAACAAGCCATTGCTAATAAAGGAGAGAGCTTGTCTACCTTCAGACAGAAATTGAGCATTCATGTTCTCCTCAAATTAGGAATTTGACTCAACCAACCATTACAGCCCACAGAAAACCAACGAACAGTTTCCGTTGTTTTTTCTTACATGTTGCAGGAACCGACTAACCCTGCTGAGTTGCTTTTGTGTTTCCCCCTCTTGAGATGTCACTTCTCTGAAGAATTTCTACCAACATACAACCAATCCTTTCAAAAAAACAAGCATTCCCTTAGAACTAATTTTTATCATTTTTCTATCCCCAACATCTTAAAATAGAAAATGTAATTTTTCTAAGCAGAAGCACATTTCCATTTATCCCCAAGTAGATTCTAATCAGATTGAGTCCAAATGCCATTTAATGACTACGTGTTCCACCCAGATAACAAGACAAGCTGTTAACTTACCATTTGGTGACAAATGACTCTTTCTTCATGTTTTCCCCCCACTGGTGTTATTATTAGCAATGAAGAGACTGCCTTTAAGCAGACTTTCTCAAAGGCTAAAGCAAAACAGGGTAGATTTTATTTCCTCAAGTTTTTCCTATGATCTGTGTAATTTCACTTAGATTATCATGATTTTCCAAAACTGAATAGTGTATTCACTGCAGGAAGATCTTCTAAGTGTGCTATTAATTCTTTCACATCACAAACATGTAGCACAAGAGAAATAATGTTGAATGAGTTTTGAATAGATTGTTGTTCAATCTAGAGGGCACGGGGCCTAGCTCAGCCACCCTGCTCAGCTTATGTCCCAAGGCTCTGCTTGGCAAGTACTTACTAAAACATGAATGACAAAGCTCTATCCTTAAGAAGCCCATCATCCTTGAGGACAAGTGCCCAGCATTATTATAGGCCCTACAGATACAGCAGCAAGCAAGGCAAATCTTGCATCCTTGTGATAACATATTCTAGTGAATAGAGGAAGGGAGGGGAGGGAAAAGCTAAAACTCTGTGTGTGTGTGTGTGTGTGTGTGTGTGTGTGTGTAATATAATGTATGTTATAGAAACATTAAAGAAAAAAAGAGGAGGAAAAAAGGCTGTGTAAGGAGGTGGGGAGTTTGGAAGAACTTTCAAAAGAGCCAAGATTTAAACCAAGTGGGGGCAGGTAAGTCTTACAAATTATTTTATGTGAAAGTGTTCTATGCAAAAGTACTAATTAATATATAAGCAACTTAACAGGGTTTCATGGTACATGCCTGTAATCCTAGCTACTCAGGAGGCTGAGGCAGGAGAATTGCAAGTTCCAGGCCAGCCTGGGCAACTTAGCAAGACCTTGCCTCAAATGAAAAATAAAATGGGCTGGGGATGTAGTTCAGTAGTAGAGCACTTACCTAGCATGCTTGAGGTCCTGGGTTAGATCCCTGGTACTGCAAAATTACATATACACATACATGTTATAGTTTGGATTTGAAGTGTCCCCCTAAAACTCCTATTAATGTAGGATGAAGTGGGCATCGAAGCATGAGCACAATGCTCTCCCCTATTAGCTACCAGATCCTTGAGACCAAGGGTCTTTTCCACTGTCATATCTCTAGAATCTTGTGCAACTTCTGGCAAATGGCAGATACTCAGCATTTATTGAATATACTAAACTAGTGACAAAAGTAATTAGATCTGTCAAAAAGAATTCAAGGAAAGGAAGAGATCAGCTGGGAGTCATGATAGGGACTTTTTTTTTTAAGTTAATGGTCTTAAGAAAATACTAGCATTTACAGCTTGGAATGGATGTAAATTGCAATTTCTTTAACAGTGATATTGATGGTTGTGCTGAAGTCCATAGCCACAGCCTACTCTGCCAGCTCCAAGTCATGGTTCACAAGGCTGGAAAAACAGAGTCCCAAGTTGCTCCCTTGGTAAAGGTTTCTTATTAAAAATCTATGTGAACAGTGACAGGCTGCTACCCCTTTAACTCTGAACAATGCAGATAATGCTAAACCAACATGTGGCAGCAGGCCACCATGGTATGCCATCGTTACCACAGGTCAGGGCACACAGAAGTTCAAAAGGACTATTCTACTAGGGGGGGCCATGTCTTAATAGTTTGTCCTGTTCTCACTTTCTGCACACCACCTTAAGGTAAACCAGTGTTAAGTGCTTGTTTTTAGGACACCAGCTCATGAGTTTATACTAACAAATGGAACTAGAACCCATTTGAATAGGTTTTGAATTTGTTTTTTCACTACTAATGTAAATGACTGACTGTGCTCCGTTGTCAAGCTGCATGTACTTAAAAAAAAAAAAAACAGGACAGATGATAGGCTTCATTTTAGAAATGAGCTATAAAAAAATCTTAACATCACTCCATTTAAGATCAACAATTTTATTGATCTCTTTTAAATTTTGTTTTAATTAATTAATTTATGAACACAGGCCTCTCACTATGTGACCTGGACTGGACTCAAACTCACAATCCTCCTGCCTCAGCCTCCTGAATAGCTACAATTGTACACCACGGTGCCTGGCTTCAACAATTTTATTAGCCCCTAAAACTTCTGTGGTTTCAAAAGACTCTGTTAATACAGGAAATAGCAAGCGTTCACTGAAAAAAGAGCTCCCCTACTCTCTATGGAGACCCAATGTTCCTTTGGCTCACAGACTCAAGGGCTCCATTTTCCTTGTTAGGTGACGATGATGGTGATGATGATGATGGTGGTAATGGTGAAGACACCCCACACATTCATACTCATAGTACACAGTAAGCACTTCTTCTCTGGCTTTCCAAGAACTTGTACATAATAAGAATAGAATAAAAATAACTTCAGGGCATCTTTTATTAGCTTTACTAAAACTAGAAATAAACATAAGCAACGGACTGCCTAAAGGGGCTCAGAATGCTGCTGAGCCACTCTGTGAGACACACTGCATCAAACCAGTGGTTCTAAACAGTATGGTTCTGCTCCTCCCCCAGGGGATGTTCAACAAAATCTAGAACATTTCTGGTTATCCCAAATGGGGTTTGGGGTGCTCCTGGCATCCAGTGGGCAGATGCTAGGGATGTCACAATATCCCAAGTGCACAAGACAGTCCCCCATAGAGTGGCCTGGCCCACAACATCAGGCGTGCCCAGGTTGAAAAAATCAGGGTTAAACTATAAGCTCCTTGAGGACTAGAACCAACAAGCACTTCCCAGCACAAAACATACACACACACACACACACACACACACACACACACACACACACATCTGGTAAGGCAAAATAAAATGGGAGATAACTATCATCTATTATTGAAGAAATGGTCAACAATTCAGCCAGTATATTTCTCCTTCTTCTATCACTATCTTTGTGTGTGTCACTTCCAATTTGAATTACATAAAAGTCATTTCAGAGACCCCAATGATTTATAGTTTAAGTGCTTTTCTATGAAGCAAATCCTGTCATTTCTATTGAATTCTTGCCCTAAACAAACAAAATCTTTGAAAAGAATAAACGCCTCTCCATGTGCACTCTTTTCCACAAATCACATAACAAGGGTCTAGGGTCTACACTGAAATACAAACAGAACTGCTTTGGTCACTGTTCCCTGCCATATTAATATGTGCAGTTCTGACAGTTAATTTAAATTAATGAAGAAATTCAACAGAATGAAATAAAATCAGAAGCCAAAAAAAAAGGTGATCTAAGTTACTCTCACTGAATCCTTTTATCTTATTATCAATTACTGCTTCCCATATCTAACCTCCTTAGTCAGTCATTCATGCATAGTCCCATAATTTAAATGAGGGTAAATAACATTCACACATTTTTTAATGAGTCATCTGATTTAACTTCCACCGTTTGCTCGGGTCCTGACACTAAAATTAATTGTGTCCCTAATTTTTAGGGTTCTACTGTAATTTCTATTGTCACTACACTAAAAACAAGAACTTTCTTTCACAACTCTGGACAATCATGTTCTCACCCTCACTGTTAAAGGAGACAGGATCTCACTATCCCTCAGCAGCACCTTGCGGAACTGAAGCCCTTTTGTCCTCACCCTGAATGTGAAGACAATGGCTCCCTTAAGCATCAGATGCCCTGGAAGTAGGACAATGCTGAATGGATTTTCATGGGACATAAATCACTTTCCCACTACCTGCCACTTAGAAACCTGCTTCTCATGGGCCTTGTATCCTGCACAATATGGCTCAGCACGTCCTTTGTGACAATTATGAACAAGGAGGCTGTTTGCATTTTCCCTTTTCATACAGATTGTTTTCTTCCCTTAGGCTGTGAAATTTATTTCATCCCAATCATAGGCACATCCAATTCCCACGTGCCGGTTCAATTTTAAAATACTTACATATTTGCATGCATTATATAACATGTAATTCCTGCTTCATATCTCCATATGAATCAGATTCCTGCTCTTATGACTTCATGGGAATCTTAAGCCACTCTTCATTCTATTTAGGGGATTTTGAAAAATTGAGGAGGAAATAGATACACAGTAGACCATATTTTACTCCTTGAGATTTTTTTTTTCATAAGTGGATCTCAACTTAATTCCCTTGAAACCAGATTATGAAAAGAACAATGATTAAAGATACTCTTGTTGATGTGACACCATTCATAATACCTAATCCCGCTGCGGTATTAAATTCGTATGCTTTAAAGTAGGAATTTCATATACTTTTTACAGAGACTGCAAAGTTGTAGCCCTTGTCACAAGCAGCTGAAGACCCCAGGGGCCATGTGGACATGGTACAAGCCTGTGCTGAGTGAGCTGCAGCGCCTGGGTACCTGGATTCCCCCTTTCCCACTGGCCCAGAGTGTGCCTCACCTATATGACAGAAGCAGACACTACTACAGTGAAGTGACCCAATCACAAAACAACACTTCTCTGTGAGCCACACACCAAACGCTCTCCAGGCACGAATCACGAAGCAATTTAATATGGGCTTGGAGAAAAAGCCAAGAGAGCCACTTAGGAGCCAAAAGGAAACACCAGGGGAAGTTCTTAAGTTTTAGTGAGAAGAGAGAGACACAGGCAGAGTGCAACTCAAAGGGAGAGGCTACAGAGGCAGCGGCTGTCTGCTAGGGCTGTTTCAGGGAAATGGTGACAAAGACTTTGCCTCACTCCAGTTCCTGAAATTATAAATCCTTATAATCCTTGCTGAGAATTCTAAACTCTTTCTAGAGTCAGGAGAAGCAAGTGACATTTCACACAACCAAAGCTGAACAAGAGCTATGTGTGCTGATTGGGCTAAACACAAAGTGGAGCCCCAGAATTTTTCTGAAAGTGGCTGGAAATCAGTCTCTGACTTGGCTTGTAAAAGCCTTGGGGGAGGGGAGGGTCAGCCTGAACAAGTCTCACGGGAGGGGGGGATCCATTAATGAACAGACCTTTGCATCAGAAAAGGATGGCAGTGGGCTGTAGCCACAACCTTGAGAATAATGCCAAAGGCTGAGACCAGAACATGTGATTCCAGTGCCAGGCCAGAGCCCAGCTGGAGCAGCCCTGGGAAAGAAAGATGCCATACAGAGGAGAAGCAGAGGGCCAGAGCCCAGTGAAGTGGGTGACAAATTGGTGCTAAGGCACCACAAGCAGCAGGCTTGTTTTCTCCCGGGAGCCTGACGATGTAAGAGGCTTTACACTGGGAGTCTGCATGCTGGGGCAGGCGGGTGGCACATACACAGCAGCACCTTACTCTGAGGCTGTGATATCAGTCCAGCAAGGACAACAGGAACAGAGATGCTGGCCTCTGGAACACGTAGGTAAGTGGCCCTGGGCAGAGGCAGCCCACATAGGACAAGAGATTCAAATTCCAACAAAGTACATTCCCTGCGGGCCAACTAACGTGCCTTGGCCTCAAGCGGAGGAATCAAATACTGTAGTTGATTGTTGCAGAAACAGCTGTGCCGCAGCCCACAGCCAAGTGCAGGAGACACAGCAGCCCCATCTTCAAGAGGCTGCAGGCTACAGAGCTCCCAGAAGCAAAGCTGCCCTCCAAGACAGCCTGGCCAACTCCTGCAAAGAGGTACTCAATAAATGACTTTTAATTGAAATAAGTTTCTCTATCCTGCCAACCCCCAGACGAAAATCAAACAGCAAGAACCCAATGGGCTTCTCTACCTGTTAGGCTTGTGAAGATGCAGAATTGGGAAATATACTCCCTGATCTCAAAGTTGTCCAGACCAGATAGTTTATTCTAAACCCTGGATACCTCTCACAATGGAGAGTAACATCAATTAAAAGGGTCAAAATTGGCCTTATTTTTAAGACACACCAAGAATCAAAGGTAATGTTCTTATGACACTTCCAACTCATGGGGTGTGCTCACCACCACCAAGTCATGAGGTTAAATATATCTAGTCATGTATTACATAACAATGCTTTGGTCAATGGGCCAAATACCCAACAGTGGTGCCATAAGATTCTATTGCCTAGTGGCATTGTAGCCACCTTAGTTTTTGCAAATTCACCCCACAATGTTCACACAATGACATCATTAATGACACATTTTAAAAAATATTCCTGTTGTTAAGTGATGCATGACTATATTCTAGTTACTGTGGGACTAAAAATAAGTTTGAAAGTGACTTCTATTGAAGAAGGCAGGCACATCTAACCATTTACAAAGAACTTCCACACAGTTTTATGGAATTATATAGAAACCCATGAGGCAGTGTCATTATTATGCCCATTTTTTTTTCAGAGATTCAGAGAATGTAGCCAAATTTTTCAAAGCAACACAGCATGTCACCTATGCAGAATCCTGTACTGATAAAACTAGGATGTCATCATAAACAGGCCTATCTCACGTATTCCTCCAGTACCATCGGATTTCAGAGATGATGGTGAGCAAAGAGAGTAGGAGAAGAAGTGAGAGAGAAGGTACAATCTGAAAGGAGCTGGGAAAGGCAGGTAGGACTTGGCTGGGACACAGGTGCACAGTGCAGAAAAAGGCAGGGCTAATTGGGGAGTTGTAGAAGAGTTCAATCTGATGTAGCAGAGGGCACTGAAATTCAGAGAAGACTCAGGAGTTAGACAAACCCAGGTAGTTCCTATCAGTCCTGAGACTTTAGGCACAAAACCTGACCTCTGAGCTTCACTTTATCTGTAAAGCAGGGATAACACTGTAGTCAAAACAAATATCCAAAACACTTGGGACTGGAGCATTCTGGAATTTTTTTAGATTTTGGATCATTTGCACAGACTTCACTGATGATAGCATCCTTTATCTGAAAATCCAGAGCCCCTCAGATTTCACTGATGAGGGATGTTAAACCTACAGTACCTCTTCAAAGAGCACTAAATGAAATAATCATATATGTGAGATGCCATGCTAAAAAAAGAAGTTACGTCGCCTATGCAGAATCCTGCACTGATAAATAAAATGAACATATGTCCCTCTCTTCAACCCTACATCAATCTTGGAGATAGTCAAGATGAGTTTTTAGAACTCAGGAAACTCCAGCAGAGAGACAAAGTGACGCCCTAGGGACTCTGACCCCAGATACTTTATTTACAGGGAGAAGACCAGAAAGTAAGACTGGCTAGCTCAGTGAGGCTGGCCAAGGACCTTGAGATGAAGAACGGAGACTGCCACCAACAAGAGTCGGGCTTAAACAGTTTTCAGGAAAGGACATGGGTCTGGGAGTGTGGAAGAAAGTTAGGGAGGCTTTGAAATGAGGGAAATAATTCCTCTCTCACAGCTAAACTTCAAAAGCCAGGACATGCCAACTCATCGTAGAGAAACAGCTCCAAGGCCTCTAACACTGAGAGTATTAAATCCAGGGGCCAGAACATCAATCAGAAAGGGCGTGGTCAGACTTGAAAGTGAAGAAAAGCAGATATTCAGAGAACAGCAATAGCCTTGTCACTCTGAGCGACTGGATTATGGAGAAACGGCCGTGGGCACCTCCTCGGGGATCGGAGGCTTTGGGTCCTGCTGGCAAAGTCAGCCCCACTGTGGAGAAGTGCAGGAAGGGCAGCCAGCTCTTTTTGGTCTTCCCACTGGCAAGCCTCTGACCATGAAATGGACACCTTAGACTTAACCTGATGCCATGTGACACTTAACTTCTCTTTGGTTTTATTCCATTTGGGCCAACTAATCATTTGATGATGATTAGGCTTCCCACGCAGGCCTGGCTACAGGAAGAAAATGTGTACCGGTTGTTCCCACACCAAGAATCCCAGGCCACGAAATGAAAATAGAAACAGTTCTATTCTCATTTTAAGTCAGTAAGCTGCAATCTGGTTTTATATATCTACTTCCTGAACTGGGTTAGCACGATGGAGAGATTAGCTCTTTTTATGCTCACAAAATGAGTTTCTGAGCCTGTGGGGCTGAGGGTCATCAAGGGAACTAGGATGTGCCTTGGAACACAATGCCCTGCAAAACTTCTTAGGGAAATCTACTCTGACCATCTACAGCACGCCCTAATGGAAAGGATGTTGGGAACAGCTGAGTCTGGCTGCAGCAGAGCACAGGCTGGCAGGGGAGCTCACATCGGCAAGCGAGCTTGATGGCCACAGAGGTAAGGTGACCCAAAGTGAACCCTAGAGTAGAGGCAGTAGGAATGGAGATAGAAAGAGGAAGATATAGGAGAAACTGAAGGAGTCAAAAGAGACACAAAGATGGTGTTGAGAGTTTCCATCTCAGGGACTCACAGCGGAGCTCCCCACTCCTATAAGACAGGCAGTAAGATTCATTGAACTTGGATTTGGTTTGAGACATTATCTTCTGAGATGTCACTATAGTAACTGTGGCCAACCCAATGATTGGTTGGAACCATACAGGTGTTCACGAAGTTGGTGGTCACTCCACTCATGCCACAAACATTTGCTGAGAGTTTATGACCTGGCAGACATTTCTCACCCATCAGTAGGGATCCCTGCCCTCACAGAACTTCCAGTCCCAGGGCGTTAACAGGTTGATTTACTATTTTAGCAAATATCATCTGATGGGAGCATGCACAGAGTACCGTGGGAATATCTAAAACAAAGAACGCCACGAGGGAGAGAACCAAACTTGTTCAACCAAAAAAGAAAACTCCTTTCTAAGGAGAAGAATATTTTTTCACCCCTTTGAATCTTTGTATCCACGGAAATGTTGATTTTTACATCAGACATCAAACCATACTTCACTTCCTTTTACTCTATGCTTGGTGGAAAAGAGGAGTGGAAAAAGCAAGAGGACTGGAAAATATGATCTTACCTAAAAGACTGCAGGAACATGTGTAGAAACTCCCAATAATAAAATACAGGTGCATGCCAGATCTGCACGGCACATGAAAAGGCCAACACCTAGCACATGGGCCAAAACCCAAACCCACAGGGCACTGCCGACATAAAGACCCACACATGCATTCAGTTTCATCATCTGACACAAAATTTCCAAACTGCAGCTCATGTTAACAATTTAATGCCCCATTCAGTGAAAAGTTATCACAAAATCTCAGAGATTATAAGAAAGGCAAAATGATGACAAAAGCAAGACAATTTCAGTCTATGGTTATCTTGCAATCCAACTGATTTTTCCAAGAGTAAGGTCAGGTTTACAAACCAAAGAAAATAAGCTAGGGCAACCAAAAATTGAGAATTCTGGAAATACATAGAATCTTCCTCAATCATCATGGCAGGACAAACAGCAAGAAAATACATAGCTGAGAGCACTGGGGAGCAGACATTTAAAAAATGCAGAGACAAATGTATCAAAATGTAGGAACATGAGGTTTTTTTGTTTTGTTTTGTTTTTGTTTTTGTTTTTGTTTTTGTACCAGGGATTGAGCCCAGCAGTACTTAACCACTAAGTCATATCCCCAGCTTTTTTTGTATTTTATTTAGAGTCGGGTCTTGCTGAGTTGCTTAGGGCCTCGATAAGTTGCTGAGGCTGGCTTTGAACTTGCAATCCTCCAGCCTCAACCTCCCAAATCGCTGGGATTACAGGTGTGTGCCACCTCCTCCCAGAGCAGGAACACAGTTATTTTTTTAAAAAAATTTTTAGTTGTAGATGACCACAATACCTTTATTTTATTCATTTTTATGTGGTGTTGAGGATCAAACCTAGTACCTTATACGTGTGAGGCAAGCACTCCACCACTGAGCCACATCCCCAGCCTAGGAACACAGTCTTGATGAGAGCTCATTCATTTTTTTTTCTCCCTCATCCTCATCCTCTACCCCAGTCTTGGTATAATTTACCTGCTCTGTAGGCATAAGACTTGAAAATTTGGGAACAAAATTTCCACTGTGCATTGTATAGTACTATATATACCTTCAAAACCTCTTTGCCTCCAGCAGACTCCTCTGATGAGATGCAATCTTTGATTGTCCCATTGGCCAACACTGAGGGATATTATAGGAATCTGCCCTAAGTATTTCTTATTATATTTATATGGGATTTTGCCAAAGATGGTTCTCATTATCATGTAGTATCCATTTTACAAGGCCCCTATGACTTCTCTTAGCTGGATCATGTATTTTGTAACATGAAACTGACCAGACCCTTTTTTCATTGGCTAAAAAAAAAAACCTCAGAAAACCATTTGCAGCACCCTTTCAGCAATTTCAAATGCATTCTATTTACCCCTTACCTTCTCTTACAAATTTACCTAAAAACAATGAATCATCCCCAAGTTCTAATAGTTAATAATAAATACTTACTGTGCTTGTTATTAGACATTGTAACTCAGTATCCTATCTTCATAACCCTACTTATGACTTTTCTTTTTTCTGATGCTGAGGATGCAAACCAGGGATTTGCATATATTAAGCACAGGCTCTCCCACTGAGCTACACTCCCAGCTCTATTATAACTTCTTAAACCATATATATATATATATATATATATATACACACACACACACACACACACACACATACATATCTCCACATATAAAAATATAAATTTTTAAAAATACAGTTATGCCTTTATGGGGATTAGTTCCAGGACACCCTCAACCTCCACCCATTCCCCATGGATACCAAAATATGCTGATGCTCAAGATAAGACTAGGAAGGACTTGGTACATCCTGAGTCATGGATTAGAGACTCTTGCATTAACAGCAGTTGAAAAGGCTGTGATTTGTGCAAAAAAAAAAATAGCAAAACAAAAACTACCACTTCCCTCTAGTAGAAAGGATACAATTGCCATTTCATCTTATTTGTACTCCAAATTTGCCTCAACAATAGGACATATATAAATGTTAGCTGCAAATTTTAGCTATTAGGGTCAAGGGAAGAAAGGAAAAATGAATACAACACAATGTCCAAATAGCTGGGAGCCAGAAAGGCTAAGAGAGGAACACAGAGGGGGAGGACTCAGGGAAGGATCAAAATGAAGCTGACTTTGCCCTTTGGTGCTCCCTGTGCCCTTGACCAGGTCAAGCCTCTCTTATTGTGCCATCTCTGTGCTTTCATTCACTCCCAACCCCTTTCGGTCCACACCCCACCTCCTACTATCTGAATCAAAATGCCTTGTAAGCAATGGGTGCTGGGCCTCACCTGACACAGGTGTCCTGAGAAGGTCCAAGAACCGGGACTCTCATGGCCTGCAGCCAAACACAGCATAACAAATCCATGTGATGTAAGTTCCTGCAGCTCACTCAGAGCCCACCTGTTCATTTTCCTCGCTCTAGCAAGTTCTAGCAGGCTTGACAATTGCCTTCAAACCCCAAGCTTATTACAAAGTGGTAAATTATAAAGGGCTGGCCAGGAGCTACCCACAAAAGCAAAAATGGGCAGCCAGGGAGGAGACATAACATCATATAAAGGGTAATGCAAAAAAACTGAGCTTGGGGCTGGGGATGTGACTCAAGCGGTAGGTGCTCGTCTGGCGTGCGTGCAGCCCGGGTTCGATCCTCAGCACCACATACCAACAAAGATGTTGTGTCTGCCGAAAACTGAAAAATAAATATTGAAATTCTCTCTCTCTCTCTTAAAAAAAAAAAAACTAAGCTGATCAGAAGTCTGTAGCCACTCATGGAGGGCCAGCTGCACAGGGGCGCACAGGTGGCTGCAGGGAGAGCCACAGAGGGGTGTGGGGTTGGGGGGCTGGTAAGCACTATCACATACAAGAGGGTCTCCCACATATTGTGCTGGTTATTTTTTGAAGGTAGAACATTAGCAAAATGAATAAAAATACTAATTTAAAGTACCAGTAAACTTACAATAGCATTTTTATATACAGTTTCTCAATCAGCTAAATAAGAACTGCATGAAAAATGGGGTCTTTGTCTGTGAAAAGTTAGGAACTCCTGATATAGCAGAAGAAAGGTCCTGACATCTGGCAAACCTGGCTTCAGATCACAGGTACTTCTCTCAGCTAAGCATATGAAGTGGACAAAACCACCTACCTCACACTCAGCTGTAAAGGAACACCCAGGGCAGTGACCACTTTCTTTGGCGAAACAGTTTGTTCCTACAGTCAATAAGCCAGTACTAATCAATAGGTCAAACTGGGATGGAGATGCAGCAGGCAAGGTAGAACCCTTGGCCAACACCTGTGAGGCCCCGGTTCCATTCCTCAACACCACAAAAAAGAAGAAAAAAAGAAGTGTTGCTAGGTATTATAGACATAACAATGAACCTCCAACATTTCTACTTCCGAGGACAGGATGGACCAGTGGGGGAGACAGACAAGAAAAGGCAATTACAATACAGCAGAACACACATTGAAACCATAAGCACGGGAACAATGCACAATGGGACATGTGACACCTTCACAAAGGAGACAGGACAAAGCCTGTGTTGTAGCACCATGGGGAAGATTAGAGGAGTTTTATTGAATCCCTTCTGTACTTCAACAGACATTAACGCTGCCATATGCCAGCTCTGTTCCAAAGGCTGGAGTCACAGCAGAGGTTAGACTGAGAACCTGCCCTGTGAAGCTCAGATCTGGGGAAAGAAACAGCAAAATAATAAACAAATGTTTATTCATAAAAAAGAAAATGCCAAACGGTTGAAAAATGTGGTTAGGAAAACTTAAGCGGGGGAGAAGGAATGCCAGGAAGGGGATGCTACTCTCAAGGGATGCGACAGTCATACTGAACCATGAACACGCTGGGCACAAGCACCCCAGGCAGGGTGAGAAGCAAGGGCCAAAGCTGCGCGCACCCTCAGTCTGCCATGTGCCTACATTCTATTCTCAGAGGTCGAGGGAGACTTCAGGAAGAGGTCCACTCAAAGTCATTAAGAGAAAAATGTTGATATATAATGGGCAAAACCCACAGCTCTGCAGAAAGTTAGCTGTCCAAAAATAATGCAGTCCTACCATGAGCTGAGGGGTTGTGTTTGTTTGCAAGGCTGGGGATGGAACCCGTGGCCTCATGAATGCCAGGCAAACCCTACCGCTGGGCTACACCCCCCAGCCCCAAGCTGAGGTTTCACTTATTCCCTCTTTTAACTGCCTGAATTCCTTTTTCCTTTTAGCCACTAGATCAATATGCAGATGAAAAGATGTAAATATACTCCCTCGTGTAGCACCTTTTTCCCATTCGCCTGGAACATGTTTACCTGGTGTGACAATAAACAGTCCAGATTGTCTAACTCATGAGAAGGAGCCATGTCACAAGCACCGTGATTTGTTTGAAGAATTTTGCCCACTGCATAATTAGCCTATAGGTCGCCATCTGCCTCTCAGTCCTCATAAAACTAACCATATGTTGTTTTCATCAGCGGCTGAAGCAGAGTCACATACCCTTTTCCAAGGAAAATGCTACATTTTTCCTCTGGGGCAGGAGGGTATTGGGGGATACACTTCTCAGTGACTACCAGATTTCTTCTTTGTTTAGAAAATTTTTCTTTTATTTTTTTTCCATGCCTTGGCCACGGCTACCAACCCAAGCAACACTAACAATTACTGGAAATTTCTGGAGGGCACTTACAGGAGGCATTGGGTATACAAGCTTCAAAGCACCAGAATTTTATTTTTCCTTTGTGGTGGGACCTAGCAATATGAAGAAAAACACACAAGCAAATGTGTTTCATAAACAGTTCTTCCTAACTATTGTCTACTGCATTTTAAAACACCGTCATGAAATATCAACTTTCAAGTCAGAGTAACTCCACTCTAAAATAGATAACAACTACAAATGAGTTTAAACCATCACTTGAAACTGTATGAAAGTGTCATCTAATACTACCTCAATTTATGAGAGCAAGAATTCTCAACTGTGAAATACTGATCTTCTTATATCACCAATCGGGGATTAAATAATGTTAATAAGAAGCAATAGTACAGAGGATTCTGGATTTTAGTTTGTTTTTGAAGCAAAATACGAATAAAACTCATCCCTCAAATGTGCCTACAATTTAAAATTATAGGGCAGGGAACACGAAAGCATTTAAGTAACTTAATAACATTAGACTCTCACAGTAGAAGTGGGCCATTAACACAGCCACCGTGATGCAGAAAGACCAGCTCTTCATCAGCTGGGTCCCTAGGGGCATTGCTAAATTAATCTGACCTATGGTCTACAGATTCAAGCCATAAATTATATTTACAAAATTGGCCACAATGTCATCATTTTTAAAAGGCCGAGAGTTTCCAACAAGGGTAATGGTTCCATTTGGCCTGGGAAAGTATTTGCTGAACTGAATTGAATGGTGCAGAGGCTTTAACATTCCAGATTTCTTTATTGTTAATCCTTAAGTTAACCCTTGTCACCAAAAATAGCTGACCTCTCACACCTTTGAAGGTTTAGCACCTCATATTTCACCAACTCATTGAACCTGAACTGCATTTCTTTTCTTTTTTTCTTTCCCCTTAAACTTATCCATAGTTAGTGATAGGCAGGTTCCTCCTCATGGATCAGAGTTTGATTAAAGACTCTTTTCCCCTCTGTACAAAGAGTTCTAACCTTTCTCACACACATGATGAATGTAAGACTCATTCTTGGGGGATTTGGAACAGTTAATCCCTCAGAGCATCTTGAACTTTCTCCCAGAGACCTCTTTAACTTAAGGCATTTTCAAACCAGGTCTTAAAAATCAATACTCCAGTCCAGCAAGGCCTTTGATAGTCTTGAGTACAAGCTGTGGTGGTTCATGCAAGTGCCCCATCAAGGTACCTCCCCTTCCCCATGGCAGTGTCTCAGTAAGTCACAATCAGAAAAAAACAGTGCAGGCCTGGCTTCCAACACGGACTCATATCTCACTTTCAATCCTGGTTTCACATTTTGAAAATGTGAAAAAAAATGGGAATGCTCTCTCCTTGCCCTTATTCTGGGTAACTGCTACACAAAACCATGAAGAGAGGTTACCAAGGGACTCATAGTAAACAACATTACCAAAGAAGTTAAGAGATTGTTCTCTGTCCATCAGAGTCCACATTTTATAATCCAGTTAAAATAGTCTTTGCCCACTTCCCAAAGCACTTAAATCTATCCAAATAAAAAAAAAAGGATGCCTTGAAAATTAAGAGCTAGCCAGGTAAACAGGGTGGGAACTGGAATGTTCCAGACCAGAGGAACGGAACAGAGAGCACAGCCACTGAGATGTGGGAACAGGGCAGATGCTGCAGCACAGAGCAGAGAGAGTAAGACAAACAGGGCTGACAGGATGACAGAGATGGGAAGCCTTAGTGTCAAGCATTTCATGACACTGGGGAAAAGCTCACCATGTAAAAACACAATACAAACTAAATCTGAAAAGATATGGACACACAGATGCTAATACTTGCAAATTAAAAAAAAATGGAAAATTAGTTTGAAATATATAAGTCACCAAGAGACTCACTATTTCTCACATACTTAAATAAAGGCTTTCCAATTTTTCATGAAAGAATTGAGCACGGAGTGAATCTACGGTGGGGTGAGGAGCTTGTATTTAAAGAGGAAAGGGCCCATCCTGTCAGCATTCTTCCCAATGAGACAATATAAATGCTAATCCTTCAGATTTAAGCTCTTCTAGCCACATAGTTACCCTAAGCCATTTGTGAGCTCCTAGTGAATGTTCTTCTCAAGTCTTTCTGCTGATTCTCCTTCTGCTAACTGGTGTCTGAGATTACTTCCTGGGAGATTTTATTAGCCAGAGCCATCAGGGTTTATCCAAGAGTTGATTCTCCTAAGATTCGAAAGGAGTACCAAAACAGTATCTCAGCTCTTTTTCATCTTAATTAACAATAACAAAAACCTCCTTTTGATTTTTTAAGAGTTTTCTTTAAGTAACCAATATCTCACTCAACATTCACACATTATTCTGGTAGCTTTTTCTCTTTTACCAGAAACTATAAAAGTGTTCATTGGTAGAACGCTTACCTAGCATGCATGAGGCCCTGAGTTTGTTCTCCAAAGGGGGTGGGGGGTACTCTCTGTTTTGTTCCTCTAGTCTGGAACATTCCAGTTCTTACCCTGTTCACCGGGCTAGCTCTTAATTTTCATGGCATCTATTATTATTATTATTATTATTATTATTATTATTATTATAGACTTAAGGGCTTTGGGAAGTGGGCAAAGACCATTTTAACTGGATTATAAAATGTGGACTCCATAATATTGTATCCAATTCTGTCTATCTGCCCTAAAAGAAAGAAAACAGGAAAAAGAAAAAGAAAAGCTAATTTTATTTCCTTTCTCTGCTTCTGAAGGCCTAGAATATTTTATTGCCTTCTGAATAGTCACATTATTTACAAAGAGATAAAAAAAAAAGAAATACCAAATGGTATTAATTTTTCTTTCTCCCATAATTTAAATATATAATCCACTTTTCCAATGTTATTAAATAACTTCAAATTTTTCAATTAACTCAAAATCAACCTGCAATGCTACAAAACTTAAGTCCACAATATCCACAAATTCTGCCTTTTTCAAAAAGGGAAAAATGAAAATAATATAGTTGTACCTTAACCAAATAAGACCATATGAGTATGCTGGATTATCTAATCTACACCCTGTGATTCAAAAACTGCCATGACTAACTTTTTAAAACATAAATCTATTTGTTACTTTTTTATTGAGTCTTCTACCCAGTATTCATAAATATAGAAAACAACTGTCTTATATTCTGCTTAAAAATAAAACCCAAACTGCGCACGGTGGTGTATGCCTGTAATCACAGAAATTTGGGAGGCTGAGGCAGTAGGATTACAAGTTCAAAGTGAGCCTCAGCATCTTAGTGAGGCCCTAAGCAACTTACAGAGACCCTGTCTCAAAATAAAAAATTAAAAAGTGGGCTAGGGATGTGGCTCAGTGGTTAAGTGCCTCTGGGTTCAATCCCTGGTACCAAAATATAAAAAACATAAAAATAAAATCTAAAATCCAATTGGAAAAAAAGAAAACAAAACATCTTAATTCCTCTGTAATTTCCTACTTCTGTTATACAGGACTCAGAAGCAGGATCATCCCCACTTTTAATGCCATTGCTCATGCATCATATTTAAGTCTTATGAAGTACCTGGCACCTCTAATCGGGAGTTACTGATATGCTGATTTCAATGTTTGCTGACCTTACAATTTGCCAAGGAGTCTTGCCAACCGGAATCCTTCATGTTTTTTCTTGAAATTCCAAGTCCCCTCACCACATGACTTCTTATAGATGGCAAGAAGTAGGCTCGTATAACATACATAAAAACGAGCACTGGTCCTCATGGGCTAAAATGAAGAATAGAATCCTGATACTGCAACAAGGGCCAACTGCCAACACCCTCATCGATAATTAACCTGGATTCTGCATCTGGAACCTTTCCCTGTATAACATACACACTTTCCTTCATACTCTTGGTGTAAAATTGACTCCCAAGGCACTACGGACCATGGACCGTCACTACACAAGAGATATGATACATCAAAAACTTCTTTCACTTGTGTTACACATTGGGGGTCCATTTATTTGGGATCTGTACCACACCTACTCAAGCTGTTCATCGCATATGAGTTCACCATAGACAGCAGAAATAATTAAGCACTCAGTACAACTGGAACACCCTTGAGAAAGAAAGAGACCTGGCTTATAGGAGAACTGCCTCCAGAGTCTCTCTCCTGCAGCTCAAATCCAGTTCTACTATTTACTGGCTGTGTCTGCTTCCCTGAGTGACCTCACTGAGTGACCTCCCTGACTGACTTCACTGAAAACTGCAATGTAGTGCCAATGCTCAGGGTGGAATGAAGAAGAGATGATCAAAGGGGTAACTGGAGCAGCCGTCAGCACGGTGCTTGGCACATAGGAAATGCAGTCAGTGGGAGTAACTTTCAGAGATCTGTTTACCAGTTCAGAAACTAAAAATGCCCCCTCAGAGATTCAAGATCATTAATTATACTTTTTTAAAGAGCTGGCCATATCACCACATCTGATCACAAGATCACATCCTGGGGTTTTTTTTTTTTTTTTTTTGGCACTTATTAATTCTGGAAAGTTAATTAGAAAGTGAAATTTATTTTAGGAAAGGAACACAAACAGCTATGCAGAGTTAATCAATTATGCAAAGCTGTGTGGTCAGAAGGCTGCCCCCAGTCTCACAGAACCTGCCCCTGAGACATGAACTTGCATCATGAGCTGCAAACCCCATCACCTTTATGGCTGCAGAGCCAACACAGTGGTGAAGAAGTTCATTCATGTACCCCCAACGACTTACACTTAAAGAGAAAATAATCTGGGGATGATATTCAGTTTATTTATTCAAAGGCAAATCCCCCTCTTAGCTCTTCTCCAAAACATCACCTGTTTTCCTTCCTTCAACCCATATTTACAGTATTCATTATTTGCAAGACCCTATGCTAGGCTTTGGTGATAGGATGAAAAAAACGCTGCCACATTTCTTCTCTATTTTTTAAAAATTTTAAAAATTGGTTCTTATTAGTTATACATGACAGTAGAATGCATTCTGACATATCATACACAGAGTATAACTTCTCATTCCTCTGGTTGTATATGATGTAGGAGCACACTGGTTGTGTAGTCATAGAGGCACACAGGATATTAATGTTCTATTTATTCTACTATCCTTCCTACCCCCATACCTGTCCCTTTCCTTCATTCCCCTCTGCCTAATCCAAAATACCTCTGTTCTTCCCTAGCCCCTAACCCCACACACACCCCTTATTGTGGAATAGCATCTGCTATAAGGGAAAACATTCAGCCATTGTTTTGGGGGGATTGGCTTATTTTACTTAGCATGATATTCTCCAGTTCCATACATTTACCAGCAAATGCCATAATTTCATTCTTCTTTTAAGGCTGAGTAATAGTCCATTGTGTTTATATACCACATTTTCTTTATCCATTCATCTGTTGAAGGGCACTTGACTGGTTCCATGGTTTAGCTATTGTGAGTTGAGTTTCTATAAACATTGACATGGCTGTGTCCCCATAGTATGCTGATTTTAAGTCCTTTGGGTGTAAACTAAGAAGTGGGATAGCTGAGTCAAATGGTGGTTCCATTCCAAGTTTTCTATCCCTCTCCATTTTTGAAAGCTAAAAATAGCTTTCAAAAAAAAGTAGCTTTTAGAAAGCCCCCAAAACCCACTATATTTGAGATTTTAAAAATTCTCTGCAGACTAATGGGAGTAGAGAAGACTAGTGAGCTACAGCAATGACAGGGGCATCGACAAAGGAAGCCTCAAAACATACGGCACCCATAGGAATAAACGACGTTATACAACCACCCATACCTGCACATTCTTCCCAGTTTTTTGCTTTGAGTCAGAGAATGTTTCCTTTGTTAAGCACCCACCATCTGATCATAGAAGAAATAGCAAATCGTCTCCAGTACCGTTTTCTTAGGTGCATGGAACCACCCATCTCCCAGATCCAAAGGAAGTGCCCACCTCCTGCCCAGTGACCTCTCAGGAATCCTACTCTCCTCTAAGCTGCACATGGTACTTTGCTGATGCACACCTGTCCCTGTGCACACCAGCTGACAACTTCCAGAGGTCAACAATGGTCTACCAGAGTCTATTTCTCACCTGGATCTGCCCCACAACATTGAGAGCATTGTCCTCAGTTCTTTAATACACAAATAAAATCCCTGATGTAGTTACTGATGCCAAGGAAATAAAGAGATATAAACAGGATGGAAGGAGGAGGGACAGCTCTCCTCACAAAGCTGCTAAAGCAGAGCATCCACTGCCCACAGGTTCTTGGAAAGGGCCTTGTCAAACTGCAGCACAACGCCCACAATTGTCCTCCATTCCCAGGGAGCCCAAGCAGGCCAGGACACTTCCCAGCTTCACCCTGGCATTCTCTAGCATCCTCAAATGTGCTCTTCTTCACCTATAACCACCACCAGAAACACCACTACAGAAGAAAAACAATTCTTAGCCTCCACAAAACTGCCCAGGTGCAACATTTTTCACACATGAGCCTACAATAAGTTAAATTTCAAGAACCCTGAGCCACTGCCTAAGCTAAGCGAGTGTTAATAATGGTGCAACTCTACAGAGAGCATTCATGGTTGTTTTTAAAGAAGCAAGAGAAGGAGAACAGAGTAAATGAATATTTAACCAAGAGGACAGGGCTTCATTTTCTGTTCAATTTGATTATTTTTTAACTACTTCTTTGAAATAACATTGTTATTAGTTTTCCCACTACAACTGTAAGATAACAAAGCAGACAAGAAAATTGCATCATAAGAATGCACTTCAACATTAAGACTTTCACACTCAGCAGTCGCTCCCTATTACCTGTCTTGGTTTTCAAGGGCCTCTCTAATCCTAGCCATCTCACACAGCATTGGGATGGCATTCAGGCATATCCAGAGATATGGTTTTTCAAGTTGGATCTTCATAAACAACATGCAGAGCAGACATTTCAAAACAACAAGTAATTTAGTCTCAATTATTATGAGACTTTATGTGAAAATTACATGAATTTTTTTTTGCATGTTTGTATTAAAGGCTAAGCGAAGTTTTTAAAAAGCTCAATCCAAAGGGATGTTTCAATCATTCTTTAAAAGAACTAACATATGTATATATGTCTAGGATAGTGTCTGCTTTGTAACATTTTAACAATACACAACAGCATTTTCTTCCATTAGTGATTCATCTCCCTTTCTTCCATTAGCGATTCATCTAGGAAAAAATTTTCAGACCTGTTTGTCTAGAAAAAATAGAAATGTTAGTTGAAACCAAAATTTCCATTACCCTTTTTAAGAAAAATAATCATGCCTGTCTCACCCTGTAGAGATAGCCCACATTCTCCCTTAATGCACATTCCTTGCTTTCCTGCAAAGGTGTCTCTCTTGAGATGGCCTCCATTCTCCCTTGAATATGAACCTACTTTCCTAAATAAACCTCTATGGCTTTTTTTTTTTTTTTTTTTTTTTTGGTAGGGGCAGGGGGAGCTCTTGTTCATCCCAATCATAAACAAGCATGTGTTTCTATGTAGAGTTGACTCATTCAGGTCTCTGATGAATTATTACAGGAGGGGGCCACCACTATTATTAGGCTGGCGCAGATGGGGGCTGATGATGCAGATCGCACTGTCAAGTCCATCTGGCTCCAAGGAAAGAGTTTGTGGAAATGTCCTCTAACCCGGACCGCCTGATATCAGAGAGGCTCAGCTCTCCAGCTGACCTCTTTTACTCTGGTGCAAACTGGGGAAAGATGATGAGGGTAAAATTACTCTGGGCTCAGACTTCCTGGGCAGGCTGGAGGTCTCACCTACACTTGCGTCAATCAGCCCTCACTAGGAAGTGGGGGATCGTGTAACACCCACCCTGGAGAAGGCCACTGGGAGTGAGGCAAGGAGGGGAGAAAAGACACCAGAACACTAAAGAAGGGTCAGAAGGACCCTCATGAAGCACTGGAGGACACGAGATTAAAACACAGCTAGAAACTGTGTCTATTAACAAATAGTTCTTTGATTTTAAAACCAAACAATAGACTTTTTAGTACAATTTTTAATAACTTTTGGGTTTTTTTAATTCCAAAATAAGAAGCCTACCACTTCAAAATATTTACAATGTCAGCCAGGTCTAGGAAGCCCAGTGTAGGAAGAAGTTCCCCTCTGCTGCCTGGGCAGAGTCCATGAAGGACAGGGACACCTAACCAGATTCCCGTCTTAATTTCTCTGGAAAATAAAAGATTCCAGCGAGCTCTCTACCTTCTGCTCACTACTGTCTCTTCTCAAATCCCTCACGTTTTGGCCCAAGTGAATGACTTCAATCTGCAAGCACAGGCTGACCACTAGAAACCCCAGGGCCAATAAAAAGGGCAAGAAAAATTATTCAGAACAATTTGTCATTCCTGAGAGGCCCCAAGCTCCAATGCAAAAAAAAAAAACAAGACCTCTTTGTGGAGGACTCCCTTCTTATACCTTGCATGTTCTAAGATTTACATAGCCTCAATGATGATCAAAAGATCTTCTAATAACAGATAACAAACATAAGTAAATTCTGGAAATGGGAAGGCTGCTTCTGAGCACAGAGTGAAGCAGCAGCTCTGAGCGCCTGGTGGTTTGGCCGGCAACCCGAGAAAAAGCCGAGCCGTCTGGGATCACCAGCACTTCTGATCCATGTTACCTGAACAACCCAGTTGATTAGCATTCGTTGATACGAAATTTATAATCAGTCAGGAAATTCTATGCCTCAGAGCTTTCTCAACTCCCCTGTCTTCCCAGCAGCTCTGTTCTTTTCTCCTTGTACTTTTATCTCACTCTTGACGGCTAATCCCTCTGTAGGGTATTAATTACTCTGTCACAATTACATTACTCCACAAACAAGAACAACACAATATAATAAAAGTCCAAAATGGATTAACTTTTTATTTATTGCATTAACAACTTAATATTCTGTAATGGCATCAGTGCATATTTTGCTGCACATTACAAAGAAAAAGGTAATTCCTTCCTTTGTCTTCAGCTCAACTTTCTGACTTTTTTTTAAGAACTAGGAATATTTCAAAGCCATCTGTACAGCCAGTAATTTACCTATAAATGTATTTTTTGTTGTTGTTCAAGGGAGCCACTTACATGAAATCAAATGAAACAATTTTGCACAAGATTGACAAGAGGTTGTGGGCACTTGGGGGCCCAGAATAGAGCAGCTTAGGTGCTAACCAAGATGTCTAACCCTAAGCACTAGCATCTGGTTCAACCACAATGCTTGCTAAGACTAAGTCATACAAAAACTCAAAGAAAACAAATGCTCCTGACATGTGCACTAAAGAGAGATGGGAAAGCACAGAGAAGAGAATGGCTCTCCATCCTGAGAGTCAGTGTAAGAAGGCGTTTGCCACACAGTGACCTGCCACAGATCTGAACTCAAGCCTCATACATGGACAAGAGGCTCGCTGTGACCTCTACACGAAGCTTAAAATCACAAGCCTCCTGGCAAATCGCTCCGCAAAACGGTTTTTCAAGTTCCTTCAAGCTGCTTGTAAAAGGAAGTCCAAAATATCTTTCCACTAACTCATTTTCAACATCACTGAAATTCTGAGACGGATGCACACTATATTCTTCATGGATGTTCCCCACCCCACACTAATTCCACCATATTGCAATCACGCGCTCCTTGTTAAATGGCAAACTCACAAAGGCAGTGATTATGTCAATTTTATCTTCTTAAAGCACTAGCCACCAGAATAAAGAAAAGGGTGCATGGTATCATGGTGTCCAAAAAAGATGTACAATAGCCACCATTAGCTGTGAATTCCCTGTGTGAGATGGGGGAAAAAAAAAACAAACCCAAACACTGTCCTTGGTACGACACAAAAAGGAGAGAGGGCCCCACGCCTGTAATTCCAGCTACTTGGAAGGTTGAAGCAGGAAAAATGCAAGTTTGAAGCCAGCCTGGGCAATTTAGTGAGATACTATCTCAAAATAAAAAATAAAAAGGGCTGGGGGTATAGGTCAGTGTGTAGAACACTTGCCTGGCATGCATAAAGGCCGGGGTTCAATCCCCAACACATTAAAAGCCCAGAATACCATACTTATCCAGAAATCACTAACCCCCTACCCTGTTCCACAATCCAACTTCAATTTGTCTACCGAAAAAAGTAAGGCCCAGTAGATTGGAAATCAAGGTTATATATGTAATTCTGTGTAACTCTTTTATTTTCTATTTCATTTTGCCAGTTTAGTCCTAGATTTTCACTTTCATTCTTAACACTTCAATATAATTATCCTGCATTTTCTCTCCCTTTCACACCCACTTACCCAAAGCCTTCCATACATCAATCTCTAAATGGCAAAACAGAGATTCCATTTTAATGGCTGAAAGGAGGGAGATGATTAGCTCTGTAATCCTGACCAATTTTCAGCCTGATAAGAGAGAAGGGAGTATGAAGGTAGGAGCTGGTGGGCTCAGACAGCAGAAAGACCCAGGATTTCATCCCTGCCCATCACTTAGCTAAATGACCTTGTCCAGCACCAATATCTTCATCAATGGAACTTGGGAACATGCAACTAGAAACCCACCTCCAACTGTCACAAGGTATGAAGAGGAATGAATGAGAGAATATATGCCAAGTACCTCACAAGGAGGTTTGGTTTATGCACCTACTATTGCTATTACTGATTAACTCTCAACTCCATCTTCCCTTCTGGTCTCCACTACACAGTCAGTACTGGATTTTGTGGTATTCCAACACATACACAAAGTCTAGAATTCTGCCACACTTGCCCTGGCTCTCCTTCTCACTGTCCAATCTCAAGTAAATCTCTGTGCCAAAGTCCATAGGACCCTACTATGCCTTCTGGCACCAGAGATTATTTTGAGACCTTATAGAGACCTCCTAAACTATTCTTACTATAAGGATACTTGAACCAATGCCATCTTGTGGGAAAATTATTCAATCATTCCCATGTAAGTAGTCAAAAGGCTCATCTCTTTATTTAAAAATATCCAGCTACTGAATAAACATTGATGCCTAAATACTAAAGAGGCCAGAGATCATTTATAATATTCAACTTGGCCTCCCAGGCACCTTTGTCATACATTGTACTCAACAGAAGAGTCTCGTTAACTGTGGAATGAGGGAACAAATAAATGTACCATCAGTGCTTGAGCTCCCCAGTAGGTAAGAAATCATGTTTACAAAGGAGAAATGAATACACAAAAGTACTTGCAAAGATATTATAGACTAGTTCCTACTAGTACACGTAAAGTTTCCAGCTCAAAGCCATAACCAGAATCCTGTACTGTATTTTAAAAACTATTTCCTTGCTAAAAGTCTCTTTTCAAAGATTCTGTGATTGCCTCAGGCTAACTTGTCCCTAGCCACATTTTTAAGAAGAAAAAGCCTAGAAGACATTTTATTTCCTCTTGTTATAGGTCTAACGCCACTGTGAAGCATGGTAAAAGAAAATCCAAAAGATGGAGCTACTAGGATAACTGAGTGCTCCTTGAATGACAAGGCACATTTTTACTATGTATCTGTCCTCAGAGCATCCAAGGCTCCAGACTCAATCGAATTTCTTCTATTAATGACAAATGCCAATAAAAAGGGATTAAAATCTGAAGTCACACCTCCTTCTTCTGCAGTTTCCCAAACCAATGACTAGTGTTTGACTTTTAGAAATAGTATTCTTCTCATACTCTTTACCCAAATTTACCTCTGACAGAACTCAGAGCAAGTGGTTTACTGAACCAGGACCGATGTGGAAAAAACACTAGACTTGGAATCAGGAAACCTGATTCCTACTCTAGATCTGGGCATGGGATTTATTTCATCCTTCCAGGTGTCAATCTCAACTGTGAAATTAGATGTTACAGAAGATGGATAATGTTCCTTCCTCCACCAGGGCGTGGAGGCTACATGTTTGGGTTAGATGATGGGCCAGTTGCTATCGGGCTGCTGACTAAGCCTATTTAAAATCTTGCTTCTTAGTCTCCTGAAAAGTTGGCCTGAGAAAATAAGGCCTCTGCCAATCTGGAAGAACCAGGACTATTAAACAAAGCAGTGTCAAGATCCCCTGGTGGTGGGTCTAGAATTCAGTGTCAGCTGGAAGCTGCTTCTTCCTACACCAGCACTTCCAAACGCATCTGCAAAATCCTCCTTTAAGAGCAGTCTAAAGTTATAAGAGGCCATACTGGGTGCTTTTTTAAAGTCTAGGTAAAACCACTTTCAATTAATTTAAAAGTAGTGTTTTGAAAATGTTACCAGAAGAATACATCTCTATCACTTTTTCCTTCCCCCGTCTCTTCTGCTAACCTCTTAAAGATATTTTGGAAAAACCCAACCTTTCTCCATTAACTGCCTTTTTAGTGTGAAGAAACCAGATTGTAGATTTGCTGCAGGCCTTGTGCGATTTCTGAGCTCGGGCACTGTTTCCAAGGTAACAAGTTTAAAAAAAAAGGCACAGATAGGCCTAGTACATTTAATATGTAGATGAACTAGGTCACTCCTTATTTTGCTAATAGGCAAGGAGATAGATTAAACCCTCCTATTCTTTCTTCATTTACACTGGGAGAAATTTATTTGGGGCTTTTACAACAGACACGATGATTTTCCCTTTTGCAGAGCCGTTTCCAAAATACAAAACTCCAGACAGAGTTTGTGACAGTTAATCAAGCGAAAAGCAGCTTCTGTCGAAAAAGTCTAAATAGAGAAAGGAAAGGGGTCCTGCAGCACTGAATCTAATCCAGACACTTGTTTCTGCAGCTCCCTTACAGACACGAACAATGGCACAGCAGATGCACCCTTGCCAACTCTCCATACAACGAGCAGTTACAATCCTCATTCTGATCTTCCCACCAAGCCAGTGGTATGCACAAGAAACTCACAGTTCCTGTGTCGGAGGAGTGACTTTGGCTCCCAAAAGGAAGAGGGGAGCCAAGGAGGTGGTACCCTGTCCTGTCCCTTGGACAAAGGCAGGGAATTGAATGCACTGGCAATTGGGAGGCAGTGGGGCCAAAGCCAAGGACGAGGGGCTGCGGGAAAGTAGCTTTTCCTGTGGCGGATATCCTCCAATGGCCAGCATGCTGTGCAGCCATCATGTGTGCCAACGGCTGCATCCCAAGCTTCCTTCAGCCACAGTGGAGGAAGCCAAAGAATGGAAGGGTTGGTCAATTCATACCACTGCAGAAACAAAAACAAATAGATGCTTCAGGGGACGTGAGCAGGAATGATGAAGAAACTGTGTGAACCAGCCATCCAATTAGAGAGCCCTGGCTGGCACAGGCAAGCCACGGGCTCCTGCAGCTAGGAGCACTGGGGCACCCGGACCCAGGATTTCTAGTGTTCCAGGTTGCAAACAAAGGCCCATTGTGTTTTCTTGGACAGCCATGCTGCCAATTTGTCTCACACCTTCTAAAGAAGCCTAATTATTAGTCTCTTCCTAGGCTGTCTGTCTTTTTCCTCAACTCCATGAAGAGCAAACATATACCACACTATTCTAAGAAGGTGGTGAAGAGTGAGGAAGACAGGAGCAAGAACAGGAACTCTTTCCACCCAGGCTCCAGAGAAGGAAGGGACAACAGTCTCCATAAAGATCACAGTGCTTGGGCCTAGGGCCATGAACCTGCCCATTTCCAAGCTTTCTAATAATAATTGGTCTCCTTGGCATTTCCCTGAAGATGTTTCTTTTGCTTCTCACTTTGTCCTTTCACTTTGAATGTTGTTTTGTTTTGTTTCCATTCTAGGATGAACCCAGGAAGGACCTTGCCTATGCTAAGCCAGAGCTGGACCAAAGCCACACCCCCAGCCTTCACTGAGAGTTCTTCAGCCATCACCAGCAGTCCTCCCATCCCTCCAGCTCAGGCTCACACTGTCTTCTCTGCAAACTGGATATTCTGTACCATACTTTCGAGAGCCCTTTCATCGTCCCGTTTTGTAAAAGCAGTATGTCTCAGAAAGTTAAAAAGGGATTAACTTCATTGTGGCCTGCAAGATAAAAAAATATATAAATAAAAATAACAATAAAAAGGCATTGGGGCTGAGGTTGTGGCTCAGTGGTAGGGCATTTGCCTAGCATGTGAGAGGCACAGGGTTCGATTCTCAGCACCACATATAAATAAAGATCCAATGACAACTAAAAACAAATATTAAAAATAAAAAGGCACTAAGTTTCTAAGACATCCCTGAGTCTTTTTAAAGAGATAGTGTGCCAACTGTGCCAATGTCACAAGAATGGGGTGATGGATAGTGGGGACTGCAGAGCACCACAGAAATCTGTTTTGACCATATGTCTCACCAAGTAAAAAAAGGGCAGTGTTGGGTGCTAGCTTCAATTTAAAAAAAAAAAAAAAAATTACAACCCCTTCTCTGTTGCCGAGTCTGTCACTTCTTTTTTTTTTTTTTTAATTTTATTTTTTACAGTGCAAGGGTTTTTTTTTATTCGTTGTTCACAACATTACAAAGCTCTTGACATATCATATTTCATACATTAGATTGAAGTGGGTTATGAACTCCCAATTTTACCCCAAATGCAGATTGCAGAATCACGTCGGTTACACATCCACAATTTAGTCTGTCACTTCTGAAACAAGAAATTTCAAGTTACCATCTCAATTTCTTTTAAAACTTTCTTCTCCCATCTCTTGCCTTGGATACATTCAATATAATTTCTCTCTTCCCACAGGTCCTTCATTTATTTCTACTTATTGTTCTAAAAACCTTCCAGTTTCCCCATCTTTCCCAGTGAATGGAAATAAAGCACAAAAGTAATATGATTAAACAACAGGAAAAGGAAGCCAAAGAAAATCCAGTTATGATATTTGAAGAGATAAGTTTGCCCTGAGGTATATTTATCTGTCCTAGAAGGACTTTGCCAAAGGGAGATTTAGGCTGTACAATAACTTGTGTGCTCCTGGAAGACTTCAAATATAGTTTTTTCTAATGGGAACATTGTGAAATAATGTCATTGAGTTTACATTTAATAACATCTTACGCTTGTAGAGTGCTTTGTTTTTTAAGGTGTCTTCATTTATGTCATTGCATCCTTTTGACAAAAGGATAGATTAAAACCCCTAGGAAGTCACCAAGAAATTTAACTGTAATTATGACATTCAACCCATGAGAAAACTGAGGCCCAGAAGAAGTGAAGGGCCTGGAAAGTAATATATAACTAGTAGTCAGCAGCAGTGAACTAGAATCCACACCTCTACCTCTAATTCAGAGCTTGTTCTTAATAGCAGAGCCTGCTGCAAACCAGAACGAAGGTATCTGCACTGCCAGACATTGTATACCACCACATTGTGAATTCCTGCACAGCAAGCACTCGTCAGCTAATTAGGGTAATCATATTTTTGCATGATGATATTTCTTATGGGTCAGCTAATCTCCTAGAACTAAGACCAATCCTGGTTTGGAAGCACCACTGGAACCCGAAAGGTATGTGCTTAAGCTGGATCCCTGGACCCACTCAGAAGAAGCCAGAAATACCCCCCAGGGCTTTAACTCAAGGTCTCAGATGATGGCTCTAACAAACAAAGGAAAGAGAGAAGGCAATTACCAGGGAATTTAATTCCCTATAAACACCAATTTGGAGTAATTGACGAGGGGGAGAAGGGTGCCTTTCTTTCCTCCTTAGCAGGATTTCTTTACATTAGCTGGTTAATTGCTTCCGTTCTCCAATTGCCTAGACCCACAACTGGGGACTAGCACGCCAGCCTCATACAGATGATGAGAAATAGGTTTTAAAAATAATATAATCAAGCTTTTTACAAATAGTATAGCACGGCACAAAAATTTCATTACTTTGTTCTAAATGTATTTTCTCTGACCAAAGACTACAATGTGGGACCAAAATAAACTGAACTTTCCATCTGGTGTTGCAGAGTCAGTAGAAGAAGATTATGGGGCATCGTTGTGGAAGGTGGGGTGTTCCCCCAACCCTTCTTTTCCTTTTTCTTTTAAGAATCGGCTGAGTTATTTCAATAGCATACCAAGCTCCATTTATGCAGTCACATCTCTTTCTTGTGCTGCAATCACAGGTAATGAGCCTCCGATGATAGGATTTACTCTTGCCATCTCAGCCTGCTGCGTGCAATTGCAGTCACATCACTACATAATGTGAAGGCAAGGTGCAAACACAGACCAGGAAATGAAGGTGCACCATCTCCACTTCAAAGGTACCATCCTAACAAAAATCCAGCACATGGTCTCAAACTCTTCTTGCCTCATTGTTATCTTTCAAGAAATCTGTAAAATGAATACAGTGCCTTGAGACATACAGTTACTGGTAATCTGGATCAGAGCCAGGAAGCTGCCCCAAATGGTAGGGAACAAACTCAGGTATACCAAATATCTACTATGTGCAGGGCACAAGTTCTATCACTGTCACTTATTTCACCTCATATAATTTCCTAGAAAACCCTGTTAAATGGCTATTCCTGTCTTACGTGTCAGAAAACAAAGTCTGAGAGATGAGCTACTTGCCCAAAGTCAAGGCGCCGATCAGCATCATGATCTGAACATAATCAGTGGAACTCCTGAGTTTAGTGCAGTTGCTAATCATTACCTCACTATAACTCATAGTACGTGCCCCCAATAGACAAGATATTTACATCTTCAGATACTTGATTTCCTTTAATTTGAGGTTTTATCAAATTTAGATTTACCTTCACAAATGATAGCTGTGATATTTGGAGATCTTAGACCATGAGTTCTTCACATACCGACTCTCCAAATGACCACCCACCCATGCAGCGTCCTGGGGCTCCAAGCAGGAGCACCATGTGGGGAGTTCAGTGACCTCAAATCTGTGTAGACCCCAAGCAGGAACCAGCCTCCCTTCCTCTTTGTCCTCAGTCACAGCCCATTAGAAACGAGCAACTTTGCTCTACCAGGCTTCTCCAAGACTTTGTGTGTTTTCTCTTCATTTCAGAAGAGCATGGAAAGTCCATTTTTCTAAGTTTAAAGGAACAAGCAGCAGGAACTCAGAGTGATTTAACATAAAAGAAGAGGACAAGAGGAAAATATGACAGATAATAATTCTATTCTGTTGTTATTTATCCTCCTTAACAATAAAAGTGCAAAGGGTGCCAAAGATTTACAGGAAAATCCTGAAAAACATATACTTTAAATAGTGTCAAAAAGCTTTCTGAAAATAACACATAATCCAGAAGGCTGTTTAGAAAGAGCCAAGTGGACAAATAACATGAAAGTATAAATAATCCCCAATTTCATACAGATTATTGTCTAAAAGACCATTTTTAATGATTTTTGAAAACTTGGAATTGTTTCTATTTATAGAAACAAAGTCATAATTAGTAGCAAATTTACAAGTAATGCCATTAATGTCTTACTTATTAACAGAAACCTTTTTTAAAAAAATCAACTTTGAGATATAATTTACTTAAAATACACTCATTTTGCATGGACAGTGAAATGTGTTTTGACAAATGTGTATATCCACGTAACCATCCCCACAATCAAGACAGAGACTATTACCACCACCACCCAAAATTTACTCCATTAAATATCCTCTTGCCAGACCCCAGACAGCCACCAATATGCTTTCTGCTCTGGAACATCATACAAATGAATTCAGAGAGTATACGTTCTTTCATGTCACATCTTTGACTCCATGCAGTGTTTCTGAATTCCATGCATGTTGTTGTGTCTGTAAACATGTTCCTTTTTGTTGCTGAGTGATGTTCCATTTATGGATGTACCATCAGGTGTTTAAGCATTCACCAGGTGATGGATACTTGGGTTGCTTCCAGTTTGGAGGTACTATGTACATTACTACTAAGAATATTCACATATGTCTTTTTTGTGGACATATGTTTTAACTGATCTTGGATAATTCCTAAATGGTTTTCCAAAATGATTATACTATTTTACACTGTGATTAATGGTAAAAAGTAAAAGCCGACTTACAAATGTCTTTTTAATCTGTAGCATGTCTGATACTATCACCACTGGTCTGATAAGAAGGGAGTCTGTAGTACACAGATATTGAGCTTCCTCTTCATATTTTGGCAAAAGTAGAAATACTTTTGCCCATTTCAAAATTTATGCACCATTTATGCACCTGTTACTCCCTTTGCCACTGATGCTGAGATACTCACAGGGTTCATACTAACCCTGCTCTACACCCCTAATGAAGCTACAAAGTGTGGTCTACTTCAAAGTACCCCATTTCCAAAGCTACACACTTCTTCTTTCCTTTCTGTCCCCTAAAAATCAAAACATTTGCCCCTCTGCTGAATTGTCCAAGTGTAGGAACTAGAAAGCAGATTCATGGACCTTGTACAAAGGACAACCTTCTAAATAAAGATGTTCAAAAGTTCAGGAAGACTGTCTCTATGATTCCATAATGCTGCTCTTGTTCCAAATGAGTTCCTAACATGTAGGACATACAGCGACACAATAAAGTAACATGAAATCATTCAAAGTAGGGATATGAAATGCAGCAGGGGAAGACTTACTGTATCATTATGGGGTAGGAAGTTCACTGTGCTTATAAGCCAGGCCTGCCTGGTCATATGCTCTGTTCCCCTACATTATTTCCAGTTTTCACAGTTTCTTTACACCTTGGAACCACAAATTCTCAAGCAGTCTCGGGTTCTTTTTGCATGAGATTCCATAGTAATGGCAGCTCAGAGGCAGCAAAGGGAAGCCATTTGTAAGCTGTACAACGAGACCTTTAACTTCCAGTTCTCTAAACTTCACCCTACCAGGCTCTTTGTAATACAGTATTCTTAATCCCAGGAACAAACACACACATTTTGCTGAAGAACCTCCCTCCCTACAGCCATATTATTAATATCACATGTTTTCATGATGTTGCTAAAGGACATTTACCCTAGGCCTTTTATAAAAAAATCAGATTTCAGAAGCCCAAGTAAAGAAGCAATTTTGCTATCAAAGCCAATCTGCTGTTAATAGATTTGAGCCTAAAACGATTATTAGTTATCTAGCTCACACGGCATTGGAACAGAAACAAAATCAGTGCCTTTGATCCACCCATGCCACTGTGGCTTCTGTCTTCTGCTATCTCAACCCTCAGGAATAAAGTTACTTGGAGAGCTTAGATATCAGGCAGGAAACAGAACAAAACACTTCTGCCTTATGCCACTGTCTCAGAGAGTTAGTGGATCAGAACTACTTCAATTAAACAACATAAAGTTCACGTACCACAAAGTACAATTTAATTTGGTGAGCTGACCCTGCAGCAGGTTGCAGACAATTGCTCTCCTTCACAGTGGGAAAGAGTGCTGGTGTCCACTTGGGTTTCTCTGCATTTCTTATCCCACTGCCCCAGCTACTGTCTCTGCAGCTTGAAACCAGCTCCAGCCACCAGAGCACAGAAAAGCCACAAAACCTCTCTAATGACTTCCGAGTTGTGCAGACTCTAAGTCAGCCCAATCCTAATAGGCACTTGAGAAACAATTACTTTCTTGAATTTCTGGAATTACTTTGGTCATTTTGAACTACCACTCTATTTGCCTGCCATTTCCTGTTCCCTGTCTGATGCTCACTTAGCCTTTGGAGTGGTATGAAAATAGGCTGAGCCAGGATGAAAAAAAAAAAAAAAAAGATTATATTAGTCGTTTCAATCATCCAGCATTGCACTGTGGTCTCGGAGCAATCCAAGTAAAGCCATGATCGCCACTCAGGGGACTGAGGCGCACAGAATAACTCTCCCCATCCCCAATCACCAGGGCTTCAACTACATGCTATTCTTGATACCAAACAACAAGAGGTTATTTTAGTCAATTCCTGGGCTTCATGAAGATTGTGTTCCAGAAAAATAAAAATGCTTTGTAATGCTAAGCAGATTCCTACACTGAACGCTGTTCTAACATTGCCTCATCAAAATGACAGAGCCACCGATTCTCTGACACCAGTTCTGGAACTTAACAGCTGAGATGAATCAGCAACGAACCATCTTATGAAACAGCGAACATGGCATGAAATGTATTAATGGTAACAAGGCATGAAACACTCTCTCTACCATCATGAAGGCAGTGGTGGCACTTACACCTGACCATGTGTACTCTGAGATTACAATTTCCGAGATACATGGACAAACTGGATGAGCCCAGGTGGGCTTGCATTAAGAGAAAGATGTGTTCCCCAAAGTATGAAGAAGTTGTCCAACTATCTGCAAACCCCCAAAGACAGGAAATGGAAAAAAGAATACTTATAGAGCACACACTATGTTCTTAGCACTCTAATTATATGACTCTTCGTTTAATCTTTAACACAACACTACAGAGCAGGTCTCATGCTATTTGTCAGGTGTGGAAACCAAAGCTGAAAGGTGTTAAGCAGCTTGCTCAGCAACACCTGCTTGGGATTCCTCAACCTCTCTCCCACTCAGTTTGACTCCTAGGATACCCAACTTCTACCAGGCACCTTAAACATGATACGTCCAAAATTGAATTCAATTCCATTTGCTCTACATTAAATACAAGATGACTATTTTAAATAAATGTTTCCATGAAAGAAGACAGTTCACAAAGACTTAACAATAGTAGTAGGTTATTAGTAGGTTATTACTTCTGCTTCCTCCTGTCTGTGTCCCCTTCCCCCTCATCAGCTAAAACAAAGAACTATTTCAGAAAGTCTGGTGGTCTACTGACATCATCATAAATTCTAGATTTGAAAAAGTTGAAGAAATAGTTTAATATAACCTTGAAGCGATAACTGAATTATCAACATGTCGGTAGAAAAATGCCAATTATCAACCAACAACTTGGCTTAAGTTCAGTTGTGGGGGCGCTAATTAACTCCCTGAAAATAATGTTGCATCATCCCTCAGAGTTGGTGCCAGGATTACCCTGTGGACACTACCACCAACACACAACCAGAGAAGGTAAGAAGTTCTCTCCCCATCCCACCTTCTAACCCAGCAGCTAACACACCATGACTTTCTGCATGAATCACTTAGGCCTAGACTGAAAGAGTATCCAAAAGATGATAAGCACAGAATGTTTAAGAAAAACATTCTACAGGATATTGCAGTTCATTTATAAGGCTAATTGAAAATACACTGCTTATACAGCCTTTTTAAAAAATCTTTTTATTTGTTTTAATTAGTTATATATGACAGTAGAATGCATTTATGTACTTTGATATATCATTACATAAATGGGGTATAATTTCTCATTTTTCAAATTGTACATGTTGTATAATCACATCAGTCATCTACTCATATATATACAGAAGGTAATAATGTTTGTTTCATTTTACTATCTTTCCTATCCCCATATCCCTTCTACTCCTTTTACTCCCCTCTACCGAATCCAAAGTAACTCTATTATTACCTAGCACACCCTAGGTAATAACTCCATTTTATCCCCCATCCCCTGCTTTATTGTGAATCAGCATCTACATACCAGAGAAAACATTAAGTCTTTGGTTTTGGGGGATTGACTTACTTCGCTTACCATGATATTTTCTAGTTCCATCCATTTACCAGCAAGTATCATAATTTCATTCTCCTTTAAAGCTGAGTAATATTCCATCATATATATGACATTTTCTTTATCCATTCATCTATTGAAGGGCACCTGGGTTGGTTCCATAGTTTAGCTATTGTTAATTGAACTGCTATAAACATTGATGTGCCTGTGTCACTATAGCATATTGATTTTAAGTCCTTTGTGTATAAACTCAGAAGTGGGATAGCTGGGTCAAATGGTGGTTCCATTACAAGTTTTCTGAGGAATCTCCATATTGCTTTCCATAGTGGTTGCACCAATTTGCAGTCCCACCAGCAATGCATGAGTAGACTTTTTTCTCCACATCCTCGCCAACATTTATTGTTGCCTTACACAGACTTTTTAAAGACACTTCAGCCCAAAGATGTTAGTGAATACAGGTAGAACATCCCTTATCCAAACATGCTTGGGACCAGAAGTATTTCAGACTTTGGAGTTTTTCAAATTTGGGCATATTTGCAAAGACTTTACTAGTTGAGTACCAATAATCCAAAGCTCTGAAAATGGAAATGCTCCAAGAAAAGTTTCAGATTTGGGATTGTTTCTGAGTTTGGAATAACCACAGGAAGAACCAACTTGGTATTATTTCTAAACAGTCTAAAAATGGAGATATATAGGTAGTTATTAAAAGTCCCCCACTTATAGTTAATATGTACTTTCTATACCGTATCCTGGCTGTCTGTGCAGCATTGCTCAGGAAAAGCACAGACCACTATGAAATAAACACTTCCCTCCATCTGTTCTCTGTTGTGTGGTCTTCATGGAGTTTCCCTCCTAAGAAGCAGCCCAACTTCTGCCTGTGGAGTCCAATCTTTGTCCTGGTTACCTGGGCTGAGGCCATGTTGAAATTCCTGTTGTCACTGTCCATGGCATCTTTATGCACATGCCACATTTCTCCCAGAGGACAGCTGAACACATTCTTGTCCAGCAATTTCAGTACCTATCGACGTCAGAACCACCTAAAACTATGCACATCACAAAGATGACATTTTAAATCAGGCTACCCTAAACAAACTTGCCAAATCAAGTAAAAAAATCTGCCTAGCTATTTTCATGTGATGCAGCAACCAAACTAGAGAAGCTTGGTTTCTGAAGCTTACCTTTGCCTTTGTAACCATCTTTACTACACAAAGCAACTCCTCAAGTTCAATTCTACCCCATTCCAAAAGGTTCATGCTCAGATTTGCACTTTCTAAAAGAAAGTAGACCAAACACTATAATACCTTCCAAAGCATTATTAGTTTCTCCTCATGAACTACTCCAGGATGATAAGGAAATATCTTTTGGTGTCTCCTACATAATTCTGCATAAAATGATAATGGTTGTACATACAGATAGACAATTTTGAAACACAAACTGTGCGTCTACATATATCTGACCCTTCATCTCTCTCTCGCCCTTCACTTCTTACCCCAGATCAACACTATGATTAAGAAATATATTTGAAGTATTTATATATAAAGATACTTGCTTTCAGTTTTACAAAATAATAAAAAAGCTATTATTAGTGACAGCTTCAGTGAGAAAGCTTATATAATTACTGAACACATGCAGAAGGAAATGAGGAATGGAATACAAATGATTTTTTATTCCTTTTTTGTGGCTGTTTTTTAAGGAGGAAAAGGAACAGAAGAAAAGAAAGCTCTTCAGTTTGGTAAAGAAATGTAATTTGAAGGGCTGGGGTTGTGGCTCGTGGTACAGTGCTCGTCTAGCACATGCAAGGAGCTGGATTTGATCCTCAGCCCCACATAAAACAATAAATACATTAAATAAAGGTCTTGTGTCCAACTACAATTAAAATATATACATATATGTATATTTTTTTAAAAAAAGGAAATATAATTTGATTCTAAAAGCCCTTACTGTGATTCTCATTCCAAACTTTAAAATTCAACAGCTTTATGAGGCATTTCAAAATAATCACAGAGCAAATGTGATTTGAAAGAAGGTGAAAGACACAGCACTTCATCAAGTGGCAAAGTGAAAACTGATAGCAGCAAAGGATGTTCCCCAGCTCCACAGCCTTCAGTAGGAAGGCCCTCAATCCCAGCAATGCTCTGCTCAGGATCCTCAACATCCTTGGTGAAAAAACATCACTGTGCGGTCATGGCCTGATAAAACACACTACCTCCCTCCTTACTACCTCACTATTCAACTAGGTGGGGACAGTTCCAGAGTATCATCTTGTCCTGTCCCCTACTCCCAATCCCTGGTAGCTAACACAACTAAGTGTGCAGAACAACGGGAATCAATGAGAACAATGTGGCTAATCCAAGAGCCATATGCTGGGATCTCCTCTGGCTAGTACTTCTACTAAAAATCAACTGTTAAAGTAGAAAACAGTCACAATAAAGTATCTCTGGATGTTGGTAGAAGTGCCAGGGATGATGACACCTACATGGAAGGAGTGGTGCTATAAAATCTTAGATATTAACCTCAGGACCAGTGTCTCACCTAATGATACGACTTGCTTTCTTTTCTTTTCTTTCTTTTTTTTTTTCTCTCTCTCCCTCCCTCTCTCCCTCCCTCCCTCCCTCCCCCCCCCTCTCTCTTTGGAACAGGGATTGAACCCAGAGGTGCTTAACCACTGAGCCACATTCCCAGCCCTTTTTATTTTTTTATTTTGAAACAGGCTCTCACTGAATTGCTTAAGACCTTGCTAAGCTGCTGAAGCTGTCTTTGAACCTGCCATCCTCCTGCCTCAGCCTCTCAAGCCATTGCAATCACAGGTGTGCGCTACCACATCCACCTAGTATGACTTGCTTTCTTTAGAAAAGCATTCTAATGCCTACCTGTGTCCTTTTTATCTTGGTTTCCAGAAAAGCTCCTATATAAACCGAATTCCCACTTGCAATGACTTAATTAGCCCAAAGTATTTGGAATAATTATTTTCCCTTCTTGTATGTGGCTTTTATCATTTATTTATATTTTATTGGTCCTATTATTTACATATATATTTAGTTACAATCTTCCCTAAATACTTTTTGCCTGTACTTAGAGTACATGTTTTTTTGAAAAAAAAAGAAATCATTTGTGATGTCTTAGGTGAGACTCATATACACTGTACCTATTCATAAAGTGGCACTTTATCTTGAGGATTTCACCAAAAAAAATAATTTTAACTTTGGAACCCTATTCATTATAGCATAACATGCTAGACAAGCTGCTAGAGTGTGAATGAACAAGAAATCTGTTTGAATTCACAGGAATCTAGACTATATGAGGCAGACACCCCTTCCCAACCACAGACAAAGAGACACCTATGGCAGGAATCCTTCAATTCCATTTTTTAGTCACCTGAATCCCTTTAGGATTTAGATTTTTAAAAGCCCCAGAACTTCTCTCCTAGAAAACCTTGCATACTCACACACAAAATTTCACATATAATTTCTGGGTGTTTATGGACCCCAGCTCCAGCAAGGTTTTGTCTTGCTGTGGAAATGGCAGGTGAGGGAAGTTTCCACAGGAGTCTTCCCGTGCCCAATACACTCATCTCTGCGATTCAACGGGGGGGGGGGGGGGGGGGGGGGCACAGGTTTCTAGCCATCTCCAGGGATAATCTCCATCTCTAGTGATAATCACCACAGGGAGAAGCAGTCTTCTGTGACAATCCCAGCACTGGAAAGTGACAATGGCTGAATGAGACCCAGATCTCCTGACCCCAAGGAGGACTCTAGTGATTTTCACCATGGGTAAGGTAAGCAGGAGCATGAATCTCCAGGGAGGAAATAATATATAACATTTTACCTTGTTACAAAGAAAACAGATTACATAGATGCAAACCACAAATTCACAATGCCTCCTTCATCAGTCTCTCTCCTTAATGTTACTCTCTGGTTTCAATTTTTATTTTTTTTTAAATTGCAGATGGACACAATTCCTTCCTTCTTTCTTTCCTCCCTCCCTCCCTCCCTCCCTCCCTTCCTTCCTTCCTTCCTTCCTTCCTTCCTTCCTTCCTTCCTTCCTTCCTCCCTCCCTTCCTTCCTGGTGCTGAGGATCAAACCCAGGGTCTCACACCTGTGAGGCAAGTGCTGTACCACTGAGCTAAAGCCCCAGTGCTCTCTGGTTTGAATTTTGAGGATTTTTTCCACTAAATCTAAAACCTTAGTATTCACCCTCAAAGATCTGTTAATTTCTTCTTTTTCTCATTCCTCCCTTTTGAAGTGTTTTCTTTGCTCCCCTAGAAACAAACAATGCAGTTATTAATGAATAGTATTTATTTCTGTTTACTGAGCAAAGCATCTCACCATAAACCAAAGTTTATATCATTTCCTTGTACAAGATTTAAATTTAGAGGGTTCTATGTAGCAAATTAGGATTAGACTAAGAAATCAGAGTGGTCTAGAGGGTAATAATAGGAATGAATGGGGGGAGGAAAACAACATCAACCAACACTATGCACTGAGATTTTTAACCCCAGCTGTTTTATCAAACTCAACTAAAAAAAAAAAAAAAATACTGCTGCCCAAGTCCTACCTATGCCTGACTTAAGTCAGATGTGCTTGGAAAGGGACATGAGCATTAGACTCATTAAAGCTCCCCATGTTACTCCACTGTGCAGCCAGAGAACACCCAACCCAGACCATGGGTACAGGAGACAGGACCAGGGCAGAGCAAGAGGTGGTGGTTGCAATGCTGGAAATGCTGAGGGGTGGGAAATGGAATGCAGTCTCTCTCTCTTTTGCTGGTCCTCACGGGTAGACACAATCACCCAATCAGGTGTTCACAAAGACTATTATCTGAGCAACATGGTGACCACCAGGAGCCCTGTAGCCTAGTGAAGGAAGCTCCTCATGAATACTATCTCCAATCCCATCTCCATCCCCTGGGGTCTAGGACTCTGGGTGCAGGTCTACTCCATGCAGACTCTCCACTGACCCAGAATTGAGTTCATGGACAATGTTTTCACAGCTTGCTCATTATCATCTCCAATACCTCTTAATTCAGAGGGCTCCTAATGCCCCCAAGTTCCCCTTCCCTGGATGATTGAGGCATAATCTGTCCCTTACTCTGTGGAGACAGGAGGATCCCTGAAATACCTTCTGGGAGAGGCCAGGGAGGAAATGCTGATCTTGAGGGAAACGGCAAGAAAACAGCACCAGCGCAAGAATCCTCAGTGGAAGGGGATCACAAGGTGGGTCAGAGGCTACGTTACCAACTTCTTTGGCTTCCTGAGCACCTAGCCTGTGCAGATGCAGTGCAAGTGCCCTTCATCTAACCCAAGCTGATTTGTAGTCATAATCCAGCTACAGCAAGGGAAGATCCCGGTGCTGTCCAGCTCCACCTGAGCTCCATTAGGTTCTCAGCAGAAGGAAATATTTTCCATTAAGGCTTGGTGATACCACCTTCTTTCTTGTTGGGGGTTCAAAATTAGCTATAATTTTGTTTCATCATGAGCAAGGCTGGTCCTGGCCATCTTACTGGCACCATTGATGACTGGATCACACAGCACTCAGCACATATTTATTGAGTGAATGAACTAGACCCAAGAAGCACATTTGAGCATATGTACAAAGTGCAACTGATATTTAGAACTACAGTACACACATGAAATATTGTTTTGTAGTAGCTCTTCATCTGTTAACTAATTACTCACCCAGGGTCATTCACCCACCCTCATGGTGGGTCAGGGAGGAACCAGGACTAATGCAGTTAGACAGTGCCCTGGCATTGTCCCTTATCTCTAGACTGCTGAGCATGGTGACATTCATCTATAACCCCAACTACTTGGGAGGCAAAGGCAAAAGGATCACTTGAGCCTAGGAGTTCAAGATCAGCATAGAAAAAACAGCAAGACCAGTTCAAAAAAAGAATTAATCTTAAAAGCTCCCATAGGGTTAGCCAGGCACGTGGCCCTCGGGTAGAAACCACCATTCCCAGCCTCCCTAGAAGTTAGGCTTACTCCTACGACTGTAATCAATGTAATATGACTTGATGTGATGTGTCCCTCTGCAGGGTTACCTTCTTAAAGATACAACCACTGTTGACCAACACATGGTAACAAATGGAGCCACCTGGGCCACTAGGGATGGAGGAAGTCAAGGCCACCCCTGTAGCCCTGATTGCTCACCTCTGGACTATGATCGAGGATTGACTGTTCTCAGGGATGTCCTTGTCACGGGAGATTAAATCCATGCTCTAACAAATTCCAGAAGGAAGCAGAGAACCTGTTTTCTAGCCTTGACTCCAAGCTCTAATTTGTCTGGGGCAAGCCAGTTAGCCTCCCCTTTCTGCAGTTTCTTCCTTTATAAATTGGAAAGAAAAGTACCTGCTGTGTCTTATTAATACTGAAAATCAAATAAAACATTAAAGTACAAGTGCTTTGAAGTTACAGGAGGCATCCTTTGTACATGAGTGCAGGTGGAACCACAACTAGCCAGTACACACTTCGGACAGTACTGCCCAGGAAGGAATTGAGTGCACCTGCTAAACCACAAATACCACTTTTTTTTATAAGAAGTTAAAATGTGAGTTTAGTATGGTAACAAAAGCATTTAAAATATGTTAATATGTTAAATATTCATAAATATGGTTGGTATGCACTTATTACACAACTATGTCCATTAAAACTAGTAATAGGGCAGAAAAATGAAGCAGCCTCTTATCTTACCAGGTAAGAACAGAGCCTTCCAGCAAGAATTCCACTAAATTTTGTGAGACCCTGTCTCAAAATTGGGGGATGGCGGGGCATGCGCGGGAGGGAAGGACTGGAAATGTAGCTCAGTGTCCCTAGGTTCAATTCCCAGTACCAAAAAGAAGAAGAACAGGGCCTTCCTGGGCAAGTGGGAGGGGCCTAGAGCTCACTGAGGGGTCTCTCAAACAGAGACAGAGCCAACTCTTACGGTCCCTCTTGAGGAGGTTAGAAAATGGGATGGACTAGACTTGATAAGTGGTCTTCATGAGAAATAGAAAAGAAAAAAAGACACACACACACCCCTCCACTGGGCTGACCCAACTTTATGCCTTGGTGGGTGGAGATAGGGCTGCATTTCACTGTATTCTGCCCTTACTTGTCCTCAGTCAGGAGCACTTGGGCAGAGAACCACCTCACTGCACATGGGACTCTGTGCCATATTTTAAATGGATACGGCATTTTTATCAATAATGTAGTTGAACCTAATGTTTCCTGGGGATCCTAATTCTAAAGAGAAACTACCACCCACCAGTAAATCCATCAGAATTCCTTCACTAGCAGCTGAGGTACATTCATTTTAAAGAGCAACTAGTGAACTCTCTTTCCTATGGGGAAGGGGAGGAAAGAGGAAGCAAGCTCTAAGCTCTGCTCTACAAAAAGCCAGGTTGGGGGTGAAGGCTTACAGCCCAGTGCTCCTAGCAGCTGACAGGGAACAAGGACTGAAAAGGCTGCAAGACAATGGCCGAACACCAAGGGATGCGAAAGAACAATGATGCAGCCTTCAATTAAATTCTTTTGCTTAAACTAATCTTTCAGTTCTTGTAATTTTTCAAGCAAAGTCCATTGACAACTCCCAAAACAAAGCCAACAGCCACCCTAGAACTTGCTTAGCAGAACTAAACAGTGACAAGGCTCTATAACTGGCAAGGTTACCCTTCTTCCTTTAAAGGGACATTTAAGCAAGTCATTTTGCAACCACAGGACTAAGGAACCATAGAACAGGGGTCAAAGAATGTCCATCTGTCACCTCTCCCAGTCGCGCAGTCCTCTCTCACTCCCCATTCTGGGGCCACCAGTGTCTACCTCACATCTTCAAACCCACCTGCCATTCCTAGGTCAGGCCTCCCACCATGTTGCCCCTCTGCCTGCAAATTCTTGCCCTCTCTTCTCAGGGTTAATTCCTCTCTACCAATCACATTTTCAGCTGCAAGATTTCCTCCTCAGAAAGGTCTTCCCTCCCATCCAAAGTGAGCTTCCCATTACTCTCTTGCACTGCCCCCTGTGTTCTAGTATTTTCCCCATAGCACTTATTGCAGTTTATAATTATGGGGATTTTTTTCTACCAGTATTCATGTATTTATTATCTGATTCTTGCTCATACAGATAAATAGCAAGAGGTCTTCAATAATCATTTCTTTTTTCTTCACCATTTCAGACCCAGCTCAGTATGTATTACCTGAAAGAATGAAGGTGGTAAGAAGAGACATGAGAATTAAAAGTACAGTGTCCAGGCCCAGGACTGGAGATTAAGTCAGATCTAGAGTGAGTACAAAGTCTGTTTTGTTTGTTTTCTTGAAAGTCCCACAGGTAATTCAGATGTACAATGCCCTTTTGAGAGGACTAACTTGACATTTTCCTGGCAAAATAATATACTGAAATACCAAGCGAATCACTCCATATGAAAAAGTCTGAAGAAAAATTTGCAATAATGCTACAATTTCTGATAAGCATCATCATTCCATTAAAGGAACAGGCTTATAAATGGTGCCAATACTCTACCCACTTATGGTATTTCTAGATATGTTGAATGCACCATAAATGATCATCATAAATCTACCCAAGATATTATGGATTCAACAAGTACAGAGAGAAGATATTTTGTGAATGAACAAAAATCCATATATACTAGGCTACTTTAGTAGTTATACACATTTTACCCATAATCCTCTGCTCTCTAATCATGCAAATGTGGACTCCGCAAAACACCCAGGTCCAAAATCCCTTCCCTCATAACACAATGTGGTCCCAGACTATTTACTCCATCACTTGCTAATATGCCATAAAATTTTCTGGTCCCAACTGTAGACAACAAAACTTTGGACAAAAAACATCAAAACTGGTGACTGCCTAGTCCTGCCTAAAATATCTCTTGGTGGGGATTATAGCATAAATTATTACAGATTCATAAAGAGAAATTGGGGGAGAGGGAGGGTTAGAGATGCTGGTTTGTGAATTTAAAAATGCATGGACTCTGTTACTACCAAATATCAATTTTTTATTTCAAAGTCCCCCAAATGGCTTGAGCTGCATTTTTACATTGCTTTCCAATTTTAACCCTCCCTAAGCACAACCAATTATCACTTTCAGCCTTCGTGTAGCTGACTGAATGCCCCCTTGCATCTCTTTATCTTCTACTTATTTTTGGAACTGTTTTTCTCATAGAGCCATTCAGTCTGAAATTTTTCCAAAACCACCACCAACTGCTTAAGCAATTATTTCATTTTAAAGAAAGTAGTTTAGCAGTAGTTTGATATCTCAAAGCAGAAATGAATTTTACTGTCTTCCCAGTTTTTAAAAGTCATTCGGTGTCACTGATCTGTAGTTCATAAGCATAGAGGCTGAAAATGCACTGAGCTTCTTAAAACTTTAGGAATCTCAGGACTAAATCAGAATTCTGCTTAGGGCTCTACTCCTTAGTCTTATTAGCCAGACTCCTATGTTCCGCATCTTCAACTCAGTTATGGGCCTCCCACACCTACAGCACTTTCTGAGGGAAGAGGCCATAACTGGTCTAGGTCCCAGGAGCAAAGATTTCTGTACCCAGTGAGTCCCCTCATCCCAGCTGATTGGACCAGAGTGAGCATGTGATCCAGACAGCCAGTGCAAAGCCAGGTGAACGGGGCCTTTCCCTTCCCGAGGTCAGGAGAGGTGTAGCCACTCTTCTCATTTGAAGCTCGCAGTGATGTTAAAAATAAAGAAGTGACAAAACATTTTAATGCCTACATTGAACAAATTAACATTTCTAACACCCAAACACTTATGACTAATTATGCTCTTCATAAGACAGTTACAAGATTTATAAAACATATTAATTCATAGTGCACTACAGGCAGAATGTCTGTTAATGAGAAACAAATGTAAATTTGGATGATGAATGCCGTCTTCTTTCAATCCTGCCAGTCTGTCTCTATGACTGAATGTATGAGTTCATGCAGAGACAACATGAAAGAAATGAATTTGAGGCCCTTTATAAATGTAAGGACAGAGCTAAATGGCCTTGCAGCCAACCACCTCCACCATCATCCACCCACTCACTCCTGGGTGCACACACATACACACACACACACACACTCACACACACTGCCCTGCTAGCTACAGCATATACCAATGCATTTAATTAAAAGCTCTTCTTAGCCAGACGTGGTAGCACAGGTATATGTTCCCAGCAGCTCAGGAGGCTGAGGCTGGAGGATGATGAGTTCAAAGCCAGCCTCAGCAAAAGCAAGATGCTAAGCAACTCAGTGAGACCCTGTCTCTAAATAAAATGCAAAACAGGGCTGGGGATATGACTCAGTGGCCAAGTGCCCCTGAGTTCAATCTCCAGTACCCAAAAAATAAATAAATAAAAATAAAAAGCTCTACTCAAACACAGATGATAGTAATTAGCTGGCTCATCACAGTCATCCCAGCAGAAGAAAATAGTAGTCACAAACTCCTGCTGGTGACATCCCTAACACTGCCTTGGACCTAGAACAACCTGTGAGCCCAGTATCTGTGAGCCCAGGCCAAGGGCCACAGTTTACATCTTCAGATATTCTAAGGATTCCCATTTCTTTTGCCACATGCAACCTGTGAAGATAAACTCTGCTAGAGAGTTTCTGTGCCCTGGGACCAGCCTCATGGCTTTGCTGAGAATCCTCAAGAGGCTGCCTTCCTGCAAAGTTTATATGAGCCTGAAAACCTCAGGGACAAAGAAAATAGAATCGTCCCTTGGTGGCCACAAGGAACTGGTTTCAGGACCCTTACGGACACTAAAATCTGTGGATGCTCAAGTCCCTTATAAAATATGTTTGAATGCATTCTCCTGTATACTTTAAATCAACTCCAGGTTACTTACCACATTTAATACTATGTAAATACTATGTAAATAATTGTTATACTGTGCAGTTTAGGGAACCATGACAAGGAAAAATGTCTATACACATTTAGTACAGCTTTTATTTAATTTTTTTTGGGGGGGTACCGAGATTGAACTCAAGAATGCTCAACCAGTGAGCCACATCGCCTGTCCTTTTTATTTTTTTATTTTGAGACAGAGTTTCACCAAGTTGTCCAGACTGGCCTCAAATTTTCCATTCTCCTGCCTCAGCCTCCCAAGTTTCTGTGATTACTGACATGTACCCCTATAGCCCCACAACCAAATTTAAAACAAAAAACAAAACATTAAATCTGCAGTTAGTTAACTCCATGAATGTGGAACCCAATTGTACAATACTTTCCAGCTTCACTTAGCAAATTGTTCCCACCTTTATGGTTGACATTGCCCTCTCTTTCCAATAATTTCTCTTGTTTCTGCAGCTTGTCTCTTCATGAAAAACAACAACAATAACAACAAAAATCCAGTGTTGGGCTAGAAATGTGGCTCAGTGATAGAGCACCTGCCAAGCATGGGTTTAATCCCTGACACCAAAATAAAAAACAAAAGAAGTCCAAATTCTCAGGTGCAGTGATTTTCTGTTTTTAGGGAAAAGAAAAATACTACATTAAATATGTACACTGATTCTTGGATTCATTGGAATTTCAGGGATGTTTTGAAAAGTTAATGTCTTACCATGAAGAAAATAAGGTATGAGTGTCACATTTACCATGTGGGAGAACAGGTGGAATTAAAGAAAAACTGGGCAAGTCTGCTGGCAGCAAAGTCCTTGGAACTGTTATAAAGCCATTTGGCAGCTATGGCAAAGTAAAAGGGAGAGCAAGTGAGAGTCAAAAGAAAACAAAACAGAGATGCTAAAAGTCACTTTAGACAATGCTCATAAACCTCTCCAGATTGTTTCCAGCTTCCCAGAGCTCTACAGGAGAGCCTCATCCAAACCTGGGCAGATGGACAAGGCCCTTCTGGCTGCCTCTCCCCACACTCTGGTCTCTTAGTTCCATATTAACTCAACCCACTCGGCCCCTTACTTCCTCATATTCCATAGAATCTGCGCCACACCTCGGAATTGTACCTCTGTTTCCCTCTTTTAAGTTAAAAACTCAGACAAAAGGAATTGTGGGCGAGGAGGCAAGAAGTGAACACTTGCGAAGATAACTTCAGGGGCCCAAGCCCAACTCCTGAGACACAGCCCAGGCTGCAGAGGAAACCCAAGGCTCCTGGGGTTTGTCATCATAAAATGATGCTTCAGAAGAGGGGTGACTTGGTAGCCAACATCTCTAAGGTGGAGGAGAATTAATGTCTGAGACTTATGGAGGGTTACATACCAAGGCTGTTCAAACAAACAAACAAACAAAAAATGGCTGGTTTTGCAGCTCAGGGGATGCGGGGATGTCAAGGTAAACAAAACACAGTCTCAGCCCTCTAGGAGCCCAGGCTGCACCACCTCAGATTCATCAGGAAACCTTGCTGGGCCTCAATCTCTCTTAGCACAAAGGGTTGACCAGATGGTCTCCACTGTCCTGGTAATAATGTCTTTATATAATTCTATGCCAGGCTCTCTGAACTTTTCCTCCCCAAAAGCAATTGTGACCAGACTGTCCCAACAATAAAAGGGACAAGATCAGTTAAAGGATGCAAAGAGAGAAAGTTTGGATCCTTCTCTCCATAAAATAATGATAGACTCTGATTTCTGAACTCTTGAATACCAGATACAGGGAAGTACCACCTAAATCTTTTAAGAAAAAAATTAAGGGCAAAAGAAAGTGTGCTAAGTGTTACTGTACGTGGAAGTGAAATTTGTGGGACTCATTCCAAGAAGCAAATACCAAAACAGAGATATCATAAAATTATTTAATCAGATTCAGACATTAGAGATCATCATCTCATCTGGGTCTTCATTTTTTAGATAAAGAAAGCTAGGCACAGCAAGAGTAAGCAATTTGCCCAAGGACACTCAGCTAACGAGAGGCAAATGAATATTAGAACCCAGCAAGGATGATTTAACTATTCCAAAAGGACTATCAGAGGATATTAGCAATGTCTGTGATAAACCCCTCCACCTTGGAGGCCAACATCAAAGAGGACAGCCACACCTTTCTACAAACATCGCTTACAGCTCCATACAATCAAGAACTCTGGCTAACTGGTGTAAGATGTGTATATCTTTGGCACCCACATTCACACATTTCCATCCATGCCAAAGGAGGTACAAATCCTATAGGACACCGTGGCTGATACCCCTTCTAAAATGCCAACTGCTCCAATGTGGTTTTGACCTCTTCAGATCCCAGGCCCAGTTTCCCACCTCACTGTTGTTACTGCACCACATACAATCACCTCACCAACCCTGGGAAGCCAGTGCTGAGGGTGCCAGCCCACCAGCTGCCCCCAAAGACATCACCCCAGGACCCTGCTTCCTGTTCTGGCAACCATGCCTGTATCTGTGCCAGTACAGGGCCTGGCCCATCATTTTCAAAGCTCAGAGCTGGACAGGCCCCAGATATCCAAGAAACCATCTGTTAGGAAACCCTCCCTCCTCCAACTTCACTTCACGACAGGCCACAGCATCTGCCACCTTCCCTGGTCTTGTGAACAGAGGGAATGGGGCTCTCATCCACAACCTTGGGAAGAGCCAGGCTCACTCGGAACCTGTGTGGAAACAGAGGAGCCAGCTTTAAATCAAAGGTCCTGGAACAAGCAAGACCCTGCATTCTATCTGGCAGCATGAACTACCAAAGAGCTTAAAAAACCAAAGAAAAATCACATTTGATTTTCTAAACTCCTAGAATTTGGAACCATTTCTCAATTTCAGTTAGATTCATCTTTAATAGACACTTTTCGAAGCAAAGGCCCCAAGTATGAAACAAAGACAAGGTAGGAATGATCAGTCTAATGATATATTAATACCCAAGACCTACAGCAGCATATACTTACTTTGCAATTAGAAGCAAAACCAGAATAAGATTAATGTTCTTTAAAAGCCATTTAAATAATACTATATAACTTACAAGTGGACCCCAAGAAATGACACCTATATAACTGTTGTAATAGTCACTACTGACTTACCACATGACAGACTGTACTAGGATCTACTTTTTTTCTCCTAGCACTGGGAATTGAATCCACGGGCACTCTACCACTGAGCTACATACCCAGCCCTTTCAATTTTATTTTGAGACAGAATCTTGCTAAATTGCTGAGATTGGCTTCAAACTTGCAATCTTCCTGCCTCAGTCTCTCCAGTCAATGGGATTATAGTGGCAGCATACACAGAATACTAGGATCTTCGTATGAGCTCACTAAATCTTTCTAACATCTCTATTACCCCTACTCTCATCCTTTTGTTAAGTGAGGGAAGCATATGGATGGTAATTACTTTGCCAAAGATTATGTCATTAAAAGGTGACAGGCCAAGGGTCAAACCTAGGTCCACTGCAAAGCCATAGGGCCTTGGGGTCTTTGGTGTGTAGGAGGAAAAACCAGAACTACATATTAATTTATTGAACTATATCACCCTGCCTTTTAAGAGGTCTGTGTAAATGAGTGCCTTGAGATTTTACAGGCAAAGAGGGAAGCCAACACTCATCTAACATGTCTGTGGCACAGCTGTTGAACAGCTGGGCAAAAGCTGGGGGAACAAGTGAATCCTGTGCCTGACAAGGTTGTCTGTGCGCTTAGACTTGAAGTTTTTAAAGGAAATAAGAATCTAGGGAGATGGGAGGGGAAAACACATTCTAAATTCTACATGAAGTATTAAATAAACATAATTAGCCCTGTGGAGCTGTAACAAAGTCAGTCTGTTAAAAACAACAAATAAATAAATAAATATAAATAAATGAATAAACTATCAGTCACTACCTTCCTTTCTTCCTCCAAGAAGAATAGAAATCCATAAGTACACATAGAAGCCTATTAGTACCAGCCTATTTAAACCTTAAATTTTTAATTCTGTTTATTCTCTTTTGAGGAATCCATTTGGCAAACATTTGGCTTCACTTATATTTATGTTGCTATTTTATTGCAGGTGTCAATATGACTTTCTCTTGGGTGGCAGCTCCTGTAGTATCCTAGTCACAAGGCAGCCTAGGATTTACTGCTGAACTGAGATCCGGAGATGAAACAATAAAGCCACAAGCCACTGGGCCCATTTACTGTTGATCACGCTTGGATGTGCTGCACACGCTTGTGATATTTATGATACAGTGAATGGATTTCCTTACACCACTTTTTAAAAATCTTCACAGTCAACTTTCATTTCATTGTCTTACCAAGCACCTACTGTATGCTAGCTACCATGCTAGATGCTGGGAGTATTGTGGTGGGCAAAATAAGCTTATTGCCTATCTAGAAAGGCAGAAATCAATCAAATAATAGCACAAAAGAAGGTGATTTACAGGAGAGCGTTGTGAAAGAACTCAGATTGATGAGCATCAGTCTATTTGGGCTGCTATAATGAAAATACCATTAACTGGGTAACTTGTAAACCACATTTATTTCTCACAGCTCTGGAGGTTAGAAAGTCCAAGATCAAGGCACCAGTAGATTTAGGGCCTGGTAAGGGTCAGCTCTCTGCTCCATACCTGGTACCTTTACATTGTGTCCTTACATGATAGAAGGGGCAAAAAGACTCCCTCAGGTCTTTTACAGGAGCAGTAATCCCATTTTATCTTTAAGACCCAATCACCTCCTAAAGGGCCCACCTGTTAGTGTTATCAACTGGGGACAAAGTTTCAGCATGAATGGGGGGGGGGGGGCTTAAACATTCAGATAAGATCACTAAGTATGTTGGCAGATTTTAAAACATGGATTCAAATTCTGATATGTGTCCCCCTGTGGCCCCTCTTTGTGGATCTAGGCAAGTTCATGACAGTTTCCATAGAAAGAATATGAAAGAACTGAGGCTATGTGACTTCAAAGCCACTCAAAAGAGGCCAGGCGGCTTCTTGCATTTTTTTTTTTTTTTTAATGGCTGGAACACTCACTCCTGGCATCCTGAAAAACCCTGTGAGAAGCCTGACTACCTTGAGGCCATCCTGCTGCGAGGAGGTCTAAGCCACATGAAGGAAAACAGTGGGCAGAAGCTCTGGTCCCGGGTCCCAGCTGAGCCTTGCCTTGGAGTCAAGCCAGTGCAGACAGAGTGGAGAGGCTCCCCAGTGACTCTAGCCTCCAGCTGTTCACCTCTTCCCAGCTGAGGTTCCAGCTGACATGGAGGAGAGAGGAGCCACCCTCGCTGTGTCCTGTCTGGATTCCTGACCCACAGGATCCAGGAGTGTCACAGAACCACTGCTGTTCAACCCCATGGTGATTTAGTGTGGAGGACATGGCAGTGGAGGACCAAAACAAAGAAGCTGTAGTCATGAAGAGCTGCCTTGTTCTGGGAAGTCATGTGATCTGTCTCCATGAATGTAGCACAGGCTAAGATGGAAGGGTGATTCGAATCCCGTCAAATGGAAGGGACAGAGAGGCAGTGGCAGGCCCAGGCCTGGCAGGCAGGGAGAGCACCAAGGCAGCAGCAGTAGCAGCACAGATGAGGATAAAAAGGCCCTCTAGCTGGGCAGAGGCCAGCCAGGCAGCCAGGTGACTGGTGGGCAGGGGTCAGCCATGTTCAGGGCTTGGTCTCTTACTGAAGAGCAGTTAGAAGTCCCTTGAGACACTGTTTTTATTTTATTTTATTTTATTGTGTGTATATGTGACTTTAATCTTTTTTTTTCTTTTTTCCATTCTTTATTTTATTCATTTTAATCAATGTAAACTTCATATGAAAGTCAGTGTTATAGATTACACAGCATGTCACAAAAATTCATATGTTGAAGTTTATAACCAGTACCACAAAATGTGACTTTATTTGGAAATATAGTCATTGTAGGTATAATTAGTTAGAACGAGGTCATCGGGGGTGGACCCTAATCCATTTTTGACCGTGTCCTGATAAAATGAGGAAATTTGGACCCAGAAATGGACAAGGGGATAACAGCATGTGAAGATGAAGGCAGAGATTGGGGTGATCGGTCTATATGTCAAGAAATGTCAAAAACTGCCCATAAACCACCACCATTTCTGTGGATTTGCCTATTCTGGACACTTATGTAAGTGGACCCTGTGACATGAGATCTTTGTGTATGGCTTCTGTCATTTAGCAGAATGTTTCCAAGTACATCCACATTATAACATGTATTGCCACCTCATTCCCTTTTACTTCGCTGTATGGAGAGACCAGTTTATTTACACAGTCATCAGTGATGGACATCTGTGAGGTTTCTGCTTTGGGGCTGTTATATATAAGCTACCACTGAACATTTGAAAACCTGTTTTCAATACTCTTAAACTTACATACCTAGGAGTGGAACTGCTAGGTCATATGGTTATTCTCTGCTGAATCTTTCAAAGATTCACTAAAATGCTTATCCACAGCAGTTATGCTGTTTTCATTCTCACTAGCAGTGTCTGAGGGTTCTCTGGAGAGCTTATAGCAAATGGGGTGAACAATGAACTGTGCTTCGAAAAAAAAAAAGTCAGAGGAACCAGCTTTCATGAAAGAGCATGAGTTCAGTTTTGGATGGATGGCTTTGACATGCCTTCTAAAACATTCAAGTGGGCATGTCAGGTAGGACAGTTGGTCTGGAGCTTAGAAGTCAGTTGGGTGTGGAGTTAAAATTTGAGACTCAGCAACCATGTGCATGGAAGAGATGCCTAAACAGAAAGCACAAGTCTATAAAAAGAAAGGCTTCAACTGATTTTTTAGGAATTCCAAGTACAAATAATAGAGTGGAAGAAAATGAGTCTACAAAAAGAAGCATGATAAACAGAACTTAACAAAGTGATGAAATTGGTGGGTAAAGAAAGGAGACTTAGCAGATTCACAAACCGTAATAAGAAAGATCTGAAAAGGTTCTAAATTCTGACACTTGAACAAAAATAGATATGCACTATTTTACTTCTTTCTATATTTTCCCTTTTCTTCCCTTCCTTTTTTGGGAGGAGGGTTGGTGGCAGCACATAAGAATGGTTTTAGTTCCCTCGGTCTGATGTGTAAGAGGTTAAACTACTTGACCTCTTATCAGAACCGGTGCATAAATGCTTTTCAGTCCAGACATCAAACCTATCCAGCTTAAAATAGTCCTCTCTGAGGGGAACCGTGTGGAAAGAAATCTGGTTATGTACTTAACAAGTTTCTATTGTTTCTTCAAAGCATCTAAAAGCTGGAGAAGACAGTTGGACACCACTTCAAAGAATCACTAAGAAATCAACAGCGACTAAAGCAGGAGAATATTATCGTTCATCTACACCCTCCTCCCTGCTGACAAGAAGGTATTTAATTACAGAGTCAAATCAAAAGATGAGAATCCAAAGAATAAACCTATAATAATATTCTCTGTCCCATTGCAAAATTACAGTTTATTTTGTTTCTCAAAAGCTATAGTTCCAGAGATTATAAAATTCTTCTTACATACCAAGAGATAGGCTAATTCTTTCAGGCCTATAATGGGAGGAATTGAATTTTAACTTTTAATTATGTGCACAAAGGACTCCTGAGATTAACACTACCTTTAGAAGAGTACCAGAACCAGTCTGGGCCTAGGCCACTGGTCCTCATGGGATCTAGACCCATCTCCTTGGTGGAATCAGATCCACCTCTTACTCCTTTGGTGGCTCACAGAAAACATACAATATTAGAAATTGTAAAATAGAATTACACTAAATCACTTTATTTGAATAAAATACACACATATATGCACAAATTCCATATTGACTTTATACTGACATCCTTTGAAAAATTTAATCTTGTCCATTGACAGAATAGGTTTCCTCCCCAAGTTTAGAAATCAGTTTAAAGATAAGTCTATATTAGGCAGAATCCAATTGATATTACAACTAAATGATATCTTCTATTGCTTTATATGAAAATTAGGAAATCAGTTCTAGTTATATTACCAAATAAAATCATATTGAAAAAAGTAATAAAATCATTGTATTCGGTATAATCAGCCACATTTGATATTTAACATATATTCTTCCAAATCCTTTCAACAACCTGATACAGTAAGCAGGCATTATTACATCTGTTTTATTGACAAAAGTCTCAGGAACAGAAGATCCAAATATTGCCTCTAATGACACAAACTGAAATATAAACTTGAAAAAATAAAAACACAATGCTAGGACTATCTCTACCACACTACATTATCTGTTATAAGAATTTTTAGAATGTTTTTGCTAGATACAGATGTAAGTACAGCATAAAGAAGACCAAATGTCAAAAAGTAACATTTTATTACTAAGAGCCCTGAAAACAAGTTCTTTAAGTTTTTTGGTTTCTTTAAGTTTTTTTCCTGGTTTTGGATACGTGGAATGATGTTCACATCATTAAAGCAACAGTAAAGAGGTTTCTTTTTTTTTTTTTTTTTTTTGTAGTTGTGGATGGACAGCGCACCTTTACTTCATTCATTTCATTTTTATGTGGCGCTAAGGATTGAACCCAGTGCCCCACACATGCTAGGCAAGTACTCTGCCACGAAGCCCCAACCCCAGCCCAACAACGAAGCTTTTATAAAGCAGTTTCCCATAATGCATTAAAAAAGTCTTTTTAATCAATGCCCCGACTTCAGAAAACCAGTTTGATGATAGTACTTGGAGAGACTATAAGTGTACTATCTACTGCTAATTAGTAATTAATGGAGTAGAGCCACAAACATTAACTTATTCATTAATTTTTACCACATGTTCCTGAAGCAAGTAGGAACATCCCTCTTTGATAGAGGGAAAGAAAGTCCATGTTATAATGATAGCGACCTACTTCAAGAAAGTGTTGATCACAAATACAAAGCATTAACACCACACAAAAGACTTGGATTTTCTCTTTTCCAGAGGCATTAATGAGCACATTTTCAGACATGACCAATAACTATCCCCAAAAAAACAATCACTGAAAATTTGCTGTGTTCCAGAACAAAATATGATTTGAAAGCACTAAAACATAATAATGATGATGATAATAATAACAGCAGGGGAGGAAGAGAAAAAGCTCATAATCATTGAGTAATGCCATTGTAATTCCTTATAGGCATTAACTCTATTCTCACCATGGTCTCAGAAAACAGGTATTATTGTTCCTCCTCCAAAGAAATCAAGGTGATACGACTGGCCCATAATCACACTGACACATCAGAACAGGATGTGGAGCTATTCTGGTTCCGAGGCCCATGAATTTGACCACGACATCACCCAGTTAAACAAGGATGCCCTCTTTTCAAATGTGACCCAAGATCACCCAGGCAAGACTGAAATTAACATCATCAAGGAGAAAAAAACTAAAGTCCCTTATTGCTTTGCCTGTAACAGCATTTTTAAGGCTAGAGGGCCAAACCCTTTCCTTCCCCGGAAGCTCTGGTGCAATGCAAGGCCAAGGCAGATGTGGTCCACTTGGCTCTCAATTACTCACTTGCTATTATCTATCTTTAGTGGCGTCATCCAACCTATTCCCTGAATCCAATTTCCTCTTGAAACATTTAATAGCTCTTTTGTGAATGAACCCTATTAGTAGCATTTATTCATTCCTCTGAAAACCGTGTATTTAGAGGCAGGAAAATAGAATGTCAGACTATTATGTTTACTTCATAAAATTAACATCTTCTCTTGAAAAACAATAGCTAGGCCTAGTTCCATCTTCCTGTGTCAGATTAAGTTTTGAGAGAAACTTCATACTATCGTATTTTTTAAGTTGTCCACAAGAAATAAAGAGAAATAAGGCAATAAAAGTAGAAACACTTCATATTTAAGTATCTCTAAATGATTTTCCATAACCCAATTATTCACTCATTCCAGAATCACTTGTTTTTGTATTTACTAACACGTGCTTCAAGGACCATCCACATGAGAATCACCTGGAGGTGGTTTCTGACAACATAGGTGAGACCTAACAAGTTCTAATTTCTTTGTAGAGCAATCAGCATCATTCAGCAATAGCTCAGGAAATTCTGCCCCATTCATAAGTCTGAGAATCATGGAGTCCCTTTGATGTGACAGAGAACAAACAGTTGTACAAAATGCTTATCCTAGCCTCCCTTAATTGTTCTCTCTGCTTCTACCCTTTATTCCTACCGGGCTTATCTGCTATTCTCTATACAACAAAGGGATCCATTTTAAGGTGTAAGTCAGATCACAGAGCTTCTGGGTTCAAAACTCTCTGAGAGAATACAACAATTACTAATAGGGCATTATGTAAAATTGTGGATGTGTAACTGACATGATTCTGCAATCTGCATTTGGGGTAAAATTGGGGGTTCATAACCCACTTCAATCTAATGTATGAAATATGATATGTCAAGAGCTTTGTAATGTTGTGAACAACCAATAAAAAAAAAAAGAAAAAGAAAAAAAAAAAAACTCTCTGAGAGTTTCTCTCCCTTTCAATGGCCACAAGCCTGGAATAACCTTCCAGCATCACCTCTCTGTTTCCTCCCACTCTCAGCTACAGCCTCCAGGCTGCCTTCTCTCTGGACCTGGGCAGCCAGCCTCCCAACCAACCTTCACACCCCTTTGGTTCCCTCTGCTGCACCACCCCACAGATATCTGCATAGCCTGTTCCTCCACTTCCTAGCGGTTCCTGTTCCACAATCACCTTCATGGGATGTTCATCAAAAACTCACCCCATCCTATTTTCTGCCTGAGTGAACACTCTTTAGCATTTTTCACCAGCTAACATATTTACTTTTTTACTAATTTATCTTACACACACACACACACATACACACACACACACACAATGTTAGCCTCATGAGTGCAGGATTTTTTCCTTAAATGGTTTTGTTCTGAAATGTACCCACCTGGCACACAGTAGAAGTTAAAAGTACAGTTGTTCCTCAGAATCCAGAGAGGACTTGTTCTAGGATCCCTAAGGACACCAAAATCCTCATATGTTCAAGTCCCTCAGATAAAGTGGTGTAGTATTTGCATATAACCCACACACATCCTCCCACATACTTCAGATCATTTCTAATCCCTAACACAATACAAATACCTAATACGGTGTATATGCTACAAAAAAAATAGCAACACTGGAATGTTTAGGAAATAACTGCATGAAAAAAAGAGTCTACACAGTTAGTACAGAACCAGTTTTCCCCCAAATATTTTCCATCTGTTGTTAGTTGAATCCACAAATGCAAAACTGATGGATTGTGGGTTCTGTATTTATGGGTTGTATCAGTGAATGAATATCATATAAATGCTCAAGTAAAGAATATTTGATTAACGAAGCATTATAGGAAACTGGAGGAGAGAAAAAACAGGTCCTCACTGAAGGTAGCAGGAATTGGACTTTCAAGCAGAATAAAGTACATCCTCTAAGTAAAGGAAGGCAATTGTACATGCCATTGGCCCACAATCTTCAAAACTGTCACCATCATAAAAGACAAGGAAAGAATGAAGAAATCCTTCAGAGACAGAGGGAGCCTAGAGAGACTGCGAGTGAGGTACGGCGCTGAGCTGGATCCTTCTACTGGTAAGGTCATCGCTGAGACAACTGGGCAGCCCAAGGGAGTCTCGCTGTGCAGGCAGCAGGAGCTCTTCTTTTAGCATTCCTGCAACTTTAATTCTGAAACTGCTTCAAAAGGTAGGGAGAGGGGGATAGAAAACACAAAAGAAACCAGAATAACATGAGCAAATGCCACACATCAGACAGTTTGTGAATGAAATGCCAGTGAATAAAACAGGGGAAAACAAGAACTATTTCTTCCAAATGTTTCTATTCCCTTTGCTCCTCCAATCCGCCAAGAAAAACTTTGGGCCTATATCATCTTGGCTTAGAATCAGCCCAAATATGGTCATTTTTCTTTAAGTGTAAATGTAAACAAACCCCCTAGATTACAGTGGAAACAGCACGCAGCAGAACATTGGTCTGTATAAACTCTGCTGTAAATGACATCCCTCTTCTCCCTACAGAGCAGAAGCTTGATCTCCATGAATTGCTGTAACTCAAAACATACTTTTTACATAAAAATAATGATGGGGCTGGAAATAGCAAAAGTAATTCTTTGGACTGGACTGCTATTGTGAGTCACAGAGAATGATTAAATATAAAACAAGAGGGAAAAAAGCAATAGTACTAGGTTATAGAGGAACAGATTGACATAGATTTTTCTTGAAACTGGGAGTTTCAGGCAACATGCCTAGAATTTAGATACCAGTATTAAGGACTGAACACTCGTCCAAACATCTACAGCTCCCCTGACAGGTCAAACCTCATTACAACAAACTCTGCAGCAAGAAGAATTTCCACGTAACCCCAAGTATGCCTAGTTCATGACCTCCTTAATTCAACAATGTGCACGAACAGTGTTCCCCATTTGAACATGGAAGTATACATACACAGAACAAATATAACAAGTGGCTATTCACTGTTCAAAAGGACACATCAGAAGTCTTCCAATCTCCCATAATAAGATACAGCCTACTGTAAAAACACAGGGACAAACAAACACACAAAAGCCCAAATTAACCTACATGCAACTTTTTGAAGGCCACCACTACATACAATATAATCCAAACATCAACAGGCAACTGAAAGGGGGTACGGGCTCAATGTGCCAACAGGGAAATCTACAGATTAACATAGTGACCTCTCAAGTCATCTACTTCCCTCTGTATGCGGTGTCTACTTATGCTGCCTGATATTGGTTTGTATGAATTTTCTTCCAAAGTCATAAAGTTGAGAAATTCTCATTTTAAACATGCGGCATTAGAATGTTGCTGCTGGGAAATGGTTAGACTTGGCAACACAGGTGCCTGCTCCCTGGTCAACCACCTGCCTGGAAGAAAGCAGCTCTCCTGACGAAGGGCAGAAGAATGGCCAACCCTCGTCCCACACTCCCCAGCACACTCCCAGCATGGACCCTCTCTGGCTTGTTTTCCGCCTAATCCTTCTAAACATAGCAATCTGCAACCTAGCTTTTTAAAAAGCAACAAAACCCACCCCACTTGCTAAGATATCAATATTGAGCTTTATTATAAACATTCTGTCCCAACAAGACTTCAATGTGAAAGCACGCATAAACTAGTATTATTGTGTATAAATTTTAGGATTTCTCTAAATGGCATTTTCACAAGTATCAGTGGCAAAGGCAAAGTTGATCATCTTTGAAATCACTTTGCTTTGGAAATTATAACTCTTTGAATATCTCTTAGCTTATCAAAAGGTGAAGTCATTTGTTTTTACATAGGTTAAAAATGAAGCATCATAGCTGTATATGTTTTGCCAAAGTTAAATTAAAAAAACTAAACAATCATAAGCACACATATATATTATCCTGTGAAAAAAATCAGTAAGTACAATTGCCCTAAATGGGCAAAAGACTAAATATCACAATTTGTTTCTGAACTATTGTACAATCTTTTGAGTCATAATCTCCACTATGTACCTAATCAGAACATCTTTGGTCCCGCAGGGATTATTTCTGAGCCCTTGGCCATGGCCATGGACAAGCCTCACAACCTCTCTACCTCAGTAGCCTCCTCTGTACAATGTAAAGAATAAACGTGCAGACACCTCACAGGGTCACTGGAAGGATCAAGTGAACTAGCAACATAGCAGCAGCATTCTGACAGTGCTCACCACTTCTTAAGCAACACCTAAGAATTAAAAAGAAAAAAGAAACACTTATTGCCAGCTTTGTGTCATTTTGATACACTTGCCTAAACTGAGAATATTATATTCATCCTTATCCCTGCCCTGCTTTCAAACACTGTCTCATGATCACCTTCTGCTCAAAGCACATTCCATTTTTATCAATTTCAGTTGCTGCTAAATCTCCGAAGTCATTAATAAAACGTGGTAATTTCTCAAATGGTTTATGGTCAGCCACTCTAAAAGGTACTTATTAGAAAAGAATTAGCTCTAAGCTAGTGTCCAAGTGATAAAGATTTATCAAAATAATTATCAAGTTTAAAGAAAATCCCTAGTGCAGTAAAAATGCAAGATTAAAAAATATCAATGAAGAAAAAGACTGTTATGCTCAATGGTAGAGCCTGGTAGTGAAATAAATGAAAGAATGAATGGATCAACATGTGCTGCTCACCACAAACTTGTGCTTTCCTTAAAAAAAAAAAAAAGAAAGAAAACATTTTTAAAAGATCATATAACCTGCTTATATTTAAGTCACTGTTGAACTGTCTTGTCATATTTTTATAACCAGGTATTACTGGTCGATAAAAATACTCAACTAACCACTGCAAATCATCTGCACTAACTGCATTTGACATGGATGTAGTTGGCCCCTGTTCTCAATGAGTTTACTATCTAGGTAGAGAACAAAACCAACAGAGATGAAGTAAATGGTAGTCTCCGTGCAGCTACTCAACAGCACAAGAGTTTCAAGAGAGGCACACTCAGGGTAGCCTTCAAGGGGTCTCAAAGGGAATGAGAACAAGATAAAGACCAAGGACCCTGGTCTCTTAGACCTCTTTGACTTGGAGCTAATGTTATAGGCAGTAGGTCAGACGGAAAAAATATGGCCTGTGTTCTGCTCAGCCAATCCCTAACAGGATCTCTGAAGCGTTCCTTGACTGCTCCACCCTTTCACCTACACACCACTTCCCTTTTAGGTACTTATTTTATATCTTTCCTCCATTGGCCTTAGAGCTTACAAATCATTCTAAATCATCTCCTACGGCAGCCCAGCCAAGCAAATTCTATAACATCCCTGGACTGAATGAGGAAAAGGGAAGATCCCTCAGCCAGGGGAAGGATTCTCTCCACCCCCCAAACTGAGACTGTACCCAGGACAGGAACAGGTGATGTCCACAGATGGCCTCCCAGCCCACCGGTGCTTCCCAGCAGAAGGGGCACCCCCATCCTCAAGAAATTTAGAGTCCACTCAGAGCACAAAGAGTTCTCTGGATTTGGATAGGGTCTATTTAGATGGCCTTTTATTAATGAGAAGTTGAAGCCTTTTTCCCATTGAAAGGAGGCCGGGTGGACTGCAGGGCTAAGAACCTCAGGGCGACACAGCACTGGTGCTAAACACGATTAGCAAACAAGAGTTCACTGGGTCACATCAAGGAGGGGAATTAACCTCCCTCATGAATCTCAAACGCTCTCTTCTGCTCACTGGCTGAGAAACTGCCATCTGGAAGGCTTAGCAGATGAAAGGCATTACCACGGTTCTGCTGGAATATTTCTGGCTGGCAGAGAACACAAGATGCCAGAACTTGGAAAAAAATCATATAATTATGATTACCTCGTTTCACCTTTCTTTTCAGCCAATCCAAATTCAGCCTGTTGTAGATATTTAAGGATTAGAGAAACCTTGCAAATACTTTGCTGAATCATTAGGCTGGCGAATCGTTGGAGGCCTGTGCATCTCCCACATCCTAACACTCTGGAGGCTCTGTGTTGCACAGGAAGCACAGCATACCCCTCGTACAGAACGTGGAGAAAAGCAAGAAAGAGGACATTTCACCAGGCCCACCAACCACCTCTCTCATTTACCCACCCTAATATCTCGGAAGCACTCCCTGTGCATCCTCCATGCCTGGCCCTGGGGAAGGGAGAGGCTGCCCACAGCTATGCAATGAACACACCTGCGCAAGGGCAAAGGCAGCTTCTCCCATGATTTTGCTGTTCTTTTGTTTTCTAGCAACTCTTCTTGATTGCATGGGCCTCTGTGAGCCTTCCTTGGATGCCTAGCCCTGCAGGGCCAACATGAAGGAATCGACCACTTCAAGGGCTGGTTCAACTGTTGTGGACAAGTCAGGCCTGAAAGAGGCTTTTTGCTGTTGTTATGTTTTTTTTTTTTTTAATTATTTTATTGTTGGTTGTTCAGAACATTACATAGTTCTTATTATACCATATTTCACAGATTGATTCAAGTGGGTTATGAACTCAGGCTATGAAATCTGATAAAAATTGTCGTCAGACCCTTGTCACAAAAAGCCCTTTTCCCCCTGAAGGGACCCAGCAATTTGAAAATGCCTTGCAAAGCACGTTCTCACTCCATTCTTCATCGCCCTCCTGGAGGCAGGTGAGCATTGGCTCCAAGTCAAAGAGGTCTAAGAGACTAGGGTCTTGTGCCACCTTTTAGGTTTTATTTCTTTTTAGCTCAACAAGTTCACTGCGGCACTGTCTACATCGCCTTCTTTGTGTGGAGGAATGAACAGAGAAGGGGAAGCCTCTCCCCACAGCCCACTATATGTATGGTCTGGAGAGCAGCTGCCCTGGAATAAGAACAGCTCCCCAAACACAAACAAAAGCATCCTCAACTCCTTCTGTCAAGTCTGTCGGCCTCTGGCCTCTGGCTTGCAGAAGTACTTACCTCTGCCACTCTGTGTTTATTTTCCATTTATGTAACAGTCTCCATGCCTCCCACTATCACATTCTAAAACCCAGGTGCACAGAGAATGTTCTTATCTCTTCAAAATAATAAAAACATGCAGACTTGTATCTGCTGCCAGAGTTTCTAGCATAAAAATTATCTTCAGCCAGAATCAGAGTTAAGCAACAGCAACCCCAAACCCAGTTCTCCTGCTCTAGGAGCTTGATAATGCGACCCTTTACCTGAATGTTTTCACATCCTTGGGCTTTCCAAGTTCAGCTTATGGACTATCACCCAACAATGAGTAACTCTGAAAGTGAAAGAGGAACTATAGGTGTAAACCAACACTGTCATGGAAAATAAAGTCCTCTGGAGCGCTTAAAACTGACTGCCTAGCGCAGGATACAATCAAATGACCACCCAAATACGTACTAATGATCTAGCCTAATAACCACAGGTGTTTTGAAGGAAAGGTCTTGGGTGGTATGACAGAATATTCCAAGGGTTAACCTCAGTGGGGAGAAAGAGGGGGACTCCAAAGAGAGAGAGAGAGGAGAAAGAGGGGATCAGGCCTCCAAGTGGGTCCTGGAGGGGGAAGAGCAGACCAGGAGGGACTTAGGCTACACCAGGGGTAGCAAGAAGCTCAGAGGTCACTTGTAAGATGGGAGTGTCATGATCAGATAGAAAGGGAACAGGATCATTCTGGCACAGGGCAAAGCATGGACCACAGGGAAGAAAGCAGGATGCAGACAGACATCAGGAGACCAGCACAGTTTGGAGGAGGATGGAGGTTTGGCCCAGGGTCATGTCTGTGTGATTTGACTAAAGAGGACAGAGAGAGAGACTGCGAGGTAAAATCCAAAAACCCTGGTGATGAGTGAGGTTTCTGAGATTCTGGGTCAGCTAGAAAAAAGGGCCTGAACCTAAGACAGCAAAGCAGGTTCCTTATAGAACCTTAAATTGCCTTAGGGTGGCCTTATAATCTTGTTTTACAGTCTCCAAAATCCCTGCTGATGATGTTAAAATGAAATGCAAATGTTAAAACTAACCTACCAAGGGTTTCCACACCCACAAATCAATGATCCTTCCAGCAATCCAAACCAGACAGATTCACCTAAACAACTCAAAAATTCTCAGTATTTGCAGTGACCTGTTCAGTATGCCATCTAACGATAAAACTGAAGATGAGGTTATCAGAGTTCTCCTTGATACAAGAAGTTGGGTTCCATCTTCAGAGATGCCATTCAAATCTCAAATCCTTCTGAGGACTGAAAATCACAGCTGTTCCCTATTTATTTCATCACTTTGAGAAACAAATTTTTGTTTGTAAACAGAACTGAAAATGATTGGCATTCACCCTTTGAGAGAATCTGATAAATACACACAAAGGAATGGTATACACAAAGGAGGTACTGGCTGCACCACCCTGAACCACTGAAGACTGAAATTTCATGAAACACATCACACATAGGAAAAGGGACACTGTCCAGCTCCTTCTGCATATAAAACTAAGAACTCCAATGCATTTCAAGACGATCAAACACAGTAAAAATTACTAACAGCTTAGATTTGTATCAAACTCCACCTTTCACAAAGCAATGACATTTTAAGTGACCCTGACAGCACAAACACACCCAGCAGTTCGGAGAGCTATCACAAGGGCTGGAGGGGGCAGGGAGGGAGGACCACAGCGCTTCTAGGAGGTAGCTCTATAGCAAATGGGTCCAAGGGCCTCTTGCCCTGCCCGACATAAACCACCAAAGGAAAACTACCTATGACTCAAGTATGAATTACAGCATATAATTTTCCTGATATTGCCATATCCCAGATTTTCTAGGAAAATTTCCATTTCAAATATTCAAATACTGACAACTGACATGCACAAAAAAGTCCTTTTCCCTCGTTTTTGAGTAATAATATTATTTGTAATAAAACCCGTTCATTAAATGTGGTTTACTTCACATGTGCTATTACAAAATGTTTGCTATAAAATGGAGGGAAAATCCTATGTTAAATTCTCTGTCCTGAACTGAATTTCTAAAAATACAGTCACCACCTCCTTATCTTACTAGATATATCCCAACTCCATTAAGGGTTCCAGAAAGTATCCAAAAAACACAAAGAAAAGATCTGTAGCTCTGGGAGAAAAGATATTCTGGATATTCAGCACAGAATATTCTGGACATGTCAAATCCAGATAAATCTCTACAGATGAAGACCGGCACAGAGGTGGGGAAAATTAGGTGAAGATGATTAAAAGATTAAAGGGATTATAAACCCATGTGAAGGGGGTGGGGGAAGAGACTAAAGAAGTCCATTCTTTGGAAAGTCCTTTAGGTTTGAACTAAAAAGGATCACAAGTGTCGGACCATCTGCTGCTCAGGACTTGCTTCTACGCCAGGCCTGCCATGCTTTCAGGGAGAGGCAAGAAAGGACAGAAGCACAAGGAAATCTCGAGAAAGCCAAGGGTCCTTCCCCCAATCTCCACCATCAGCTCCCTGCTCCTGCAGCAGCACATCTTTCCACATCACGGATTCGAGGAAAAATTAGTGCACATTTGGTGAACACTTTACGGTTAACTAAGCACCCTCATCTTTTCTTGCTTAGTCACTCATGCATTCAAAACAATTTATGGAATGCCTTCCAGAAGCCAGGCCCGGCCAACACCTAGGACAAAACCCAGTCATCCGGGTCCTGTCCCAAAGGGACCTGCAAGGACAGTGGGAAGCCGGCCCCTAAAGGAATCACACCAACAAGGGTCATCATGACAAGACACCTGTGGAAGTGCAGTCCCACCAATGAACTCCCTACACGACGGAGGGATTCACTGACTGGGGCTTTTATCTTTTCCCTTGTGTTTAAAACAGTTCCAGTGCTGGGACCTAGCTGTACAGAACAGACCCCGTATGATTTGGCAGCTTGTAAAAACTCACAGTTTAATGGTCAACTTGATTTTAACCATTTACAGGCACCTTTGATTTTCCCTTTGTTAGAAAGCAAACAATTTGCTGTGAATCAAAGACCATCAGGTGGAAAATAAGGTGCATAAGTGCTCGGGGGTGGGGGGAGGTATTATAAAACATATTGGCCAGAACCACTCAAATCAAAAAAGGTATTGTGTACCAGACTGGCACTTTTAACAGAATGCACTCCATGGCTTCCTCTCTATACACACCATCCAACAATCAGAAGAAAAATATATAAGCTCCATCTTTTCAGTTTTACACCAGATTTAGGTGTGTGTGCTTGCTTGTAGCTTGTTGTTGTTTTGGTGCTAGGAAATGAAGCCAGGGCATGTTAGGTGCATGTTCCACCACTGAGCCACACCCCTAGCCTTAGGCATACTTTTTATGGTTTTAAAAATATTCCTTCTGGAAATAGCTACAAGAAATACACACTAAAGGACTGAACAGCTAAAATGAGGTCTCCCTAAATCATGGAGCGGGGTAGGGTGAGGGGTAGAGGAAGTTTAAGGAAAGCAGGTGAAGGGTGTAATTCTAGAACCAACTCTTACAAAAATGGCAGTAGCAGCAGCTATTCAAGCTCGGAAGTACTTTGCACTCATGACCTAATTCTTGACAAAATTTTTAATGATGGATAGATATCATACATTTGATAGAAGATAGACAAAAATATCATTGAAATCAGAGATAAATGCAGTTACAGGAGACATAAATAAGTCCACAGTTCCCAATCCTTACTTTTCCATGGGAAAAAGATCAAGTGACACCTGCATAAACAGTGGACTGCAACATGGCAGAGGACCCTAGAGTACTTAAATACCCCTTTGCTCCTTCCAGATAAGGCAAAGGAACAGGATACCAATGTGAAAATGAGATAGGTGAGAAACAGGCAAGATCTCTATAATGGTGTTTGGCCTTAGTCCTGTCCAAATGAAGAACTATTTTAGTTTTTAAAGCAGGGGAGTGTGACACAATCAGTTTTGCCACTGGAGAAATCTCCCTGCAGCAGAGTAGAAAGAAGGGAGTTTTGGGGAAGGAAGGGAGGTACAGCAATAAGGCAAGTTAGGAACAGGTAATAGGAGAATTAGAAAGCACAATGATCAAGTTAACATTGACAAAGTATTATTACTTACAGTATGTTATGGTTCGGATGTGAGGTGTCCCCCGAAAAGCTCACATGTGAGACAATGCAAGAAGGTTCAGAGGAGAAATGATTAGGTTGTGAGAGTCTTAACCCAATCAGTGAATTAATCCCATGATGGGATTTAACTGAGTGGTAACTGAAGTGGTAGGGTAGAGGAGATGAAAATTGGGGACATGGCTTTGGGGTATAATTTGTATCTTTGGCAAGTATAGATCTCTCTGTCCCTCTGCTTTCTGATCATCATATAAGCTGAACTCTTCTGCCATGATGTTTAGCCTTACCTCCAGCCCTGAGGAATGAAGCCTGCTGTCTATGGATTGAGACTTCTGAAACCATGAGTCCCTAAATAAACCTTTCCTCCTCTATGGTTGTTCTGGTCAGGTCGTTTCATCACAGTGGCAAAAAAGCTGACTAAAACACAGTACCATGCAAGGGCTCAGTTTTAGCTTTTAGTTTTTAAAGCAGGGGAGTGTGACACACTATGTAGGTGCTAGTGAGTAAGACTAACAATTTCATGCATGCTGGCAGAAGACATGAAACTCTTGATTTGGAAACAAAGAACAATTTATTATTCACAGCACAGCAGTAGCCACAGTATCAGCATTTGCACCAGGTCCCCAAGTTCCAATTCCCACATGACAATACAAATAGCACTCACAGTGAAATGTACTACAAGGGAGGCTCCAGAACATAGGGAAACCAAATATTTTTTAATGGGCATCTCTCGTCCATGGCTTTTTCCTATACAAATTTCCTTGAGAAGACACTTTGAAATTTATGGATTGAATTGTTTTCAAGCAGTTAAACAGTGCACTGGAAAATGACACTGAGATCAGCCCCCAAACTGGTTTGGGCAATTTCAAGAAAGAAGCATTTATAATTAACAGTTGTACAACTGATAAGAGCCAGAATCATTACCTCAGCTCAAAAAGATTTGTAGAACCATGAGAGACCTATGGAGAATTATCTCCCAACATAGCCACTTTACCTAGTACTACAGACTTTCTTGATGGTTGTCTGACCTAAGGACAAAAAAGGCACATACCAGGGGCTGGTAACTCTGCCCAGCTATAAAGATAATAGAAATTCCTCATAGTCTATTTGTCTCAAAAATCAACAGGTAAAACAAAACTAGGCTCTTGTAAAAAGAACAGTGGTATATCTTTAATGTGAGGCAGGGAAGAGTTCTACTCCAAGTATCTTATTTGTCCTTTCCAAATACTTGCAAAATTTTAAGGTTTCTATGAGAATGCATTTAGAATGTTGATTAAAAGTGTATTTTAAGGGGGGATAGTAGGGGATAGGAAAGGTAGCAGAATACAACAATTACTAATAGGGCATTATGTAAAATTGTGGATGTGTAACCGACGTGATTCTGCAATCTGCATTTGGGGTAAAATTGGGGGTTCATAACCCACTTCAATCTAATGTATGAAATATGATATGTCAAGAGCTTTGTAATGTTGTGAACAACCAATAAAAAAAAAGAAGAGTGAAAAAAAAAGTGTATTTTAATACTCAGTCTTTATTTCCTAAAATTATGCACAGGGCTATGCAATAGAAAATAGCTTTGCATATTAAAAACAATTTCTATTAACCTGTGCATTTAAACTAGCTAACACCTCACATATATAATTACAAGAAAAGAAAAACTATCAAAAATTTTGGGGCTGGGGATGTGGCTCAAGCGGTAGCGTGCTCGCCTGGCATGCGTGCGGCCTGGGTTCCATCCTCAGCACCACATACCAACAAAGATGTTGTGTCCGCCGAGAACTAAAAAATAAATATTAAAAATTCTCTCTCTCTCTCTCTCTCTCTCTCTCTCTCTCTCTCTCTCTCTCTCACTCTCTCTCCTCTCTCACTCTCTTTTAAAAAAAAAATTTTGGTTGGTAGCCTCTTCATTTTGAGTATAACAAATATACTAGAGTCAAATTAGTCAAACCTAATTATGGACAAACTATTAATTCACAAACAATAGTAAATAATATATATTTTATACATGTACACATATAATTTTATGCATCAAGCCCTACCACTAACACCACATTTCTTTTTAAAAAGTGAGAGGAACAGATGGAAATTATGGCACTACCAGAAATATCTGAAGCCTTTCAACTTAAAAGGATCATCCAGCTTCTATGCCACTTAAGCCTCTGAACGACTGCCCTTGCTCCACTCTCAGTGCATAGTCTGCACAGCACTGCCACACTACACAACTCCAGGGAGCATCACACACATCCTGTTTACGTGGTGGCTGTCAGGGATGGGGGGGGTGTCACTGAGCCACGATATTTCCATAATTTTTTTTAAAATCCATGAATTTTTTTAATTCAGTCCCTAAATCCCTAGATTCCAACAGTCATTGTGGATTCAATAAATAGCTGTGGGTACTTAATAATCAAGTTAACTAAACATCATTAAATGAATGAAAATATTATTTAGAATTTGGTTATGAGTAAATGCCAGTAACATTCACTTTGAAAACCAGATGAGTGAGGTTTCAATATCTTATTTCCTATATTTGAGCCATGAGAGTCCTCTTTCCATCTAGAATTTTAATTTCAGGCCTAATTACTATAAAACATATTACTTTTGATGGTGCAAGGAGCAAAAAACCTACTGTAGATAATAAGTAAATATACTTTGTTAAGTAAATTACAAAGAAAATACACACACACACAAAAAAAACTTGTTTTGAACAAGTGTTCTTACTTGGCTCTTATCAGTTGTACAACTGTTAATTATAAATGCTTCTTTCTCTAAATTGCTTAAACCAGTTTGGGGATGATCTCAGTGTCATTCTCCAGTGCACTATTTAACTGCTTGAAAACAATTCATTCCATAAATTCCAAAAGAAAAAAAAAAACTTAGACATTATCTTCCACAGCCCATTTCCCACAGAACCAGGTTGTTCCTGAGACTTGGTCTTCAAGTCCCTTCTTAGTTCTGCTCCGCTGCCTTAGCCTGGGCTTTCCCATCCCATCTCTCCTATTTCAAGGTGTGTCTGACAAAGGCTGCCTCTTGCCCCTGCCTGGCTACAGTCTGCATGGTCTGTACTCCTGGGGTTGCCCAGGCTCCTAACATCATGTTTTCTCTTCCCACTGTGACCAATAAAACTGGACTCTGCTGCTCTGCACTCTCAAGTGTCCACTTTAATCTTGCCTAACTCAGGATATAATTCTTTTGTCAAGTTGCCTTGGTCTCCCACAGTTCTCTGAAGACACAATGGCCAGTGGCACAAATGGGAAGTGTTTGAGAAGCCCTCATCAGGTCTAAGAAACCTGAGAAGCCCTGAGGAGCCACCTACCATCTGCTTCCTAACCATGCTTTTTGCAGGGGAGGCCCAGGAGATTATTTCCTAAATGGGATACATCTGAACACATTTAACTAGCTATGTATTCAACATATACATAACACACCTGTATCGGGTCTTTTGGGGGGGAACCAGGGGGCAGTATCAGGGATTGAACCCAGGGCCTCACACAAGCTAGGAAAGCACTCTACATTGAGCTACATCCCTAGCTGTATTAGGGCTTGGTTTTTATTTCACCCTACTTAGAAGGCAATAAATTAGTTTTCATTAAAGCTGGCAGAAGACATGAGACTCCCAGGTCAGAGACAAAGAACTTCACCTTTCATAGCACAGTAGGCAGCATGAGCATTGTTTGCATCCATTCCCTTTGCCTTTGAGGTCCAAGAAGGATGGTGTTGAGGGGCCCATATGGAAACTGCACATGCAGTGAGTGGTCATCACAGCTGGGACAACAGTGTGTGAGGATCCTACTGCTTTACAGTAAGCAGTAGGTGAGACTGCTCTTTGTCCTAGAGAGAGACTTTGTGTCATCACTGAAAGATGCTCACTGCAAACACAACCCTAAGAAATGGCCTATGGAAAGGCATTCATGGAATACCCAGTAAGATATGCAGGAGCAAAGGAGTATCTCTAAGTGTCTCTTCCAATATTTAGATGACTATCCCAATGAAGTTTATGATCCCAGCAACTACTCCACATAAACCCTTCACATCACTGATTATAAAGCAACAGCTGATGCCTCTTGTTGGAAAGGGTTTTGAAAGCCCCACAATGTAACTGTTTACTCCAGTGGTAGGATCAGAGTTCCCTGAAGCATATTCTTCCCTCAATATGGTGACCCAGCCCAGGCTTCTCTTCCTCCTTTCTGTTTCACCTTCTTGACCTTTAGAAATTATCTAAGCTAGAAATGCACCAAAAATCAAGAAATAAATGAACAGTAGAATGTCAAGACAGAAACTATTCCCAATCTGGATAAAACTCCAGTTCCAGAAATCTTCCTGGATATCATGGAAGGAAGAGAAATCATGTATGATAGCTCAGAAAATGAAAAATGATCACACAAAATTCCACTTGGCAAATGCTCCCACTCTGAACGACATCGACTTCAGGGAGGGAGGCAGCTTTCCTTTTCTACAGCACCAATGTTTTTTGGGTTTTTTTTTGTTTTGTTTTTAAATCAGAATTTTACTTCTCAGACAATGAAAATCCATTTAAAATACCAGACTCCTTAAAGTTCAGCAACTCATAAACACCATTCATTTCAAAAAAAAAAAAAAACCATAAGCATGCAAATATAAATTCAACTAGAGAATTTGTAAATTATCATCAGAATAAATGATATATTCATAAATTAAGCAATTTCACAAACATACCTATTTATGAACAGCAAAGTTTTTACAGTGGGGCCCAGATGGATGCTAATTTTGTTCCTAGGAAAATTACTTTAGAAAAACTAACTTATTTCAATTAGCTATTAGGTACTTAATGTATTTTTAGGTAGTTTTCTGCATGTTATTTTATTGAAACTATAATGTTCTGAATATATTACTATTAAAAAAACAAATAAACCCAGGTATGTCTGTGTCCTCCAAATGACCCTCCAGGTAATACGCAAGAAATGCTGGCATTATAATACAGGAACAGAGGGCCGGACAGGGAGGGACATGGTGGACAGCTGCAGCTAAACATGGGAGGAAATGCAGGTCCCACAGAGAGGGGAATGTGGCAGCTGCACGGCTACAAAACCCTCAGAGCCAGTTGCCAGAGGAAAGGATGGGGATCCGCTCTCCTCCCATGGGTGAAGGACAACAGGAAGCAAAGCCTGGAAGTTCTATCACAGAGTGAACTTCCCTACCAAGGAACACAGAGGCTCCTGGACACAGACTACTCCCTTCTCTGATGACAAGGAACAAAAAGCCTGCAACTACACTGCGTAGTCATCATTGGCACTTGGTTACCAGGTCAGCCTCAACCCAGCTCTCTGCCTTCTCAGGCACTGGCTCAGAGTTGTGTGGACAGCACTGCTCTATCCTCTGCTCTGCAATGATCCTGGACAGGTTACCCACTTTTCAGCAGTTCAGAGTAGTGAAGTAACTATTCATGATCAACAGCTTGCAGGTGTCAAGGCCCATGTTCCAACCCAGGCAACCTCATTCATCCACTAGCTCAAACATTTCAATATCCTCTGCCTCGCCTAGCAGGGGGATGACAGAAATAAAAAGTAAAGGTCCTTTTGTTATAAATACATATCATCCCATATTCTCTTGAGCTCATCAGTGCAAAACAAACAACAATATAAATCCCATGGATATCTGCATTCAGTAATAAAAAAAAAACCACATAGGACATGTTTATCACCACTGAATCTTCAAACACCTCATAGCTTGCTTAAATGAAGGATGAATGATTCTAGAGATGACAAAGAATTTCAAATAATGCCTATGCCCTCAAGCTTAATCTATTCAGTATGCAATTTTATGTGCAAATTAATTGGAAGCCTTTGTGTTTCTGCTTAACTTAAAAGCCACATATGGAATCCATATGAGGTGAGGTTTTTGAGTCTGTTCATTCCAAAGTACAAGAGTAATACATAATAAATAACCTGAATGGTTACTTAACATAAGCAAGGTTGATGTTAATCAAAACGACTGAGCCAAAACTGTTTAGTAGAACCAAATGGAGGCAAAGTGCTGGGACTTGGCAACATGGGCAATTCATCGTGCACACAGCCTACGAACAGCCAGGCCAAATGCCAACTGCACCCTAGTTCACTGTGTAAATGGAAAACAGATGCCTCCTCCACTGACCTCAGCTAAAACTCGACCATGGGTAAAATCAGCAAGGAGTCCCACTGTCCCCTCTGTACACTGTCTCCACCAAGTGAGGCTGAGACCACCTGAGGCCCTTCAGATGCTCAGTTCCCAGGAGAGCAGCTCTCAAAGTAGGGGCATGCCTGACAGTTTGGTTGGATGAAAAAGCAAAATTTTTTTTAACTAAAAAAGCAGATTCTACTATTAAAAGGGAAGAAAAAGTGAGCAATAAAAAATAGAGGCCTTAAACACACACACACACACACACACACACACACACACACACAGGGGTGGGGGGAGAAAGAGAGAGAGATTTTGAACTCAAGAGTGCTTTACCACTAAGCTACACCCCAGCCTTTTTTTTAATTTTTTATTTTGAGACAGGGTTTCACTAAGTTGCTTAGGGCTTCACTAAATTGCTGAGGCTGGCCTTGAACTTGCAATCCTCCTACCTCAGCTTCCAGTTACTGGGACTACAGGCATGCACCATCACACTTGGCTAAGGCCTAAAAAGATTTTTCGTGTCTTATTCAATATACTAAGTCCTAAGGTTATATAATCAGGACTGCAAAAGACCAATTAAAGCATATTCCAATACTTGGGCTCTGAGAAGACCAGCAAAGAACAATGAATTAAACATTTGCACAGCCATTCCTGTTAGAAAGAATTCCAACCCTCTGTTCCCTCATGAGCAAGTCAGCCTTTTTAAAGACTGAGAAAGATTTAGCATCCCTAAAAGAAAACGTTCTATCTTCTCAATTCTGGAATTAAAAATCACAGAAAGAAAGAAAGGGCAGGGGAAAGAAAGAAAACTCAACATAAAGGACCTTTAAAATTAAAAATTGCATTTTGAAAGGTTCTCAGCAATAATTAACGATCTGTTAGTTGTTTCCAGTTAAGATGTAATAATATAGTTCAAAGAGTTTATTTTCTAATTCCTTCTAAGAATCAAAAATTCAATAGTAATTTTGATTCTGCTTATGTCTTAGATACTTAACTGATATCTAGTTTTTATTTTTTAACTTTAAAAACTTCACTTAAGAGCTAGGGATATGGATCTGTGATAGAGTGCCTGAATAGCATGCATGAGGCCCTGGGTTTAATCCTCAGCGCCGCAAAATAAATAAATATAAATTTTTAAAGTTTCATTTAGTTTACGTATTTATAAAATATTATGATAAGGAATCTTTACTCTCAAATCATGAATTAAAATGTTTAGGGGTCATATGGTAATTCAGGTAGTTGCTCTTTTTTCTCCAAAGAAAATGAATATCTAGATTAAAAAAAAAAAAAGTGAGACCCATAATCCCAGTGGCTCAGAGGCTGAGGCAGAAGGATCACAAATTCAAAGCCAGCCTCAGCAACTTAGCGAGGCTCTAAAGTGACTTAGAGAGACTCTGTCTCTAAAATGAAATATAAAAAAAGGACTGGGGATGTGGCTCAGTGGTTAAGGGCCCTGGATACACCCCCCAAAAAAGGACCCAGGGATATTGATCAGTATTTAATAGCCATAAAGGATCTATAGTGATAACATATGTTTTTAAACCCAAGGATAGATATCAATTTTTAAACTGAACATATGTGTGCACGTATACATGTATCTCCAAAATATAAAAGATATTTCAGCACTTTGTTTGGCGGCCCCTATCCCTTTATTCCTAAAATATTGACTCTGCATCTTAAGAAAAGGTAAGTAAAATCACTATTTTCAAACTCTCATTCAATTGTTTCAAATCCTCATTGGACAGCAATTTTGAAACCTCAAAGCACGCAATGAGAACACTGGGATCATTACATCTTACTAACTCAAAAGAAAAAAATGAAAATGCCACATACAGTTATATCATCTAGACATCTGTTCATTCAATTTACTCTTCCAAAAACCGACAAGCTACCTCAAAGAAACACTATTTTCCTTAGGATTCCAGTTATGAGATTAAAAAATAATACTACTACTGTGCAGGTTTTCTCCACGAGTTGCCATGTGGGCAGTCATTGACCGTCATTGGATAAGTAGGGCAGCAACAAGGAAACCCACACTCAGGAAGGTCCCAGTTACATTCTTCTGTGTGCAGAAAGTCATGGGAAAAAAAAAAAAAAAAACATTTAAAACCAAGCCTTGTTCTTAAGTTTTTGTTTTCCACTTACTTAACATTTGTAACTCCTTCCTTTAAAAGTACAGGGTTTTGCAAATGCCTACAGGAGATTTATTGATTTTACTTTTTTCCCCCTGGTGGTGTGAAATGGATGTTTATTCACAAGGTATTTGCTCTGTGTGTTGAAAACACTTATTCTAAATGTTATCCTGAGAAAGGAGTCGCCAGTAAGGTCAGAACAAATGCTTAAAAGGTAGTGATGTAGCAGCACGGTTTTCCTTTATAAAGTGAGGGAACTGTGATTTGCTAAATTCAAATCCTCATAGGTGAACTACAAGTGAAACTCTAAAATGCTTTATTTTTTTCATTTTGGGGTATTGGTTTGCTGCTCTCAGAACACTTGAGGAGGAGTTTCCAATTTAATGTAGTTGAACCAAAACAAAGTATTATTGGGATTGTGGTGAATTTCTTTTCCTTAACAAAAGGTATATTGGAGGCTGGGAGGTAGCTCAGTGTTAGCATCCATGAGGCTCTGGGCTCAACCCCCAGCACCACCTACACACAGAAAAAGTTATATTAATGTTATTGTATTGTTTTTTTACAATAGAAAAAGATAAGGAAAGTGCCCTATTCTTAAAAACTACATCAAAGAAAAGGATTCATTCCAAGGTTGAACAGAAGCAACAGTAAATTGCAGGAGAAGGAAGAGGCCCACTGAGATACAGTTCCTGGGCATTTAAAGTTAACTTCCTGTTAGCCTAAGATAAAATGCTTTTTATACCTAAAATTGAACTAAAGGTGGGCCTGGTATTTCCACCTTTTCAGAAATGGAGGATGCCACTCCTCCACCCACTCCATAGGAACAGAACACAAAGTAGGCAAACATTTCAACACATCCCCCAAACATTCTATCTCTAGAATAGCATGCATCTCACTAATAAATTTCAACTTATAAATGCATGCCTTCTGCAAATTACTTAAATGCAATTTGCCAAAGTAAGATTCCTAGTGATCTGGGATGCCAGATCAGCATTAAATAAACTTGGACACCAAAGTCATTTCCTATCAACCCTCTTTTAATCCTTTGGTCTAGTCAAGGAGAAAGTGTGCATTTGAAGCCAGAATATCAACTGCTCAGAAAGCTTGCTAACCTCCACTAAAGGAAGCAGGTTCCTGACTTGGCCTGCCAAGAGGTACCTGTAGCTACCCAGAAGTTAACAGGCCAAGTGACTGTCATTGTATGCATTTGAAAATGATGTTTTAAAAGTTTCCCTTTTAAGTAGTATATTTAAGATTTTAATAATGGAGTCTATTTAAAAGAGTAAGTTTGAAATAGACTGGATCTTTGTGACTCAAAGTATACTCAGTGGACCAGAACCATGGGCATCAGCTGGGTCCGTCTCCTATCTTGCAGACTGAATCAAATGTTTGGAGCTCCACATGACTTGTATGCACATTAAAATCTGAGAAACTCTGTCATGGCACAAGAGTTTGTCCAAAACCATACAGGTGACTTGCAAATGACTGCCCTTGGGGACTCACTGCTTTGGATCATAGGATGGCACTGCATCCTCCAGGCATTGGCCAAAATCAGCGATCAGATGCCAGGAGGACAAGGAGGTAATGTGGCTTAAGTTTTCCCAAGAGGATGTGGCAAGAATCTAAGCCAGCAGCTAAAGGGGTTTTGGGCAAGCTAAAAATTATTATGAATATGCTTCTATAAAATCCTTGTGTACATACATCATTCCTTCTTTAACAATCCCATCTAACTCTCCCTCTTTGTTCCTCCTCTTCCTTCTGAGGCCTGGCGTTTTCAGCATACCTTCTACATGGGAATGAGTGACAAGAGTCTCCACACCTACTAATTTAGCATGCCCTAGCCTTTTCTCTCAGAGCTGAGCTCAGTTAGAGGGAAGACTGCCCAGAAATGTGACAGCATGTATCTTCTATGTCAGATGACAGTACTGGGGCAAAGAAGCACAGCGCTCAGTGCATCCCATTTACACACTGGGGGGAGGCCACTCACCAAGTCACTCATTCACCAAAATAGGTGGCCCATTTAGTCAGTGACCCAGCTAGTTCAGGCCAAAATCCTAGCTCTGCATCAACTAGAAGAACAGACAAAGGGAAAACCCGAGCTGTCTCTCTCAATGACTTGATTTTCACCTTGATAACCTAAAGAATGTGCCTGAAATACAAAAAGTAAACAATGATCAAAACATGCAGGATTTATGATACCATAAAAAGCTAAAAATATACAGTTACAGCCATACAGGGAGCTCCAGAATACCCAGATTTAATGCATGTTAAAAAAAAAAAAAGTCTCTATCCCACCCCAGCCCTTCTCAGGTGTCAGGCCTAACACCAGAATGGACAGCTAAAACTCAACTTCAGGGTACAAAATACTAATATGAGATGGCTTGGTTTTGCAAAGAAAATGAAGAGTGAATGTTAACTGGGTTTTAAATGAGAAAATTAACAACAAACAATAGTGATGAATTCATGGTCTGGTCTCCATGATAAGAATTACATGCCATTCACAGATACTGAATAGAACATTGTGAACATTTGTTAGATCTTTTTCTCCTTTAGTTATTTTGAGAATGCACTTATGTAGGCAGAACATTACAGAGAATGAAAAATATATGTTACAATGAAAGATTATTTTAATAGTTCTGAAGTAAGTTAAGGAAAAACAACCCAAAGATATGGTGGGTGTTAAGGAAAATGGACTAATAATTGCTAATATCTATGGAACATTCCAAGCAAGGTACACACATTATTAATAGTAAAATTAAGACTACTAAGTTAGGCTGGGAGTGTAGCTCAGTCGTAGAGCCCTGGGTTAATATGCATGAGGCCCTTGGTTCGATCCCCAGCACCCAAAAATAATATTAATACTTACACTAAAACATGTCATTTTGCAGATGAGGAAAAGACTTAACTAGAGTCGGAAAGCAACCTGTCTAAGGCCATCAGTCTGGAAATGCAGCAGGGTAAAAAGCAGACCAACTGAAGCCCAGACTCCTTCACAGCAGACTCTTCCACCTGCCTACTCCCCAGATCACTAGAAGGCCCAGGCTGTGATGGCTCTCATGTCACGCTTTAATATTGTGCCTTATAAAGAATTCTCCTCAAGGTCAATGACCTGAGGTCTTCATCAGTGAAAGGGTTGGGCTACATGAACACAACTACAGCTCAAAACAGGAGAACTAACTTTGGGCACAAACTGCATCACTCATAAGCAGAACTACTTACTTGGCAGGAAAAAGTTTTAACACTGCTTGGGGGGGAAATATTAACATCGGGGGAAATTTTTGTTGGAAGCAAAACATTACACTTTGAGAAATGCTTAAGTCAAGTGTTCCTCCTTTATTAGGACTACTTAATTGAGTACAAAGCATTAAAATAGCCGGCCTGAATATTTATTAGAGCACCAGCTGTTCCCTCCAGATTTTTAGAAATTCAAGCGTTAGTGCCAAGTGTAATTTAGAAAAAGAAATTTCGACAAGTAAAAGAGCCCCATGTCTTATAACACATATCTAAATAGTAAATAGTAGCTGGAAGAGGTATAGAACATCACTACGCCACTTCAATGAGGGGAGCCAAAATATTTTGCCATCCATTTCCAAACACTATTTTGTTATTAAGCTTAGTGATAATATTCCTTAAAAATCATACCTTGTAATTCATAATTAACAATCCTTTATGTACATTCGGATAATACCAGGGATAACCACAGGGCATATATGCCATGCTGGTTTGGTTTTATTGTTGTTGTTGGTTTGGTTGGGTTGGGTTCAGTTTGGTTTTTTAGGAATGGTGCTAGCCTCAGCAAACGTCTCAAACATTTTTACATACCCCGCTATGCTCAAAAAATATAGATTTTTTTTATTCCAATTTTTGTTTCCTTCAAAGGATTTTCACTGTAGGAATCCAGACCTAATTTTTTTAAAGGTGATGGAGGGAAGGAAAAAGGAAGGAGAAAGGGAAGGAAAGGAAGAAAGAGAAGAAGAAAATAATGGGGAAATTCATTTTGCCTACCTTGGATGTTATACACTGACATGGCGGCTGGAGTTGTGGCTCAGTGGTAAAGCACTCACCTAGCATGCATAAAGCATTGGGTTCGATCCTCAGCACCACACAAATATAAAATAAATACATTGTGTCCACCTAAAACTAAAGTTAATATTTAAAATTTTTTAAAAGTAAACTAACAAGAAATAGAGTTGTGGCTCAGTGGTAGAGCACTTGTCTGACACTGACATGTGTGAGGTCCTGTGTTTGATTCTCAGCACGGCATATAAATAAGTGAATAAAACAAATGTCCATCAACATCTAAAAATAAATAAAATTTAAAAAGTAAACTGACAAATGTTAGTGTTTGCTTTATGGGCACCTGTCTTGGTGCTGAAAATTGAGACCTGAGAAAAGAAGTGTTCCATCCACAGCATTAGAGCTGAGTCAACTCCACGAAACTGCCATGCACAGCTAACCACACCTGTCCCCCGCAGAGAGTGTCCAGCCAGAGCTGGAGGTCAGGGAGGAAAACCAGGGAAACTGAGGCTGAAAGGAAAGTCAGCAGGAACAGGGAGGACGATGTTTTGAAGTTAAGGATGGTTTGCTGAACCAATGAATTCAGTATTAGCCAGGCATGGTGGTGCATGCCTATAATTCCAGCTACTCAGGAAGATGAGGCAGAAGATTCACAAGTTCAAGACCAGACCGAGCAACTTAGCAAGATCCTGTCTCAAAATAAAAAGGATTTGGGATGTAGCTTAGTGATAGAGCCCTTGCCTAGCATGTACAAGGCCTAGATTCAATCCTGAGCACCGCAAAAAAATAAAAAAAAATAAAGCCCACCATGCTGACATATGCAAAGCAGTATGACCAGGGAAAAGGAACAAAAAGTCTTGTTCTTCATTATGTCTATCAAAGGAATGACTAGTTTCTATTCCTACGTGTGCTAATTATTAGTATATTAATTGTAACATAATAAGTTCTCTTTAAAGAGATTTTTTTTTCATTTTTATTTTAGGGATTTGGGGTTTAAAAGTAAACTGGCACTTTAAGATTAATAAAAGAATTCCATCAGGGATTAAATAGGCCACTTTTTTTTTTTTTTTTCCATGTAAGCAAAGAGCAGCAGCAGCATGTTCTGGTAAAATCAGTCACCCTTTAGTCACGCTCTACAACACCCATGTGTCCCCTCCAGAGAGCAACAGGAAGCAAAAGCCACATATTCCCATGAAAAAACAAACCAGAGTTTCTCAGCCTTGACTGGGTATCACAATTACCTACAGGACTTAAACACATTAAAAAAAAAAAAAAAAAAAAAACTAGTTTCACTAATTCCACCCTGGATGAACCACTGAATCTGAAATGGTGGAAAAACTGTCTTCTAACCTACTAATATATCTGTAAACGGATAAAATAACAACTAGTCTGGGCTGGGGATGTGGCTCAGCAGTAGCGCGCTCGTCTGGCATGCGTGCGGCCCGGGTTCGATCCTCAGCACCACATACCAACAAAGATGTTGTGTCCGCCGAGAACTAAAAAATAAATATTAAAAATTCTCTCTCTCTCCTTCCTCTCTCACTCTCTCTTTAAAAAAAAAAAAAAAAAAAAAAAAATAACAACTAGTCCTATGGAGACCACCCCTAGTTAGTGAGAGGGACTTCCCATGCATGAAGAGAGATAAAAACCCACATAAGCAGTAAATTGTTTTTAACATACCTTAGCTATCTAGACTAACAAATATTCTTTTTAAATTTAAGAAGGACCTTTTGCTGTGCTTTGAAAGTGTTTCGTAAAGCCCACGTATTACAGGTTTGGTCACTAGCCTGTGATTCTGTTGGAAGATAATGAAAACTTTAAGAGGTGGGACTCCTTGGAGGAAGCTGGGTCATTGGGGGTAGGGGATGAACTCTTGAAGAGGTTATTGGGACTCTAGTCACTTTTGCTCTCTTTTTACTTTCTAACCACCATGAGGTGAAGACTCCTTCTCCACCATGTACTCCCACAATGATGTAGTGTGCCACCACAGCCCCAAAGCAACAGGGCTTAATGACTATAGATAGAAACTTCTGAAACCATGAACCAAAATAAACCTTTCCTCGTTTAAAGTTAATTATTTCAGGTATTTTGTCACAGTCACAGAAAGCTGACTAACATACCCTTTTCCCAAGAAAGATCCTTCATGGTATCTCAAAATACCAAAACAAATGGCTAAGCTTCTCCAGAGGAAAAAGGTCAGAGACATCTATTCAGCCTTTCCCTGCACACAAAATAACGCCACCCCCCCACCCCCACCCCTAGACACACACACACACACACACACACACACACACACACACACACACTCGTAGAGTACCTGGAAACACAGTTTAAAAACCACTGAGCAAAACTAAAACATTTAAATAGGAAACTTATACAGTATTCAATCCAAATTCAAATTATTAACTTAATATCAGAGCTTCTGATTAGCACTTAATCTAGAGTGATGGTTTAATAGAGATTCACTTGAAAAAGAAGTGAGGGTTTTATTTCACTAGAAATTCAACCAGACCAAGCATGGTGGGGCATATCCCATAATCCCAGTTACTTGAGAGGCTGAGGCAGGAGGATCAAAAGTTCAAAGCCAGCCTCAGCAACTTAGTGAGACCCTGTCTCAAAATAAAAAATAGAGGGGCTGGGATTGTGGCTCAGAGGTACAGCGCTCACCTAGCACGCATGAGGCACTGGATTCAATCCTCAGCACCACATAAAAATAAAATAAAGATATGTGTCCACCTATAACTGAAAAATAAATATTAAAAAAATAAAAATAAACAATAAATAGAATGAGAATGTAGCTCAGTGATAAAGCACCCCTGAGTTCAATTCCCAACAGAAGAAGGAAGGAAGGAAGGAAGGAAGGAAGGAAGGAAGGAAGAAAGGAAGGAAGGAAGGAAGGAAGGAAGGAAGGAAGGAAGGACAGACTTCAACCAGAGTCAACAATGTTCTGGCTACCAGGAAAAGCATATGCAGTTTAGCCTGGGTTAATCACTAATATTTGCATTGAGAGATTTATCTTTTACAAAGTACTTTTATAAGTATGATCTCATTTAATGCTGGAAAATCATTCTGCAGAAAATTATTTCCCCAGTTTTTTGGATAAACAACTGAGAGGGGGTCTCTATTCTGAGAGTAACTTACTCATAGTCAAATCCCAGCCATGGCAGAGGCTTCTGTCTCCAGGTCCAGCTCTGCCTAGAGAATAAAGGAAGAGTTCAAGAGTAATAGCCCACTTCTCTCTGGATGGTTGGAACAACTCATGAAAAATGTGTTCCATTCTGGTTGCTACGTTAATGGAGGTGCATCCAAATGGGACCACAGGCAGAGTTCCATGACCTGGGCAAACCACAATCTGGAAATGTTATATGAAACATATGGAAGAACTAGCTTTTAAAGAAGGAAAACAGAAGGTTTAACAATGACATAATGGTTATTTTTAAAATTATAAAGTACAACAGGAAAGAGACATAAGTCTTTTGGTGAGACCAAGTGACACAGATAGGGGAAGGATACTAAGGAAGCCCAGAACAGCAGATCAGAATAAGAAAGGTGTCCACGTGATGGGTGTAGGGATTGTGGCATGGAATGCTGGAAGTACTGGCAGGTAAGAAGGTCAACTATGTGAAGAGGAGAAGGGCAGTAGCTGAAGACTGGTAACATATGGGGAGGTTTATCAAATAACTATATCAAGAATAACAGCAGCCAGGAATCTCACTGTCAAAGGCAGCAGATATAAATGTGGAGAGCAAAATAATTAGATTAAACCCTCTGATATCAGATAGGAATTTAAGCTATTACCATGAAATCAGGTTTTTTAAAAAATAGAGAGAGAGAGAGAGAGAGAGAGAGATATTAAATAAACACAAGTGTAAATATGTGTAAATATTCCACCGTTCTGTCCACTAAGAGAACCCAGGATTGCTGATGCCCTAATAGCAATGAGCACACCAAGTGACTGAACCTTGGCTTCTAACTACCATCTTAATGGAAAGGAACCAAAGCTCCTTGAAGGAATGGCTGATAGGAAAGATACAGGCAAATTATAAGATGTGCTGGAAACATCTTGTTTCTGCCAGAAAGCAAGGAAGTACTCAGATTGATGGGACTAAAAAGAGTACTGTCGGGCCTGGGGTTGTGGCTCAGTGGCAGAGCGCTCACCTAGGATGTGCAAGGCACTGGGTTTGATCCTCAACACCACATAAAAATAAATAAATAAAATAAAGGTATTGTGTCCATCTATAGCTAAAAATAAAATAAAAAAACAAAAGAGGGGGCTGGGATTGTGGCTCAGCGGTAGAGTGCTCGCCTAGCATGAGCGGGACCCAGGTTCAATTCTCAGCACCATATAAAAATAAAGGCATTGTGTTATATCCATCTACACCTAAAAATAAAAAAATAAATATTTTTTTTAAAAAGGTACTGTTGCCAATGTGAAAGGACTGCCAATGGCTAAGGATGGGACCAGTTTAAATATCAAAGTAAATAATGAGAGTAACAGATGAAAACAGGAGGCTATAGGTTCTTACTGATATAAATAAATGAACTGGAAATTTGATGATGAGCTATTTACATAGTTTCAAAGTAACTTATCACAAAATATTTATAAATTACAAAATGAACTATATGGTAGAGAAGCTTGGCAAATGACACCTTAATCGAGTGACCATCATCAGCAATGGGACAAACAGAAATTTGCCACCTGATGGAATGCAGTGAGAACACAGTGTCACTTCGGTGCTATTCCTGCCAAAGGCACACAATCTGGATACAAGCTTGAGGAAATGGCAGACAAACCCAAATTGAAAGACATGCTGCACAATAACTGGCTTATAATCTTCAAGAGTAGCAATTTCATGACAGTGAAGAACTGAAAGGGATTAAAAAGATATAACTAAATATGATGTGTGGTTCTGTCCTGGATCCCTTGGCTTTAGAAGACATTAGTGGAATAATTAGGAAAACTAAATGAGGTCTGAAGATTGGATGGGGGGGGGGGTCTGGGGTTGTGGCTCAGTGGTAGAGCACTTGCCTCACTCTTGTGAGACCCTGGGTTCGATCCTCAGCACCACATAAACATAAATAAGTGAAATAAAGTTATTGTGTCCAACTACAATTAAAAATAAAAATATTTTTTTTAAAAAAAAAGATTGGATAGGGGTAATATATCAGTGTAACTTCCTGGTTCTGATGGTGGCACTGTGGTTACTAGGAGAATATCCTAGTTTATAGAGCCATCATACTGGCAACTCTGCCTCAAATGATTCAAGATAAAAACAAGTTCTTTGGACCACTTGCAATTTTTCTATAGGTTTGAAATGTTTTAAAGTTAAAAAAAAATTAAAGTCAACAACAATAAGTTAGGATGGAAATTGCAGAGGCTGATTAGACCTAGTTTGAAGACAAAATGCTCTAATGATTAAAGTGATTTAAAACAGATTCATTCTTAGAAGGCTGGAAGGATATTACAGAGGAAAATGCTTCCCTGATTAGGAAGTTAGAGATGACTCCTATGTACTTTCCAATGACTCTCTAATTCATTCATGCAACAAACACATATTTTAATACCTACTATATAACAGACAGTGTGTGACACACTGTACTTAAGTAATGACTGAGAGACAATCCCCACACATGACCATTATAATCCAATGGAGTATGATTCAGAAGTCTGAAGTTAGAAATTTTAAGATAGTCAGTTCCCAGTATCAAAAAAAAAAAAAAGACAGTCATGAGTGTTATGTGTAGAAACACGTGACTCTAGAATATTATCTTTAATACTCTAATTTCATTTATAAATTCTCAATAAACTAGATATAATTCATTAATCTATCATATTTTTTATAACTTTTTCAACTTACCTTTTTTGTGCTCATGGGTGGTATTAATTGTGACATATGCAAAAACTTTATTGCTTTTCAATTATGAACTGATGTAAATGACTTACTTGATGTTTTATTTTAGAATAACAAGCATCTTCTAAAATAAGTTTCAAACTGAGAAGCTGAGACTATAGTTATGGAAGAGACTTAACACTCCAAAAATGAACCCTGACAGGTTTTTCCACACCACAAAAGTCACCCCATATCACTTCACATCTCTGTGCTCTGATTTTTTTGTCAGTCACAAAGACATCATAATATGCTTGTAAGATCCTTAGAAGAAAGACATAATTGTAAAGCTCTGTTAAAAATGCACATCACAGGTAAATGGACGGAGTTAAGAGAAGATAACACTAAGTGAAGTTAGCCAATCCCCAAAAAACAAATGCCGAATGTTTTCTTTGATATAAGGAGGCTGATTCATAGTGTGTAGGGAAGGGGAGCATCGGAGGAACAGACGGACTCTAGATAGGGCAGAGGGATTGGAGGGGAAGGGAGGGAGCATGAGGTTAGAAATGATGGTGGAATGTGATGATCATTACTATCCAAAGTACAGTTATGAAGACACGAATTGGTGTGAATATACTTTGTATGCAACCAGAGATATGAAAAATTGTGCTCTATATGTGTAATAAGAATTGTAATGCATTCTGCTGTCATATATAAATTTTTAAAAAAATGCACATCACACCAGGTGTAGTGGTGCATGCCTATAGTCCCAACTACTTAAGAGGCTGAGGCAGGAACATCGCTTTAGCCCAAGAGTTCAAGACAAGTTTGGGCAACATAGTGAAACCCTATCTCCAAAAAGAAAGAAAAGAAATGGGAACAGGGGAGTAAAGAAAAGAAAAACAACACATTGCTTTAACCTTTACCAGGGACTACCTATTACTATGGCTTTTAAGACAGAGGGATCCATCTAAATGAGCTCACCTTGGCAGTTTTATGGTGGGCAGAATATGACTTGGTTTTCCAACTTTTCCCTTTGGCTTCCTTCAAGTATATCATCAAGTGAGAATGCTCCAGCACCTCAGACTGAGTGAGTGGCCAGAACAAGCAAGTCAATGTTCAATTACTTTCCCCACTGAGGTCTGCATACCTTTCTTATGCTTTTCCCACATGACACTTCCATAACCGTATTTAGCTTTCTTTCTACCATCTCCCTGTAATTCAAAAGGCAATTTAGACTCCCATATGGTTGCCATCGAAGCTAACAGATGTCTAGCAAATTAAAACAAAAATTATGACTTATAAACTGCTGATGTATCATCATTCCAGAACATCTTGCAATTTACACTGAATCATAAGATAAGGCTTCCTACTTGATACCCCCCACCAAGGTTCCCTAAATCTCCCTCCTCTCTGAATTTAAGCCCTGTGGAAGCAAATTAGATGCAACATTCTGCCATCAACTCCAGATAAACCACCACGTGTAACACAATGTAATATTTGAAAGCACACCAAAAAAGAAATTTGGCCTCAAGTATCCAAGGCTGTTCTATCCTTGTACCACAGAGAAGAGAAAAATGACTTGATTCTCGTAAGTTGTTCAGGGCTTCCACTGATCTATGGGGTCTTTTCTAATAAATCATGATAAAAATCTATCGAACCCACTTGCCTTATATCCTTGGCAGATCTTAAGAGTATTATCATCACCTAGTAGTAATGAGGCCAAAGTACTAGGCAAAGACATTGGAGAAGTTCTTTAGTCCAGGATAGAACTGGTATGGTATCCGAACACAATAATGAACTTCACCATTTCTTAAATACTGAGACTTTGTGCTAATTCGTATATTATTTTAGTGAATCCTTGAAAAACTATGATGCCATTAGACAAATATTATCTTTATAAATAAAAAAATTAAAGCTCAGAAAAGCAGACTGTATTTTCCCAAGATGGCTGCAACTCATACAACCTTCTGCAATGTTACCTTGACACTCCCCCATCAAAAGGAATAATTTATTTCTTCACCTCCCTGCAACTGAGCAAGCTCTGTAAATCCTTTAACCAATGGAACAGATGAAAGTGACACTGTTGCACTTCCAGATACAGTTAAACTGACTGGAGGCTGCTTCTTCCAGTCTCAGAGACAGGAAGAAGCCACCTACAGGTGCTCTGAGGGTCAACAGCTCTGGCTGAGTCTTCAAGAAGCATCAACTACCAGTCATGAGAGAGCATAATCTTAGATATTCCACCTCAGGGAGGCTTCAACTAACTGCAGCCCCAGGCACATTTCACTGCAAGTGCACCAGAGACCCCCAGTGAGAACTGCCCAGATGAACCTGGCCAAATTACAGAACTATGAGCTATAATAATTAAGTTTTGTTTTAGATCACTAAATTTGGGGGATGTTATGTAGCAATAAATAACCAGAATATCGACATTAATTTACTTGCTCAGAAACAGTTATGTATCTGAATCAAGATCCAGAGCAAAATATGTATTAAAGATGGATAATACGATATAGGGATTCAGTACCTAAAATGACTGACTTTAAAACAAAACCCTCAGGCTGGGGATATTGCTCAGTTGGTAGAATGTTTGCCTTGCCTGCACAAGGCCCTGGGTTCAATTCCCCAGCACTACAAAAAATGAAATATAAAACAAAACCCTCTTTCTCTTCCTTCCCCAAAGATATCTTAGGGTTTTCTGAGAAATGTCATAGTTTGGTGACACCCTCAAGAAAATCAATCCTCTTTGTCTTGGGTTGTTCCAATATATAATAGGGAAAACCTTGTTTTGCCTACCACCCAGTGATAACTAATGAGAAAGGAATCTGTACAAGATGTTAACTTTGTTACTCAGAATATCATTACAACTGTTATATAAAATGATTCAGATTTAACACATGAAACTGTAATTCTAATAATAAAAATATATTTAATGACTCACAGGACTACTTTTGAGATTCACAGTGGGTAAAGGGAAGCATGAATACCATACCAATAACTAAACAGACCACAAAGAAATAAGCAAAAGTATTTTTTTAATTGAAAGGATCTTTGAGAAAGAAATGAAAGTAATAAAACTGGTCTCCAGCAAAGTCTTAGGAAAAAAAAAAAAAGTCTATTAACTTAACAAGTGTCCCCGTATATGCTATATATATTAGTGCCCATCTCTTATATTTTTCTTTGCCCACATATTAGAACTCGATAGCTTCATTCTTTGTCATACCAGGAAGAACTTTACTACTCAACAATCCTGTCATTTTAACAGCTGAGAAACTGAGGCACATGGCAATTTACTGGCTAACTGCTGATTAGTAAAAGGAGCAAACTGTGTACTAGTGCCACAATATTTTCCATTTTATTTTACCAGATCTGTATCTCTACATATCTTCAATGTGTTTCGAATTTATTCTAGCATGTCAGTGTGAAAATGAAAGAGCAGGAAACCATGCTGTCTGTTAGCAGTTTCTTCTTCATAGTTGTACAGAGCTGCATTGAGTCAGCTGTTTCTGGCCCTCACACACAGGTTGATGACGGTAAAGATCAGAACTGAGCAACTTTTTGAAACACGCTGCCTGTACTACTAACACCAGTTCTTCAGCCACTAACATTGTAGTCTGAATTACTTTAATCAAATAACACAGATGCCTTCCTGTTGAGCAGGACTAAAGAAGGTGGCTCTGATAAACTGAGAAATTTAAATATAGGGTGATTTTGGAACAGTGAGCTAGACAGGAAAGGTTTGAGGGGACAGATGAGAAAAAAAGCTTTACACAGAGAGGTGGGGGAGGGCATGTAGGCAGCAGGGAAGAGGAGGGCCCTCTTAAGTAGGCACCTACTTAGCAATTCTGCCTGGGCTGCTGGTTTAGAAACAGCCTCAGTCTGCTTTCAGGCTTCCTACAGAACTCCCTCCCACCCACATGAAGACCTTCAAAAACAGACAAGATGTGGATTTATTCTGGAACTCTCCATGCAAGCACTCGGTAATTCTTTGAAGCTCTGCATAATTCCAGGGGTTCTGTTGCAACCTAATCCAGAGAAAAGGCTAAATTTGCCTCTGTGCACTCTACAAAATTACACTAAACTGTCAGGGAACAGGCCCAAATCCTTTTATTTCCTTTTCACTCCCTGCTATGAAACTGCAGAGAAAGCCCCTGGGTGCTTTTTGTTGCCTGGTAGCTGAAATGTGCAACTTTTGGAAGTGTTCAAGCAGAATGGAGAGGCCTGGACTCACTGTCCCTCCAAGGGCCAGCTCAATTCCACTGGTCCTTGCCTCTCAAAGTCAAGAAGAAAGTTCTGATAAAATCAAAATAGTTTACTCAGTAATAGGCCAACCTACCACTTAAACATTTCCAGAAAGGATTAGAGAGAGAAGCAAAGAAAGAAAATAATTTATTCTCACTATTTTTGCAACAATGTTTGGGGGGGAGGGGCAGCGTGCTTATAGGAACCATGTAGCTAACTGACAAAAACCTGCCCATAAACCTATTCACATGTCCCCCAATTAATTTGTATCAGTCCTGAGAACAGATGACAAAGTGGTCTCTTCCATTTCCTTCACAAAACATACATAACCAAAGCAAGATGCTCCTATAGAAAATAGAAAATAAAATAACCTAGTAAAAGTGTGGTAGGGAAAAAAGAATATAAAGAGCTGCACTGACAACTATTCTTACAGATGTTTACATTTATAGCAAATAGCCAAATTAAAAGAGATCCAAATAAATACATCCTATGTTCAGATGGCTGTAGACTATTATTGATCCTGCAGTTAGATCACTGTTTACCTCACACTGAACAGCAACTTAGAGAACACCCCCCAGATGGCCACCATCTTTACTTTTCAAGGGGAAGGGATTTCCCAGTGAGAAAGAGGATGGGATGGGATGAGATGGGGAGAAAACCCAGTGTTTTCCCCTTGTCCTGGAGAACTCTTTGTCTGGTTGCAGAACACATTTACAAGATCCTGGAACAAAAAATCAAAACAAAAGAGTAGGGTCCCAGCCCAATTACAATAGATGCCCAGCACACAGTAGTACCACGCAGAGAGCATGGTTTGAATCTTGTCTTCAAGCATCTGCTCTCTGGGTTCTCCAGTAAAACACATCTCACACACCTTCTCCCTTGCATTTCTCCAAGGGTTACCAAAACCCATCCAGCTCTGTGTCGCTCCTTAAAAAAGGAGGACGTGAGGCACGAGCATACTGAAACATATGTTGATGGTGACTTATTATTATCCTGACAATGATATATATAGAAATAAATCCGTCCACCCCGCACGCCCACTTGGCCAGTCTATTATGCAAAAGGAGCGCTTTCCAGCTGAAAGGGGTAAAAGCGTGCAGGAAGCGTTATTTACGTTCACATTACAGAACCATATACCACAGCATCTGCATCCTACACAAAGCCCGAGATGGTGCAAAGAGATACACGCTAAGCACGGCACAGACCAGCCGCGGCAACACGGAGCTGAGCCCTCGTCCAATCAGATCCTTGTTAGAAGGTGGACCTCAGGGTCGGCTCTGCCCGGATTAGCCTGCCCTATTATGACACCACGCTCTGCCCAACATCCATATCCCACGGGGAGCAAATCTAATTCGTGTGGTTGCTCGTTTCTCAAACTGCCGAGCCCTTTCTTTTATCTGTATCCCTACTATTCGTCCCTTAAAAAGCCACCCCAAGGCCTGGGTGCCCCCTTTCCAGCTCGGTTTTTCTTTTTACCCCTCTCATTCCTAGAAAGGATTTCAATGTTTCTCTCTTCAACGTGCAAGCTGGAAAGACGGAAGGCAAATGCCTCTCCAGGCTTCTGCAAGCGCCCGAGGGGCTGCGAAAAGTAAAAGCAGCCAACGACGCGGGGGAAAATTGTCGAGAATCAATCGGCCACAATAGTTAAGATCCCTGGAGCGCTCCAACTTACCCAGAATATGACATTGAAGCCAAAAATGAAGTATTTGATGCAACAACTGACTTCAGGACCCTTGTAGTGCTTCCCGGACATCCTCTGGGTTCATGAAGACACTTGCCCCGGCAGCCCGAGTTTGGAGCCCCGGAGCACCGTTGCTCGGAGCAAGCCCGGCAAGGAGCTGAGCTCGGGGCCGCGGCGCGGGCGGCCCGGGCTCAGCCGCGCGGGGACCGACCAGCGGAAAGCGGCTCCCGCACCTCCAGCCCCTCGCGAGCCGAGGCCGCCGGAGCGGGTGTCCGCGAGCGGGCGAGAAGCAGCACGCTGCAAACCCGAGCCTAGCCGAAGCTGGCCCTGAGCACAAAGCGGGCGCCTGCGTCCGTGCGCCAGGCGGCCAGTCCGGCGATCGGTCCCCGGGCTTCGGGCAAACGCGGCAGCGGCAGATGCTGGCGGAGACGCAGCTCGCCCGCCTGCTCGCGCGCTCCCTCCCACCCTTCGCTCCTCCCGCCGCTCGCTCCGCCCGCCTGGTCCGCGGCTCCACCGCCCGCGCCTCCTGCAGCTCCGCCCACCGCCGAGCCCCGCGGAGCGCGCGCGTGCACGGGCTCGAGCGCTCCCGAGTGGCAGTGACACCACTTAGCCGCCGCCGCCGCCGCCTCCCTCCAAGGCTCTCTTCCCTTCCTGCTCTCTTTCTCTCCACGGGTTCTTTAGCCAGCCCCAAAACCCTCGCGCTGTCGCGGAATAAATGGGGAGGACAGTAGACGGAAGGGAATAAGGGCGCCCCGGGAGCGCGCCGGTTGGGAACAGCGTGGCAGAGTGACAGGGATGGAGGATCCGCGGGTCCCTCTCTGCCACCAACAGCAGCCCGCAGTTCTGGAGGGAAGTGGGAGAGAGGTTTGCTCCCCGGAGAGAGGACTGGGTGTGGGGAATCTACCCCTCCCGGAACAACCCCCCTTCCGAGCGCAACCACACTCACGCCCCCTCCTCCTCCACCGTATTTTGTGGCAAAAGAAGAACGCTGTGCCACTAAGCAGGAGAGGAAATTGGTCATGGACTTAGCTGAGGGTGACCACGAGTAGTTAGGGTGTTGGGAAAGAGAGAGAAAAGCGGGTTGGAGACGATGCAAAGAAAAGTCTCCTGAGTCCCTGGCGACTGTAATCCGACCTCCCCACCTGCAGGAGAAATTATTTTCATCTTAGAAATGGGTACGAGGAAGGAAAGATGGCCCCAAGGAGGTCTGACCATGCTCGTCTTCGACCCCGCCGCCAGCAGAATAGTGCTAAAGGAACGTGCCAGGTTTCCAACTCCAGGAAGCAATCCAGAAAGGGTTCCAGAACGGTCCTTTGGGGAATCCGAATTTGGCTTACAGATTTATTAAGCTCTTGATCCTTGGGGATGGATAGAACGCGAGGCCGAAAATTGTTTTAGAACCCTACCTGAGCAGTGTGTGCCCATTAGCAACATACCCTTCCTCTGGAGCACTTTTTTAAGTGCCGGCAAAGCATGTAATAGAGTTTCATGGAAAGAGAAGGGAAAAATGCTCAGAATTGTGTGGAAATATCTATGGGAATTTTCTTAGGGCTCAGACAGAAAAAGTGATGCGATCTGGAAAACTTGCCAGCAACATCCTGTGCAACCCAGTATGCTTCCAGAAATTGCGTGTTTAATAAGCTCCCAGGTGATACTTAAGTAGGCTTGAGTTGGAGAGCCTCCGACATAGGACTTCCCTAGATAACCACCTTTCAGTTTTCTCAAAAACTGGCTAGCTAGTTAACAACCTGTAAACAAGCTTTGGCGAGGCAAGAAGTTTCTTTTTCCTTTAACAAACCGCATTTGGAGATGGGTCTGGCCTTCAGCTAGAGGCTATATTGAAGTCATAGTTGTAAGCCAGATTACCCACAAAAATGGGAGGACTAGGAGATCCTACTCATTTAATACCATCGAGGCTATAACAATGGCTAAGGATAACTTATCCCTTTGGATGAAAACAACTGTCTCCCTCAAAAGTGCCCTCCACCCACCCAAAATATAGGCCACACTACCCACAAATCTGGCTTCAAAAGATGTTCTTTCAGTAGTGGATTTCCCTATTAACAAGAAAGCACCATAGGCTTTACCTAAGCCTATTTGCAGCTATGTTGTAATTAGATATATAAATAGAAACTTGCTGCAAGGATACTAGATAATCAAAGGAATGGTCTGTCTTAAGCCAATGTGAGGTATATCAGAAAAGAGCTAGACATTAGTTCCAAGTGATAACTTGTTGATTCCTAAATGTGATTTATCTTTGAAAAAAAGTAACAGAGATATAGAGATACGGTATACCACTGCCCCCACACATGCATAGCCTCCTCCTCAATATCCCCGGCCAGAGGGAGGGAATATTTGCTTCATTTGAGGAACCTGCACTGAGACAGCATTATTACCCAAGTCCATAGTTTATATTAGGGTTTGCTCTTGGTATTGAACGTTCCATGGGATTGGACAGATGTATAATGACATGTATGCACTTTTATAGTATCATATGGAGTATTTTTCCTGCCTTAAAGGCCCTTTGTTCTCTGCCTATTCATTCCTCTCTTCCCCCTAGTCCATTGCAACCTCTGATATTTAATATCTCCATAATTTTGCCTTTTCCAGAAGGTCACATAGTATGACATTCAGTATATAGTATGGATCATACAATAGATACTCTTATTGTCCATATCTGTGAACCTGAAACTGCTCTAAAAAATAAAGTATTAAAAATAAAAATCAAGCTGGGCATGGTGGCACACCCCTGCAGCAGTTTGGGAAGCTGAGGCAGGAGGATCTCAAGTTCAAAGCCAGCCTCAGCAATAGCAAGGTGCTAAGCAACTAGGTGAAACCCTGTCTCTAAAGTAAAAATACAAAATAGGGCTGGGGATGTGGCTCAGTGGTTTAATGCCACTGAGTTCAATCCCTGGAACACCCAGCCAAAAAAAAAAAAAAGAAAGAAAGAAAGAAAGAAAAGAAAAATCAATGAAGAAGGAAAAGTGCAGATAATTCCCGGAAATTTGGAAAAGGGGGAGAGAATCTAGTTGAATTTTCATATCATCCCATATGTCCAAAGTAAGTTCTAGGAGGATTAATGAGTTAAATATATATTTTTTAAGCAAAACAGAAGAAAATAGAAGACTCGTTAAATTTCTGAATAGAAGTATAATTCAACTTAGAAGCAATAGAAGGAAAAAAATCAATGAACGTGACTGGGTATACTTTTAAAAACTACATGTGTCAAATTTTTTTTCTGTAACCTAACCAAGAAAAAAAAATTGGCAGCAAACATGAAAAAGAAGTCCGAATATCTGTATTGTAAGCAGTGCTTATTGCAGCTAAGATGAAATATAGAATCTCATAATTGTATGTAAACAAAAAACAACCCACACAAGAAGAAATCAAAATAGCAACAGATATATGGGAAAATTTAACCTTCTAATAAAGAAATATACATTAAAACAAATTAATGATAAAGTCACGAAAATAATGAACATTGGTTTGCTAATATATTGCTGGTATCCTTATGAAAAAATATGGTCCATTTGGAAAGCATTTTGATTACATGTAGCAGGTCAGAGTGCTCCTACATTTTGACTCAGCAGTCCCATTTGGCTGGGAATCTAGCCAAAGAAATACTTCAAAATATGGAAAAAGTTATAAACTATATGTTGTATATCACAACATTATTTATATTGAAAACTGACCGCAAGTTAAAAATCAAAAATTGGAGGTTATACCCGTCTCGTGCTCACCAGGACCACACCTGGTCTCTGTCTGGGATACTCCTTTGCCTTGTTTGTGAGCCCATTGCTCTTGCGTATCTTCGACACTTTTGTTCAGCTTCTTGGAGGCTCCTTTCTTTGTTCTCTCAACACCTACTTTATTCCATTTTGACTCTTAGAGACTGCCTGTAATTATTTGTTTACTTGCTTGTCTCCTCCACATCATTGGGACTCCCTCAAGGGTGTGGTCCATCTTGTTTTAATCTTAGAATCTTCATTGCTCTGCAGATACGGCAGATGCTTGGTAAATATTTATAAAGGGAATGAATGAATCATTTGCTCAAACTTTTTATGGCTATTAAGGATGATGATTTTTATAAAGAGTACGTGGCAATGTGTGAATAAGTTATGTTACATTTTAAAGAAACTATATATGGAATCATCTCCAAGTAATATAAACTTTAAAAATGTAGGTGCATAACAGTATACACAGTAGGCTACCATGTTGTAAAAAAATCAAGTGTGTTGGCAAAATAATATGTGTACATATATTTCCCTGTTAACAGATAGTCTAACTAAGGAAGAAATAAAAGATATTAGTAGGAAGGAGACCTCCTTTATTTTTGAATTTGCCATTTTGCTTGTTTTTGAAATTTATACCATATATATGTTATGCCTGTTTTGAAAAATAAAGCACTCTACCAATGTGTATGAAAAATCATATGAAAAAAATGTAAGGCGTTAATTCTTGCAAAATATTCATAATTGTTAGGTTATGGGATTTTTAGGTTGTGGGATTTTAGGTGATTTTGTTTTCATGTTCCTGGTTTCCAATTTTTTAAAGTGTGATTATATCGTTTTTACTATTAAGAAGATAACTAAGTCATCATTATATTTATTTCACACAACTTCTTCATGACTCAATAAATCCTAGTCTATTTTACAGAGAAAAGGAAAGCAATCTTCTGCCTGGAGTCTGCTACAGCCATCTCCTTTATAATTCTGAAGTTGAAAAATGGTTAATAAGTTTAATTACTGAAAAGTTAATGAGTTTTTCAAATGGCAATGAAAACAGGTAAAGCATGTTCTTCCAACGTTGCCTGGGTGTGCAACAAGATATGACAACAGCATTTTAACCTCAGACACCACATAATGAGCTTGTCTGTCTCTGTCTCCATCTTGTTTTGCTCTTTCCGCCCACTTTCCTGCCTCCCTCCTCTGCCTCTTTTCACTATCTGCCTCTGCTCTTCTAGTTTTACATCTTTTCTTTCCCTCTCTGTAGCAAGCACTTCTGGTTGTCTACCTGTCCCCACTGCTTCCTTCCGCTGAGAACTCTCATGATGTCCCAGTGTCCTCTTAACACAGCCACAAGCCTTATGAAGGCTGACCTCACGCCAGGCCTGATGGTCTCATTCCTCTCACCAAGGATCCGTTCAGGGATGGACTAGGGACTCAACTCTAGTCAATAAAACATGAGGAAAATCTGCTGAGGTTCTCTTTGTATCTAAGAAATGATCTCCTGTTGCCCTTGGACTTTATTGTGATGAATGTGACACCAGCATCCCTGACCATGAAGACCTTACCAAGAATGGCAAAGAGGAAAGATTCGAAGATCTTGGGCCTTCACACCACAGCTGAATGGCTGACTTAACCAACCTTGAAGGTCACCCCACCTCAGGACTTCCTGTCCCAGGAGACTACTTCCTTGGTTGAAGTAGTTTTTTTTGACGGAGACTTTCCATTCCCATACCTGAAAGCACTTTGACTTGAATGCTCCCCTTTTGAGGTTTTCCCCCACCCTTTATTTAAAGATTTTCTCTTCTGGAACCATTACTAATGCTTTCACATTTCTGTCACAATCACCCTTTTCCCTATTCCTTCCTGTCTTTGAGATCTCTTGCCCAACAGCTTCTGTTCCCCTAAACCTACAGGGGAAACTTTCAGTGTGTCAGACAGCTCACACCCACCATTTTCTCTCAGCCTTTCTCAACCACAAGTGCTCCCCCACCTCCAGCCACATAAGCATTTCACAGCTGGGGCCTGGGTGGATGCAGGCTGGGCCACCCTGAGAGTCTGTCTCTTTTAAATTGGGATTCAGTAACAAAAGGATCCCCGCACGTGGCTCGGATGAAGGCTATGTTTGTACAAGAGCTGGGGGACCTATGTTTCCAGAAGGAAGCTGAGGCTCCCCCATCTCCCTCTACAGAAAGAGGAAGGAAACCTAAATTTGGAGAGTAACAGTGCACAGCACTGTCTCTAACAGCATGGGTGGCCGCAAATGGTGATGCATTTTGTGCTCTGAAAGGCTTCTGCCTCTGCAAAGGATTTCCACTTCTGGATTTCTTCAAGAGGCCCTGTCCTTGAGATTTATGGAATTTTTAGATGGGATTATTTCATCGCATTCCATTTTGCCTTCAGCTCCTTTGAAGTGGGAATCTCAAATTTGGAAATCAAAGAAGCTTCCTGGAAACATGGGGTCATCCTATTCAAATCCTTTGTGAAATGAGGCTAACTTAAAGCCATGAAATAAAATTAAGCAACGTTTTTGTTATATTTAATGAATTTAATATTCTGCTTTCTGTTCTTCAGTTGAAAAGTGAGGAATTAAATGGTGTATTTCTCTAAAATATAGTTAACCGATTCCCCAAGATTGCCCTACCCCTGTGGCCCTCTGTTCTTATGTCCACACATAACTACTAAAGAAGATCAATTTTCAGGGCCCCAGAAGAACATAAAAAGAGGGAAACATGAATGAACAAGTATCTGTAAAACACAATGGTTGCACTTTTAAAATTAATTATAATTAATTAAGATTAATTTCACAATAAATCCTATCTTTCACAAAAGGTTACAGAGAAGTCATTGATTTTTTTTTTAAATTCTGCCATTCCAATTGGTTTTGTTACAGCACCTCAACTTCTTCCCACTGTGGACATAGCTAAACCTGTGGGTATGAGGGAACCCTGTCTTCACCAAACTGCAGTGGGGGAGTGAGGGCGGTATTAGGCAAGTCATGGAAAGCTCCCTTTCTGATACCCAGTAGCATGAGGCAAGATCAGGACCCACCTGGAGTTCATTTCTAGCAGTCCATGGACAAGCCCAGGGCTGCCCTTTGGTATCTTTGGGATCCTCCCAGTCTTCTGCCCTCCCTCTGATCACATAAGTGAGCCCATTTCTTTCCAGTGAATTTCCTTTCTGATTGATATAGTTAAAGCCACTTTCTGTGGCTTAAACCAAAACATCCTAATCAATACAATATGAACTTTAAAAACTTCACCTTTCAGAGAAAAATATTCTTTCTGATTTCAAAAGTAAGACATTCTCATACAATATTTAGAAAATACAGAAAACATTTTTTTTTAGAGAGAGAGAGAATTTTAATATTTATTTTTTTAGTTTTTGGTGGACACAACATCTTTGTTTCTATGTGATACTGAGGATCGAACCCGGGCCGCACGCATGCCAGGCGAGCGCGCTACCACTTGAGCCACATCCCCAGCCCCAGAAAATATTTTTAAACATCACTTTTGACAACATTTCAAACTATTGTCAATATTTTGGATCTTTTGTTTATCAATAAATATTTTTATATGTTTGATCTCATCTGCAGGAAAAAAAACCCTTAAATTTATTACATTTGCCAGGCTCCAAATATTTTATTGATTTATTTATTTGTTCTTTCTAATTATCTAGAAAGAACACATGGCAGTCCAGTGTATTTTGACATATTATACATACATAGAATAAGTATAACTTGTTCCAGTTAGAATCCCATTATTGTGATTATACATGATGTGGAGTTACATTGGTTGTGTATTCATATATAAGGATAGGAAAGTTATGTTTGATTCATTCTATGGTCTCTCTTATTCTCTTCTCCCCTCCCTTTGCTTCATTCAGGGTCCAAAATTAATGCAGAGAAATCCCCCAGCATAACAGAAGCAACTTCCACCTCCATTCCTAAGCTGTGATTTTCAGTCAAGAATCTCCATTCTTTGCCTATATGCCCTTGTGCATCTTCCTGTTCTATCACATAACAGTCTTTGTTTCATTCTTATTAGGCAAAAGTGATGCGTGCTCCCTCACAGTTCTACCTCCATCCCACCTCCAAACAATTTCAAAGTGATATTCCCAGGGCTGGGGATATGGCTCAAGCTGTAGCCCGCTCGCCTGGCATGCACAGGGCGCTGGGTTCGATCCTCAGCACCATGTAAAAATTTAAAAAATAAAGATATTGTGTCCACCGAAAACTAAAAAAATAAATACTAAAAAATTATCTCTCTCTGTCTCTTTTAAAAAAAATGACATTCCCACTCTGCAAACTTCACCCTTTCATCCACCACCAAATCAAATTATTCTATCAAGTTAAGCATAATTCAACCCATTCCAAAATCTGTCCTATTTATCTCTGGGCATGCTAATCATATCCAGTAATTTCCTTTAAGGCCAGTTGGGATCTTTTATCTTCAGAAACTTTTCTTCTGTTATATGTCACTTCCCAGTGGAACTCTAATTGCTGGAATATTGAACTTCATGTCTAGAAACAGAAATAGACATTAGCAGATTTATCAGATATCTGTTTAGGTTTCATTATACACAATCAATTGATTCTATAAAAATTTTCACTGAGGGCTGGGGATGTGGCTCAAGCGGTAGCGTGCTCGCCTGGCATGCGTGTGGCCCGGGGTTCGATCCTCAGCACCATGTACAAACAAAGATGTTGTGTCCCCCGAGAACTAAAAAATAAATATTAAAAAAACTCTCTCTCTCTCTCTCTCTCTCTCTCTCTCTCTCTCTCTCTCTCTCTCTCTTTCTCTCTCTCTCTCTTAAAAAAAAAAAATTTTTCACTGAGCACATTGATTAATGCATCAAGTCCATGGATCCTGCCCTACCCCCGTTAACTGGAAGAAATAAACAAAGAGATAAGAACTTGGGTCAGAATGGATTAAATGCTATGATTTCAACAAAATGCAGTATACATACAGTGAATGTGCAGTATGGAATTGTGCAGGGGGGAATCCTCTTCAAGTCTGTCTTCCTTCCTTCCTCCATTATCCTTTTTCTCTCCTCTAATAGTAGCATTTACTGAGTTTAACTACTACGAACAAAAATGACTATCTCATATCTGAGTCACTTATTGAATGAGGTCAAGACTCTGAAAGAATAAATTTTAAATTTTACACTTACCCACAATAGGGCAGCCACTATGGAAACCAGTTTGGTGGTTCATCAAAATGTTAAAGATAGAATGACCATATGAGCCAGCAATTCCATTCCTAGGCATATATGCCAAAGAATTGAGAACAGAAGCTCAATGAATACTGTACATCAATGTTCATAGCAGCACAACAGTCAAAAGGTGCAAACAATCCAGTGGCCACCAACAGATGAATATATAAAATGTGGTGTGTGTGTGCACATGTGTGTGGTATGTATACACATATACCACAGGATATTATTCAGCCTTATAAAGGAATAAAATTTTGATAGTGGTTACATGGATGAAGTTTGAAAACATGATGCTAAGTGAAATAAGGCAGACACAAAAGGACAAATAATGTTATGAATCCACTCATATGAGATTCCTAGGATGTCAAATTCATAGAGACAAAAGTAGAATAGAGGTTACCAGGGGCTGAGAAAAGGGCAAAAGGGGAATGATTGTTAAATAAATAGAGTTTCTGTTTGAAGAGTTAAAGTTCTGGAAATGGATATTGGTGATAATGTCAAGACATTGTGAATGTACCTAATGCTACTGAAATATATACTTTAATATTTTAAATGATAAATTTCATGTTATATATATTTCAATATACTGAAAATGTCTACACTTGGTACTGGAGTAATAGCTCAGCGGTAGAGCACTTGCCTCGCACATGTGGGACACTGGGTTTGATCCTCAGCACCACATAAAAATAAATAAAATAAATAAAGATTTTTTAAAAAGCTACACTTGTCAATGATTGACAAACTGAGGAATAGTTCAAAATAGAGAAATCATTGCTCTAACAAGTGGAAATGGGATGAAATTTAAATGTCCACCGTAAGCATTCTAGGGCTATCTGTTGTGTGTATCCTCACCATAGGAAATAGAATTGTGAAAATAAATTAAGAGGTGATTGTATTTGAAAAGATTTATTTTACCAGGGGTTTATTTAAGCATTCTTTAGGACAGGGAGATGCTTCCCTAGAAAATGTAATCATTAGCAATTGATCATTTAGAACCATAAAGGTTTTTGAGAGCAAAACATTCTTTGGAAGGAGACATCAAGGAGGATCCAAAGCAGCAGCTGAAGAAGCTAGGGATTCCTCTGGAACTGCACAGTCCCATAGTAGAGTCTAGCCCATTTTCAACCCTTTTATCCTACAGTGCACTGGCCCCTTCCAATCCTCACTCAAGAATCCAACATAGGGCTGGGGCTATAGCTCAGTGATAGAGTGCCTGCCTTGAATGTGTGAGGCACTGGGTTTGATTCTCAGCACCACATAAAAATAAATAAAGATCTTTAAAACAAAACAAAACTTCTTTTTTTAAAAAAAAGAATCCAACACACCAGAGGTGAGTTGGAAGGTGGTGTTGAAAGCATGGCTACACTTCCACAGTGATGATCTCAGTTTTCATTTCAACTGTTTAGCTCCTTTTTTGGTGGACTGTGAATTCGGCATAACCCACTTGAATCAAATGTATGAAATATGATATGTCAAGAACTATGTAATGTTTTGAACAACTAATAATAAAATTTTTTTAAAAAAGGATAGAGATCAGGCTTTTTTAATTTGCTGCCCTACAAATATTCCACACATGCTGGGTGCACAATATTATTTACCAAATACGTAAATCAATCAATGGATTAATAACTTTAATAAAAAATGGCAAGGGAAGGTCTAACAAAAATGATTATGGAGCAGCTCTGAAATTGTAATATATAGGAAGTCTACTTAAATCATAAGAGTTTGAATGACACATGATTGAGAGAAATATTCCTCAAAGTGCAAAGTGAGAAATATCTGTGTTTAAGTTTATCCTATCTTCTTCTACAAAAGGGACATATTTTCTATTGCATTTGTTACTGCCTTGTACCCAAATGTACCACATTCACCAGATTCACAATTAATAGTGTTGACAGAATGAATGACAAGGCAAAAAATAGCTCACAGTACTTTTCATTTTTTGCAAGTATGGAAAGCATATTAAACCGTCTGCTGATTAAAAATATGCATGTTTTGACTTGCATATGAATCAAATTAACATACCTAAATCTAACATCTTCACATCATTAGATTCACGGCTATAGTCAATGTAATTTTCCATGTTTTTCCAAATTCACCAATTTTGGAGTGACATAATGAAATTATTAGAAATAGAAACTCACAGAAATGATTTATAACTAAAAACTAACTTCTAGTTTTTCAATTCATTGATGGTGTATCCTCTAAAAAAATAAGAATGCATAAGGTCATTGAAAAATCTAAATTTTTATATTTAAATCTGTTCGAGAAGTACTTACTATAACTGAGGAAAATTAAAATTTGAGGTAAAGGATAAGAATTGCCATCCCCCAGTGTGTTGAATTGGTATTAAGGAAAATACTAGCTGTTGAATTCTAGTAGCTCACTGCCTTATAGAACCTAAAAAGGAGCAAGCACCCAAGTCACAGCTTCTGTAACCACCCCCCATTCTACCTGCATTTGTGCCCTGGCAGATCCCTCACTATCTTCTCTTCTCCATGACTTCCCTTCCAGGCAGGAAAGATTCTCTGTGAACTAGAGAAATACTCCATACAATTACACTAATGGGCCAAAATGTCATCCTAGGAGAAAAAAATGTTCAAACAGCAGATATAGGAAAGACTACCCCAGGTCTGGGGTAAGACAATAGAGGAGTCCAATTACTATTAGAAAGAGACACCCTGTTCCTGCTCTTAACTCCCCAATCCTTCAGGATTCAGCAACCCTGCAGCATCTCTTTGGGACCAAGAATGTAGCTGAGAAGAATCTCTAGCACCCAGCTCCCCACTATTGATATGTCTCTGGCACCCCATAAATGCCTAGCTTTTAGGTCTTCCTAGAGCAGCATTTTCTTTCTCTCCCATTTTCCCCCCTTTGGTAGTACCCAGGACTCACACATGCTAGGCAAGTGCTCTACCTCTGAGTTATAGCCACAGCTCTTAAAGCAGTGTTTTCTAATCTTGTCTGGTGACGAGAATTCTCTAGCGCCATTGACATAAACACAGATTCCTAGGCTCTTTCCCTATACGTTCATATTTATGGATTATTTGGGATCCAGGAATCTGAATTTTAGAAATATCTAGGCAATGGTCTTCACCAGGGAAAATTTTGGAAAATACCAAGCCCAAACATGTTGTCATCATCATGATCATAAATCATGAACCACAAGCACTGGGATAATATGTCCCACCTAGGCGAGCCTCTCCTCAATGCCCAGGGCCAAGCGACCCATCACAGTATCTGAGATTCAAGAGGGTAGAGGAGGACAAGGAGTGGCCAAAGGCAGAGGAGAGGGGGAGGCAGAGGAGCAGATGCCAGAGTCTGAAAGTGAATGCATATGTATTTCAATCCACAGCTGCTTTGGCTCCTGATATAAATCAAAGGAAGAAGGAGGGAGTCACGGGGAGAAAATGTAAACAGCTGGGTAAATTCAATCCTCTGTTAAATATGAATTTTCAGATATTCAAGACTGAAAATGTTACTTGAATTATTCATTTACTGAACTTCCAATTTTATTTTTAGTACTATGATGTGAATGAATCTGAACTGGGCTCTGAGACATGGCGAGGTACTAAGATAAGCACCTGTGTGACAGGTTGCCGCCCAAAGTGAGGTACTTGTAAGTGTTACTCATCTACATGAGGATAGAGCTGGGGAGAGATTTCTATCCTGGCAGGTTTGCTGCTGACTTGCCATAAATTAAAGATGGTTGTAGTTAGAAGATGGTTTCCCCCATAGACACAAAGACCTGGCCCTTCCCTACAATATTGATGAAGAAAATTTGCAATGATGCCTACAGGGTGCTGCATGATAATTTAGAGATAAAGACCACTCGCTTTGAGACGCGAACAAGAAGTTGTGGATTCAATAGAAGCCTGCAGAATCACCCAGCATAAAGAACAGGAAAGCCTTGTTCCAGTTCTCCTTAAAAAGAAGATGGATTCAGTTTTTTTTTTTTTTTTTGTAATTGAATATGTTCCTCATGGTAGTAGGATATGAACTGGCCTTTTACCATCCCATTTAGACCTGTGATTATGCAACCAAATATTAGCAACTCAGTTCAGGCAAGAAAATAGCATGAATTAAAAAAAAAAAAAAGTAAAATCTCCTAGATGCAATTGTTTGAAAATTCCTTCCAGTTTCTGAATAAATTTTAAAAGGTAGAGAAATTCAAAGTTAACTCTCTTCATGTCAGAAATTTATCTTAGCCACTTTAAGAAACCATGGTTCCTTCTGAAGCCAGAATTAGACAGGCAGTCAGTATAGATAGGTAAATCGCGCCAGATAAAATCAAGGAGGCCAACTTCAGTGTGAGAAGTTGAAGACTGTCCTCTGAGGGATTGAAATGCCTTCAGAGCCCTTCCTCCACCCTTATCCAGATAACCTGCCCCTGCTCCAACCTGTTGCTAAGGTAACCTATCCCAGAGATTGTCCCTCCCTACAGGGAGTGGTTAATTGCACCTCCTTTCTGTCCAGATCACTCCAACCTGCCCCCCCACCCAGCCCATCTGCTTCTCACCTTTTGGGCATTCCATGAGCATCTTGCACATAGGCGGGAAGGAGAGAGATAAGGGGAAGAGCGCAGGAGAACAAAGGAAGCCTGGAACATATAAAAAACGCAGAACACCCTAACGTTTTGGGATAGCAGCTATGATCCCTTCTGCCTCCCAGAAAACTCTATGTTACCCCCTTTTTAAATAAACCCTGCTTTATATACTTGCCTCGATGTGATTATCTAATGTTATACTTCAACATGTAAAGAAGCAGGATTCACAGGGACAAGAGGTGGGAGGGAATGGGAGAGAGAAGGGGAATTGCATGGAAGATGGTAGGAGACCCTCATTGTTATGCAAAATTACATATAAGATGGTATGAGGGGGAAGGGAAAAAAGAGAGAGAGAAATGTGTCACAGTAGATGGGGTAGAGAGAGGTGATGGGAGGGGAGGGAAGGAGGGGACAGGAAGGGTAGCAGAATACAACAGACACTAGTATGGCTGTATGTATAAACGTGGCTGTATAACCAATGTGATCCTGCAATCTGTACACGTGGAAAAATAAGAATTCATACCCCATTTGAATCAAATGTATGATATGTCAAGATCATTGTAACGTTTTGAGCAACTAATAAAAATATTTAAAAAACAGTAATAAATACTGGAAAGGATGTGGAGAAAAAGAAACATTTACAGTGTTGTTAGGATTGCAAATTAGTGCAACCACTATGGAAATCAGTATGGAGATTCCTCAAAAGACTAGGCATAGAACCACCATATGACCCAGCTATATTATTCCCCAATATTTATCCTAAAATCATCATATTATAGTAGTACATGTGTGCCTATGTTTATAGCAGCACAATTCACAATAGCCAAACTATGGAAACAGTCTAGGTGTCCATCAACCGATGAATGGATAAAGAACGTGATATGTATACACAATGGAGTTTTATTCAGTCATTAAGAAAAATAAAATTTATGTCATTTGTAGGAAAATGGATGAAACTTGAAACCATTATGTTAAGCAAAAGAAATCAAACTTAGAAAGTCAAGGGTCATATGTTTTATTTCAGAAGTGGAACTAGAGAGAAAAAAAGGAAAAGAAAGGTAAACAGGGAGAAGAGATGGGGCGTAGGATTTCATGAAAATCAAAGAGAGATTAGTAGAATAGAGAAAAAAGGACTAGGAGGTAGGAGGAGGGTACAGAGTGGGGAAATGCTGGGGAGTGATATTGGCCAAATTATATTGTTATATTGTGTGCATGTATGAAAATGTAATAACAAATCCTACCATTATTTATAATTACAATGCATCAATAAAAAATGTAGGAAAAAAAAAAGAAGCAGGATTCATCACTGCTATCACTATTATTGTGACAAACATTCCCAAGGAGTGGAACTGCAGCCAGGAGATGACTTTGGGATAATTAGGAAGTATTTATGAGATTACAAAAATCTGTTAGGTGGCACATGAGCCTCAAAACAGCCTCCTTCCGTAGCTACATAAGCTATGCAAAAGTTACTTAACAATTCTAATTTTCTTCTCTTTTTAAATTTTTTTTTTAATTGTTGATAGATCTTTATTTTATTTATTTATATGTGGTGATGAGCGAATTGAACCCAGTGCCTCACATATGTCAGGCAAGTTCGCTACTGCTGAACCCCAGCCCCAGCCCAACAATTCTCATTTTCAATGATAGTGCCTTAGGTCTTATTACTTTTTCCTTAGTGGTGTGTGTGTGTGTGTAAAATTTTCCATATATATATATAATACAGATTATATATATAATTTTCCATGCCTATTGTGCTGATAAAATTTCAATCACAAAAACTTTCCTTTTAAAACTAACAAGGCTTTTTATCTACCTGCATTGGCCAGATAACGATTGTACAGGCCACTCAGAATTACGGGAAGAGCCGCTGAAACTGGAGCAGCACAGATAAATGACATCCCTGTAGGTGAACCACAGAATTCAGGGCAGTCAGGAGTTTCAGTCTCTTCCCTCGCTTAACCTTGTACCAAAGCTGCTACCGGTAATTTGATTCCCTGAGTTCCTTTCTCAGTTGAAATGGAAACTGAATTTGAGAGAGACAGACTGGGAGAGCGGAGCCACTGTTCTGTGAAGGAAGGGAAACTGCACAAGGCCTTAGAAGATGCAACCTAACTCATTATGCCACCTTTGATCAAAAACCTTCCTATCCTTATTTGAAAGGGTGGAGGGTGGACTGAACCTGTACCATAGAGATTTTGAGATCCTGAAGAAGTCTCCAAAGTCCCTGTTTGGGGAAGTGGGAAACCAAGTGGGTTCTGGGCTGTGGTTCTCTCAGAATTGTTCCGATTTTATCTGTTTATACACTGGGGTTTCATTTTTTTTTAAGGTATTCTATGCTAAAGAAAGTTTGAAAGATTTTTCCCTAGACTAAAACCCCTTTCCTTTCAGCTCAGACACCCTCTGATTTTTAAACATTCAATGATAAGAGGAGACAAATGCCTGCTAAAGCAATCAAAAGTTCTCAGTTAAAGTATTAACAAGATAGCAGTAGAATCCACACAATGAAGAGGTGCTCAGCGGATGTAAAAGAGAATCCCCACAGCCAGGCGTCATGGGACACAACTGTCATCCCAGCAGCTAGGGAGGCTGAGACAGGAGGATCGCCAAAGAGTTCAAAGCCAGCCTCAGCAAATTAGCAAGGTGCTAAGCAACTCAGTGAGATCCTGACTCTAAATAAAATACAAAAAAAAGGACTGGGGATGTGGCTCAGTGGTTAAGTGCCCTTGAGTTCAATCCCTGGTACAAAAAAAAAAAAAAAAAAAAAAGAGAATCCCTTCATGGCACATGGCTCTTTCAGAATAGGCAGTGGACTGTGTCTTTCTATCTTGCCCTCTCACAGCAACCTCCTGTCCTCCCCCAGTGTTCCTCAACTCTAGTGTCCCCATAGAATCACTTGTGGGGGGACTAAATGGTGGAAGGATCTGGGGTCCACCTCTGGAGATTCTGATTCAACAGATGTGGATATGTGAAGATGGATGGCTTAATTTTAAAAAAGAAAACCTATAGGTGATTTTTTAAAAACATTTTTAGTTGTAGATGGAAATAATACCTTTATTTTATTTATTTATATGTGATGCTGAGGATCAAACCCTGTGCTTCACATGTACTGGGCAAGCGCTCTATCATTAAGCTACAACCCCAGCCCTATAGGTGATTTTGATGTGCAACTAGGATTGAGAACCTCTGTTGGCTTCGACTCTGTCCTTTACTAAGATCACTCTTTTAAAAGACATCAATAACCTCCCAACGATGTCCATTGCCACATTTAGGCAGATGATTCCAAATCTAACTCTCCAGAAATAACACCCTCCCATCCAGGACAACTCTTTACTCGCAGACCGGCCTTGTCTCCCAAGATCATCCTGTTGGTGGTGGCACAACACTCCCCACAGTGACTCAAATGCCCAGTGACTTGAAGCATCTTTGACTCTGCTATTCCTGTGCCTCCAACATTCTATCTGCCCCAAATTAACAAACTTCCTCTTACATCTGATCCTAAATCATGTTCTAAGTTTCTGTTCTTACTGTTACTCTACAAAGCAGCTTCTTTTATTCCTAGATAACTGTTTACAAGGGTGTCTTTCACCCATCTTTACTCACTTTGATCCATCCTAGACTAACTCATTAGTCCCTTGCTTGAATAACCACAATGGCTCCCTGCTGCCTGTCTTTAAAAAATATACCCCTTCATCTGACTTTTAGGTTCCATAATAGAAACTCAATCTGTTTCCAGCCTCATCTTGATCACACAGCAACATGAACACAACCCATTTAATAAAGAGCATCATCCTTTTTTTTTAATCAACATGTCCTTAGTTCTCCTGACTATATACTTTCACCTTTACTGTTCTCCAAGCCTAAAATATCCTCCTCCCCATTCTGTGCCACCTCCTCCCTGAGAGCTCTCCAGGTCTCTCCAAATGATTGTCAATGTCAACTAGATTATCCTGGACCCCCTTTGTGGAATTCATTGCATTGTGTCTTGTAGCACCATTATCCTTTGCCACATCTCACCCTCTCTATTGAAGTGTTGCTTCCTCAGTACTTCCTTGTGAGCCTTGAAGCTGAATGGAAAGAGACTAGACTTTTGAATCAGAAAGCCTTCTGTATAAATTCCAGCTCTGCCATCTATCAGCTGTTTGAAATGGTTCAAATTATCTACCTCTTCCTTGTTTTAGTATCCCCATCTGTAAAGTAAGGAAATTGAATATCCAGTTCTTAGGATTGGTGTGAAGTCTTAATGAAATGATGCACATAAAGCACTTGAGACAAGACCATACTCTCAACAAATGGTAGCTCCCACTGGAAGTCGTCCAATGGAGGCTTGACAGGCTTTATCCATAGTAGGTGATGACCGGCTAATCCAGTTTGATGGAAGTGTCCACGATAGATACTCACCAGCTGACCCTTATTACTTGTTAAGAATATCACAGGGCGACTTTTATTTTTGAGGCAATTCTCTGAAGCAGAGAAGTAATAGCTTCTCCTTATTATCTATTTGCCAATCATAAGGGCTGATAGTAGTGGTTAGTTACATGCAAGGTAGTCAAGAACGGGAAGAAAGAGCAGCAAGAAAACTCTGAATTAGAATACCGAGCAAGAAATTTGAAAGACTAAAATGCCTAAAATGTTCAAATAAATATTCCTAAGTTGCAGTATATAAAAGAATAATCCACCATAGCCAGCTAGTTTATGTTGGGGAAGTAAAAATCATTAAATAATACAAAAGCTAATAATATAATACATCAAATCATCAGAACAAATATGAAAAACAAAATTGCTTCTGCAGATGTTTTAAAATGTATTGGATAAAATTCAATACTAAATCCCAACAACATTATTTTAAGAGTAGAAATAGCCAGGTGCCATGGTGCATGTCTATAATCCCAGTGGTTCTAGAGGCTGAGGCAAGAGGATCACAAGTTCAAAGACAGCCTTGGTAATTTAGTGAGGCCCTAAGCAACTTAGCAAGAACTTACCTCAAAATATAAAATAAAAATAAGCTGGGGATGTGGTTCACTAGTTAAGTGCCTCTGGGTTCATCCTTGATAACCCCCCCCCCAATAAAAAGAGTAGAAATAGAACCAGGCGCAGTGGTACATCCCTGTAATCTCAGTGATTTGGGAGGCTAAAATAGGAGGGTCACAAGTTTGAGGCCAGTACTGGCAATTTAGCAAGAACCTGTCTCAAAATAGAAAAATTGAAAATGTCTGGGACTGTAACTCAGTAGTCGAGTGCCCCTGGGTTCAATCCCCAGTATGGAAAAAAGAAAAAAAGAAAGAAAATATTTACACAATATTTTAAAAAGTACCAGATTAAAACCAATAAACAGAATTATATTTAATAATAAACATTGGTGATATCTCCTTTAAAAATATGCACAAAGGAAGGAAAACTGTTTAACATTATTCTAAAAGTTAGGACCAATGCATTAAGATATTATATAACATTGATGGGATACTATATTAATAAAAAATAAATATTTATTTTGTAATGAGATTACCTATAAATTTAAATGTCATATAATATTGATTAAACACAGGCTGAATGTAAGTAGACAGAATCAAAAGTATTCCAATATAATTGTAATCCTCAGCTAGAAACTTTTTAATTTATACATATTTTTATTAGCTAAACTTTTCTAAAAAAATTTGAGATAAGAAAAATTAATACAGAGGGCCCATACACAATAATAAAAAATATAAAACATCTACAAGTAGCCTTAATTAATAATTTATTTAAATAAGAGTAAATTTTTATTGAGATATACTTATTACAGCTGGAGAAAATGGATAATCATACTCTGTGAGCAGAAAGACATTGTTATAAATATTTAAATATTCTCAAAATAATACAGACTTAAGACATTCAACAATTATTTATTGAGCACTTACAATATGCCAAGTAAAATGCTAGGTATTACAGATGTAGCTGTGAACACAACAGCTCTGCCCCCACGGTGTTAAGATTCTTGTGACGTTTTCAGAACAAATAAAATTGTAATATAATATAGCATCAGATGCTAATGTCTGCATTAAATAAAAATAAAACTGGGCTAAGAGATGAAAAATGAAATAAGAGAGAAAACTGTAGAACACAGGAGTCAGGAAAGACCTCTGATGAAGGATCATTTGAGCAGGTATTTGAATAAAGTATAGGAAGAGTGAAACGGCCATCTATCAGGGAGTATTTCTTGCACATGGGAACTATAAATGCAGACTCACACATGCAACCAGGCTTCAAGCAGTTGAGGAAAAATAAGTGATCCAGTGTTGCTGAAGTAGAGTGAGGTGGAGACTGGCAGAAGATGAAGATGGAGGTGATGTGGGGTAGAGCCAGCAGGACTTGGAGACCATAGAAGGACTTTGAGTTTTGTTTTAAGTCAGAGAACAGCCATTTTGACAAGATGAGCGGGTGTTCATTGTTTCCAAGGTCTGTCTAGTCTCAATGCTGAGAACAAACAGGACAGAGATGGTGGGGAAATAGAGCAGTTAGAAGGCTATTTCAATCACTTAGGCTGGAGAAAATGGGCTTATTGTAGGCTGGTAGGGTGGAAGGAATTAGAAATAAATTCTATTTTGGAGATAGACAAAAATAATTTGACAAGGGGTGGAATGTGAAGGGTAAGAAAGAGAAAGGAATCAAGATTGGCCAGTAGGTTTTGTTCTGAAGCAACTAACTGGATCATAGTACTAATTACTTCCATGGGGAAGACTGGGAAAGGAGTGGAAGTGGGAATTGAAACCGAGAGTTGTGTTTTGAACCTGTTAAGTAAAAAATATCGGGCTTCAGGTGGAGATGTTGAGTAGGCAGTTGCTCTAAGAGTCTGAACTGAACATCAGGGGAAGCATCTTGGGTGGTCAGCAGGTACATGGAATGTTATGCCAGAGGATTGTGCAAGGTTATCTCTGGAAACAATGCACAAGGCTCACTAACATTGAGTTTGGGACAAGAAAGAAGACCCAGCAGAGAAGATTTGGGGAGGAAGCTAGTGAAACATGAGAGAATCCAGCACAATTTGGAGTCTTAGAAGCCAAGGAAGTGGTTTAATATAACTCTCATCAAAACATCTATGGTTTATTTTTATTAACTGACACAATGATTTTAAAACTTAACCAGAAAAGCATAATGCACATCCAAGATAATGGACCATTCTGCCACATCCTTCCTTTGTAGCAATTGACATGCACATGATATTTTTATGACCTTGTAAAATGAAAATGAAATCTTTATTACTTAAAAGAAGTTATTTGCTTATGCAAGCGTACTTTCTCCCATATATGACTCCTCAATTTTATTTTTAACTTTGTAGTGCTGGGGATGGAACTCAGGTCCTCATGCATGCTAGGAAAACTCTGTACCTGTGAGCTTTACCCCAAACCCTAGCTCCCCAGTTTTTATACTGGTATACTTCTCTTGGTTATCTTGGTGGTGTCTTCGCATCAAGTTAATAAAATGTAGCATATATGCTTGAGAAAAATTTGTCTAATACATTTTGGCTTTGAAAAACACACTTTGACTCTATTTCGTGTACATCTATGATGCTATAACAGGTCAAAATACATTCTACTGTCTGTATATCAAAGAACAAATTTAAAAAACAATCTATTATGCTATAAAGAAACATTATTAAGCCTTTAGTCAGAAACAAATTATTTGAATAAATGATGTTTCATATTTCTAGTATCTAGAAATATGAAAGCCAAAGTAAGTTCTTACTTCACTCCATCTACGAAAGTAAATTCTAGGTTAAAATGTTAAATATTTAAAATGTTAACAATGGAAACATTTAAAGAAAATATGAATAACTATTTATAAAAACGTTTGAATTTGTATTAAGATTCTTCCCCCCAAAAGTCTATATATCTAATGGATGGCTCAGCATCTCTACTTATAAACTAAATCTTAAAAAAAATAAAGCTTTTTACAAAAATAAACAAAAAATAAAACAGTATAAATAAAACTGTTATTCATAATAGCCTCGAAATGGAAATAATATAAAAGTTTTGCAGACACAGCATACTTGAAATGGCTAAATTAGGAAACAGTTTTCCCTTTCGTAGCCAGAAATAATTCATAATAATGTTACAAAGACGTTTCACTGTGTTCCTATTTCTGCTCAGTGGGAATCCATTTGTAGCTCTGACCCCAATCAGTAAGGTACCTTGTCTACCCAAAGGAGATGAATTTAGTTCCCATCTATACAATGTAGCCAGAACCTAGAGGCCACTGATCAGGGCCCATAGAGAACCCAAATTAAAGGGCTGGAAAACTACCGGGTTGTACAAATAGAAAGGGAAACTTCCTCTGATAATAAACAAGCGCAGTAGGCATTTTTGCACAGCTTATTGAAGGGGAACAAACTCTTCTGTGTGATAAAATTGATAAAGACTATTATTTTCCACAAACTCAAAGCAAAGAATTTCTATGGAGAAATTAGAGTGAAAAGAAAAGAAAATGACAGTCCTGCAAATAATGCCATAGGACAATCCTATTGATCAGGAGGATAAAAATACTCAGGTGAGGTCCAAATTAGGAAAATGTGGACTAGACTGTTAATGAGAAAATGTTCATTTTGTCATATCGCCATGTATTTATTCCTTCATTTATTCATTTATTTATTAGTTGATTCAGAAAATATGTATTGAGTACCAAATATGTATACCAGACTAAGCAATACTAGGAGATACTTCAGCAAAAAAAAATAAAAAATAAAATAAATTATAACAATAAAAATAATAATAATGAAAACAGGCTTTCCTAGAACAGTGGCAAAGCTATGCATTAAAACAATAATAAATCATTATTTAAGCTCAAATGTGCTAATCACTAACAAAAAGTTTTTGAAATCTGAGAGTGAGTGATAGGAGAACCTAATCTAACCTAATGCAAGACAGTCCTTTTCGGGTTTTAATGAGACTTAAAGATGTTTATTTGAACCCCATGATATTTTACCACTGAGCAGCATCCCCAGCCCTTTTTATTTTTTTATTTCGAGACAGGATCTTGCAAAGTTTCTGAGGGTCTTGCTAAATTGCTGAGGCTGTCCTAGAGGTTGGGATCCTCCTGCCTCTTCCTCCTAAGTCTTTGGGATTATAAGCATGTGCCACCAAACCCAAAGAGACTTGAGATTTTAAAAGTGAAAAAGATTTAGCTAGAATAAGAAATTTTATCAAATCCTTAGTGGGGAAGGAACTGTAAACTTAATTATTTGTGTTTTAATGCTACAATATACACCTATTTTCTATACAGTTAAATTAAATATAACTATAGTTTTTGTTCCATTATATGAATTCTGTTATATTTGATATAATTTATTGATTTATGAAGATCCATCCAAATTTATTAGTTTTTTATAAAGACCTAAATTATTATTTCGGATAGATATTCAGGCTGAGAGGAATATTAGGAATGCTAATTATTTAGCCAAAATTCTGGTATTTTACAACATTTACCTCCGCATTGGTGTTCTACCCATTGCCAAGGCATAATCATTTAGCATAGGCATTTCAAATTCATACAGTCATTCAAAATAAGTATGCCCTGATACATGTTATAGGCTAAGCTCTGTTTTTGCAACTGAGATTACAGCGGAGAGGAAGACAGACAAGGTCACTGATTTTATGGAGTTTATATCCTAGTATGAGCTTAAAGTCTATGTTTCTAATGTTCTAATTGACATTCACCACAGGAACATATAGGAGCAATCACTTTACTGTATTGTCATAAACATTTGGTACTTCATTGCTTGACTTTATAATGCAGAAAAGTGTAAAAAATTATCTCATTGTTATTGTGTCTCCCAAAAAAGATATGTTGAAGTCTTGATCCACCTCAGAATGTGACCTTATTTGACCTTATGTAGATATAGACAAGTCTAGATGAAGTCATTAGAGTGAGCTCTACTTCAGCGTGACTGGTATTGTTAGAAAAAGAGGAATTTGAACACAGCCATGCACCCAGGGAAAATGCCATGCGAGAATGAAGGCAGAGACCAGAGTGATACAGCTACAAGCCAAGAAATGCCCATTGCTAGCAACCAACCAGCCAGGACAAGGAGATAGGCACAGGGTAGATGCTCCCACACAGTCTGCGGAAGGAGCCAGCCCTCCATCTCAGCAGACTTTTGGCTTTCAGAGATGCAAGACAGTAAATTTCTGTTGGTGAATCCACCCAGTTTGTGGTTCTTTGTTACATCAACCCTAGCAAACAAATACAACCAGCAGCAAATTGATACTTCTTAATCAGTGTCTTCCTGAAAGCAGAGACTGAAGAAAGGATTTGGGTGCTAACTAATCTTTATTTGACACTTGTGCTCAGGATATGAATATAAATTTTGTACTCAGAAGTATCATCACTGTTTGTTTCTCTTATTTTATCAGAACATTTAGACACAAAAGCTAACCAAGCAAACCAAAAACTTTCAAGGACCATAACGACCTTCATCATAAGTCCCCAGATTTGGGTAATTAACGATTAGAATTGGATACAGAGTGGATCTAGTTTTCGTGGGCTTGATGTTTATTTAAACTTCTCTTTTAAAAATAAAGTACAAAATTACAATGCAAAATTAGATATAAAAGAAAATATTTATTGAGAATAAAAATAAATAAAAAATAAATTACAAATGTTAATAATAATTATAAATAAATGTATAATATATAAATATATTATCAGTATATCTTATTTTGATTTTTAAAAATTCTCTGAAAAGCCTTATGTTACATTTTGTGGGTATATTTTGGCTATAACATAGCTTTCTATAAAAAGAAAATGAATTTTCCTCCTCTAGCATGGTTGGTCAAAATTTGTGTTTTATTATTGATAGAGATGCATAAAACATGTAACCTCACACATAGATGTACTTGCTGCTACAAGATCATGCAGCAGGAACGCAGGAATTCTAATGAAATCTATCTGAGATGATATCCATCTCAAATTGGGGTTTATAATTAAGTATAATGTATTATTAAGTATATTCCTGACAGGAGACAGTTTCTGCCTTGATGAGGCATTGATGAGAACCGAATCTTTTGCTTACAATTTTACATATCTGATCCTTGGAGGCATTTTCCACAGAAGAGCTTCTGGCTCTGAACATTGCAAACCTTGTGTTTTTGGTCTCCTCACGTACTTCCAGTGCTGGGGCTTACAGGGCACATTCTTATCCTGATATGGCCTCTGATCCTAGTCCTTTAATATAACACCTGGTAGGTTGACCCAACAGCTGGAAGGAGGATTACAAGTTCAAAGCCAGCTTCAGTGATTTAGCAAGGCCCTAAGAAACTTAGCAAAAACCTGTGTCAAAATAAAACAGAAAAAGGGCTGGAGGTGTATCTCAGTGGTTAAGTGCCCCTGGGTTCAATCCCTGGTACAGCAGCAACAACAACAACAACAACAACAAGTAATACAATCACCCTATAGGTCTTCAGCTAGAGGAAAGTAAGAAGTAATTTCAAAAATGTCAGTTCATTTCTTAGAGAGTATAAAAAACAGAAACAACCTAATAGATGAGTAGAAATAACAAAGACTTCACAAGCTTGGGCTCTTTTCTACAAAGCTAAAAATGGTTGAGGTGTTCTTCCTAACCAAGAACTATCCTACTCCTGGTTAAACCAGGGGCAATATGGTAAGAGGACATGCTAAGGAAAGGGGTCTGTTTCTTTAACTGCCTTTATTTTTGCTCTTTTGTTTTTGTTTCCTCTTGCTAGTGCAATAAATTACCACAGACTTAACAACTTTAAATAACACAAATACGTCATCTTACAGTTCTGTGGGTCAGAAGTTAGACATGGGTATCACCAGGCTAAAACTGAGCTGCTGCCAGGGTTGAATTTCTCTCTGGATGCTATAGCAGAGAATCTAGTCCCTTGGCTTCTCCACCTTCAAGAAGGTAACTGCTTTCCTTGATTTGTGGCCCCTTTTTTCCATCTTCCAAATCATCTCTGTAGCATCACTCTAACCTTTCCTCCACCATCATTTTTTAATCAGAGCTGGGAAAGATTCTTCACTTTTCAGAACTCATATGGTAAGATCAGCCCACTTGGCTACAAGCCAAGAAATGCCCATTGCTAGCAACCATCAATCCTCACAGTCCTTAACTAATCACATCTGCCAAGTACCTTTTGCCATAGAAGGTCACATAGTCACAGGTTCTAGGGGTTAAAACATGAACACCTTGAGATGTCATTACTCTGCCAACTGCATTTCTCTATATTATGGAATTATGGGAAGCTGCCTTCCCAGTGCCTTATTCTACTGCAAGGAATATTTTATGGAATATCTCCATTCCTAATCCTCTGAAAGGAGAGATTTTCCAACATGGAAGTGTAAGTATGAGGGAGGGGGGATGGGAATGATTTTTCTCTTTTAAAATTAATACTAATAAAGATCATCAGTGGAATCACTCTTTAAAAAAAAAACTCTGAGGGCTATATTTTGTTTGAACTGAGTGGCTCTCTAGCTTGTATATACGATCAAAAGATAAAATACTACTACTTTGATTATTATTTGTCTTGGCCTGATTTTAATGCTGATTATACAATAAAACCAAAGGGCATCAGAGTCCATTTCCAGACTCCTAGGCGGTCCATTTCCTTTCATTGCTACTTTGCCATTTTGTGCTTTCCTGATTTTGCCCAAATATTTGCAATTTGGGTGGGGGCCACAGTTTATCGGCAAACCCAGAATTCTTTTCACCTGAACACTGTTATTTAACTGATAGTCTAACAAAGTCCCTTTGAACTTTACATATCAAAGAAAAAATCACTCTTTTTTAGCCTAACATCTGAAGCAGCTCAGCATACATGGAGAGAGAGAGACAGAGAGACACAGAGAGCTGTCACAGCTGCAACTGACACAGAGACCTACCTGAGACCTCCTGGCAGATTGTCCCTATCGACTGGAGAACCTTAATTTTAGAAAATTATTGTTTTTTTTATAAGACATGGGTCTCTATTAAGTAATGTTTTCCTCTCATGCTTGGCTATTAAAGTTATTTGTAATCAGGACACTAACCTCTAACCTGTTCTTTATTCAAATTGTTTCTGCCCCACAATCAGGGCATTTCTTTGTACATTAAATAATGATTCAATAAATAAATGAATGTCCCCAAAAGACACTGCTGTGTAGTGGATAAGCCCAAATCTATCAAGTTATGGCTTTGCCAGTAGTATCTCTTTGGCCTTGGATACATCACTTCGGTTCTATGGGCCTCAGTTTCCTCATCTAGAAGACATGAGTAATAATGCCTACCTTGTACATTTATTGTAAGAAGTTGAGATAATATATTGAAATCCCTGGAACACAGAAACAGGGATTTCTCTCTGTCAGTAGGAATCATTAACCAGTGCATTGCTCTTTTGATATTACACAGCTAACCTTCAATAATCTGTGTGTGGGTTATTCTTTTTGCAAATTAGCTCCAGCACAGTTTTGAAAATAAGATTTTCCCCACGAACTCCCAGCTTACTCTTGGCTGATTTCCAACCATCAATCTTATGTGTTTATAAAATGCAAATAATTTGACATTAAACTATGTATTAAATTAATAGAAAGGTAAATCTGTGACCACAAATGGGATACATTAAACAACCAAACAATTATGACATTTGGATCCTCTAACCCGTAGTTACTTGCCAAGTTGTTAAATTAACCAGATGTAAATAAACATTTTATTTTTATTGTATTAAAAAGAGAGACAAAAGAGCACAAATAACTGTGCAGGTTTGTAAATTTTAAAAAAATATATATAGCTTACAATTCTTTCATCGTGTCTTTGTATAATCACTAATAGCAATTTTTACCCAGTAGCTTTCCTGACATGTAAAATGTTTGCTGTCACTGCTCAGCTGGGATCATGGGATCAGTCATGTCTAACCTGAGTTCCTTTCCTGGACCCCAGGAGAGAAGAGCTAATGGAATTGTGACTGGTTGATGAGTTATCAGCCACTCCATGAAGCAGAATCCTGTAAATTAATGGAGAAGCGGCAAGGTTAAAGCCATGGGGAAAAGGCTGAAATGTAAATACATGGGGATGGTATAAAAAGCAGTGGTAGAAATCCAAAAATGAACAACTTGGAATGGTAAAGCATCACAAATCCAAATCAAATTAAAGGTATTGCATTTCTGAATTAAAGATATTGCACATTACCAGAGGCCAGTGATAAAGATTCAAAAAGAAATGTATTAAGTATTCCTAGTGTTTATCAAGAAAGAAGAAAATAATAGGAGAAAAAGAAGGCAAAAACCAAAGAACCTTCACTTGGAAGAGCAAGGCTGTGCTTTAGCATCATGAGCCAAACTCCACATCCATCTATGTCGGCTGGCTCCACTACCCAGTTAGGAAGAATGAGGTGCCTGACAAATGTTTTTCTTTCTTTCTTTCTTTTTTTAAAACAATAGTTTCATTGACAAAAAGTTCACTTAGTCTAAAAGTCACTCATTTAAAGTATACAATTCAGTGGTTTTTGTTATATTCAGTGTGTTAGTCAATTTTCTATCTCTACAATGAAATTCCTGAGGCAATTAACTTATAAAGTTTCATTTTGGCTCATATTTCTGGAGCTTCTAGACCAAGATCTGGCATTCCCTTTTCATGGCAAATAATATTCCATGGTATGGTTATACCAAATTTTGTTTTTCCATTCATCAGCTGATGAACATTTGGGTGGTTTTCACTTTTTCACTACTGTGAATATTATGAATTAACATTCATGTACACATTTTTGTGGGGGCATATATTGCCATTTTTCTTGCATGTAAACCTAGAGTGGAACCACTGGGTCATATGACAGTAACTCTATGCTTAATTATTTGATAAATTTCCAGGTTCTTGTCCAAAGTGGTTATATCATTTTATAATCTACCAACTGTATGAAGTTTTCCCATGACCTCACCTGTCAGGCACTCTCATCTTTTAGCTTTACACAACTTCCTCTGTGTGACAGAAGTGAGATTTTATATATATATATATATATATATATATATATATATATATATATATGTATTTTATGATTCTACTATATATGTGACTGACTTTCTTTTCTAGGATGTACTGGAATGAATTGAACTGTGAAAGGAGAATCCCATGTTGAATATGTGTTATGGTTTGGATGTGAGGTGTCCCCAAAAGCTCACGTGTGAGACAGTGCAAGAAGATTCAGAGGAGAAATGATTGGTTGTGAGAGTCTTAACCCAGTCAGTGACTTAATCCCCTGATAGGGATTAACTGAGTGGTAACTAAGGTGGTAGGTGTGGCTGGAGGAGGTGGAAATTGGGGCGTGGCTATGAGTATATATTTGTATTTGGCGAATGGAGTCTCCCTCTGCTTCCTGATCATGTAGCTTCCTTCTGCCACACTTTACACCATGATGTTCAGCCTCACTCAAACCCCAAGGAATGGAGGCTGCTGTCTATGGACTGAGAACTCTGAAACCTTGAGCCTTAAATAAACCTTTCCTCCTTTAGTCACAGCGGTGAAAAAGCTGACCAAAACAATGTGAAATATGTTAAACATATGTCCTGTATTATCACTTAAATAGTAAACTACCCAAAGTCTTCTCATGACCCTTCACCTTGAACTGGCAAACTCTTCCTCATCTTTTGTTTCTCTGCCTGCCTTCTTCCCCAAGTCATTCGTTTAAGATAGGGCACTTTGGGATGAGGCTCTCACAGAACCTGTACTTTCTCTTACCGAATATACATCAGGGTTTTGTTTAGTTTTTTTTTTTTTTTATTGTTACTGGACTAATACCTGCCATGTCCTCTAGTCTGTAAGGCACTGGCCAGAGTGACCTTGGCTGTCTTTCCAACAATATCTTCAGCATCTAGCACATGTGTGTGCTCCACAAGTATATGTTGAATGAAGGAGCAAAGAAGGTTTTCCGTTAAGAGTTTTCGTTTGTTTGGGTTTTGCTTACTCAGCAGAAAACTCCTGAGTGTTTACTTGTATATGAAAAGCCCAGGCTGCACCTCAGCTCTTTGGCACACTCCAAGAGCAGGCTTGTTTTGCCAGCACATTCCTCCCTGAGTCAGCTAATGCTAAGGTATGTTCAATATGTGTCTGAAAACAATCCTAATCTTCCTCAACAGAGGCCAGAGTGTAGCTGAGACAGCTCTTCTGACATTTGGGAAGCTCTGATTCTGTCAGTCATTTTCTGTTCTTTATCATGGTATTTCAGAGGGAAAAGCTGTTTTCCTGTGTGTGAGAACATTCTCTTCCTATCTAATAATGCTCAATTGTCTTTCTGTTCTATTAGTGTGCAGGAAACCACCTGTCCAATTGAGATCAGAGCTGTGGATGTCAAAGTGTCTCATTTTATATAGATGTGCAGTTGTCAGATCAGAGATCAAAGTCTTGCCTTTAATGAAAACAAGTCATTTTTTATCAATATGACTGTAGAATTTATATGAATACAGACATCTGGATCAAATGATTGGCACTCATACTCCCCAAGCTCTCGCTGCTTTAATAGTGACTTGGTTGTCCCCTTTTTATCAAACATCCTAAACTCTGTTCCCTTCTCCACTCCAATTCTGCTCCTTCCACTGTGGTTCCTGTACTAGGAATTTTATAATGGGGTTCCATGGGTCATGTTTGAGAGATATGTTTTATTTGACTAATAGCATATAAAAATTTTTGGATTCGTGGCCAATATTTTAAAAGTGGAAAATTTCACATAAATATTTGCATCTACTTCTAACTTTTGAAAATTCATGCACTAGCAACACTGAGTAGTATCTCCAAAGGCAGACCGACTCGGGATCTGTATGCCTGTCCAACTTCCGTAATTCCTGTTTGTCACCCCCACCCCTCCACACACACACAGACCATGAGACAGCAGCCTGGGAGAGGTCAGGCCTGACTATCAGAGCTCTACCCTAACCACAGTCCCAGTCCCCGGCATGGACTAAGTAGACTGAAGGCCTGAGAGTGGACCAGAAAATGGACTTTTGGAACCCAGTAATTTGTACTTGGGCCCTTGAGTCAAGAAATGCAACTCTGGGTATAGGAAGATGGCGGCCAAGGGAGTGCAGCACACCAGTACGCTGCGCCACTGTGCGGGAGAAACACGAGGTGAAATGGCTGAAGGCTACCTTGGTGGGAATCCCCAGTGAAATTGAGGTGCTCCAGAATCTAGAGGTCAGAATTCCAGCGCGCGGGATTCGGCTGCAGGGGCTTGGTCGCGGGCGATCTCTCCGCACGGAGGGAAGCAGTACCTGGTCGGCGGACCGCCCCGTGGATGGAGTCTGGGACGCGCCCGAGTTAATTAGCCGCGAGGTACCGGAGAGGGATTACAGCGAAGCGGATTCTGCAGGCTCCTGCCAGTGGCACACTGGCCGCGCTGAGTGCTGAATTCCAGTTTTGAAATAGAGGAGAGAATCAGTCCAGTTCGATTCCCGACACCAGTGGGAACACGGAGGAGGACTGCAGCCGCCATCATGGAGAGCTGATGCAATCATCCCTGTTTTCTACTGATCTCAGCTCATTCAACTACAGAACAGGTGATTCCAGGCTGGTATTTGCCTGCGTCGCGCAGACAGATCGCTCAGGCTCGGGATTGGAAACTCTGAGGAGAATACTCTTCAGGCCTCACCCCTGGCAAGGCGGGCGCCGGGCTTTGAGCGGCCAGATTCTAGTTCCCCGGGTTGCTTTGGCCCAGGGCGGGAGATCCTTCTTGGCCCGGGGCTAGGGAACCTGCGGCGACTGCGTCTTTGACCCTGCCCCTGTCTGAGCGTACACTGAGCTGGGAGAGGTTGGAGCTGCCAGGCTCGGGCTCCCGGGGCTGCCTGGGCCTGAGGCTGGGGTACCTCTGTGGAGCCTGCTCCGAGCAGAGTGTGGCAGGGATCGGAGAGGCTGGGTTCTGGCTCTCGTGGCTGCTTGAGCCCAGGGCCGCGGAGCCTGCGGGGACCGCGAGCTGAGTGAAACTTGCGACGAGGGGCAGCGGGACTCTGTCTCCTGGAACAGTTTTGACCCGGAGCTGGGGAGCCCGCGGGAAGTGCGTCTTAGACTCTGCTCCCAGGGGAGCGTGCACCGAGCAGGGAGAGTTTGGTGTGGCCAGGCTTGGGCACCGAGCAGGGAGAGTCTGGTGCGGCCAGGCTTGGGCTCCCGGGGCGGCTTTGGCCTGGGATGGGGAACCCGCGGCGGTAGCCCTGAGGAGCCAGCTCCTAGCAGAAAGTGGCGGGGATCGGAGAGACCGGCTCCTGGCTCCCGAAGCGGCTCTGGCTCAGGGTTGGGGATCCTACAGGGACTGCTTCTTGTTCCGGGTCCTGCTGGGTGCTGCGGGGGCCTGGAGGGCAGAGTGGAGCTGCCTCCTGTGCCCAGAGCAGGCTAAGGGTCCCGCCGGTGTGGTATCGCGACACCCCAACTGCAGCTGGGGCCGAGGAGAGTAGCCGCCCACGCCTGGAACAGGACCAGCAACCCGACGGCAGGGTAGCCAAGTCAACCCACTTGGAGTGGAGGCCGTGAAGAGCTGCCGTCTGACCCTGCAAGGTAGGCAGTCCTGCGTCCCACTGGCAGGACAGGCTCGGCAGCCGGCCAGTGTGGTGGACGAGTAGCATCGAGGCAGTCACGTCACACTGGTTGGTGTGGGGGTTGAACAGAGCCGCCGCCAGCGTCCGGAAGGAGCCCAGAGACCCGTTGGAGAGGCAGTTAGGTACCCCCACTGGGAGTGGGGGTTGAGCAGAACTGCCGCCCAGGCCCGCAGGGTGGGCAGATCTGAGACCCACCGGCGGAACAGGCTTGGAGGCCGACCAGCGTGGTAGACACGTCACATCAATTGGAGTAGGGGTGGAGAAGAGCTGCTGCCCACGTCTGGATCAGGACCAACGATCCGAGGATGTGGTAGGAACATCACCGCAATTGGAGTGGGGGCAGAGTAGAGCAGCCACCCGTGCCCGCACGGCGGGCAGACCTACGACCAACCAGCGTAGTGGATAGATCACCCTGATTAGAGGAGGATCACAGCCACTACCCACCCTACAAGAGAGATATCCCAAATATACAAGAGCAACATAAATAAACAGGGGGAAAAATTTCAAAAACACAACAGTTTCACGAAGCAGAAAGAAACGCAAGCAACATGAAAAGACAAGGAAAGAAAGGACCACAAGCAATGCAGGTCAACTCAACTCTAGAAGAGGTAATAGCTGCAACAGATGGAATGTCAGATAAAGAGTTCAGGATATACATGCTTCAGATGATCTGGAGTCTCAAGGAAGACATGAGACAGCAAAATCAGACAATGAAAGATCACATTGACAAGGAACTACAGAAACAAATCCAGGAAGTAAAAGATCAATTTCACAGGGAGTTAGAAGTAATAAAAAACAAACAAATAGAAATCCTAGAAATGCAGGAAGCAATAAACCAACTTAAAACCTCAATTGACAATACTACCAGCAGAATAGATCACTTAGAAGATAGAACATCAGACAATGAAGACAAAGTATTTCAACTTGAGAAGAACATAGACAGTTCAGCAAGACTGCTAAGAAACCATGAGCAGAACATCCAAGAGATATGGGATAACATTAAAAGACCAAACTTAAGAGTCATTGGGATACAGGAGGGCACAGAGCTCCAAACCAGAGGAATGAACAATCTATTCAATGAAATAATACGAGAAAACTTCCCAGACTTGAAGAATGAAACAGAATCCCATATCCTAGAAGCCTACAGGACGCCAAAAGTGCAAAATCATAAGAGATCCACACCTAGACACATTATAATGAAGATGCCCAACATACAGAATAAGGAGAGAATTTTAAAAGCTACAAGAGAAAGAAAGCAGATTACATTTAGGGGCAAACCAATCAGGATAACAGCTGATCTCTCAACACAGACTCTGAAAGCTAGAAGATCCTGGAATAACATTTTTCAAACACTGAAAGAAAATGGGCTCCAACCAAGAATCGTGTATCCGGCGAAATTAAGCTTCAGGATGGAAGATGAAATTAAAACCTTTCACGATAAACAAAAGTTAAAAGAATTTGCAGCTAGAAAACCATCTCTTCAAAAAATCCTTGGCAAAACATTACAGGAAGAGGAAACTGAAAATAACATTGAAAACCATCAGTGGGAGGTAGGACAGTAAAGGGGGGAAAGTAACCAAAGAGGAAAACTAATCAGGTTTAGTAACATAAACAAACAAATATGACTGGAGGAACAAACCAAATCTCAATAATAACCCTAAATGTTAATGGCTTAAACTCACCAATTAAGAGACACAGGCTAGTCGAATGGATCACAAAACAAGATCCAACAATATGTTGCCTACAGGAGACGCATTTGATAGGAAAAGATATACATAGACTGAAGGTGAAAGGCTGGGAAAAATCATTCCACTCATATGGACTGCGGAAAAAAGCAGGAGTGTCCATACTCATATCAAACAAAATAGATTTCAAGCCAAAGTTAATCAAAAAGGATAAAGAGGGACACTGCATACTGCTCAAGGGAACCATACACCAACAAGACATAACAATCATAAATATATATGCCCCAAACAATGGTGCAGCTACATTCATCAAGCAAACTCTTTTCAAGTACAAGAGTCTAATAGACCACCATACAATAATCATGGGAGACTTCAACACACCTCTCTCACCACTGGACAGATCTTCCAAACAAAAGTTCAATAAGGAAACTATAGAACTCAACAACACAATTAACAACCTAGACTTAATTGACATATATAGAATATACCACCCAACATCAAGTAGTTACACATTTTTCTCAGCAGCACATGGATCCTTCACAAAAATAGATCATATATTATGTCACAGGACAACTCTTAGACAATATAAAGGAGTAGAAATAATACCATGCATCCTATCTGATCATAATGGAATGAAACTGAAAATCAACGATAAAAGAAGGAAGGAAAAATCATGCATCACGTGGAGAATGAACAATAGGTTACTGAATGATCAATGGGTCATAGAAGACATCAAGGAGGAAATTAAAAAATTCTTAGAGATAAATGAAAATACTGACACAACATATCGGAATCTATGGGACACATTGAAAGCAGTTTTAAGAGGAAAATTCATTGCTTGGAGCGCATTCCTTAAAAAAAGAAAAAACCAACAAATAAATGATCTCATATATCATCTCAAAATCCTAGAAAAAGAAGAGCAAAATAACAGCAAAAGAAGTAGAAGGCAAGAAATAATTAAAATCAGAGCTGAAATTAATGAAATTGAAACAAAAGAAACAATTGAAAAAATTGACAAAACCAAAAGTTGGTTCTTTGAAAAAATAAATAAAATTGACAGACCCTTAGCCATGCTAATGAAGAGAAGAAGAGAGAGAACCCAAATTACTAGCATACGGGATGAAAAAGGCAACATCACAACATACACTTCAGAAATACAGAAGATAATCAGAAATTACTTTGAATCCTTATACTCCAATAAAATAGAAGATAGTGAAGGCATCGATAAATTTCTTAAGTCATACGATCTGCCCAGATTGAGTCAGGAAGATATAGACAACCTAAACCGACCAATAACAATAGAGGAAATAGAAGAAACCATCAAAAGACTACCAACTAAGAAAAGCCCAGGACCGGATAGGTATACAGCAGAATTTTACAAAACCTTTAAAGAGGAACTAACACCAATACTTTTCAAGTTATTTCAGGAAATAGAAAAAGAGGGAGAACTTCCAAATACATTCTACGAGGCCAACATCACCCTGATTCCTAAACCAGACAAAGACACTTCAAAGAAAGAAAACTACAGACCAATATCTCTAATGAACCTAGATGCAAAAATCCTCAATAAAATTCTGGTGAATCGGATTCAAAAACATATCAAAAAAATTATATACCATGATCAAGTAGGATTCATCCCTGGGATGCAAGGCTGGTTCAATATACGGAAATCAATAAATGTTATTCACCACATCAATAGACTTAAAAATAAGAACCATATGACCATCTCGATAGATGCAGAAAAGGCATTCGACAAAGTACAGCATCCCTTTATGTTCAAAACTCTAGAAAAATTAGGGATAACAGGATCATACCTCAACATTGTTAAAGCAATCTATGATAAGCCACAGGCCAGCATCATTCTGAATGGAGAAAAATTGAAGGCATTCCCTCTAAGATCTGGTACAAGACAGGGATGCCCTCTCTCACCACTTCTGTTCAACATAGTCCTCGAAACACTGGCCAGAGCAATTAGACAGACGAAAGAAATTAAAGGCATAAAAATAGGAAAAGAAGAACTTAAATTATCACTATTTGCAGACGATATGATTCTATACCTAACAGACCCAAAAGGGTCTACAAAGAAACTATTAGAGTTAATAAATGAATTCAGCAAAGTGGCGGGATATAAAATCAACACGCATAAATCAAATGCATTCCTGTATATCAGCGACAAATCCTCTGAAACGGAAATGAGGACAACTACTCCATTCACAATATCCCCCCCAAAAATAAAATAACTGGGAATCAACCTAACAAAAGAGGTGAAAGACCTATACAATGAAAACTACAGAACCCTAAAAAGAGACATAGAAGAAGACCTCAGAAGATGGAAAAATATACCCTGCTCATGGATAGGCAGAACTAACATCATCAAAATGGCGATATTACCAAAAGTTCTCTATAAGTTCAATGCAATGCCAATCAAAATCCCAATGGCATTTCTTGTAGAAATAGATAAAACAATCAGGAAATTCATATGGAATAATAAAAGACCCAGAATAGCAAAAACAATGCTAAGCAGGAAGTGTGAATCAGGCGGTATAGCGATACCAGACTTCAAACTATACTACAGAGCAATAGTAACAAAAACAGCATGGTACTGGTACCAAAACAGGCGAGTGGACCAATGGTACAGAATAGAAGACACAGTAACCAATCCGCAAAACTACAACTATCTTATATTTGATAAAGGGGCTAAAAGCATGCAATGGAGGAAGGATAGCATCTTCAACAAATGGTGCTGGGAAAACTGGAAATCCATTTGCATCAAAATGAAACTGAATCCCTTTCTCTCGCCATGCACAAAAGTTAACTCAAAATGGATCAAGGAGCTCGATATTAATTCAGAGACACGGCGTCTGATAGAAGAAAAAGTCGGCTATGATCTACATACTGTGGGGTCAGGGCCCAAATTCCTCAATAGGACACCCATAGCGCAAGAGTTAACAACCAGAATCAACAAATGGGACTTACTCAAACTAAAAAGTTTTCTCTCAACAAAAGAAACAATAAGAGAGATAAACAGGGAGCCTACATCCTGGGAACAAATCTTTACCCCACACACTTCAGATAGAGCCCTAATATCCAGAGTATACAAAGAACTCAAAAAATTAGATAATAAGATAACAAATAACCCAATCAACAAATGGGCCAAGGATCTGAACAGACACTTCTCAGAGGAGGACATACAATCAATCAACAAGTACATGAAAAAATGCTCAACATCGCTAGCAGTCAGAGAAATGCAAATCAAAACCACCCTAAGATACCATCTCACTCCAGTAAGATTGGCAGCCATTAAGAAGTCCAACAACAACAAGTGCTGGCGAGGATGCAGGGAAATGGGTACACTTGTTCATTGTTGGTGGGACTGCAAAATGGTGCAGCCAATTTGGAAAGCAGTATGGAGATTTCTTGGAAAGCTGGGAATGGAACCACCATTTGACCCAGCTATTCCCCTTCTCGGTCTATTCCCTAAAGACCTAACAAGAGCATGCTACAGGGACACTGCTATATCGATGTTCATAGCAGCACAATTCACGATAGCAAGATTGTGGAACCAACCTAGAAGCCCTTCAATAGATGAATGGATTAAAAAATGTGGCATTTATACACAATGGAGTATTACGCTGCAATAAGAAATGACAAAATCATAGAATTTGGAGGGAAATGGATGGCATTAGAGCAGATTATGCTAAGTGAAGCTAGCCAATCCTTAAAAAACAAATGTCAAATGTCTTCTTTGATATAAGGGGAGTAACCAAGGACAGGGTAGAGACGAAGAGCTGGAGAAGAAGAATAACATTAAACAGGGATGATAGGCGGGAGGGAAAGTGAGAGTTAAGGGAAATTGCATGGAATTGGAAGGTGAGCCTCAGGGTTATACACAATTAAATATAAGAGGAAAGGAGGAGTAGGAGAAAAATTATATAAGTGGAAGAAACGATTTATAGTAGAGGGGATGGAGAGAGAGAAGGGAAGGGGAGGGGAGGGGAGGGGTGAGGGGACAGTGGAGAATGGGATAGACAGCAGAATACATCAGTCACTAGAAAGGCAATTTGTAAATCAATGGAAATGTAACTGATGTGACACAGCAATCTGTATACGGGGTAAAAATGGGAGTTCATAACCCACTTGAATCAATCTGTGAAATATGGTATATTAAGAACTATGTAATGTTTTGAACAACCAACAATAAAATAAAAAAAAAAAAGAAAGAAACTGTGGTATATATACACAGTGGAATATTACTCAACATTAAAAAAGAATAAAATCATGGCATTTGCAGGTAAATGGATGGAGTTTGAGAATATTATGCCAATAAGCCAATCCCCCAAATACAAATGCCAAATGTTTTCTCTGACAGGAGGATGCTGATCCATAATGGGGATGGGGGAAGGAGCATGGGAGGAATGGAGGAACTTTAAACAGGGCAAAGGGAATGGAGGGGAAGTCAGGAGGTGTAGGGGTAGGAAAGATGGTAGAATGAAATGGACATCATTACCCTAAGTACATGTATGAAGACACAAATGGTGTGACTCTACTTTCTGTACAACCAGAAACATGAAAAATTGTGCTCTATATGTGTAATATAAACTGAAATGCATTCAGCTGTCATGTATAACAAATTAGAATAAATAATTTAAAAAATTAAAAAAAAAAAAAAAAGAAATGCAACTCTGTGTGGCCCTCCTCCCAGAGCTGAAGTTTGCCTGCCTTCATGACAAAGTCAGGCGCTTAAATATCAACAATGCCAAGGTTTCAGAGCCAGCGGTGCCACCTCCTCAGGAAAGAGGAAGACACCCCAGAGCCACATCTGCATACCCGAGCCCCAACGCTGGCCTCCAGTGAGATCCAGGAATGCTCAAGAATGCCTCACATAATCATAATGAGGCACTGATGTTTACTAAGCCTCCTAGAATATTCCAGAAATGCCCTGCCATGAGCTCAGATCCTTACAGCAATTCTTTGGGGGAAACTTGGCTGTGAGGATTTGAGGTCACAAGGGATGCTCCGCCAGGGCAGGGCTGTGTCACCACACCTGTGACCTGTGCAGTCAGGATCTTGAGGTGAGGCCCTCAGGGGCTGAGTCCGTGCTTTCCCCACTATTCCTCACTCTTCCACATGTACCCCACATACTTTCCCATCCTAAAAGACTTTTCAGTATTATTAGGGTCTTGGGGGCTCAGAGGTGAGGGCTATATTTACTCAGGGCTCAACATGTGCCTCTTAGAAGAACTTACATGGCTTGTGCTGCTGTGGATGTCAGAGGATCTTAGAAACGCTTCAGTCTTAAAGCAGCAGGTATGAACGGGTGGAAATCGAGTTCCCAGGGACTGGTGATTCTTCCCTCCACCAAAGGTTCCCTGGGTCTTGTCTTTTCCCTTTATTTTTACCGTTGAGGGGAAGGCCAGAAAGGCTCTCTTCACATTCTCTGTTTTTCCTGAATGTTCATGTCAGCTGGCTCTTGTCTTTTCCTGAACATTTGTGAGCCACTGATGTCCCCTGTTAGATGCACTGCTTTCAGGGCTGACTTCCAGGCAGGATTAAAGATATGCAGGCCTGTGCAAGTGTTGGCTCACGGCAGTGCACCACATTTTTAAAGGCCAAGGGAGCTGCTGGAGTATGAAATGACATATCTTTACAAATGACTGACCTCATTTCAGTCTATAAAAATGCTAGGCTCATTATTTATGTGGATTACCTATCTTCTTAGTACAAATCTTGGAGAGAAATTTTTGTCTTTGCCACCTAATGTTACGTTTTTTTAAAAAATTCTATTTCTGTTACTTGCAAAAACATCTAGCTCCAAAATGTTATGGTTACCCTGCAAAAGATGAAGCACTCCCACAGCTGAGAGGATAGGTGCAATCAGACAGGAGTTCAGCAGCCCTGTTGCCTACTCTGTCCTTTCTTGTTGGAGGTGGGGGGGGGGGTGTCTGTAGGACACATGGTGATGGGTGTGTGAGGCAGGTAATGGATAGGGAAGCTCTCTTAACATCGGATTTGGATAGCCATGGCTCTCAATTTAAAAACTGGTAAGTTCAGAAAAACGTGAGCTTATATAAGAAACTGATATAAATAGCCTTACATGTTAGTGAGTGAGGCAGTTGGTCACTAGATGGCATAATTTGAGGCTTATACTAAAAGCAGCCTGTTTTAATACAGTTAGAGTCAGATTGGTTACTGTGACTCACAGTTCTGTTCATCCAAGGATTATAAGGCAGAGAAAAATCAAACATAGACTAGGCCAGACTAAAGAGGTAGGGCCTAAAATAGAAATGGCATGGGATTTAGAATTTCAGCTCTGCCATTATTTGCTGTGTGTGCTTCAGCAAAACACCCTCTCTGAGTCTCATTTTCCCCCTTCTCTACAATAAATTTAATTATATTCACTTCACCAGATTGTGCTAAGGGTCAAATCCAAAAATGGTAGTGAAAGCATTGATGCATTCCTCCTGGTTCCCTTAAATTCAGGCTATGATCCCACCTTTACCTGGCTGAGGCTAGCTGTAGCCACCCTTCACTTTCTGCTGTCTTTCTCTCTCGGAGCCTCAGACTTTCTTTCTCTCTCGGAGCCTCTCCCTGTGATCTGTTTGTAGTTTCCCCTGATCCTATTTCTGAGTTATATTGTGCTTGCTAGTCAGATCACAGGGAGAAAAGTGAATAAACAATACTGAAAAATGTAAGTACTAAGAGGAAGAATGAAAGACAGGACCAGGCTGTGTTTGCCAGTGGTTGAATTGTGCACATGTTGGTACTGAAATGCAGCTGCCAACTTGCTGTCACCCCAAAATGAGTCATCTGTAAAGAGCCATGTCCTCCGATCCCCATCTAGAGTGTGTAGGATCAGAGGGATGCAGGATGCAACCACAGCCAGGTGAAGTGCTCAGCCTCTGCACTGAGCTGACCACTTAGGGATCTGCCCCGCACTTGCAGGCCACCCAACAAATATGTGCCCCCGCTGCCTCAGATGTGAATTGGGGAGATGAATAATACATCCTACTTGTAAACGTTAGTGTTAATATAAATGTCAGAATTGGTGTAACTTCAGCTTTTGGGCCATGGGAGATGAATTTGTTCAGGTCACATTCTACTGGTTACAAAGAGGAGACACCACTCAGGCAAGGTTGAGAAGATGGGGATCATGAAGACTGGAAGGTATAGCCAGGTCACGTGGAACGTTCCCTACATGCACTCACTCAAGCACCTGCATGCACAAGGAAATTTCATCAGAATGTCCCTCTGCATTTGCCCCAGTCTCCATGTGGCAGGTCAGAGTCCTCTATTTCTCAAGGTTTCTGTTTCTCCCTACAACTTGACTTCAAGTGACGCCAGCCCAACATGGGCCAGTTCCAGTCCAGACTCCACTGGGCCTTACATATCCGATGCCCGTGGTCATGTAACCACAGCACTGCATTTTTTTTTTCCAGCTGGGTTCTAGAGAGACACTGGTTGGGTCCAGGCCAGATGATGGATTGGTTCCTCTGGGCTCACATAGGGTACCCCCCTGCATCAGGCTGTGATTGGTGAGTGTGGGCCCCTTGACATTGCAATCTCTCTGTCCAAAGAAGACAAGGTGAGCCCAGTGAGCCAGCAGCAGGAGTTCCACCACAAAATTTCAGAACACAAATTTTTCTTTAACCATGAATGCTGCCGAATTTTGATTTTCATAGTAAAGTCTTTACAAAATACATCACTCATTCTCCCATGTTTTATAAAGCCATTTATTTCTGACAAAAGCAATGCATACATATTTTATAACTTTTGGAAAATAAACAGAAAGAAGAATACTAAAAACAAAAAACAACTGACAAAGTTTAACTATATTAATACTTTTATTTATTTCTTTTCCCCCTCCCCCTGTATGTTTTTTCATGATTGAGGTTATAATTATTCTTTTGTAACATAGTTTTTCTTGATTTGGGCTGTCCAGGGACAAATCCTGAAATAAAGATTCAAGGCACATCATCTGTTTTTCGTTTCATTTTTAATTGTCACATAATAATTGTATATATTTATGGGGCACAGCAGGATGTTTTGGTACATATATACTTTGCATAATGATCAAATCAGAATAATTAGCATATCCACCACCTAAAGCATTTACTATTTCTTTGTGGTGAGAACAGGAATTATTTCATTTGCCACAACACAGATGAACCTGGAGAACATTAGTTGAGTGAAGTAAGCCAGGAACAGAGGGACAAATACTTCATCTCACTCATGTGTGGAATCTGAAGAAGTTCATCTCTGAAGTAGAGAGAAAAAATGTGTTTACCACAGACTAAGGAAAGATTGGAGGGGTAGGTGACGGGGTTGGCAGATAGGAAGAGGTTGGACAACAGATACTGAGTCACTTTATTTATTTGTTTGTTTATTTATTTGTTTTTGCAGTGTTCAAGATCAAACCCAGGGCTTTGCACTACTAGGTGAAAGTTCCACCACTGAGCTACATCCCGAGCCTCTACGTAATTGATTTTTAAAAATTATTAATTAATTAATTAATTTTAATTAGGTATATATGACAGTGAAGCCAGATTTAAAGTTAGGTAGTCAGTGTAGTTAGGTAAATCGGGTCTAATACCGAGTGAAATCTAAAATGGAGGCCATGCTGGGAATGACTCAGGAAAAACACAGGACAATGGAATGTTAATGGAGCCCAGGAAACAGCCCCCAACAGATTTGAAGGTAGCCCATCTCAAAGAAGTGATAATGAAGTCCTTCCTGCCCAGATGACTTCTTTGGCCCACCTGTGTCCCAACCCCTCCCACCTACATTCCATCACCAAAACTATAAAAAAGGGAACACATTTGCCCGCCAACTGGATTCCACCTATTGGGTCCCCTTCTTCCTCCGGGAGAAGTCTTTTCCTCTGTCCTCTAATAAACTTCTACTTTCTACTCTGACCTTGCCTCGGCGTGCTTCTTTGGTGTTATTCTTCAACATCGGGGAAGCAAGGACTCGTCACCGGTCAACAGCGGTAACATATTTTGGAGGTCCCACCGAGATACCGAGGTAAGCGCTTCTCTACGCACCCCATGTCTGTTTGAGGTGCATCTTTCTCTTTCTTTCTGGAGGGTAAGGTGGGCACCCGACGGCTACTTAAACGCAATTAGTGCAGCCGCCACTCTACAAGACTCGGGTGAGAGGTTTCCCGGCCTAGGCAGCTCTCAATCACCTGTTCAATACAGAGCAGGCATGTTGGGTTCTGTCAAAGCCGCTTCCGACTTTTCTGTCTGGGCCCGGAGAGCAATTGGCGTGAGTACACAGTGTCCCGAATCCCGATCTGCCTCGGATGCGTGGAGGTGGAGGAAAGAGTTTGGAACAACTGCGGAATTCCGGTCTGGGCTACCCTCAGACGTTTCCAAAGGTTCCTTTCTCTTGAGCCCCCTCCCAACAACCCTCAGGGGTATCTAGGGTGATCGGTAGATGAATGGCACTGAGGGAAAGCCCCAATCACATTTGCCTCCGTATGGGCCATGCAACACTCCCAACCCCGCATCCAATCCCTCCTGGATGTTCCCCTTCCTTCGCAGGTCAGAAATGTTAGCAATTCAGGCTGTAGGACTGAGAAAAAGGCATAAAATAATTAGTAAGATCTGCCCAGGTTCCTTAAGGTGCATAGGTAACTTTCAATAGTCTGTTTTACCGCCCCAATGTTTAAAATGTGCTGTGTTCCTTAAGCTGCTAAGAGAGGCATTTTTAGAATCAACTCCTCTGGTAATCTGCTACCTTACAACCAGTAGATATCCCTTAACACTTAGGCGGCTCCTTTAGTCTACAGAGCAAAGGCAACAAAAGTGCACAATTTTCTTTTTCAATGGGTTTTAGTGGCCGGGAGGATAAGCAGTAAGGCCCTTAAGTCTGAATCCTCCCCGGGTCTCTGGCACAGGGCAAACTGAGACCCTAGCAGTTTGCTAAAGGGGACCAGAAACCCCTTGGCAAAGCAAGGTGAGAGACGGGTTTTCTGGACCGTTTAGGAGGCTCAAGCTTAGGGAGATCAACAGTTTTCTCCGGCGCGGGCGCCTGAGTTCTGTTTTTTTCCTCTCTTCACTCAGATGGGAGCCTCACTCTCTAATGCGTCAGGTACGCCACTTACCTGCGTATTGAAAAATTGAGATAAATTTGACCCTCAATCGCTCAAGAAAAAGCGCCTCATTTTCTTCTGCCGCCAGGCCTGGCCTCAATACAAACTCCCTGAAGGAGAAACCTGGCCACCAGAGGGAAGTATCAATTTTAATACTATTTTACAACTTGATAAATTTTGCAAAAAGGAAGGGAAATGGTGTGAGGTGTCATATGTTCAGGTTTTCTTTGCACTAAGGGAAAATCCTAAATTATGCAAATTATGTCCACAGTGTAAAGTAGACTTAGCTATGGTATCTGCCATGAAGAGAGAAAGTCTTGGGGACTCACCTACTGAGGAAAAAGAATCAGGAGAACCCACAAAATCCCCATCGGCTGTTGGTGCGCAACAACAGCCTTCCTGTCCTCCATATCCTGGCCCCCCTGCGTCTGCCCCAACAGACAAACCAAATGTATTACCTCTCCAGGAGATGCCAGGAGGAGAATTTGGGCCAATCAAAGTGCATACCCCCTTCTCCCTTCAAGACTTAAGGCAGATAAAAACTGATTTGGGGAGATTTTCAGAGGACCCAGATAGATATATTGAGGTATTTCGAAACTTATGCCAGGCATTTGACCTTGCCTGGAAAGATATTATGCTATTACTCAACCAGACCTTGACTTTCAATGAGAAAGAAGCAACTCTAAGAGCAGCTGAGGAATTTGGGGATGAACTACACCTTGCTCCTTCCCCAGCAGAACAGGCTAAAAGCAAGCCTAATTACCCAACTGGAGCACAGTCAGTTCCCAGAAATGATCCTGAGTGGGACCCAAATGATGAGCAAGACGCTTGGAAAATTAGCCATTTTCAAGTATTGATCCTTGAAGCCCTTAGGAGAATCAAGCAAAAGCCCATTAACTATTCTAAGATTTCAGAAATTATTCAGGGCCCCCAGGAAAGCCCTGCTATTTTCATGGAGAAACTCAGAGAGGCAATGAGAAAACACACCACCGTGGATCCTGAATCCACAGAGGGCCAACTACTTTTAAAAGACAAATTTATCACTCAGTCAGCCCCAGACATCCGGAGGAAGTTACAAAAATTGGCATATGGCCCTGATCAATCTTTAGATAACATCCTCCGAATTGCTACTTCGGTTTTCTATAATAGAGATATAGAGGAAAAAAAGGAGAAAGAGCGTAGAGACAGAAAAAGAACTGAAGTGCTGGTATTTGCTCTCAGAGGAGTAAGCTCCCAGGGTGCAGGAGGACGAAATGCTCCTCAATCCACGAAAGGGACTTGTTTCCAATGTGGAGAAGAAGGACATTTCAAACGGGATTGCCCAAAGGCCAAGCGACCGCCTCCACGGCCCTGCCCTAAATGTCAAGGCAATCACTGGAAGAGTGACTGTCCTCAGGGGCGTAAGTCCTTGAAGTCAGACCCCTCTACACAGGCCTGACGGGGCCCGGGCTCAACCTTGGCTCCCGTGACTCCTATCACCGCATGTGAGCCCCGGGTATGCTTCTTCGTAGGGAGCCAAAAGGTCAACTTCCTTTTAGATACTGGCGCCAGTTATTCTGTACTCACCTCTTATCCTGGACCTCTTTCCTCTAATACTGTAACCATACAAGGGGTATCTGGATGGCCTATTACCAGAAGGCTTACTCCCCCACTGAGTTGTGAGTGGGACGGGGTGATGTTTTCTCATGCATTTCTGATAGTCCCAGAATGTCCTACCCCTTTATTGGGGAGAGACATACTTTCAAATCTTCAAGCGTCAGTTACAATGAATTTAAGACCAAGAGGACCATTATGTCTGCCTTTATTAGAATGTGATATCAATCCTGAAGTGTGGGCTACTGAAGGCAAAATTGGAAGGGCGAAAAGTGCAGTTCCAATCAAAATAGTCTTAAAGGACCCTTCTGTCTTTCCACATCAGAGACAATATCCCCTACGCCCAGAGGCAAAAAAGGGTTTATTGAAGATCATTCAGAACCTCAAAAGACAGGAACTTTTAGTGCCCTGCAATAGCCCCTGTAACACACCCATTTTAGGAATTCAGAAACCCAATGGGGAATGGAGACTAGTTCAGGACCTGAGAATAATTAATGAAGCAGTTGTTCCCCTCCACCCTATGGTTCCTAATCCATACACTCTGTTATCTGAGATTCCAGCAACTGCTGCCTGGTTCACGGTGTTAGATTTAAAAGATGCCTTTTTTTGTATACCCTTAGACTCCCAATCACAATATCTGTTTGCCTTTGAAGAGCCAGATAGTGGATCTCAATTAACTTGGACTGTATTACCCCAAGGGTTTAGAGACAGTCCCCATCTGTTTGCCCAAACCCTAGCTAAGGATTTAACAGAGTTTAGAGATAAGACATCTCTGACTGTCCTGCAATATGTAGATGATATACTTTTGTGTGCCTCCACTAAAAGGGAATGTCAAAAGGCTACTAAAGAACTTTTAAACTTCTTAGCTGATAAAGGTTATAAAGTCTCAAAGAAAAAAGCTCAATTGTGCCAAAAACAAGTTCAATATTTAGGATTACAGCTGTCTCAAGGAACTCGCAAGCTAGGACCAGAAAGAATAACCCCCATAGGACAATATCCTCTACCTCAGACCATAAGACAACTTAGAGGCTTTCTAGGGATAACTGGATACTGCAGGCTTTGGATCCCTGGATATGGGGAAATAGCTAAACCTCTCTATAGCCTCCTCAAAGAAACACTACGCCAAGGAACGACTTCCCTCATATGGGAACCAGAACAGATTAAAGCCTTCAAGGCATTAAAAGGGGCCTTACTTCAAGCCCCTGCCCTCAGCTTACCCACTGAACAAAAATTTAACCTATTTGTTACTGAGAGAGGAGGGATAGCCCTAGGAGTGGTCACACAAAAGAAGGGACCAGCTCAACAGCCAATAGCTTATCTCAGTAAGGAGCTTGATCTTGTGTCTCGAGGATGGCCTCATTGTTTGAGGGTAGTAGCTGCTGTGGCCTTGCTAGTTCCTGAGACAATTAAGATCACCCTGGGAAGAGACCTTATTGTTTACACCTCCCATGATCTCTCAGGAATTTTAAATGCAAAAGGTGAACTATGGCTCTCAGACAATCGCCTTCTAAAATATCAAACCTTACTTTTAGAAGGACCTGTAACTCAAATAAGGACTTGTTCTAGTTTAAACCCAGCTACCTTCCTCCCAGAGAAATTAGAGGGAAATCCTGAACATGACTGCCAACAAGTCCTATCTATAAACTACTCAGCTAGAAAGGACCTTCAAAACCTTCCCCTATCCAATCCTGACCTCACCATGTTCACAGATGGGAGTTCCTTCATGGAACAAGGAGAACGCAAAGCTGGATATGCTGTGGTGACTTTACATGACACCATAGAGGCACAATCTTTGCCCCCAGGCACAAGCTCTCAACTAGCCGAATTGATAGCCCTAACAAGAGCATTAGAAATAGGGAAACAACAGAGAATTAATATTTATACTGACTCCAAATACGCCTACCTAATCCTGCATGCACATGCAGCAATTTGGAAGGAAAGAGGATTTCAAACTACTGGGGGAACGTCTATAAAGAACTATGAACAAATCTTAAGACTGCTAGAGGCTGTCCATTTACCCAAAGAGGTAGCAGTAATTCATTGCCAAGGGCATCAAAAAGGAATAGATGAGATAGCAGAAGGGAACAGAATAGCAGACCAACAAGCCAAGGAGGCTGCTAAGGGTAATTCACAGATAACTACCTTAGCCCCTTTGATATGGACAGGTCCTCCCCCAGAGATAAGACCTCAATACACCCAAGAGGAAACTAACAAGGCACTATCTAAGGGAGGTATTCTTTTACCCTCTGGGTGGATTCAAATGGAAGATGACAAACTTTATTTACCTGCTAATTCCCAGTGGAAGATTTTACATACCTTACATCAATCTTTCCACTTAGGAGAAGAAAATACTCTCAAATTAACCAGAGAGATATTTGAAGGAAAGGATCTTTCAAAAACTATTCACCAAATAGTCAAAGCCTGTGGCACATGCCAAAGAAATAATCCACATAATTCTACTCAAAAGCCCCCAGGATTACAAAGAACAGGACAATTCCCTGGGGAAGACTGGCAACTTGATTTTACTCATATGCCTAAGAGTAATGGATTCCAATATTTATTAGTTATGGTAGATACTTTTACTGGGTGGACTGAAGCCTACCCCTCCCGAACTGAACAAGCAGGAGAAGTAATCAAGGCATTATTGCAGGAAATAATCCCACGATTTGGGTTGCCTCGAAGTCTACAGAGCGACAATGGAGCAGCATTTAAGGCAGCTATCACTCAGGGAATATCAAAAGCCTTAGGCATTAAATACCATCTCCATTGTGCTTGGAGACCTCAATCCTCAGGAAAGGTAGAAAAAACTAATGATATTTTAAAAAGACATCTAAGAAAACTCACTCAAGAAACCCACTACCCATGGCCTAAGGTGCTTCCTTTAGCACTGCTCAGAATTAGGAACACCCCAAAGACATTAGGGCTCAGCCCATTTGAGCTCCTATACGGGAGACCATTCCTAAGAAATGATATTCTTAAAGACCAAGAAACTGCAGATCTAGTAACTCATATCACAAAATTGGCCAAATTTCAAGCTGAAATTCGCAAATATCCTATGTCTGAGCCAGGTACTTCTCCACCTCTATATGAGCCTGGAGATCTAGTTATGATTAAGACCATCCCTTCAAACTCTCCAAACTTAGACCCTATTTGGAAAGGACCTTTTTCTGTAATCTTATCCACCCCTTCTGCAGTAAAGGTGCTGGGACAGGAGAATTGGATCCACCACTCTCGGATTAAGGCCTGCCATCCTGAGCCGATACCCAAAGAGACTTCTTCTTCCCAAGAAACTGAGGAACGATACTCCTGCACTCCAGTAGAGGACCTAAAATATCTCTTCCGCAGAGAAAATGGTGACATGTAAACTTTTCCTTCTCTTTCTCCTTGTTACCGTAAACAGACCAACTGAGGCTAACTCTTTTCTAATGTGGGCTCAACAGTATGCCATTAGGTTACAGAAAGATAACAATATCTTAGCTCCTGGTTCTCCGGTACTTCCTGGTGGAAAACATTGTTAGTCTCTGTCTTTGGTATCATACTTATTGGCATATTCCTGTGCTGTGGTATTTATTGCTGCATCAATATGGTTCCGATATTAATGAATTCTTGTTTCTCTTATAGACCGCCCATCGCTCAAATGGCCCTCCAGCCTATTACTTCTCAATCGGACTTCTATCATGGACCACTCGATAGACCCGATTTTTAAAAGGGGACTCCAAAACTGCTTGCCCCAACATCGCCCCTTTTGTCAGCCTGAAGAAGCCAGAACGGTCTTCGCCCCCATTCCTTACAGCAGTAAGGAGTTCCCCAAATTAGACGGGAGAATGAAGCCAGATTTAAAGTTAGGTAGTCAGTGTAGTTAGGTAAATCGGGTCTAATACCGAGTGAAATCTAAAATGGAGGCCATGCTGGGAATGACTCAGGAAAAACACAGGACAATGGAATGTTAATGGAGCCCAGGAAACAGCCCCCAACAGATTTGAAGATAGCCCATCTCAAAGAAGTGATAATGAAGTCCTTCCTGCCCAGATGACTTCTTTGGCCCACCTGTGTCCCAACCCCTCCCACCTACATTCCATCACCAAAACTATAAAAAAGGGAACACATTTGCCCGCCAACTGGATTCCACCTATTGGGTCCCCTTCTTCCTCCGGGAGAAGTCTTTTCCTCTGTCCTCTAATAAACTTCTACTTTCTACTCTGACCTTGCCTCGGCGTGCTTCTTTGGTGTTATTCTTCAACATCGGGGAAGCAAGGACTCGTCACCGGTCAACAACGGTAACAACAGCAGAATGCATTTTGATTCATTGTACAAAATTGCAGCACAGCTTTTCATTTCTCTGTCTGTACATGATGTAGCATCATACTATATGTGCAGTCATCCATGTACCTAAGGTAATGATGTCCATCTCATTCCACCGTCTTTCCTGCCCCCTCTCCTTCCCTCCCTCCCCTTTACCCAATCAAAGTTCCTCCATTTATCCCATCCCTCCCCCCCACTTCCTTATGGATTAGCATCCACTTATCAGAAAGAACATTCAGCCTTTAGTTTTTTGAGATTGACTTACTTAACTTAGTATGATATTCTCCAACTCCATTCATTTACCTGCAAATGCCATAATTGTGTGTTCTCTCTTTTAATGCTAACTAATATCCCATTGTGTGTATATACCACAAATTCTTTATCCATTCATCTATTGAAGGGCATCTAGGTTGGTCCCACAGTTTAGCTCTTGTGAATTGAGCTGCAAACATTGATGTAGCTGTGTTACTATAGTATGCTGATTGTAATTGATTTTTAAGGCAATTCCAGGAAACACAGGTGGGAAAGTAGGGAAGGGAAATGTTCCAGTTCCTACTGCTATGTAACAAATTACTCCTTAGTGCATTCAAACATCCACCATGTGGTTTTGCATAAGATCTTATGTATTAGGAGTTTGGAAGAACTTGGCTGTGAGATTTCTGATGGGACTTTTAGTCAGCTTTTTCACTGCCAAGACCAAAAAAACTGACAAGAACAATTTTAGAGGAGGAAAATTTATTTGGGGGCTCACAGTTTCAGAGTTCTCAGTCCATGGATAGCCAGCTCTATTCCTTGGGTTTCGTTGGAGGTGAGGCAGAACATCACAGCAGAAGAGAATGGTGGAGAAAGTGGCTTAGGACATGACCACCAGGAAGTAAAGAGACTAACTCAGCTCATAAAATATATACCCCAAGGGCACACCTCCAGTGACCCACCTCCTCCAGCCACACCCTATCTGCCTACAGTTACCACCCAGTTAATCCCTATCAAAGGATTAATGCACTGAATAGGTTAAGGCTCTCATAACCAGACCATTTCTCCTCTAAACTTTCTTGCATTGTCTTACATGTGAGCTTTTGGGGGTAGCATATCTAAACATAACAAGCTGCATGCATCTGAAAGCCTTGCTGGGTTGGATGTTCAGGATGACCACTCACATGGCTGGCAGTGGATCTGGGGTGGACCTAAAATTCTGCATGCTAGCTCTCTAGCACAGCAACTTCACTGTTGTCAGACTTCTTACCCTGTGTCTGGTTTCCCCAGGAGTAAATGTCCAAGAGAACTTGCAGAAGCTGATGACCTTGAAAATCACTTAGGGTCACTTCTGCCTTACTATTTAAATCAAAGCAGTTACATGTCCAAAGGGGATGGGATGCAGACCCACCCACTTCATGGGAGGAATGCTGAAGAACTTGAAGCCTTCAAAAAAGTCACCACAGAAAGGAAGTCAGTGAACTGTGTATAATTAATTCAATTGGCAATGTGTTCCAACTAGAACTGAGCTCTGTTAGAGAAATCTTGGAAATTCTGAGTGTAGAAAACTTCTCAAAATTCTCCCTTGGAAGGCTGAGGAAGCTAAGGTTACTAAGCATCACTTTTCCATCAGCAAGAGTTAGAGGTGGGGGGTGGGGAGGAGGGAGCATTCATTGCCCTGGGAATTGATGAGCATTCCCTTAGCATTGACTTCTAACATCTTCCTGGCCAGAGGAAAGCCTCAGGCAGAGAGTTGCAGGTGTTCCCAGCAAGCAGCCTCTCAGAATTGAGCTGCGTGTGGAGATGAATGCCCAGGGGTCCTGAGGATCGTGCCTACAGTATCTGGCACAACATCCCTCGGAGCATTTTCCCTTGTCATTAAGTATTTATGGTGAAACTTTTAATGGTTACATAGATATTTTATTTTGTTTAATTAACATCTCTGTGCATACCCTTGGGGGAAGGGGGAACCATACCTTGCTGTCAATTAATAGTAGCTGCAATTTCTCTAACTTCAGACCAGCAATTATTCATCTTTATAACTTTTCTTAGCCAGCTCCCTCTCTGCATACCAAACCACCACCTCTTTCCTTTGAAAGCTGTTTTCAACTCACATCCCTGGCACTCTCAACGGAGGACCTCATCTGCTCCAATGAGAAAACAGAAGTCAACCTTACCTTTGTTTTTTTTCCTGTCTGCCCTATTTCCACATCTAATCCCTTTCTCATTTCTTCAACCTCAGAAGGTAAGGAGTTCTCCAGCCCAAGACCAGCCCTCGACCTCCTCGTTGTTCCTTGAACCCCAGTCCCAGCAACACCTGAGTGATCCCTGCCTTCCCCTGGGGTCTTACCTTCTCTGTCTCTTTCTCCTTCATCTTCAACATCTCATTCTGCTCCTCTTTTCCTTCCTATAAACACATCGAAGGCAGACCCTTCTCCATCTAGCAACTGTAGGATCTCCCTCCTCACTTCATAGTCATTCCAAATCCACCTCATTGGAGCCTTTGTCCCCATGTCTCTTCTGAAACTGCTCTCACCATGACCATCCATCTACCACCAGTTGTCAACTCTGGAGGATAAGTTTACTACCTGGCTCTTAGGCCCTGCTGCACTGGTTGGGCTCCTCTTTCTTAAAGCTCTCTGTTTTGGCCTCTGGGACTCTGTACTATCCTCATTAACCAGACCTCAGGGACACTCCTTCTCTTTCATTCACCACTCTTCCTTTGACTAGTCCAAAATGTCCTATCTTTTGCTTGAGTTCTGACTACACTTTCTCTCTAGGCGGTCTTATCCCCTTTCATGCTCCCTGTTATAATGTCTCATAACCCTTTATTGGAAACCCCCCCGGGTCCAGATGACTTCAGAACTTAGAACTGTTCTGATTTTGGAAAGGAAATGGGGAAATACGTGAAAAATTATGTACTGGAACAGCAAATATATGGGTATTTTTGGAGCAAAGCAGAAATATTTACTCTATGAAAGGAGCTGTTAGTCCTCACATAGGTTCAGGTTCCATTTTGTATCAAAAAGGCCCAGTGCTGGTGAGGTTTTGCCATCAAACAAAAAATTTTAAACTCTTCCTTTTTTTAATTGTTCTTCAAAACTTCAGGTCATATCTCTCCCTGGAGCTTTCAGGTTAAACATCCAAAGCCTACTAGACACCTCTACCTAGAGATCTTACAGACAAGCCTCATTCAAATCACCCCAAACCAGAGAAAGACTCTGAACAGGTATCTGCATGCAAGACGTTTATTGAGGAGAACTCTAGGGAACACTACCTTTAAGCAAGTGGCAGAGCAGAGTTGGGCACAGGAAAAAGTCTACCTGTGATCAGACACAACAGGGGCCTCAGCTGAACCTTCAGGGAGCTCTTGAGCTAGAATGGTCCATCAGGGTTTCTTGAATTGAGGGAAAGGGGACTGCTTTTTGCCCCCTCTTCCCCCGCCATCAACTACTCATTGCATATGGACTGCCCCTTCCAAAGAGGCATAACCTTGAGCAAAACAGTTCCTCTGGACCAGAGAGAACTCAGCCATGAGCCACAGCAGCCACCATTCCTGAGGCTGGGGAAATGATGGCTGTCATCCTGAAGGACGTGCACCACAGCATACAAACTCTCCTAGTTTCTGTGTCTGCCATCCACCCAGGCACCAAAGCTAGTAGATGCTAGTCACTCTTGACCTCTCTCTGTTCCTTACCATCTCTGCATCTGACAACTCATCCTGTTCTGCCAATTTATTCTGCTAAATACGCTTTAAAAGTCTGCGTCATCTTCTCCAACCTTAGCCAACCTTCTCCTACCTCAGAGTCACACTGTCTGTTTCTTGCCTGGTTTACTCTAGTTGCCCTCCTAATTGTTCCCCTTTACTCTAGTCTTCCCAGTTGCATGATTGTTTATGAAACAGAACAAACTATGTAAAATTCAACTCTGATTAGGATGGCCTGCTGCTAGAAATCTTTCAATAGTTTGCCATTGCCTAGGGTATAAACTCCAAATTCTTGGCCTATAACAGAAAGCCCTCTCTGATCTGGCCCCTGCCCAGCTTTCCTCAGCCACCTATCCCAAAGCCCAACAGTCCATGTACTTCTCCCAGAAAGCATCTGGTCCCCCTCCTTGTTTGGGGGGTAACGGGGATTGAACTCACGGACACTCAACCACTGAGCCACATCCACAGCCCTATTTTGTATTTAATTTATTAGAGACAGGGTCTCACTGAGTTGCCTAGCATTTTGCCGTTGCTGAGGCTGCCTTTGAACTCATGATCCTCCTGCCTCAGCCTCCCGAGCTGCGAGCTGTGAGGATTACATGCGTGCACCACTGGGGCCGGCTTGGTTCCCCTCTTGCAACCTATGCTGCTTTTGTTTCCAACCTATGCTGTTTTTGAACTTGTGGTCCTCTCTATCTAGATGCCCTTCACCTGCCTCAACTCATTCCGTAAAACTTAGATCACTTGCCCCTTACTTTAGGGACCTTAAAGACTAGGGTTAACCCCCAACCCTAGTCTTGGGTACCGGTGCATTTATAATATCCTATCCCTACATCTTCAATTACACCGAGCACACCATGTTATGGTTGGTATGTTTGTGCTCCCATTCCCTGAAAAGGGGAATGGGGTCTCAGTTTTTCATCAGTCTCACAAACATACAGCCAGGGAAAAAACAGGCCCTCACCATAAGTTTGTTAAATGAATGAATATGATTCACCTCTGAAATCCATATTGCATGAAACATTGTTTAATTAAGGCAATGGATGCTGGGAAAAGAATTGTTAAGCAATTTCATCTTGCAAATATCATGGATAGTACTTAGACTCACTAAGACAGTAATGATGTCACCAGGTAACCTCATCTTATGAGACCACAATTGCTCATACGTGCAGTCTGTTGTTGACTAAAATGTCATTATGTAGCGCATGACTCTATTTTCCTCTGAACTCTGCCACAAATCCTTTAGTGTCCCTTCCTGCTCTATTCATGATAATAGCTAATAGTTATTAAGGTTAGCATGGGCTAGGCACTGTGTTAAGGGATTCACATTCCTTTCCTCATTTTACCCTTAAAGAGTTTAATGAGGAAAGTACCATTATTGTTATTATTATTATTACTATTATTATTATTATTATTTTAGGAAGAAACGGATTTTGAGGACTTAAGTAACTTGCTTAAGGTCACACAGCTAGAAAGTGGTAGAAAAGAGGTTGTCTTCCAAGCGTGCCTGGTCCTGGATCATGAGTTCTTAACCACTGTGCAGTAGGGCATACAGGAACCAGCAGGCCTTTGACCCACAGCCCTGAAACTGCACTTGCTATTGAGAAGACACCGGGTACACTGAGGCTCAGAAGTCAGTGTTGAGTCCAAAGCTGAGACTGTGCCCTGCGCCCACATATGTCTTCCTACTGAACACTGGATAAAATCCCAGGTCTGAAAAATGGTTTTGTAAGGCCTGGAACAACAAGGTCCCTGCCCTTCTGTCATGATTGTCTCCTACTACATGGCTCCGGCACACTGTTGTTCTCTCTGCAACTTGAACATCTCAAGCTCTTTCTAGCCTCAAGGACTTTGCTCACTCATTGCTTTTACCTGGCTTTCTTTTTACTATATTATTTTCTTTCTACTTAGCTCTTTTGAATCAACTTAAATGTTATTTCTTCATAAAAGGGATTTGAAGTAGGGCTCCATTATAATGTGCCTCATCTCCTTGTTTTCTTTGTTGCATTTATCATGCATTGGAAGTATTTTTTTGTTTCTGTTTTTTGTTTTTGTCTGAGCTTCCAACTAGATGCAATACCAAAAGATCCCAGGACATGGAGTACCAGGGAAAGTACGGAGAATGATCTGTAGATGTCATTGTGATAGCACACTTTATGTTAGAAATGAAAGCACTAGTCAGGCACAGGGGCACACACCTGTATCCTAGTGGCTCAGGAGACTGAGGAAGGAAGATTGTGAGGTCAAAGCCAGCCTCAGCAATGGTGAGGTACTAAGCAATTCAGTGAGACCCTGGTCTCTAAATAAAATACAAAATAGGGCTGAGAATGTGGCTCAGTGGTTAAGTGCCCCTGAGTTCAATCCTCAGGAAGGAGGAGGAGGAGGAGGAGGAGGAGGAGGAAAGGAAAGAACTTGGACCCAAAGAACCAAATGACTTAATGATGTGCTAAGATCTTCTAGTAATGAATATGAGACTGCTGTGGTATTTCTGTTGTAATAAATACCCACATGTCAGTAAGGGATGTGAATAGTGAGATAAACCTGGAAAAATCTGCTACAAATAACAACTGAAAAAAGTTTTGGCTTCAAAATAAGGTGAGAGGCACCTCTTCCACAGAATTAGCATTTATGAGAATTTTTTGTGCTGTGACTTTGCAAGTTTGATTCATCACATGTAATAAAGAAAGTGATCTTCTTGCTTCTGTCCTAATGATTATCACATCTTTGGGACACTTAGAGGCAACTGAAGCAGAGTATTAAATTATAGATGTTTAGTTAAATAATACAAGATGGCCAAGTCAAAGAAACTTGTTAAAGAGATTCTTGGAATTTCATCTTCAAATACGGATCTTTCATAATTAAAGGACTTTGAGGCAACTTATCAGACTCCTAGAAGTTCACAAAATGACACTTAAAAATTTGATGTGACAATTTCTTGAGCACAGAGTATTAAAGCTCCAGGGAAATAAAAATGAGACTGATACTTTTTCTTTTCTTCTTCAAGGGAGGAATGCAGCATAGTGTAGCAAATAACAATACAAGTTTGAGAATAAAAAATCTTGAGTTTAAATAATTGCTCTAACACTAACTGTGCAATTTTGGACAGGTGACTTCATCTTTCTTCCTAATCCATAGTTTTCCCATTTCAACCTGGAAATACAGTTGTCCCTCAGTACCAGTGGGCTTGGTTCCTGAATTCCCTGGGGATATAAAAATCTATGAATACTCAAGTTCATTACATAGAATGGTATAGTATTGCATAGAAACTATACACATCTTCCTGTGTAGTTTAAATAATCTCTAGATTACTTATAATACCTAACACAATGTAAAAACTATGTAAACGGTCATACTATATTGTTTATGGAATAGTAACAAGAAAAATTTTTACATATATTCAGTATACATTGTTTTCAACTATTTCAATCCACAGTTGGTTAAATCCACAAAAGCAGAACCCTTGAATACAGAGGGCCAACTTTATTCATATTTACTTTGTTAAACTGTGAGGTTTATATAAAATAATATACTATTTGGAATACTTAGCACATTACCTCTCTCCCATATACTAGGTTCTCAAAACTACTGATGAATGGTATTAAAATTCTTCTTTTTCACCAGAAGTGCTTATACAATCATGTTAAGTGGTTGATTTCTCATAGTTGTTTTGACTGAAATAATCTATTGATCCATTGATCTGTTAAGACCCAAAGTACAAGGGAATTATGGCATAATCTACATGTCTTATGTGAAAGCAGGAAGAGAGAGAAAAAGAGGGAGAACAGGAAGAGAAGTGGAGGGAAAAGGAAGAACCCTCAAAATGAGTCTTTTGAGGAGTAGGGAAGAGGGGCACATCCATGTTGTGTCAGTTGGCCACCATGGTGGTCCCAGGATGATGAGCCAGTGATGTGGTGAACTAGGGCAGAAAAGTCAACATAAATCAGTCCAAATACTTAATACATGTAGGATATTACCACACCAAAGACACCACCATTCAGCAAAGGATTTTGTTGCAAGCAATTGTCTCTCTGCAATTTGCCTGGAAGGCAAACACACCTTTGAATCTTGCTAACAAATTTTTCATTTCAGTTATTGTACTGTTTTAATCCTTTTTAAGTTTTCTTTTGTGTTGATATTTCCATTTTATTCATAAGTAATTTTCTTGACTTTTTCCACAACTTTTTTTAAAAAAGTTTTTGGAACATATTATGACAGTTGTCTTAAAGATTTTGTGTAATATATCTTCTTCAAGGTTTTTTTCAGTGACAGTGTCATTTGATTCTACCCTCCCTACCGAAAAGACTAATTTTCTCTTCATTCTATGCCTTATGATTTTGTTGTTGTTGAAAACTGGACATCTGAATCCAATAATGTCGTAATGTTTATTCCTTACCCAGGGCTTGCTGTTTTTGTTATTTATTTTTATTGTTGTAGACTATCTCTGTGCCAATAATCAACCTGAGCCGAACCTGAGAAAATTTAAGGTCTTCTTTCATCTTTTCTGAACCTACACCTTTACCTAGGCATGCACTCTCATGTTCTTATTTTGCCTGTATATTCATTTGCTTTTGGGAGTCCAAGTACTTAATGTCTGTTTTTCTAATACAGGAAAAATAAAAACATGAAATGGGTGGATAAAAGGGCTTTAGTCTTTGAAATCCCCTGGAAGTTACTTCAGCCTGAGCTGGAGGGGCTTGCAATAATGAACAGATATGCAACAACAGTGACTGTCACCTCTTTACCTGTACCTCTGGGATCAGAATTAGCAATCAACACAGATTTCCTGAAATTGGGAAAACAGGTTTTTCCCCCCCTATCCTAGTTCTCACAAACTGTACAAACTGCTTCAGGAACACATGCACAGCTACCTGCCACAAGGCTGATGGTAGAGGATGGGAAGCTTCTCCTGCGCTTAGAGTTGAAATTGACCAAAATTAACTTCAATTTACCATCTAGACTTCTCCCTGGAAGTTGCCAGTCTTTATTAGATTCCAGAGTTCTGAAATAATTACACCAGACAGAATTGGCAATGCAAGTTGTTGTCGAGGCAGGCAGATTTCTGGTGCTTCTGACTCTCTCATTTTCTCAGCCTTGATTCTCTTCTGAATGTCATCCTATGCTCACTTCCCCACATTAATTAGCTAGGGACTTGAACATGTGAAGAAAATCACATCCATGGTATTGTACTAAAGGGAACTTGCAGCCTCAAGCTGTACATTGACTTGCTTACATATTATTGTTTGGTACATTTTCCTCTAATCAAATGTTGTCAGTACAAACAGAAAAGTTTTAAAGAAAAAACATAATCAGTCACCTCTGTCAATTCTTTTAAAGAAGAAAATGTATTATTAACATAATTTAGGGCAATAACAGAAAATCCAGGATGGGTAAAACCAAGCATATGATGTGTTGGTTCTGGAATTAGAAATGAAATGTCCTAGCCCAACGTACCCCATTATCAGCCACATGGAAATAACTCTCATTCTGCTGGCAGCAAAACTGACTGTAGAGCATTTTAATTTCTTATTTAAAAGGTATGTGACAACCTTCCTTTGCCCCTTCTCTTTCCTTTGGGGAAGTCAAAGGAACTCTCTTACTATTCATGGTTTCCTTTGCTTTTATTTAAGAACTAATCAAACAAAGGCAAGTCCAGCTTTTATCATCAAGTTTATAGTTTTCTAATTCCTTTGGCTGAGATTTGAACCAATTTTTAAAGTTCTGTTTTCCTTCTTTGTCCTCCTTCTCTATCCCACCAATGTTGCTTGTTCCAAGGGTTTGTTAAAATTATAAAATTTCAGTGGTCTTTTCTGGTAGGTTTCGTATCGTTCTTGTATGGAAAGCATTCTGCATGTGGGCATAACTTTATTGTATTTATGTGAAATGCCTTAATATTCATTTGAAAGAAGCCACATTTAGGAACAAACTAGAAAGTGTGAGTTCTAATATGTTCGAGGTGAAGTATGCAGTAATCTATAGAGTGCAGGACTGCATATGTTTACCAAATACTTTTTATTTTTATTTTTATTTTTGTGTGTGTGATGCTGAGTGTTGATTCTAGGGCCTTGTTCATGTTAGGCAAGGGATCTACCATTAAGCTATATCCCTAGCCTTGCTTAATGAATTTTTAAATAATCTAGAAGCTTATTCAAACTGAAGGATTTGATCATTAATTCATTTAAAAGAATACTACATGAACTGAGCATCTAATATTAAATTCTATATTACTTTAAGTTTTATTCAAGGGCTATGTAGCCGCTACTGAAATAAAAAGCTATAGTTTAGATTAAGTTCACTGTTATTCTGTGATATAGGTTAAACACTATATCTCACAAAAATCAGAAGATCAAACCTGGTCATTTTAGTAATTGAATACAAGCAGTGGAGGTGAATTATTGAGAAGTGCTATCATAATAAAGAGATATTACTTGAACATGTATTTTACAAGGAGAGGTAAAGAGAAAACTCACTTTGATTAAATACTTGCTATGTGATTGGACATTGCAGAGTGTTTTACATATGTTATTTTATATGATATTGTCAAAACGTTGTAAGATGTCCAATACCATGCTCTGTTTATAAAAGCTGACATGAAAAAGTTAAATAATTTGCCCAAGGCCATGTGGCTAAGAAGTGACAGATCTAGGATATATAAGTCAGATTCCTAAATTTGCCTTTTTGCTACAAAATCATCACACACACACACACACACACACACACACACATACACACACAGAGTTTGTTTTTACTGATACTAAAACTTGCTTCATATTGAATTATAACACAATGTCAAACCAGGTTTGTTTCATTACATTGATGGAGCATAGAACTCATTTCAGGATTCAAGAAGTGAAGTGCATACAGTAAAATGAAAAGTATATACTCTTTATTCTTTGAAGAGGAACCCTAGCTCTGTGCTTTCTATGTAATGGGTGTTCCATAATTTAATGAAATATAAACCTTGTCTCTATTTAGGTTATTACTCCCTGAGTGGAGTGAAAACAAATTTAAAAATACTAAAATATTTGTAGTTGTCATTATTTATGAAAATCATTGTTCATATAGGTTATGAAAACCGTACCATAACTCATATTGACCCCTCTTTCAGGACAGAGCCACATTCCAGGTGAAGACTTTAGAAACTGTATCATTCTCCCAAAGAAGGCCTGTGGGACCTGTGGGACCTTGGAAAAATGACTTAATATCTCTGAACTTTGTTTCCTTCATTAGTCAATGGGGATAATTTATTATTAGCCCAAAGGTGGAGAGGCTGGATAGAGAGGTTTCTTTAATTGTTAAAAAGTTCTTTTGATTTTTTTTATTGTTATGAATATTTATTTTGATATAGCCTATCATAAGTAATTCAACAGAGGTTCCACTCTGCCATCAGTAAAGGAAGAGCCCCATACCATCCAACCCTTGCTCATTTTTACAACATGCCATTTCTTATCCCAGGGTGCACACCTTCATGTTGGTCCTATCCATGGATTTCTTCCAAGTACTGACTACCAAATAATCCTGTATGACCAAGGCAGGCATCAAGTGGTTAATGCAGACTTCTTGGGTCTGTATTGCTCTTACATCCCAGCTGGGGCATGAGAAAAAAGCCCCAGCAGACCCCACAATGGCTGCCCTTGAAAAGCAGCTGCAGCCTCTGCTTGACCATTTTGCTCAGCTTCACCATAGCAAACACCAGAATGGCACAGTAGATGATGGATGGGTTTTGATACCCCTTTGGTAGTTTCTGTACTATGGAAGTCCTATCACACTCCTAAAAACACTATATGGTCTCATCTTATTATCCATCCTTTTTTACTCTACTTTCTATAGCTCACATACTCTAGCCAAAGCATGGCTGTGCTCACTGGGCCTAACCGTCCAGCCCCACCCCCACTCCCTCTGGGCCTTTCTTTCAGTAGATCCCTTTCTATCTGCATCCACGCTTTAACCCTCTCTCTACAAATGCCAAGTTTTTTCAGGGCTGAGCCTGGGCCTTGCAGCCTCTGCATTGCCTCACATCTGCCAGACAGCTTGGTATATAGTATGAACTATAAAATGGACAAAAAGAAGTCTAGAAATTGGATAAGGTGGTGATATAACCAATCTGTGACAAAATGAGTACCACTTTTCTGCACAGTGATCTTAATCTCTTCCTCATCTATCCACATACAAGCCACGTGTTGTCACCTTTCAATGTTGTTTTATCATTTTGTTCCCCTTTTATAATTTCTCCTAAACCAAAAGTTCAGATAAAGTCAGGCACAAACAAGTCTCCCCTCTACTTCTATATACCCTGAAGCTCCTTAGAAATGTCTTACTTGAGATAAAATATAAGTTAGCATATGAGAAAAATGGCATAGAACAATAATTACTGATGAGAGATAGAATTTAAGAAAATACTAGAGTAAATAACCTGTTTTTGGATAGCTATTAAACAAAAGATGTGTCTTGAGACCCTCACTGTGCACAGCTCTGTGTCCAAAGAAATTTTTAAGAAGAATGAGTTTATAGGAGCATCTGTGGAAGCAGAGCTGCCCAAAGAGTTAAGTGTGGGTCATCAAACCTGGTGGTCCAAAATGTGTGTCTAATCCCATGCACATATTTTCTGAATGGGACTTGTGTGATGGACACTATGCTAGGTCAATAACACCAATAGTGTTTATGCACTAAACTTTCTAGGTGCTAGGCAAATGATGAGTACCATCCCATTTAATCCTGCCAGGAAGCCCAATAAAGTAGATACTTTTATCCTACAGATAAGTATATTGAGTTTCATTGAAGATAATTTAGTTACACAAGATCCCACAAGTTTGTGTACAAGAGCCAGGATTTGAATCTGAGTTTTTCAAATTCTGTATTTATTATTCGCCTACCTCATAGAAAAATATTTGCCATATAACTGAAGAGATTATTTTCATAAAATAGCCACAGGGCAGGATAGTACTAGTTTTAAGCATTGATAAAGGGTGTTTATTTCTGATAACTCCCTAAAGCAATAACCATGAGACATTCGTTCCAGAAACAAATTACAATGCACAAATATTTATTAAGTGACTACTTTTGGACAAATCCTATGAGTGCTGCTTTAGACACATTAAGCAAACTTTCCTACATAACCTGTGAAATAGGTATAATTATTATCATTACCCACAATTTACAGAAAAGAAAACTGTCACTCAGATCAATAATTTGTTTTGATCTGTGGTTTTCAAAATGTGGTTTGAAAAGTGACTAGAACTTTCAGAATATGCACTCTTTACACCAGGCTGCCAAGATAGCTGGATGTTGTTTGGAGCTCTGATATTCACTGTTATCCCCATTTGGTGAAAGCATATCTGAGAATGGAGTCAATATGGAGCACAGCGCAGAGGTGGGAGAGCCTGTTCCTTATGGTGTCCTTGGAGCTTTTGACTTCAGTTATGCCAGAAGCGAGGTTTGCTTTTGGATTTCACCTAATCTGCCTAATTTGATAGAATAATGTTTCTGTCACTTCCAAATGGAAGGACCTTGACTAATACACTAAAACAACTGTCACATGGTTTAGTCAGGTTTTTTTTTTCTGCTGTGATCAAAAGACCTGATAAGAATAATTTTAGAGGACAAAAGTTTATTTGGGTCTCAATCAATAGACAGTGGGCTCACTGCTCTGGTACCAATTGAGGCAGAAAATCATGGTGGAAGAGTGTGGTGGAGGAAAGCAGCTCAGTTCATGGTCATCAGGAAGCAGAGTGAGAGTTCTGCTCACAGCCCTAGTGACCTACTTTCTTCAGACAGACTTCACCTGCCTACAGTTACCATCCAGTGAATCCACTTAGGTGGATTAATTCCCTGATTAGGTTTAGACTCTTGTAACTCAATCATTTCACCTCTAAACTTTCTTGGCATTGTCTCACATATGAGTTTTTGGAGGCCACCTCATATCTAAACCATAACACACATGTCAAGGGCCTACTCTGTATCAGGCCTTCCCAGTCTATTAGAACATAAGCCTCATGGTGGCAGGGACTTTCTTTTTGCTTTTATCTATAGCTCTTGTCGTCATCTACTGCACTATAATCTGTACTTATTTAACTGGATTTTTGCATTGCTACCCCTGTAATGGAAGGTAATCTCTATGTGTGGCTCTGGGTGCAAAGCCTGATGGGCATGCTCTTGGAGAAATAGGGACAACTGGGAAGTTTTGAGCAGAAGGGGGACATGATCTGACCTACTGTCTTCACAAGCTTACTGTGTTGGGAAGAGACTGAAGGAGGGAATATGAAGAGCAGGAGAAAGGAAACTAATTGGAGGCTATGGCAACGTCTAAGCAGGAGATGATGGTGGCTTGGACCAGGGATTTAACAATGGACACAGTGGAAAGCGGTCTGACTCTGGATGTATTTTGAGGTAGAATCATCATATGGTGTATGAGAAAAAAGCAGGAAATCAAAGATAACTTCAAGCACGTTGCCTTAATTGTGTAGGTGTGTCTTTCTCTTCCATAAACTGGTTTGTTTAAGGGTAATAACATATTCCCTTCCAGTGCCTGATTTAGGAATAGCATGTGGCCCAATGATAGCCAATTGAACATGACAAGGCATTGGCTAGAAGCTTCTCTGTAAAAGAACCACAAGAATAATCACTCTCTTTCCTGAGGATATAGTGGTACCAGGTTGTGATACCTGGAGCATCTACAACATCTTGTTACCACCCGAGATTGAACCAGCCTGGAGGATGGCCAAGCTGAGAGATGGAAAAAAGCAGCATCTTAGGTGACTTCAGTGAATCACAGAATCAACCAAGCCAAGCTCAAACTTCTTCATGGTAAGAATATACTTATGTATTATTTAATACAGCTAGATATGGGATTTCTGTTATTTACAACTTAAGCCACCTTAAATCAGAACTCTCTTTTGTAGATTTTTATAGTTTATCTTTTTGAGAATAAAGTAACAAAGGATTTAGAAGTGTCTCCAATGTATCTCAAACAATAAGTCCTACACTATAATAGTGTTGGCTAAAGAAAAAAGACTTGGTAGGAGGAAAAAGGCTAGACAGGAAACCAATTCCTGGTGATTGTAGGCAACAAATCATATGTATGTTGATTTACAACATGGGAGGAGGGAAAAACAGTTGAGGAATGGTAGAGGCAAATCAGTACTTTTCCACCTGTAATCTGTGACTTACGAGTAGGTCATATAAACAATTTAGTGGGTCTAGACTAGACATAATAAATGGAATAGAACAAATAGAATAGGCTAGACTAGATTAGATAGAACAGAAAATATAAGCGTGCATAGGACAGCACACAGAAGACTGTTATTATCTTGGGGAACTTTTGTTTCAATTATATATTTAAGAATGTGTCTACTGAGTCATCATGTCAGCTGTATGTCTCATGCTGGGTCATAGTCAAAAGCATTTGATAAATACTACCTAAGAATAAATTGAGGCATTGACTCCTCTTTCTACACAGTGCCTCTCTAAACAACTAGCACTAACTGGTTGATTTACTTTAACTATACAAACAAATCTCATGTCTTTTCTAGTGAAAATTATTTTCATTATAAGACTGCGATAAAATATTCCTTCTCACATAAAAAATGATGCGCTAGACATGTGAATCAGGGATTCAAGACCCCAAACTTAGCACCTGTGAACTCTTTGGGGCCCATATGGAATTTTTTTGAGAGAAGTTTGCCCTTTGTTTCTCTCCCAGGAGTCTCTCCTAGACATACCATTGGTTTCTGCTGGAGTCTTGCTTCTTATGCTGACATTAGGGTATAAGACAAAAGAGATTTATTTCCACAGCATTGTTGGTAAAGTTGGAAATTTTTAAAAAATCAGGTTTAATATTGGATTCATATTAAATCCGATTTTTTTTAAATTCCAAAGACATTAGAAATCACTCTGTTAGTCAGCTTCCCATGACTGACAAAATACCTGAGAGAATTAATTCATAAGGAGAAAAGTTTATTTTGGCTCACAGTTCAGAGACTCCCAGTTCCTGATCACTTGGGCTGTTGCTTTGGACCTATGGTATCATGGCAGGAGTAAATGACAGAAGGGGACTGTTTACCTCAGGTGGCGTCCTAATATCTCCTATAAGGGCACACTTCCAAGACCTATCTTCCTTTGACCAGCCCCCACCTCTTAAAGGTTCTAACACCTCCCAAGCACTATGGGAGGGGCACCAAACCTTTAAAAAAGGACACTTGGGGAACATTTCATATCCAAACTATAGCACCCTTCAAATTCTAATTTCCAGTGTAATTAGTTGTTCATTAGGAGGCCCATCATGGGCCCTACTTGTTCTGAGCACTCATAAATCATACATGCTCATGATCTACAGGTTTAAGGTAAGGGAAGATAAAGGGGTCTGTGCTCTATACCGTGTTCCCTCATCTCATGTCTAATTTCAGTGCCCAGGTCATGGACCACTTCCTTAGTCTTAGACATCACCTTCCCCAGATGCTGGCCTGTGATTTCACCCGAGAGTCTGTCTGAATACATGCCACAGGGTATCATTTTGTGCACAATATGGTTCAGAAGTTTCTGAGGTTTAACATCCCTGGGAGTGATCTTCAAATAATGAGATGTACCTGGTCCTTCAGAGACAATACCAGGAGAAATTTGAAACGATTCTCAGCTCCTGGGAAATTTGAATCCCTTCTGTTTGTGGCTAGATCTTGATAATGTGTTACATTGACTCTCTTTCCTCTTCTCACTCTTTCTTTTTCCTCCTTTTTGCTCTTTGGGATATCTCCCAGAGTGCCTGCACCCAAGTCCTTGTGTAGGACTCTGCTTTCAGGGGAACTAGGAGGGACTCTAAACTCAATAGCCTCTAACTGACTTAAGGGGAAACCATAACTAAAGAAGCTATCTCATGAACCCAAACAAAGCCTTTACAATATGGTATGCACAAATATTTTTAAAAGGATAGGAGGTGACTTGGTAAAAGAACTACCTGGGGGAACAAAGCCAGTCCTTGGAGGAACAAAACAAATTGAAGTCAAAACTTAGAAATCAGTAATGTTTTGAATAACTAATAATAAAAAAATTTTAAAAAAATTCAATAGTGCATATCTTTAATTGAAATGTAAAGATAATAATAACCATGAAAAAGGCATTAAAAATAACTGTAGTTTGAGATATATATTAATTAGTAAACTCTACAAACAAACTTCAAGTGTGAAAATTACATTATAAACTTACATATCTTCTAAAATACATTAATTCATATTAAAGTCAGATCTCTGTGTTTAAATAATTAAAATACTATTGAAAACAAAAAAAATTAGAAATCAGTAGTGAAATTTGTTGATCTTATAGAACAGACATTAGTTGTCTTTTTTTAAAAAAAAAAAATCAGCTTGGGAGCTGAAGAAGTCAAAAGTGGATGGGCAGCAGCTGAGAACATGTGAAGAACACCAGAAATATCTTTCAAAACCAGCCTTCCCTTCAGGAAGATGTTAACAAATGCCAATCACCCTAGCTCTGCCTCTTTCACACTCACATGAGAGCAAATTTGCAGGTAAACTGGAGAACTGAGAATGCAAAAATCCAAGTATCTAAATAATTAGCCCAGTAAAAAAAATTAAATATAGCTTATAATGTGTAATATTGCTCATTTTTCATTTAGTGAATGTTTAAAGTGGTGTATTCTTATAAGCATTTTAAATGTCTTCCTATGATTCACTTTTTGTTATTTGTGAAGAAGAATATATTTTTAAACTGGTAAATCCTTACTCAACTTTGCGTTAGGAAATCATAAATATTGCTTTGAGATGTCTGGATTAATGACATTCTTCTGCCCTGTCATGTATTGAGAGAATGATACACAAGCTGAGAACCTATCATTTTTTTTTTCTATATTTAACCTTGGTTAGACTCTTCTTGGTCAAGATTTGGTTTCTGAATTTCTAGAGGACTGCGGAGGAGTTGGAAAAAGTCCAAAAAGAAGCAACAGAAACCATTAAGAGGATGGAGAAGAAAACCTATGAGGAAAGGTGAAAGAAGCTGACTTGGTTTTGCCTTCAAAATTACAGGCCAAGGACTGATTGAATAATGTTCTTCCAGAACCGGATGGTTTGTTTGGAGGAGGCTGCTTGCTGGCTTTTCTCCATCTCTAAATAAATGAAAACCAGACAAAATCGAATTAGAATATAACAAGAGAGTTCCCCTTGACCTCAGAGAGGACTCAGCTGCAAAGGTGATTCAACTCTGTCGTTACCGTCACTGAAGAGCTTTGGAAATACGTTTGGACAACCATTTGCTCTAGGTCGTGTAGGCAACCCGCTGGAGGAGGAAATGCCTTTCAATCTATGTCTCCATGTATTGAATTCTCAGAAGTCATGTTAAAAGATACAGTCAATGCGTAGGAGAGAGCAGAAACCTGGAGTAGAAGGTCACCAGAATGTATAGTCCTTCATTCTGAAGCTAGAAAGATTCAACATAAAACAGATATTAATCATATGCTGGATTCACATCACTCTAAGAGGTGGTTTGCAAATATTACTGATAAGACAAGTTTTTCCCACATTTCATAAAAGGACTAATGAAAACCATGTGGAAATAGATCTAGAGAAAGTGCTATTCATTACACTCTAGTGAACGAATAGCTGCTGTGTTTCCAGTAGTGGCCAGCGCTGGGGATTCCAAGTCAAATAGGACATGTCCCTGCCTCCTGGGAGTTTACAGTCTGGTGAGGAGAGAGACACTTTACTGGCTAATCCTGTGACAGGGAGGTGCCCCAAGAGCACCTGAGTGGGACTCGAAGTTCAGAAACAGTGTCAAGAGAATGCCTCCCACCAAGAGGACCCGGAGATGAACTTTGGAGATTAGATGAAAATTGGTACAGGGAGACTTCTTGTGAAGAAGATGGTGGATCTCAAAGGACGTAGAACACCAAGAATGACTACATGTCTCATCCTATCTGCTGTATCACGTGCATAATCAGCATGAGCATGAAATCTCTCATTGATTTGTTTGCCAGATATGTGAGCACCCAATTCCAGGAACTATTCATATCCTAGTGAGTCAAGATTCTGCTCCGCTAGAGCTGAGTGCATTGGGGATGCTATATGATCAGCAATCATATATGAAAACTTCATTATAAAATTTAAAATAAAATTTTATAAACATGTGATATGTTTATATATTAAAAAAAAACTATTCCCAAGCATGTATTTCAAAACGTGCATGCAAATGTTAATATAAATTAAAATATTAAGTACTCAGTTTTGAAAATTATAACACAAATTAGGCAACCTGGTTAAAACTTAGAGATGGGATGACAATGTCCACTGAGCCCATGCTTTGAGTAACTCCTTAGCTTATTGTTACCAGAACAATTCAGGACTCAATTGTCTTAATGCTAGACCACAGAGTTTCTTTGTTCTCTGCCTGATCAAAGACTTCCAGAATTTCCACCACTTAGCTTAACTCTACAGGATTTTTTTTAAAGATTTTTTTTTACTTAATCTTACCCAAGTCTTTCTTTTAGTAGTCTACCTTGATGTGGTCCAGAGAACAAGTGGGTAGATGGGAGAAAAACCTGCCACACTTGATTGTAATAAACATGTTTTTATATACTGACAGGGTAATTTTTAAACAGTCACATCAAGATTTTCCACTTCAGTGATATTATAGGCAATACATACAATTTTAATTTCACTTTTACAACCTAAATCTGAGCATTTATCATTTGTCAGGTCTGGTTAGAAATAGACATTCTGAAAGGGAATCAATTCTGTTGTTAAATGATTTCTCACTTGTTTGTATATAATTACCCCATCAGGACAAAGCAGCCCACATGTGACCAGGGAAAGAGGAGAGAGGACTTAGCAAAAAAAGAAAAAAAAAAAACCCTCACACACACATATTCACAAGGTTTTATTAGTACACATACATTTAAATACATATACACATATACATATGTATATACTTAAGTGTGTGTGTATTTAAAATAACTTTTTAAAATTTGATAATATATTAGTCTAAGTCAAAATTTTGGAATTATTTTTAAGAAGTGCAAGTCTGGAGTAGCAACCACTAAGAATGATCCTTTGTCTATATATGTGCATAGATGATTCCATCTATATACACACATATACATATTGACTGAGACTTACATGTGTATATTGAAAATTCAAGTGACCTGGTAATAATAATGTCTAACTTTTTTAATCAAAAGAAATTTATTTCTCACAGCTCTGGAGGTGAGAAGTCTTGAGATCAAGGTATTGCTAGAGCTGATTTTTCTAAGGCCTTCTCTTCAGCTAGTGAACAGCCACCTTCTCTCTATATCTTCACATGATCATCCCTGTATGTGTGCACCTTGATCTCTTCTTCTTATAAGATCCATGGTCATATTGGCTAGGGCCCACCCGTATGACCTCATTTAACCTCAATTATCTTTTTAAGGGTGCTGTCTCCAAATGATGTCTAACATTAATTGAATAACTGCTGCTAAGAACGGCTTTCAATGCATGCATACATTAATCTTCATAGTTCATAGGAGACAAGTTGTCTTATTATCCTCAACATCACATATGTCACATTTGACTCATCCCTCCTGCCTGCCACACTGCAGACACTTCTAGTCTTACCTTTCTCACTTTGTAGAAATTTTACCCCTTCCCATTGCAGACACTGCAAACCTAGACTCCAGCCCTGATCCTTCCTCTCCCTCTCCCTCTTCTTTTCTCAGAACACACAAATGGTGGTGCGGGATGTGTGCTATACCAGGGGAAGGAGAGCAGCTGCAGTTCACATGACAGGCACCACAGGTCTGTGTACTAAGTACAGTTTTCTAACAGCCGGCAAGCTATTAAAAAAGTGAGTTCAGCATAACAATTTTCCTGGGAGAAGGAAGGAAAATGCCTTGATTCCAGGCCACCAGGTTGTTTTACGCCAGCTACACTCAGTCATTCCAAGGCCTCCTCGCCTTGACCCTGTCTCATTCAGCCATTCTCAACACAGTGGTCAGCAGACCCTGCCATCCAGCTTCTGCTCAAAACCCTTCAGTGTAGCTTTCACTCAGAAGGAAGTTGAAGTCTTTACCCAGCCCTGTAAGTTCTGCTCCTGACACTGCTCCCATCGAATCCCCTCCCTCTCTCCCCTCTCCCTCTCCGTCCCATACCAGGTGTACCCCTGCCCCACTCCTTTCCCTCATTTTCCCCCTCAGTGCCCTACCCACTTTCAAGTCCTCAGGGTGGCCTTTTCTGAACACCCCATTTACTATCACAGCTCTGCCCCATCACTCTCTGCACCCCCCAGCTTTAAATCCTAGCATTTATCACTACCAATCACTATAACCTGACTCCCCCATTTCCTCCCACACGGCACCAGGATTTTTGCCTGTTTTGTTCAGTGTGGAGCCCAGGCTCCTAGAACGATTCTTGACACAGAGGAAACACTCAGTAAATACTTGTGAGTGAATAGGTCTTCATTTTACAGATTAGGAAACTGAAAGTCAGAAAACATGAAGTCACTTTTAGAAGGCTCCCATCCACTAAGCATGGAAACAGGAGGCAAACCCAAGCAGTTTAACTCAACACCAGTGTTCCCAACCACTACAGTCTCCTGCTATAAACCTGGTCAACATATTTCTTTCATGATGATAATGATGTTAATAACAACTAATATTTTAATTCCTATTTGTGGCATGTGCTTTACATATATCATCTCATTTAATATCCAGAAAACATCTCCTCTAAATCAGATTGGAATCCTTCAAGTTTTGATAAATTAACTATCATGCCATCCCAAAACAATTAAAGAATAGAACTTCGGTCTTGCCTTCCAAATGGCAACACAAACTGCTCTTCTTCCTGTGTGGAAGGCAGAAAATTATAGCAACTTCAAATTTCACAGGAACAAAATGTGAATTATGTATCTGTAAGAAAGGCCTCAGTGTTACTGGCCTGATATAGTTGACTTCTTTTACTTAATTGATCATTTACTTATTTCCTCATGCATTCTTTTGTTTGTTCACTCATTCAACAAACACTGAATGAGTGCCCTTTGATGTACTTTGCCAAACCAAAGGGCTACAAAGACAAAAAGACACATCTTTTATCTTTGAGGGACCTGCAGCCTAGTGAGAGAGATGAATGGAAGAATAAGTAATTTCACTGAGTGAGCCTGATACCACAGGATCAGTGCGGAATATTGTGGGATCCCAAAGCAGAAAAATCTCATCACCAACCCCTGCCTGGGAGTCACAGGAGTCCTTTCCAGAGGCAATGGCCCAAGATGAAGGTTTCACCATGCGGGACGGAGGAGGAGGGTCTCTGAGCAGAGGTAGAGGTTTGCACAGAACTGAAAGCAGGACTCCTGGGCGCTTGGGGGAACTGTGTATATGTTGGTGTAACAGAGCTGGGAGGCCGTGTGGGGAAGGGGAGGGAGGAAGGAAGACAGGAGCCAGAAAGGCTTCAAAACAAGGTCAGATTAGATCAGATCTACATCTTATAAAAATCTCTTAGGAGGCTGGAAGGGAACTTGAGGAAGCAAGGCCAGAGGGACAGAGACAGCAGATGCCTGGCGCTTTGAAGCTGCTGCCTTTGATGCAGGTGTTTTAACTCATGGGTATTTTGCATTGGACTAAAATAATTAAATTTTCAACTCCTAAAAATTACCGAGTCGTGTGCAAAACAGCCATCTCACCTCATCACAGAGCCTCACCCAGGACTGTCTCTTCTATCTGGGAAGAATGGACGTTGGAGCTGGGGATCGAGAATGAGGTTAGAAGTGAGGCAAGAGCTAGACATCTTGCAGATAAGCCATAGACACCTAAAAGACTATCGACTGCAGGCTCCTATCTCATTGATATGCAGTAGCATGCTGCTCCTTTGCTGAGTTCCCTTGTATTTTGCATGATGTGCACCTCAAAATCTCCAGTTATTCCTTTTGCTATTATAAGCA